>NW_027202270.1:38458833-39658833 GCF_024711535.1 Dipodomys merriami | reverse complement strand
AATTTTTTATTATGGTCAGTTAATACTCATATATTTAAAGCACAATGTATTATCATATATTCAACACACTCATGTAATTAGTAGATAGCCCATGAAACAGAACATTATTACAATCCCAAGGTTAACTTTATGCCTAATTTCTTGTAGGCAAACACTATCCTGACTTTCAACATTGAAGATTCATTTTGTCAGATTTTGAATTTTATATAAATGTGATCATAATGTGTTTTCACTTGTATTTAGTTACCTTTGTTTATCATCATCTTTGCAAAATATATACACTTTGTCATGTAATTTCGTTCTTTAATTCCCCTTCCTCTGTAGTATTCTATTATGTAAATAGATGACAGATTTTTTTAATCCATTCTACTGTAGATGGGCAGTAGATTGTTTCTGTCTTGGTGCTGTTATGAATTAATACACCTTTTGTACATGGTTTCATGAAAGTATAAATACATTTCTGCTGTCTATAGCAGGTATTCACTTAAATCATTAAAGATTAACCAAAAAAATAAGCTTTCATTTTCTCTCTACATATCATTCTATCAATATAAAATTCTCTTATTTATTTTCTTATTGTTTCTTATATGAAGTTTTTTGTTGTTGTTGTTGGTCGTGGGCCTTGAACTCTGGGCCTGAGCACTGTCCCTCAGCTCTTCAGCTCAAGGAAAACGCTCTACCACTTGAGCTACAGCGCCACTTCCAGTTTTTCTGGTGGTTTATTGGAGATAAGAGTTTCATGGACTTTCCTGCCCAGGTTGGCTTTGAACTGTGATCCTCAGATCTTAGCCTCCTGAGTAACTAGGATTACAGGCGTGAGCCACCGGCCCCAGCTTTACTGAAGTCTTTTAATTGTAAATTCATTCCAGAAGAATTAATCCTTATTCACTGTTGTGAATTTCTATGATCTTATGAGATCAACAGCTAGTTGAGAAGTTTCTACTGGTGTCTAAGGGTAGTAGAAAACCTGGGGTAAGAAAGGGAAAGTGGGATGGGCTGGGAAGGTGGCTCAGAGTACCTTGAATGAATGAGGACTTGGGTTTGATTCCTCAGCACCACATAAGCAGAAAAGCCATAAATGGTGCTGTGGCTCAAGTGATAAGAGTGCTAGCCTTGAGCTGAAAAGCTGAGGGACAGGGGTCAGGCCCAGAGTTCAGGTCCTATGATGACCACCACCAACAACAACAAAAAGAAAAAAATAGGAAGGGAAAGTGGGAGATTTGGTTTTGGTAGAAGGTTTTGCGGGGAGCAGGGAAGGGGTGACTTTTCCATTTACTCAAGGTCTTAACTGATGCCCCTTGAAAAGAATCATTTCAATAATTGTTAACAGTGATTGGTTTTAAGTAGGTTACAGTTGGCAAAGTGCTTTCATACTAGTTACCTCATTTTTGTTGTGTTCTTGACAAGATTGGTATTTACCTTACTGTCCTTGTTTCTAATGTTTAACACTTAAATTGGCTATCACAGTTGGACTATTGGATTAGCATTCCAATTCCTCTCTATTGAGGCCGGGCTACATGATCTAAATGAGTCTAGTTCATTTTCTCCATCAATTTGGTAACTCCCTAGTCAGTTTCCCTAGTTCTTTCTCTCAGAAGCAGGAATTAAAAGGCAAAAGTTGCAGAATGTATGTCCTCATTACCTCTTCTATTATCAACTAGTGCAGACTCTTAAGGGATAGACTCTAGTTGATTAAGGGTCAAAAAACATGGTACAGATCAGTAAAATCTGAATTTTGTAAGTTATCCAAGGAGGAAGACAGTGTATTGGATGGGTGGGTGAGGGTGGGTGGACATTTAGGATGGACCTCATCCAGAAGATCTGGTGGGGTAGGGGTTGGGAACAGCAGGGAGGGTGGCACTGGAATTGTTCATCACAATACAAATTAGAAGGAAATCTTAGTGTACTCAGGAGAGTTGGGAAAAATAGTGCAATGGACAGAATGTCCTAGGGAAGTGGTATTGAATTTGGGAATGGAAGTGTGATTTCTGGGGAGGAGGCTGTTGTGGGAATGTAGCTACAAGTTTGAAATCTTGGAGGTGATGTACAAAGAGAGCCAGCTTGGGATGTTGGCAGGCACCCCAGGTCATATGAGGGAAAAGACTATTGTCCGCAGGATTTCTAGAACTCCTATTGGGACTTGTGCTATTTGAGATCCTGAACTGGTTTCAGCAGAGCTTGCCAGAAAGCACCCTTGGCAGTCCTAACATAATAGGGAAGATGGCGGTGGATTTCTATGGATGGCTGGGCAAGATGGAGACAACCCCTGACAGGTATTCTCTTGCATACTTTGCTTCAATGCCCTGAGAAAGGATTAAGTCTGATCCACGCCAACCCCTGCCAATGGATTTATTCTAAATAGGCAAGCTTATTGTTCTTGCCAGCTTCCAAGTGTGTGTTTTCTTAGAGATGGAGTCCATGCAAGAAAAATGCTATTCTTGTTGCCAAGACTAAGTAAACAAATTGCAAAATGTTAAAGGAGAACATGAAGATGGCTTTGGACTTATCCCCTTGGAACTATGGTCTAACCCTTCCACAGTAAAACAAAACAGAAAGACCAACAAATATGCTATCGACATGATGCGCTATATTCTTTTGTCTTTAATAAATATTTTAAAGCCTGTTCTTACACATTAGGGCCCTAGCACGGTATGCTCATAGACAGCTTCTTACTCAACTTGAAGAGTACACAGTATTGTTTCCATTTCAAATCTAAGACATCACAATAATTTCTCAGATTAAAGCTATTAAAATTAGATCCCTTGCTTGTAACTATTCATCATCCATTCAAGCATTTGTCTTCCATAGGGAACATACAGTAATGTCCCTTCAGTGTCTCCTGATTGGGACCATTAATACCACAATCTGGCTAGGCTACCAAGTTGGACAGATTTCTACTGGGCTTTGCCTAAGCCTTTTCTTCACAAAGATCAATAGGATTTGGCTCACCTATACATCCCTGAGCTAAATGCCTGATTGTCCTTCAGGATTTCAGTGTTGTTCTTTGGGGGAAGCCCAACCCTAATTGCTCAATTTTGCAGGCAGAAATGCAGATTAATCATAAGTATGTGAATTTCTCTCTACATTAGCTGAAGTTTCTTGGATAACTTTTAAATGCAATATAGTGGTAGCTTGTTTAACATTTTGGCTACAAATGGTATTTTCTTAATATATGTTGAAAATCTAAAACAAATTTCTTACATTATATATATATGTATATATATAAAGTTTGAGTTGCATACAATTTCTTAAAACACTATATAAGGGGAAAAACAATTGAGAAGCTAACTACCAATTCTAAATGTTTTATATTTGAGAGAACAGTTAATGCAAAATTGTGATGCTAGTGAGTACCAAACAAATAAATAAAATTATTTCCTAGCATTAAAAAGTGCCCCACTTGAGGCGGCAGCGGTAGGAGATGAGATGGTTATAAAAAGAGAGTTGACTACTCAAGAGGTTGAGAACTAAGAATCACAGATTGAAGCCAGCCTAGGCAGAAAAGTCCTTGTGAGGCTCTTGTTCAATTAGCCATTTAAAAATCAGAAGTGGAGCTGTTCTAGCCTTAAGCAAAATTGCTCATGGACAGCGCCTAGGCCCTGAGTTCAAGTACTATGACTGAAAAAGAAAACAAGAGCCGGGCGCTGGTGGCTCACGCCTGTAATCCTAGCTACTCAGGAGGCTGAGATCTGAGAATCGCACTTCAAAGTCAGCCTGGGCAGGAGAGACCGTGAGACACCTATCTCCAATAACCACCAGAAAAACTGGAAGTGGTGCTGTAGCTCAAGTGGTAGAGCGCTTGCCTTGAGCTGAAGAGCTGAGGGACAGCGCCCAGGCCCAGAGTTTAAGCCCCACGGCCGACCAAAAAAAAGAAAAAAAGAAAAAAGAAAAAAGAAAAAAAAAAGAGAATTTAGTCATAAAATCTTGTTGAGTTTAGAAAAGAGCCCATCAACCAAGTGAAAGTGGAAAGGGAATTGTACTTACTGTTCCAACATGTTGTCTCTTTTCTTTTTTCTTTTGTTTTTAAAATATACTTTGACAACAGGGGTTATACCGTGGGGGAGGGACATACAAAGCAACAAAGAAATCACCTTATAAATATGTTAGAAACAATCGCAAGAAAGAAAAAAAACATTTGAATCCTTATCTTGGGGTTCATTTCACCTAACATTAACTTATCTGACCTTTTCTGCTTGTCTCAGACATATACTAGTTATTGCAAATAAGGGAAACCATGGGACCTGTGTTTCTTTGGGCCTGGCTTACTTCACTTAATATAATTTTTCCAAGTTTTTCCATTTCCTAACAAATGGGGCAATGTCATTCTTTCTGATGGAGGCATAGAATTCCATTGTGTATATATACCACTTTTTCTTGAACAATTCAGATGTTGGTATACTTTGTGGTGGGGTAGGGAAAAAACAAATTGTTTAAATAGGGATACAGGTGGACCCATTTGCAACAATGAGATGTACAAGATGTTATGTTGAAAAATGAACTTTACAACTTTGGCAGGAGTGGGGGAGTGTGTTGGGGGAGATGGGAAAGGATATGAAGGGGAAACAAAGAAGGAGGCAACAATACTTGATAAGAAATGTACTAATGGACTGGGAAGGTGGCTCAGTGGTAGAGTGCTTGCCTTGCATGCCTGAGGCCCTGGGTTCGATTCCTCAGCACCATATAAGCAAAAAGAAAAAAGCCGGAAGTGGCGCTGTGGCTCAAGTGGTAGAGCGCTAGCCTTGAGCTGAAGAGCTGAGGGACAGTGCCCAGGCCCAGAGTTCAGGCCCCATGACCAGACCCAAAAAAAAAGAAAAAGAAAAAGAAATGTACTCATTACCTTGCCCATGTAATTTTAACCCCTCTGTATGATATTTTCACAATAAAAAAAGAAAAAGAAAAAAATACTTTGAGCATACATCATCTAAAAATCTGAAATCTGAAATCTGAAATGCTCCAAAATCCCAATTCTGATTTCTGATTTTTAGTTTAGGGATGCTTCCCAAAGTACATGCAAATATTTCAATGTTTGAAAAACTGAAACCTTATATGTTTTTGGTTCTAAACATCCAAGATAAGAGCTACTGACCTTGTATATAATTTTCTTATTACAAAAAGAATTGTTCTCAAACTGGTCATTGGTAAATCTCATCTGTAATCCTAGTTACTTTAAAGGCTGAGATCTGAGGATTACAGTTAGAAGTCAGCCCAGGCAGGAAAGTCCCTGAGACTCTTTCTCAAATTAACCACCAAAAAAGCTAGAAGTGGAGCTGGTAGACCACTAGCCTTCAGTGAAACACCTCAGAGATAGTGTCTAGGCTCTGAGTTCAAGCCATAGCACTGACATAAAAACAAAACAAAAACACAACACAAAACAAAATTATCTAAACAGAAAATCTGATCTCTCTTTGCCTCTGTCTGCTTCTCTCTCACACACACATACTCACACAGAGACCAATGGATAGACATAGAATGTTAACATCATCATCAAGGATTACCAGTGTCTGTGCTTTCTGGGTCTTTTGTTTTAAAGTTAACTTCTAAATTAAGAGGAGAGTAAGAATTACCCATGAAAATTCCTGAAATCACTCATTCAGTGTTGGTACATAATGTTGTTTGACATTTGGCAACTAATGAAGTGTTATGATGATAAGCTATGTTACTTCAATGTTGGCAAACAAAAATAAATACTGTTAACACTAAATGGGACCAGAAATGGATCCAGTTTGAATTGTTCTCTTTCATATTTACTTTAAGCTAAGTTCATGGTAATTGAAAAGTCAGATAAAAATCACCATGTCATTTTAAATACCCTCTCCTGTTCTATTTCTCCCATTTCATTTTTTATTGTAAAGATACTATACAGAGGGGTTACAATTACAGAAGGAGATGAGTACATTTCCTATGGAGCATTGTTACCCCTTCTTTTTTTCCCCCCTACTATTTCTTCCTTCCCCACCTCCTCAACTCCTCTCCTGTTCTATTTCTCCCATTTCATTTTTTCCCCTTTTTTCTTTCTCAGTTGCCCCCCAACCTACCCCAGTTTAGGTGAATACTAGTTTATCTAAATGCAAAATGATACAATACTATTGGATTATTCTCATTCCTTCTCTCTCTCTCTCTCTCTCTCTCTCTCTCTCTCTCTCTCTCTCACTCTCTCTCTCTCTCTCTCTCTCCCTCTGAGTGTGTGTGTGTGTGTGTGTGTGTGTGTGTGTGTGTGTTCTAGGGCTTGAACGCAGGACCAGGGCACTGTCCTTGTATTTTTGTGCTCAAGGTTAGCACTCCTACTTAAGCCACAGCTCCACTTCTGGCTTTTTAGCAGTTAACTGGAGATAAGAGTCTCAGGGACTTTTCTGCCCAGGCTGCTTTGAACTGTGATGCTCCCATCTCAGCCTTCTGAATAGCTAGGATTACAGGTATGAGCCACCTGCAACTCTGCATTCCTACTTTTGTATGTATCCTTCATAAAATACTGTTTTCTTTTCCTTTTCTTTTCTCTCTCTCTTTTTCTTTTTTACAGTATTGAGATTAGAATTCAGGGTCTCAAGATTACTTCTGGGCTGGACTCTACAGTTGAGTCATGCTTTCAAACATCCCCCCCCCTCTGTTTATTGAGATTACAGGTGAGAACTGCCGTGTTGGGTTATTATTTAGTGGTAATGAGATTTGAACTCAGGGCCTTGAGCTTGCCAGCAAGTATTAGACCACTTGAGTAGCTAATCCCTCTTGTTCTTCAATAACTTCGAAGAACTTGGTTCTTTGGTACCGGTCCTGGGATTTGAACCCAGGGCCTGGACACTAAACTTTTTTTGCTCAAGTCTAGTGCTCTACCACTTGAGCCATAGCCCCACTTCTGGCTTTTTATTGATTAACTGGAGATAAGAGTCTCATGGACTTTCCTGCCTGGGCTGGTTTTAACCAGCAAGATCTCAACCTCCTCAGTAGCTAGGATTATGAGGGTGAGCCTCAGGCACCAGCTTTCAATAACGTGTGTGTATGCGTGAGTGTGTGTGTGTGCGCGTGCGTGCACGCCATTCCTGGGGCTCTGAATTCAGGGCCTGGGCAATGTCTTTGAGCTTCTTTTGCCCAAAGATAGTGAGTCACTACTTAAACCACAGCTACACTTATGGCTTTTTTTTGACAGTTTATTGGAAATAAAAGTCTCATGAACTTCTCTGCCTAGGATGGCAGCAAACTTTGATCCTTAGATCACAGCCTTCTAAGTAGGTAGGATTACAGTCTGAGCCACCAACACCGGGCAACATGTAGTAACTTTTAAAGTCACAAGATTTCATAATACTAATGAAAAGCATCCAAGTACAATATTCCCCCACGTATGTGGTTTAGCTTTCTGAGATTACAGTTCCATAGGCAACCAAGGCCCAAAAATAATTCACAAGTTTTAAATAACTTTCAGAGTTACTGTTATGGTACCATCATTTATGTCTTACATGTTTAATTTACAAATCAAATTATTGTAAGTCGTTAGAAAAGGCATTAAATTTGCTATGTATAGGAATAAACACAATAAATATAGTATTTGGTACTAGCTGAGGTTTGACACATCCACTGGGTATCTTAGAACATGTCTTTTCTTGATAAGGAGGGATTCACAGCTCAAAAATCATAAAAAGAAAGGTTCATCTCCTTTTTTAATTCTCTTTTTTTACTTCTCAGAATTCTTCCCACTTCGGAGATGGAGACAAGACCCAGGCATGGGCAGAGGGAATGAGCAAGGACTTCTTTTTGTATTTTACTTAACCTGTGTGCTTTGCGACTGTGTGTGTGTGTGGGTTTTAAATCATTTGGGAGGGATCGAGGTTAAAAACATGAAGTCAATCTGTCATTTTGAACCACAGGCCCTTTAAGGAGCTTTTTTGGGGAGGGGGGTAGGAGGAGCTTCTCCTTAGCCCAAACTGGCCTTGAACCCAAGGTCTTCCTGCTCTACCTCTTCTGAATGCTGGGATTACAGGTATGTGTCATCACATCCTGCTCTTTAAGAGGTTTTAGAAGCACACATACACAGGCACACATTTATCTATGTTGCTAAAATAAAATCAATTGAATACATATTTGTTATTTAAACATGTGTTTTTCCTTAATACATTTTAGACATCTTATCACATTAATAAATATTTATCTATAATAGTACTGGAACAAGGTGTAGACCCTAGACTCAAAGTTCAGAAGTCCCAAATTAGGTCTGGCCACTCACCTCCATATGTCAAATAAAGAGACATGGTGAAGGGCAGTGGAAAGAAATTTATTACATGGCAGTCATGGGAAGACTGCAACCGAAGTGCAGACATCTACTTCAGGTTAAATAGGGAGAATTTGGGGGCAGTAAGTGAGAAAGTTATGCATAGTTAAAATAGTCTCCTGTAACAGATATGCCTAAATTGATCATTAGCTCAATCTTTGTCCTGGATTCCTGAGAAGAAGTTATCTTATTAATGGAACAGAAAAAGAGCCAGATGGTCTCCTGATTTTTTGGCTGATTTCTTTAAGACGGTAAGATGAAGACATTGCTTATTTGAGTGGCAATTTGCCTTCCACACAAGATTGCTTATCTGTGAATCTGGTCTTTCTTGGAGCCCATGGTGATCACCAAGTTGACTGCTCAGATATAGCTCAAATCAAAGGACACAGGTTCAAAGTTGGGGGGGAGGGCTTTTAATTAATTCACAGGACCCAGGAAAAATCTCTTTTCAGTTGCCTCTTACACTATTTTAAGTGCAAAAAGCATAATATTATAGGGATTTGTTTAATTAATCTCCTATGTTGGAAACTTAAGTTGTCTTTAATGTTTCTGTATGTTAAGTATACCTTGAATGATTTGCCTAGTAGCTCAGTCTTTTTGAATATTCTTAATTACTTCCAATAGTAGAGTTATATAAACAAATGTGTATTTCCCCTCTTCCATACAGATACTAGGGATCCGTCCATGCAAGCCTTATTCAAGTGCTCTACTATATCTCCCTCAATATATTCCTTTCTAAGGCCTTTGAATACATCAAGTACTTGTTGTTTTTTATATTTTATTGTATTCATTGCTTTTAACATTTAATTTTTTGTTAATATGTATAAATTGTATATACTCATGGGGTGTTTAGTGTGATATTTCAACACATGTACGCCTTAATCAAATCCAGCTTCTTTATTTACCCTACCTCCATTTTTCTTTTTTTTACAGTCTGGGCCTGGGCACTGTCCCTCAGCTTTTCAGCTCAAGGCTAGTGCTCTACCACTTGAGTCACAGCACCCCTCCAGGCTTTTTCTGCTTATGTGGTGCTGAGGAATTAAACCCAGGGCCTCATGCATGCAAGGCAAGCACTCTACCTCTGAGCCACCTTCCCATCCCACCTACTTCCATTTTTCTTAACCTCTAGTAATCAATATTCTACATTCTGGCCAACTTTCTAAGCTTTCACATATGACATAGAACATGTGGTACTTATCTTTCTGTGACTAACTAGTTCACTTAATGCCCTCCAGTTCCATCTATTTTGTTGCAAACAACAGGATTTCATCACTCTTTGTGACTCAATAATATTTCATCATGTATATATGCCATATTTTCCTTACTCATTTATCCATTAATGGGCACCTAGGCTGATTCCATATCTTAACTATTGTGAATAGTACCTCAATAAACATAGTCATGTATGCTCTTACATTTTAACTGCGTAATCTAGAAGCTAATAATGAGTGTAGGTTTTTTCTAGGTTTTCTGCTTTCATGTCAAGATCTGCTTCATCTTCTGAAGTGAGAGTTAACACCATCAGGCTTGTGGGAGTGGAAGCTTAATCCCTTCCAGAATCAGCAGTGAGTCACTACCAGCTTCCTATCTCCACCCTTCCTGAGTCCACACATATCCATGTTTCTTTTTTTCATGAAGTAGAATTCAGCCTATAGGGTCACCAATTCTAGATCATTATTATTTCCAGACTGGAATTCTCTTGTCTCTTAAAGCAAAGCTACCTAAAATTCTTAAGAGGAAACTCAGGAAATCTTGATCAGTTTCACATATGTAAGCAAAATCTTCAAAAGTTTGTGAAAAGTCTTACTCATGAAAATTGTATTTTTGATGATGCTAAGGAGAGCTGGAAATATAGCTCAATGGATGAACTATTCCTAGTACTATAATTGTCTTGATTAGATCCCAGTACTGCCAAAAACAAACAAGTAAATGGGGTGCTGAGGACCAAACCCAGGTCTTCACATATGCTGAACACATGCTTTATCACTGAAAAGTAATGAAATGAACTTAGGATGGACAGCTGTTTGGGTGGTAAGATGAGCATATGGATAGATTCTTTATCTGTTTGGTGTTCCTTCCTGTTTGAACAATGTAAAATGAAGAGAACTCAGCATACAAACATGTACGCTTTGCCTATCCTACATTGTACTTTTTGTTTTTCTTCCTATTGCTTTTATCAAATGACTACCACTGAGATCTAGCAATGATTTTAGAATATAATGTTGTCTGGCTGAGCAGGATACTTTCTAGAGTTAAAAAGCAAAGAAAACATAACATTTTCTTTTCTTCTTTTCTTCTTTTCTTTTTGGTTGTGGGGTTTGAACTCTTGGCCTAGGTGCTGTCCCTCAGCTCTTCAGCTCAAGCCACAGCACCACTTCCGGTTTTCTGGTGGTTTATTGGATATTAGAGTCTCCTGGGCTTTCCTGCCTGGGCTGGCTTTGAATTGTGATCCTCAGATCTCAGCCTCCTAAGTAGCTAAGATTACAGGCATGAGTCACTAGTTCCTGGCTAATATTTTCAAAAATCTATAGTGTTTTATAGCTTCTGAGCTATAAAACACACTTACCTATACTATCTCATTTGCTTTTATAATAGCCCTGTTAAGTAGGTAGGTACTATGACCCCTTTTATTTTTATTTATTTTATTTATTTATTTATTTTTGGCTGGTCATGGGACCTGAACTCTGGGCCTGGGTGCTGTCCCTCAGCTCTTCAGCTCAAGGCTAACACTCTACTACTTGAGCCACAGCACCACATTCGGCTTTTTCTGCTTATGTGGTGCTGAGGAATTGAACCCAAGGCCTCATGCATGCAAGGCAAGCGCTCTACCACTATGCCACCTTCCCAGCCCACTCTGACCCCTTTTTACAGACAACAAAACTGGTGGACGGAGGTTTAAAACTTTCTCAAGTTGAGTGTGGTGGTACATGAGGTGGATATAAGAGGATCAGAAGTTCAAGGACAGCCTGGGATTCATTAATGAGGCCTTGTCTCAAGAAAACAAGAGCTGAGGATGTAGACCAGTAATATAGCATTTGCCTATCATATGCAAGGCCGTTATTTGAACATATTCCCCTCTAGCACAAATAAATCTCTCATGATAGTATCTCTTTCAATTTAGCAGTCTTCCTTCCCTGCATGTGTGGTGCTCATGAGTCTCATCCTCCTGAAATTTCTCTTAATTTGAAGGGAAAGCAACAAAATGAATTGATCACTCAGGAAGAGCTATGGATTTTTTGTTATGTTGTTTCTTCTTCTGTTGTCCATAAGATTATGAACTGTTTGGCTATACCTACTTGACAATGGAGAAAAATAGTTCAGATTCTCCCTTTCATGATAATAAAATCTCAGATGAATGCTTTCAGCAAAAAAATAGGTCCTAGAGTAAATGATCTTACCTGGGCCAATTAGGGATTAAATTTCAGGAGATTTCAGATTTTTTTAGTAAAGGAAAATTAGAAATTGATAGGTCATTGCTATAAAATCTTAAATAACTTTTGCCAGAGAGCTCTTCTGACTCTCGATGGCTACAAGTACAATTTTGTTTGAAAACTGGTGTCAGGACTGAGATACCTGCTTCAATCTGGAAAAGTAAAGAATAAAGAAAATACCTGCAGTTCCACTTTAAAGTGGCTAGGTTTGCAATGATTAAGGTACCCAAGAAATGTATGGTTCTTAATAAAGAATACACTCCTTTATTAAGGAGTGCATCCAACTGTGTTCCAAAATTGGTATTTCAGAGATGAGGAGAGAGTTTTCCACAAAAACCATTAGTAGTTAGATACCAGTTTCCTTACTACAATTACATTTACTCCTAAATGGCATTTCAAATTCCCAAAGATTTTACTCTCAATGAAGACTTGAATATATTGAACAATAGGGAATTGAGTCTTAAGACCTACTGAGTAGAAATAGATGGGGACCCTTCTGGGTTTGGTAGCCTTTGAAATAAGTTAAGACCTAATAGTGACTTCCTGTTTTACTATACCTGTTCTGGGAGATGATCTTGTAGACATGGCTATCAAAAACAAAAATGGCTTTTCAAGGCCTGGCTCATGATTTGAGGCCAACCCTGGACAAAAAATTAGTGAGATACCATCTCAAAGAATAAACTGGGTGTGAAGGTTCAGGCCTGGAATCCCAACTATTCCCGAGACATATCGAGGAGGATCAGAGTCCAAGGCTGGCCCAGGCAGAAAGTAAAGCTTCATCTGAAAAGTAACTAAAGCAAAAGTTGCTGGAGGTATAGCTCAAGTGATAGAGGACCTAGCAAATACAAGGCCCTGAGTTCAAAACTCAGTACTACCATAAAAAGCTTTACATAGATGTTAAATCTTAAATGTCAATCAATGGGTTAGTAAGTAAAATTTCTCTTTAGATTCTTTCTATTTATTCTACTATTCTATTTATTCTATTATTTGAATAATATTGATAACATCACAAAATTTATTTTGTGTTTCCTGTGAAAGAGACTCTTGTACTTTTGTGCCTTCTCCCATTCAGACATCAGAACTCATGTTGCACACATAGCCAGTCCTTAGAAATACTTGCTTTGTGAGATTAACTGGGATGACTGGCAAATTTTGATGTGATGGGTCTTGGCAAAGATGAATTCTTTGAGATGGTAATAAGAGGTTTGTCTAAGACCTGAAAGGCCGAGCAAGGGTGGATTACTAATGAAATAGATTACTAATGAAAATTCACATAAAAGAATATAGAGTCAATCTATAGCAAAAGCTTCGTCACTAATCAGACCTATTGTCTTCAACTCTAAGATGTGGATAATAAGAGCAATTACAATATAGGCTCATTATATGGATTAAGACAGTGCACATTGAGTAATTAGTAGAGTGTTAGTCAAATAAAATTGGCAAAAGGTCAAAAGCTATTTACATATGATCATATAAGATGATGCTAAGCGAAATGAATCCCAAGATAGGAACATAAGAGGTTTTATCTTTGTCACTGTTGTCTTTAATGTACTATGTGATTTTTTTTTTGTTTCTTTTGTATAACACCTTGTGTAAGACTGAGAAAACATCAATTGTTCCATTTTTAAAAACCCTGCAGGGGGTGATTGTTTGAGCTTACTTAATAAATTTTAGGAAAACATTCCCTCATGCTTTTTAAAACAATTTCTTGCAGTTACTTTCTTAGAAAAGCATTCTTCCTCATCCCCTCCCTTCCTCCCTCCCTCCCTCCCTCCCTCCCTCCCTCCCTCCCTCCCTTCCTTCCTTCCTTCCTTCCAATAGGCAAGCCCACTATCATATCACATTCACATTTTCCCACCATGTCTAACCATGGTTTTCTTTTATTTGTGAGCAGATGGATTCTTGCTGAAACTTCTGAATGAGAATAGGGCAACAAGATGACATTCAAGAGGCAGGGCAAGAAAGAAGAGGCAGAGCAGCTGTTGGAGGTGGATGTTGCCATCAAGGAAGCACGGTAATTGCTATGAATTGCTTTTATAGATCACATTTGAAAAGGAGCTCACAAGGTGGAAGTGTACCCAGTGGTAAAGCATTCACCTGGCATGTACTGAGACTCTGGATAAGAAACTTTAATTTCCAAATTTAGAATCAACTGTCGTTTGTTTATTTGGGGGCTCTTTTGTTGATATTGTTATTATGATTCTTGGGTTATTTGTTTTGGCAGTGCTGGAAATGGAATCCATGACCTTATATGCTTTACAACTGAGCTATATTTGTAGCCCATAGCAACTGGTTTACTAGTGTAAAACATGGTATGCAGGAACTGGAAAGTTAAAAACTTTATTTCTTACTTTTCACCATACATAAAAGCCAGTATCAGATAAATTGTAAATCTAAATGTGAACAGTTAAGCAATACATTTTCAAAAGGAAACCCAGGCAAATACTCTTCTGACCTTTGAGTTAGCAAAGATTTCTTAACCTGAGACATAACAAAAAATAAATGAACCATAAAGGAAAACATGTGACAAACTGAGCTATATAAAAGAATAAAAAAACAAGTTACAAAGTGGCAAAAGAAACTCTCAATACATATCAAAGGACAACAACAAAAAATGTCAGGCAATCCAATAGAAAAATCAAATGAAAGGATTAAACAGGCATGTCATGGAACAGGATAGCCCAATAGCTAATAAGTATATGTAAAAGTGCTTAACTTATTATACATCAGAAAAATGAAAACTACGACCATAATGTGATTTCAATACATTGTAATTACCCTTTCAGAAGAATGGCTAAATTGCTAGGTGCGGCTATATACAATTGTAATTCTAGTACTCAGGAGGCTGAGGAAAGAGGACTAAGAGTTTAAGGCCAGCATGGGCTACATAAAAAGACAAAAAAAAAAAAAAAAAAAAAGAGCCAGGTACCAGTGGCTCAAGCCTGTAATCCTAACTACTCAGGAGGCTGAGATCTGAGGATTACAGTTCAAAGTTAGCCCTGGCAATAAAAGCCATGAGACTCTTATCTCCAATAAACTACTAGGAAACCAGAAGTGGCGCCGTGGCTCAAGTGGTAAAGCACTAGCCTTGAGCTGAAGAGCTGAGGGACAGTGCCCAGACCTAGAGTTCAAGCCCCAGGACCAAAAAAAAAAAAAAGGAATGAAAGAAAAAAGAGAATGAGAGAGAAAAAGGAAGAAAGAAAAAAACAATAATTGTATGTTAAAAATTATAAGTCAAACCATTGCAAGTCAGAGTCCATCTGTACTTGGGAAGATTTTAAAAAATAATTATTATTACTATTATTTATGTGCCTGTACTAGAGCTTGAATTCAGGATCTGGGCATTGTCTCTTAATTTTTTCCCTTAAGGATACCACTCTAGCACTTGAGTCAAAGAAACATTTCTGGCTTTTTGTAGTTAATTGGAGATAAAGCTTCATGGACTTCTCTGCCTGGACTGCTTTGAAGTGTGAGCCACCAATGCCAATGCCTGGCAAGAAAACTATTTAATGGTATTTATTCAAGCTGTTCATATGGGTAGCTGAAATTCCAATTTTACACATCCAAATGTTCACCAATGTGTTCACCAATATTCACTATAGCACTACTTGTACTACTCAAACTTGCTAACTACCCAAATGCCCATCTGCAATAAAATGTATCAATTGATCTTTGTCCTATAATGAAATACTATATAGCAATAAAACTAGATAAACAACATCACTAGATAAAATCACTTCATACTACATGTAGGAATCTCACAAATATAGTGTTTGGCAAGAAAATTCAGTCATAAAGGAGTATATGCTGTACTATCCTATTTTGTTCAAGATTTGAAGCTAGGCAAAATGGTCTGTGATGTTTGTTTCATTTTGCTTTCAATGCTGAAAAATGAACCCAGGGTTCATTCAGTCAGTTCCAGGTGAATAATAGTTAGAAAAGAACATAAGGATTGTGTGATATGCTAATGATTTCTATGTGCTGAGTTGGGGTCTGGCTACAAGTGAGTGTGTTAAATTTATAAAAATTTATCATGCTTCTTAAATTATGATTTATATGTTTTTCTGTACTTATATTGTACCTCAACAAAACTAATTTATAGATTAAACAAGAACAGCAATTATTTGTTCTTAGGCTGTCCTGCTAAGAGAATTTTGTATACAACTGAGATTTCACCAACCAGATAAGTGAATAGATGAAGAAGATAAAGGGAGATGGAAGCTATTTTCCATTAGTTTCACTGTCATATTTTGAGATACATGCTACTTTAAGTGGGATTGTCAGTTAGTAGATTTTCTATGCCTCATCAACTTCCTTGGTAAGAAATAGTTGTGACAATAGCAGTGATGTTTAGAAATCAGAGCTTCCTGATCTCTAGACTGTAGCTGTGTGGCCTGAACAGGAGGCCAAAAGGCAGTCATCCACCATCTGTTTACCCTGTCCTTCTAATGTTTTCATAAGAATATGATCCTAGTATTCAATTTCTAAAATGGCACATGGGTAGGTTCTCAACTGATCAACTAATAACACAACTGAAAGGCAACCAATTGGTACTGATAGATCAACTAATAACACAACTGAAAGGCAACCAACTAGTAGAACTGTGATTGATTTTATTTGGCTGGGAGAGAAGAAGGAAGGGGGTGACACTGTCCAAAAAGAAATGTATTCTTTTTTTTTTTTTTTTTTGGTTGGCTGTGGGGCTTGAACTCTGGGCCTGGGTGCTGGCGCTGTCCTTCAGTTCTTCAGCTCAAGGTGAGCGCTCTACCACATGAGCTACAGCGCCACTTCCAGTTTTCTGGTGGTTTTTTTATTGGAGATAGGAGTCTCAAGGTCTCTCCTGCCCAGGCTGGCTTTGAACCGCGATCCTCAGATCTCAGCCTCCTGAGTAGCTAGGATTACAGGCGTGAGCCACTAGCGCCTGGCAAGAAATGTATTTTTTACCTGACATGTATCTGTAACCCCTCTGTACATTACCTTTATAATAACAATTTTTGGGGGGTCCGGTCGTGGGGCCTAAACTTTGGGCCTGGGTGCTGTCCTTCAGCTCTTCAGCTCAAGGCTTTTTTCTTTTTGCTTATGTAGTGCTGAGGAATCGAACCTAGGACCTCATGCATGCAAGGCAAGCGCTCTACCACTGAATCACCTTACCAGCCCTATAATAACAATTTTTAAAAATATTTAAAGAATACTTGGAAAAGGAAACTACCATTAGCAATCCTACCCCCTAGGCTCATCATGAATAAAAAATAAGTTCTTCTTTGCTAACTTAAATCTACTGATGCACTGTAAAGCTATTTGCTTCATAGGTTTCTGCTGTTATTTAATGACAATTCTTAAGGTATTCTTTTTGGTCTCTTCACAACGAAATAATGCCAATGCTCTTAGCTTTCCTCTACATCTTCTGCTGTTCTTTCCAGGAGTGGGTACTTGAATAATGAATTTATATAAAGACTCTCTGTTCTGGAAGGATTAGCTGTCCCTTTCTTTTGGTTACTCACCCAAGTTTACACTTGTTTATCTTACCAAAGCCTTTCATTGCTGACTTGGGTTTAGCTTATGATCCCAGCCTAGGATTGTTTTACTATTAACCAAGATTTCTCATAGGTTTATGTACATTTGTAAATAGGTGAAATAAAAGTTTTTACGTGACTTCCCAATACAGAACAGTACTTAAAATAACATATTTAAACAATGAGAATCGGAAGCCTAAAGAAAAATTACTTAATAGGTGAAGAGGGATTATTGAATCATAGAATTGTACAATTAGGATGGACCTTTGAAAAATATACAGGAAGTCAGGGGAAATAGTGAAAGGAGTGGTGACACTGATCAAAATGCATTGTTCACATAAATGGATAAAATTGGGACTCCTTTGCACAACCACTAGAATAATTTAAAAAAAAAAAAGAGGAAGAAATTGTTATCTGGGCACTAGTGGCTCAAAACTGTAACCTGCAGGATGCTGAGATCTGAGGATCATGGTTCAAAGCCAGCCCAGGCAGGGAAGTCCAAGAGACTTTTTATCTTCAGTTAATCACCAAAAAGGCAGAAGCAAAGCTGTGGCCACTCAAGCCTGAGTTCAAGACAAGGCAGATACAAAAAAGCAAAAAAAAAAAAAAAAAAGAGCGAGAGAGAAGAAAAGAAATTGTCCACATATGCCAGGAACCAGGCTCCCAGTTAGTGCTGAATTTCTGCCAGTCTGCATGCCCCTTCCTCCTCAATGTGTGACTCAGACCTTCAGCAGGCCCTAAGAGTTATCAAATACCATCAGAAACTGTGCATTAACAAGACCTTTCCAGGTGATTTGTATGTATGTTAAAACTTGAGGACTATTGGCAAAAACCTGATCTCTTTGGGGAATGACCTGTAATAATAGATGACTTGAATAGCTGGATTAAAGAAAAAAAAAGAAAACACTCTCTAATGATCTCTGGAAAAAGAGGGCATCTGTTTGAGTTGTGCTAGTTTTTAAGTGTACCCATTCAGATTTTAATCTACCAGTCAAATTAATAGCCTATTTGGTAGTAGCATGTCCTACAAAAGTAAGTGCAATAAAATTGAAAGTATTTAAATGAATATTTTAAGTAGGCAGTCACCAGTGATTTAGTTTTCAGTTACACAAAGATAATTATACTAGAATCAACATCATTCACCCTTCCGTGAGAAAATGCTGGAGTGTTGTAATAAGCTGATGCTTTCATGCAATGACAGATCTCCACTCCTTTTTGGCCAGGACCTGAATTCATTTGTTTTGAGCAGTTTAGGGTGTATACTAGGAATATAAATGATGGAAACACCCTTCATGACCCTTCTCAATAATGAAGACACCTCATTATTCAGGATGCTTGTGAGGCTACCGGCCAACCTCTCAGATTTGGAAGCATTCACACAGCTTTGGGATTTGGCCTGTGAGGAAAGGTGGGACCCTGGTGAGAAAAGAAGGTTCCAACTGGGCTCTTCCTGGAATGGTGTTTCTTACCATTGGCATGAAGAGGGAGCTTCTAGGGTGCTTGTAATGTTGTTTCTTGATCTAGATGCTGGATTTTAGTGTAGATTATTTTGACTTTAGAAGTTTGAGGACTTTATAGAATTAAAGAGTCCATACTGCAAAGGTACTAAGACTCAAGGGCACCTTCTCCCCTCTCTCCACCCCCATCAACCTGAACTGATTTATTCTAGATTTAAACCTTGTCCTTGAGCCACCTAGACATGCATTTGACCCTAGTGTTCAGTGGTGAGAGTACAGAGGTGATTATGTACAGTCAATAACTTCCCTATCTCATCTGTTGAGTAGAATAAATAAGTTGATAAAGTGGCTTTTTTTATTGGAGAGTTAATAACTTACTCCAAGGTAGACTTTAATTATTGGACCTTGTAACAACCAACATATGAATTAATTTCCTTAAATCACTGCCAAACACAAGTTTGAAGGAGAACCTTACAGCACTTAAACCTAAAGAAATTAAGTTTAATTAATGACAAATTAGGTTTAGTTAATGACATAAATGGCAAACACAATTTAAGCTCATTTTCATTCTGGGGCTGGGGGGCTAGCTCAGTGGTGAGGCACAAGCTCTGGATTCAACACACACACACAGACACACACACAGACACACACACAGACACAGACACACACACACACACACACACACACAGAATGGAAAGGTAAAAATGGGCAAATAAAGCAAAATTAGAACACATACCTTTTACTAGCTTTAGTTTCCCAATTTATTTAAATTTATGATTTGTCCAGGTAAAAACATCCCTAAAGAGAAAGAAAGCTTCTAGCTGCAGTAGAATTTTCTGTTGTGTTGGGGAAACAATATTTAAAGTAATTTTGGCTCTAAACTTCTTGATTTAAAAGAATTTCAAGCCAAGTGCTGGTAGCCTAGTTATTCATAAGGCTGAGATCTGGAAAATCATGTTTCAAAGAGACTCCATCTTTAATGAACCAACAAAAAAGCTGGGCTGGTAGTGTGGCTCATGGGGTAGAATACCAGCTATGAGCAAGTAAGCTGACCACTGTGCGGCTCTGAGGAACAGACCTCAGTCTTACTCTCATAGTAGGAAAAAAAAAAAAAGAACAGAAAGAAAGAGAAAGAAGAAAGAAAAATGAGAAAAATGGGCCTTACAAGTCTTTAATTCCAGTTTCATGTACTGGGAACAAGAAATGTTCTCTCCATTTTCCCCTACTTTCTCTTGTTATACTAAAATAAACCCTTGATAAAAGTTTACTTTGTGAAAAAAAATACAAGAATTACAGTAACTACAAGGAGGATGAAAATGTTTGAGGTAGATTGCATCTAAGAAAATTTGTGAAAATATTTTGGGTAAGGAGTAAAGGGGGAATGAAGAACAATGATGGATTGAAATGTATACATGTGTAGAAACAATTCAATCCTCCCCTATATAATTAGTGTAAGACAATTATAAAGATAAGTATTGGTTAAAAAAGAATTGCAGTAACTTGTGATGTGACCTAGAACTTATTATTTTAGAAGAGAAATTATAAATATCAGAAAAATGGTTTAAAAACTTACACATTGATTTTTTCAGAGTTAATTGATTTGTGATTTGGGTATGAAATAATAGAGAAAGAATAATATTTTTCAGAAATGAATCTAGGACAACTGGTTATCATTTGCAAAAGAACAAAGTTAGATCTTTACCTCATGCCCAGTAAAAAATTACTACAAAATGAACCAGAGACCCAAATGTAAAAGCTCAAATGATGAAAACTAGGGAAAACAAAAACCTAAATATAGGGGCTGGGAAGGTGGCTCAGTGATAGAGCGCTTGCCTTGTATGCCTGAGGCCCTGGGTTCGATTCCTCAGCACAACATAAGCAAAAAGCCGGAAGTGGCGCTGTGGCTCAAGTGGTAGACCGCTAACCTTGAGCTGAAGAGCTGAGGGACAGTGCCCAGGCCCAGAGTTCAGGCCCCACGACCGGACCAAAAAAAAAAAAAACAAAAAAAAAAAACCTAAATATATGTCAACTTAGATAAGACAACAGTGTCTTATCTAGGACATCAAAACACAAAGAAAAAAATAGATAAACTTGATTTTTTTTTTTACAAAACACAAAGAAAAAATAGATAAACTTGATTTTATTAAAGTTTAAGACTTACATTTCATAGGATACCAGCAAGAAATCTATAGAATAGGTGAAATACAATTGATAGTGGATTTATACCTAGAATACATAAAGAACTCTACAACTCAATAATAAAAAAGACAAATATTCCTATTTTAATAAGTGAATTCAATAGACATTTGAATAAAGATTATGTACTGTGAACTTTAAGAAAGGTATTTGCTAAGAAGAGCCCCAATAGTCTAGCTGGATCTAAATTGTGGAGAAAATTTGATGGTCATTTACTGATTAGAAATCACAAAGAAATACTTCTTCATTTCTAGAACTCCAAACTCAATTTTGAGTGACTTGCCCAGGCATGTCCCTGTTTCAACAGCCAAAATAAACAGCTTATGAAAAGTCTTATTTTGCTACCTGAACCTGACCAATGAACTGTAATCTGCAGCCAATTCATTAGGACTTTGTGCTTCCCTCATGCATGTGTTCCTCATTTATGTAAGTAGAATGGAATGAGAAACTGGGTGAAACTTTCTCTGTTTCTTCTTTGTTCCTTAGAGCAATTTTATATTGTTATCAATTTTATATTAAAATTTGAGTCACCAAGTTTTGCAAAATGTTTGCTGGTGCTGGAATTTGAATCAGGGTCTGCACTTGCCTGGCAAGTGCTCACCATTGAGCCATGCACTAGCCCCCTTTTGCTGTATTACGTTTTGGACAAGCCCATGCTTTTGCCTAGGATGGCTCAGATTAGTCTTCTCACCTCTGCCTCCTGTCTCCTACCCAAATTTAACATCAATAAAAGCTCTGGAATAGAAAAATTAGGTAGGTTTGCCTTGTGTCACTCAACCAACAATCTAACTATCACTTTAAGTCAAGAACTTAGGCCTTCTCAAGCTTAGATAAATGTTCCTTTTTTATTCCTTAGAAATGGAACTGCCTACATTTTAAGTTTGGTTCAGCTGAAAAAGGCTATGAGATTCTTTCACAGATTCTACTGGAAGGGTAGTAGCACAGATTCTCCTAAGAGATGCAATTTGAATGAGAATATGGATTCTGTAAGGTGATCCAAGGCTCATCACTTTCTTTCACTTTAGTGATGAAACATTTTCATTGCACTTGATTTTATTCCTTTAATTAAGATGTAATATGAAAGAATGGATATGTAGTACATGGGTTTGGAGGACAAGAGTCAAAGACAACATTGGTTACATTGAATGTGTCAGAAAGAATTTGGAACTTATTTTTCTTTAAGTGTGATAAATAGCCCTCCAAAGCAAAACAAATGTTCTGATGTGTATTTATACAAAAGACTTGACTGTGTACTTTAGATATCACAAGAAGATAAAAATAGATTCTTTTAGAAAATGTAGCTTATATATGAACATGAGTAAAATAGAAAAACATGTTCTATCAAATAATACCAAATGATATAAAAAATTGGAGGAAGGGTTTAGATGACCAAATCATCTAGAATACAAAAAGGAATTCAATAGGTTTTTGTTTGTTACCATCTTAGGATATAATTTGGACCTATTATGTCAAATAAATTTAGGATGATAATGTTGTAGGGCTAATTCTTCATAATAGCTAAATAACACATTGCAAGAACCAAGCCTCTCTCCCTAACATTTCTAGATCCAACGGAAGAATGTCTCAATGTAAAAAAGCTATAAATCAAATTACTACACAAAAGATTCTATTTTCCTACTTTGATAACTGTCTTCCTAAAGTCATAAAGAAAAGGTTTGAATATAGTTTTTGGACTCTTCGGGCTTTTACACCAGGACAAAGGAGAGCTAGACCCCAGTGAGAGGCTCCCTGCTTCTCTTTCCATCCTGACTATGAAAGGCCTCTTGTGCATGCATGAAGATGCTCCAGGCCACACTCTTGCTCTGTACATTTCTGCATATAGGTTCCATTTGGTCACCTCTCAGGTGGATTGTACATACTAGTAGCCTTGTCTACCCTGAGGAAGATAGGTCTGGGGAAGAAGCCGAGTTAGGCTCTGGAAGTAGTCTTGCAGCATCTGAGCAAGAAATTCTGAGATAACTCACAATATGGTAGGTATGGTCTAGAACGAAGCAATGTGTTCCAAGTGAGTACACTCCTGTTTTCCCACAGTTTTGTCACCTGTGGAAAAGGGGTCAGAGCAGGGCTCTCTATGAGCCTACAGGCAGTACCAGCAGGAACCCCACATTCTGGAATGTGGTAATTAGTTTAAGACATGCAATCCGGGCACATACCTTTAGCCTACTTTGGCAGGAGGAGAGAGGCCAGATTGAACTTGTCCACACAGGGAAGGCCGATCATATCTTACTTGCCCCAGAGGGGTCACAGAAGTTTATCACTTAACCAGGGAGAGTCTGCCCAGAATTGAATGCCAGTTTAGTTAATGATTTAAAAGGACATTTACCTTTTTACTTTTCAGAGAAAATATCTGGAAGATTCTGGTGTTATTTTTATCGGGGCCACTGAACTGCCAGTTTTTCCACTGTTCGCAAGGTGCCAAGGACCCATCTGCCTTCTTATGCTTTTCTCTAAACCTGTTACCTATGCTGACAATTTCAGTAATGGTTCCCATTCCTCAGGTGCTCCCTGCTCTCATTGCTCCCTGTCTTCCTAATGGATTGTTTCTGGCTGAGCCCTCACTAAATTTTCTGTTCAAAATTGTTCTCCTACCACATTCTCCCACCACTCCTTTTCTAAGTCTTTCCTAATTCCCATCGGCTCCCATACTACTTTTATGACTTTCTTGCTTAATAGAAGAAATAAAAATTTTTCCAATTGAGTCTCCTCTTCCTGTTTCTTTGGTACTGAAAAATAAAAAAGATACTGAATATTCTCTCTCTCTCTCTCTCTCTCTCTCTCTCTCTCTCTCTCTCTCTCTCTCTCTCTCTCTCTCTCTCTCTCTCTCTCTCTCTCTGTTCTTCCCAGTGTTTATTTCCTCTTGGGTGTTAGATTTCTTGACCTCCAATTCCCTGTGCACCCCCACTCTGTTCTCCATTTTCTGTTTCTAATTATACAAGTTTTCTTCCTTATTCTTCATTACATAACATTTTAATAGGAGCTGGGAAGGTGGCTCAGTGGTAGAGTGCTTGCCTTGCATGCATGAGGCCCTGGGTTTGATTCCTCAGCACCACATAAACAGAAAAAGCTGGAAGTGGAACTGTGGCTCAAATGGAAGAGCACTAGTTTTGACCTGAAGAGCTGAGGGACAGCGCCCAAGCCCAGAGTTCAGGTCCCACAACCAACAAAAAACAAAAAACAAAGAAAATATTTTCATACCCTTCCTTCCTTCCTTCCTTCCTTCCTTCCTTCCTTCCTTCCTTCCTTCCTTCCTTCCTTCCTTCCTTCCTTCCTTCCTTCCTTCCTTCCTGTTGTTCCTTCTTTCCTTCTTTTTCTTTTTTTGTGGTGTTGGGAATTGAACCCTGGACCAATAACTCAATACTAAGCCATACTCTCATCTCAAGAGCCAGGTTCTTTGTCCCTCTTGTACTTTCCCTACCCTTTCAATCTATCAGCATTACTGCAATTGAGCCTAGATGCCATTGACCCCAACTTTGAGCATTTGTTGTTGCTGTTATTGTTGTTGTGGGTCCTGTTAATTGTCCCTGGGCTTTTTCTTCAAACTAGTGCTCTACCTCTTAAACCATCTCTATTTATGGTGTGTGTGTGTGTGTGTGTGTGTGTGTGCACGCATGTGCATGCACACATGCACGCATGTGTCTACGTGCATTTCTCCAGGGGCATGAACTCAGAGCTTAGATGCTATCCCTGAGCTGTTTTGCTTAAGGCTTCTGGTCTACAACTTGTGAAGCCAAAGCTCTACTTCTGACTTTTTGGGTTAGTAAAATTGGTGAGAGTCTCAAGGACTTTTCTGCCTAGTCTGGCTTTGAATGGTGATCTTCAAATCTCAGCCTCCTGAGGGTCACCAACACCCTACTGGACTTGGTCCTTTGTTTAATTCTTTTTCATGTCCTCCTTGGTAATAATTCTAATCCTGTGGCACTCCTAATCTTTTGTCACCATCACCTACCCCTCAATCTCTATCTCTCTTTGCATTTGACAAATCTTGGGATAAACTCTATATTCCTCATTTCTTTTTTCTTCTAGCAAAATCCACTCAGTAATCACATCCTGTTTATCTTCCTTGGCCAACATCTTGTAAACTCACATTTCTCCCTTCATTTTTATCATTTTCTTAATTCAGGCTACCATTTCTGATTGTCCTCATTTAGTTTTACTTCTAATGATACTGCCTCAACTCCAATTCTTTCTCCATAGTCCTCTCACAGTAATATTTGATTAGGAAAGAGAAGTAGTGGCTGAGTTGGAGGCTGGTGAGCAAGAAGAAAGGAGAATCAAAAGAGGAAGACCCAAAGAGAGTCAGTAAGAGAGTCAGAAATATGTCCTTTTAAATCCTCTTCTCTGTCTTGTCACGAAATCTTCAGTTAAATCTGCTTTGTAGAGTTGATTTGCTTTTGGGGAAACACTGAAGTTCTGAGTCCTTCTATAAGTACTAAGAGTGCACATGACATATTACAGGAGTAATATCTGACTTACACATTAAATTTATTTTTTAATTGAACAAGTATTTATTGAGCACCTATTAGGTATCAGGCACAGACTAGGGGCTAGAGAATGAGCTCATAAGTGTTTATATTATAGTGGGAGATCAAACAAATAAAATGATAGTAAGTGTTATGATGTGAGAAGCTTATGGAAGTACAACAGAGAGGCACATGTTATCAGCAGGAATGAGGTACCAGAGAACTTCCTGAGAAGATGGCATTTAATCAGAGATTAGCAGAATGTGCAGGAAGTAGCCAGGTATAGGAAAAAGGTGAATGGAATAGTCTAGGAATGTGAAAAAGTCCTCAGACAAGAGAAAGCATGGACTGTGTTAAATGGCAATGCCTCTGTGCAATTACTTAAAGATAAAAAGAAAATAAAAAAAGAAAAAGACCTGAAAGAAGAGAGGAGGTTATAATACATGAGACAGGAGAGGTAATTTGGAGACAGAGCATAACTATATGTCAAGTTGTAAAGTTTAGACTTTGTCCTAAAGATGATGAGAAGCTACAGGCTTTAGGCAGGTGAATGATGTGCTGCTAGGCAACGGGAGGGGCTATTTCTGGATTGTTTTCTGGGATGCAGAGAATGTGGCTGTCCCTCTGGGAGATAAATGCATACCCAACCAGCTCATCATCACTTATCAGAGTCAAAGGATCAAATATTTTAGAAGATACACTGGGGCCTGCATAGGAGGACAGACAATGACATGAGCAGCTCAGACCAGCATGGAGACCATCTATGTTCACAACATGAGTAAGAAGCAAGAACAGGAGAAGGAAGGTCCAAAACTGATTTCTAAAATGAAATGTTAATGTAACATTAGTTGACAGACAAATCTCTAAATCTAGATTACATTATCTTCCTGGAAGCTTAGAGGTTCAGTTTCAGAAATCAAATTTATTCCAAGAAAAATTTTTGCATACAAATGTGGAATCTTGAGTCTGTGAGATTCCTGCGCATTATAACCACACAGCTACTGTGTGGAGTAGGGCTTGAAAGGCTGACCGGAAACAATGGCTTAGGTGAGGCATGATGGCAGCAGAGGAGAAGATAAGCAAAAGGATATGAGGCAGTTAGAGGACAGGATAAAGAGTTCTTAGTGATGGAGGTGAGAGATGGTGAAGAGAACACTCAGGGTTGACATACCAATGTGGCTGCAGCCAATCGTCCATAATATTGCTTGCCATTTACAATTCAGGAGGAGGAACAGATCTGAAGAGAAAATGAGTTCAGTTTGTGATGATGCCTGAAACTCAAGTGAAAGGTGAGAGTTAGAGATATTTGGGAGCATATAGTTGGCATCATAGATGATGGAGCGAAAGAAAAAAATCAAGAAGAGAGATATGTCAAACTTGGGTCTCAAAGATAGAATTGAACAAAACAGTGTTCTTTGAGTTTAGCAATACAGAGATCACCAGTTACCTTGCAGAGAGCAATTTTGGAGAGGCAAGGAAGTGAAACTACTGCAGATAACATTTCCAAGAGGTTTAGCTGGCAAGGGAAGAGAAGATGCAAGGGATGGGGCTGCTGTTAGTCTGAGAGGGAAAGAAGGGGCATGGCCAGGCATCAGTAAATGACTAGAACAGAGTATGGTGCAATGGTTCTGTAGTTGTGGCTCTCAAAGAGCAGAGATCTAAAATGTCAGTGAGTACAGAAAACCAGTCAGCTCCACTTGTAAGGATACAGCAAAAACATCTATTTGTGTGCATGTGTATGTGTGTTGCAGGGGAGGGGAAGGGTGGCTAGGTTTCCTAGGGTTGGAAAGTGAAGAGCTGGGGATCTGAGAGTTTGTTGATGGAACAGGATTTCTGAAGTCATGTCAGAACCAATTATTTTTTTCTCTTATAAATTCAACCAATACAACACTCTGGTCACCAAAATATGTGGGATTTCTCCTCCAACTAAAAACCCATTCTACAGTGGACACCAGTTGCGTGTTCTATAATGTAACTAAATTCTGACACCGCCTGAAGACCATCTGATCTCACAGGTTAAGGACTCAGCCCATATAACTGCCCCACGCTTTAGATGCCAACTTCAAGTAGTAGGTTGTCACTTTGTACTTTTAATTGATAGGGTGGCTCATATGGAAACACATGTTCTATATTTGTTCATTTATTACAGAGGAAACAGATGAAGAGCTAGATAGATGAAAGCTTGGAGGAAGGGGCATAGAGGATGGTGGGCCACCTTGTAGGAACATCTACATGTTCAGCAACATGGAAGATCTCCAGACTCTGTCCTTCAGATTTTTATGGAGGTTTCATTTACATAGTTATGATTAATTACATAGTTGATCATTGGCTATCAACTCAATCTTTAGCCTGTCTGATCCCTTAGAGTTAGGAGAAGAGGTGAGTTTGAGAGTCTCAACCCTCTAGTCTGGATTTTCTGGTAACTAGCCCCTATCCCTAAGCCAACAAGGGGTCTTATGAAATAAGCCATTACTCATTAGCATACAAAAGATACTCATCACTTTGGAGATTTCAAGGGATTTAGATGTTGTCTGCTAGGAACAAGCATGAAAACCAAGTTTCTTGTGTTTTTTTTTTTTAAAAAAACATTATCACTATATCTCATAGGGAAATAAGAAACAGAGTCAAATATGAGGATGATAAGAAGATAACTCATTGCCAGGGCCTCTGTTTTTACACGCATCAAAGATCACAAGGAATTGATAGATAGTGATTTGGGCACTCTATACAGATCTGGAAAAATTAATGGGAGGAGGACAACATTTAGCTGCTCAGGATTCATCTTTGTCCTGGCTGTACAATTTTTCCAAGGCTCCTGGTTCTCTGGAAAGAGTGAGGTGAGTTACTCCAGGGCTAGGCTAAGGGCTGCTGGCCTGAGGCTTTTGAGATGAATGCAGCCTGGGGGATAGGAGACACTCTCAGAATCAACTTTTGCCCCTTCTCTGTGTGCTGTACTATCTCAGTGGCTCTGCCTATCCATTTTAGGACTCAATTTCATCTCTAACCTCAAGGTTCCAGAAAAAGCATTCAGTAGACTTAATCAAAATGAGTAGCTTTAGGAAAGGCAGACAGATGCTACAATATTAACTAATTTCAGCTCCCTCTAATTATTAGCTCATGGAAAGATGTTACATTTATAGTAGTTTCCTGTTATTATTGCTTTTATTCTTTTATTAAGATGAGACAGAGAAACTCTCCAATATATTGTAAATCAATATTTTCTTAAATAGGAATTGAGATTCACTTCATTTCTTACTTTGGCCTCAGTTTGGTTTTATTTATAGATTATATTTCTTTTCTTCCCATGGAGAGTAGGGTGCTGTACTATTTGAAAAACACAGGTTATTTTAGCTTCTGCCCAGTCCACTACACATGAACAATTTAGTGTTCTTTGAAGTTCTCTTGAGCCCTTCAAATGCCCTAGTTGTAGGGATCAGCTTCCTAATGTATTTTTTTTCCTGTCCACAGATTTTGTTAAGAACATCTTATTGGTAGATACCATTTCATTCCTTAATGAAGAGATTCAATAAGCCACTGTAGGGTTAACCTAGGATAAATCCCTAGTGGGGTTTTGATGTCAAGTATAAAAATCTTCTCTATGTTTATTATACTTCTTTTTCTTTTGCATTATTAACTCAACTACAAATTAAATACTTCTAATGACATGTTACTTTCATGCTAACTTTCTAAGCCCCACAGTGGCAGCTAGTGACCCAAGGATTACTTAACAGAAGGTTTAAAGCATCCCTTGACAGGAGGGTCAGTATATAGCAATGTTTGATATCTCAAATGAATTCAATACAGGTGACTTGGGCTTAGCTGTTTCAGATGCCTAGTGTGATGGTGCAAATGATCTTACTTAATGGTTATTCTGAATTACTTAAGAATATAGCTAACATTATTTTTTGAAAATATAACTAACATATGAGAAAGAGATGCTGACAAGGACATCCACTGATACCAGTTTGTCATTAATTCTTTTCATTATTTATGACTGATTACATCTATTTGTGGGAAACAAGCAAGAATTTGTTATCATACCTTAGGTTCTGGTTCTTGAAAAAGCAGAGAAGATATAAATTGGAGAAGGGCTGTGGATAGCAGTTTGCTGCGGGTAGAACCATCCTGTTCACAGGTTCTGAGCTCTTCTGCCGTTTTTCTCATCTGTGCTGCCACCTAGAGAGGAGAATTAGAAACATAAAAAATAAGCTGAAAGTTCCCTGACGGAATTAAGGGAAAATATTTGTCTGTTTTAAGAAGCATTGAAATTTAGAAGAAACAATGTTATATTTTTCTCTTCTTTCTCTATACTGACCAGTAACCAAACAGGATTTGGGTGCCTGGTTTGGGTTTCTATGACAACATTGTAGGCATTGTGGGGAAAGCATTTCTTGGACTCAAACTTATTTCTCATATATGTAAAATTTATTTTGTGTGTGAACGTTCTGGAAGTTCACAATTGTTGGTCCATGGCCTGCCTCATTTTTCTTTAACTAAAGCATTTCTAGAAAAATGCTCATATTCCTAGTCATTCAGGGTTTGAAGATAAAATGAATATCTACTATTATGATTATCATTTTGGTGAATGGAAAAAAGAAAAAATCTTCTCAACACAATGAGAAGTTTCCTAAAGTCTATGTGTTTGACAGGACTTACTGGTTCTGCAAGTTGTTCATAGGTGAAACATTGGCCAAATAAATTTTGCTAAGGAAAACATTGCTGGACAATTTTCTTTATAGCCTCTAAATAACCATTTTGCGGTATGAACTAGTAAGAGGAAAATGCTGGGCAAGCATTCCTAAGCTTTCTTGACCTTTCATAGAATTGGTATTGTGTGGAGCATATTTTAGGAAATATTACAATGGAAAAAGGAAATTGGTCTGTGGCTATGGCATGCACACCACTCACAAGCATACAAGTTCCCCCTCCTGTCACCAACTGCTGCTCCTAACAATAGGGATATAGCTTTATGAGAACATCATTGAGAGTACTTGCACAAGGCTAGATGGTATAGGTCAATTACTCCAGATATGGTCTCCTATGTGATTGAGAGATGTGGTGAACAGAAGATGTATGAGACTGCTCCTGGCTCAACATGGCAGACTGTATTTACAGTAAGCTGCCTCTGCCGCTGCCTCCTCCTCCTCCTCCTCCTCCTCCTCCTCCTCCTCCTCCTCCTCCTCCTCCTCCTCCTCCTCCTCCTCCTTCTCCTCTTCTTCCTTCTCCTCCTCCTCCTCCTCCTCCTCCTCCTTCTCCTCTTCTTCCTCCTCCTTCTCCTCCTCCTCCTCCTCCTCCTCCTCCTCCTCCTCCTCCTCCTCCTCCCCTTCTTCCTCCTCCTCCTTCTCCTTTTCTTCGTCTTCCTCCTCCTTTTTATAAACAGAAGCACTACTCTCTAGGCTGGACAAGGTGGCTAATACTTGTTATTCCAGCTACTTAGGAGGTACAAATGAAGAGGATCAAGTTCAAAGCTAGCCTAGGCAAAAAGATTTGATCTCAATTAATATGCCAGGTATGTTGGTTCTTGTCTGAAGGCCATAGACAAGAAGCTCATGGTCTGAAGGCAACCCTGAACAAAAATACATGACACTACATAAAAAATAACTAAAGCAAAAAAGAGAGAGAGAGAGAGCTAGAGGTATGGCTCACGTAAGAGTGCCTGCCTACCAAGCACGAGGTTCTGAATTTAAACCCCCATGCCACCAAAAACAAAAAGGCTACACTCTAATGATAAAAGTTAAGGTATAGCAAAGAATTCTTTATGTATTTGTTGGTCCTTGAACTCAGTGCCCAGGTGCTATCCCTAAGTTCTTTTGCTCAAAAGAGTTTTAGAAACTTTCCTGCCTGGGCTGACCTCTATCATATCTCTTCTCCCTAAGCAGCTTGTATTATAAATGTGACCCAGAAGCACCCAGCTGAAAATTACATTCTTCATGAAGCTAAGTGAAATTATTGTTTCTTTTTCAAAACTTTTCTGCATTTAGAAAAGAAATATATAACTAATTCATTTGACTCAAGAAATAATGCCCCTAATAAGGCATTAATAAGGTTGGTAAAGCCTGGTGCTGGGTGGCTCATTCCTGTAATTCCAGCTGCACAGAAGGCTGAAATCTGAGGATAGTGGTTCAAAGCCAATCTAGGCAGGAAAGTCTGTGAGAGTCTTATCTACAATTAATCACCAAAAATCCAGAAGTAGAGCTGTGGCTCAAGTGATAAAGTGTTAGCTGTGAGCATAAAAACTCAAGGATAGTGCCCAGGCCATGAGTTCAAGGCCCAGATTCCGCCCTCTACCCCTGCCCCACCCTGCCTCAAAAAAAGGGAGAAGATAAAAAGGCACCATCTACTACAAGGGAAATATATGGTTTTCATTTTTATAAAAGCAACTAGGACTCAGGGAAGTTAGTTTATGTAATAGTTTGCAAAGGTCAGACTAAGGTTCCAAGGTAACCCCAAATTCTTTTTTTTTTTTTTTTGAGTTGGAGTTGGACATGCTGACCTTGAACTCCTGGGATCAAGGGATCTTCTTATTTAGATGGGATTATAGGTATGTACCACCACATCTGGTTTTCCCTAATTTTTATAACTTAAAAATATGCCTGCGCGGGGCTGGAATGGTGGCTCAGTGGTAGAGCGCTTGCCTTGCATGCCGGAGGCCCTGGGTTCGATTCCTCAGCACCACATAAGCAAAAAAAGAAAAAAAGCCGGAAGTGGCTCTGTGGCTCAAGTGGTAGAGCGCTAGCCTTGAGCTGAAAAGAGCTGAGGGACAGCGCCCAGGCCCAGAGTTCAGGCCCCATGACTGGACCCCCCCAAAAAAAATATATGCCTGGGGCTGGGAATATGGCTTAATGGTGGAGTGCTTGCCTAGCATGCATGAGGCCCTGGGTTTAGTTCCTCAGTACCCATATAAACAGAAAAAGCTGGAAGTGGTGCTGTGGCCTATGTGGTAGAGTGCTAGCCTTGAGCAAAAGAACCTCAGGGACAGTGCACAGGCCCTGAGTTCAAACTGCAGGACTGGCAAAAAAAAAAAAAAAAGGAAGTGGCGCTGTAGCTCAAGTGGTAGAGCGCTCGCCTTGAGCTGAAGAGCTGAGGGACAGCACCCAGGCCCAGAGTTCAAGCCCCACGACCGACAAAAAAAAAAATGCTTGCAAAAGTAAAAACTAAAACAGTTTTACTGGATTTAGAGAACAATGCATAAAAATATAGGAGACTTTCTGAGAGCAGAAACCATGGGCACATGTCTATTCTCTTTACCATATCCAGTACTTAGCACACGGAATGTAGGTCCCCAGTAAAAACCTGTTCAATGAAGTACACACATATGACAACATTTGAGAATAGGTGGTAAGCTTGCATGAAATACTTTAAATAACTTACTGCATTGTTTTTGCAAGATAATTCACAGTTATGTGTCTGTAAAAGACAACAAGATAATTTAAAGCAGGATGTTTGAAAATGAATTTTCGCTCTCCAGGAAATAGTCTGAATCTGGTTAGATTAATTAACCACATTGTGAATTAATTTGTCATAACTGAAAGCTTTCCTCTTCAGATCTTTCTGGTCATGCCTCAACAAATTCATTCAATGAAGATGGCTCAAAATAGTAGAACTGAAAGAAAATTAGAGATAAACGCAAAGAAAAAACATTTTTTCTATTTATATTTTAGCACCTTTCTTCACAATAGGACCCAATATATGCTGTAAAAGAAGGTATTCCAAAAATACAAGGATTCTGAGAGAAATGTTGGTGTAGTTAAACATCTTAGGTTTTATCCTTGGTGGCTCATGTGAAGTTGAACCAATCCTTTCTCCTTTTTTATACTTTAGTACCTTAATCTGGAAGTCAGAGATTTTGAACTAGTGGATTGCGGGCGCTTTTGGCTCACACCTGTAATCCTAGCTACTCAGGAGGCTGAGATCCGAAGATAGAGGTTCAAAGCCAGCCCGGGCAGGAAAGTCCGTGAGACTCTTATCTCCAATAAACCACTAGAAAACCAGAAGTGGCGCTGTGGCTCAAGCGGTACAGTGCTTGCCTTGAGCTGAAGAGCTCAGGGACAGTGCCCAAGCCTAGAGTTCAAGCCCCACAACCGACCCCGCAAAAAAGTTGTTGAACTAGTGCATTGTGGATGGGGCTGAGGTCATTCTTGGTATAAACAAAGCCATACCTGTTTGTGTACACTAGGGGGTACTGTAGTACTAGTGCAGTGACCTTGGTCATTCAATGTAGTCAATTCTATTGACCTTTTTCCTAAATTTATTCCTGTGGAAAACATTCCTTACCTTAAACCTTCAAATTCAAGTGTATACTACATACAAAGTATATACTATATACAAAGCCTGATTTAACTGGTATTGGAAGTTAGATAAACCTAGGAAGCAGTCACATAATAATTTATATGGCAGTAAACAGCACTTTATGCTTTTGCTTAAGCCAAAAGGAGGGCCTTGGAATTTGCTTCCCCCTCCCTTTTCTCCTCCCCCTTCCTTCCTTCCTTCCTTCCTTCCTTCCTTCCTTCCTTCCTTCCTTCCTTCCTTCCTTCCTTCCTTCCTTCCTTCCTTCCATCCTCTGCTCTCTCCTCCCTTTCCCCCCTCTCTTTCTTCTTTCTATACTGGGGTTTAAACTCAGGTTTTGTCTTTGTGGTTGCCAACAAGCATTTAACTCCTAAGTCATGCCTCTGTCCTCCTCCCCGTTTTTATCCTGCCACCAGAGTTTTAGGTCAGGGCTTCATGCTTGCTTGATTTGCTTGTTCCACTGGTGTTGTACCACTTGTGTCACTCCTGTGGCCTGGCTTTTCATTGGTTAATTTTGGAGATGGACATTTCTGTCTAGGCTAGCTTTGAACCATGATCCTCTGGATCTCAGGATCTTGAATAGCCAGGATTACAGGTGTAAGCCACCAGCAGCTGGCTCCATCCCTGTTTTTCCTTGGGTTAGTTTTAAAGAGTCTCACGTTACGTTAGCCTGGACCCAAATCCTTCTATTTATGCTTTCTACTGCAGCTAGGGTCACAGGCTGTGTCACCATGCCCATATTTTTCTGTTGAAACAGGGTCTTATGAACTTTTCTGCCCATGCCAGCCTTAAAACATGATCTTCTTGACCACTATCTCTAGGGTAGTTAGGATTACTGGTTGACCGACTGGCTCCTTGCTGAAATTCTTCCAAAGGTAGATAAATTAGAACAAATTCCAATTTACATAACATGAACAATATAACTTAAGTGTGCCAAACTCATGTTAAGAGAAATAGGTCAAAATTAGAAAGAAAATGACGTTATGTTTTCCCATATATGTGGAAGCTATATTAAGCTTATAAAATTACAAGTAAATGTACATAAATACACACTTGCATACAAGTATATTAACTGAAATATAATAGATTTGAGGGAGAATTCAAATAGTATAATTCTTTAGAAAGGCAAAGGCAAAGTTCAACAAAGTAAACAGCAGAAGGAGGGATGGTGTCAAGAGGAAAGGTGTAGACCAATGAAAAGAAGAGGGGGAGATGCAGCGACAAGTTCAGGGCACAGCCTACACAATTAAGAAGTGTGAGGGAAAGGGTAGGTAGGGGAGGAATTGATGAGAATGTTGAAAGGGGTGACATTGATCAGCAGGCATTGTATTCATAAACTGTATTGTTAAATAGAAATTCCAGGAGACAAGAATGCTGGAGCAAATGTATGTCTGACCCAACTACTCACCCAGCTTCCCAAAGAAGGCACGGTCAAAGTCCCTGAGAAACTAATCGACGAGAGAAAAGACAACATCTCAGAAGGCAATTCTGAAGAATGTTTGTGTAGACAAAGAATGAGGCTACAGCTGAATCTGGCTTAGTGAATTTCATGGTAATAAGAGAATTCTAGTATTTGATAACTGCTTGTGGTTAACTTTGAAAGCAGTAAAGTCAGTGTAAAACCAGAGTGCTCTGACCCAGAGATCTTGGTAGATGATGAACTGAAACATGGAGCCCCTAGAGATGCCCACAAAGGTCCTGCTTGAGGAAGTGGCGCTGTAGCTCAAGTGGTAGCGCGCTTGCCTTGAGCTGAAGAGCTGAGGGACAGCGCCCAGGCCCAGAGTTCAAGCCCCACGACCGACAAAAAAAAAAAAAAAGGAATTGTTACTCCTTGGGGCTGGGAAGTTGGCTCAGTGGTAGAGCGCTTGCCTTGCATGCCTGAGGCCCTGGGTTTGATTCCTCAGCACCACATAAGCAAAAAGGAAAAAGCCAGAAGTGGCGCTGTGGCTCAAGTGGTAGGGCACTAGCCTTGAGCTGAAGAGCTGAGGGACAGTGCTCAGGCCCAGAGTTCAGGCCCCACAACTGGAAAAATAAAAAAAAAAACAAAAAAAAAAAAAACAAAGGTCCTGCTTGATTTGAATAATGAGAAAACAAGCAAGCTAGAAAAGACAGCCATTATCTTAATCTCAGATATAGACAGACATTATCCAATTTTCAGATACAAAAGAAATATTGGAATCTATGAAGAAGTGCCTATTCAACATTTCCTCCTGGCATTTATTAGGATAATTGTGAACAAAGATGAAGCAGAAATAGTTTGCTTAGTAAGGTTGCTAAGGGTCTTTCAATTTTTGTTCATTTTTTTTTCAAAGAATCAACTTTTTGTTTTGTTGATTCTTTGTATTTTTTTTAGGTTCTAATTCGCTTATTTCTGGTCTAATATTTATCATTGTTTTCCATCTACTGATTTTGAGTTTTGGTTTGTTCCTGTTTCACTAGGAGCTTGAGATGCATCATTAGAGTAATGACTGGAGATTTTTCTAATTTGTTGATGTAGGCACCCATTAAATATAGTGCCTTTGCTGTGCCCTAGAGGAGCTGATATTTTATGTGTTCATTTATTTCAGAAATGTTTGGATTTCCCTCTTTATCTCTTCAATGACCCACTGATAATTCAGCAATGTATTGTTCAGTTTTCATGAGTCTGAGTATTTTCTGTGATGCTTTTGCTGTTGAGCTCTAGTTTTATTCTATAGTGGTCAGACTGGATACAGGTAGTTAAGTTTGATCATCTAGAATTTGCCATTTTGCTTTGAGATCTAGGATATAGTCTATTTTGGAGACTGTTCCATGGGCTGCCAAGAAAATTGTGTAATGTACTGCTGTAGGTAGAATATTCTGTAGATAACTATAAGGTCTAGATGATCAATGCAGTTATTTAGACCTTACAGATCTTCTTTCCTGAATTTTTGCCTGGATAATCTATCCAAAGAGGACAAGGATGTGTTGAAGTCACCAATGTATTTGGATCTATGAGTGTTTTTAGCTCAATGAGTATTTGTTTGATGAAGTTGGGAGCTCTAACATGTGGTATATAGATGTTTAGAATTGTTATGTCCTCCTGATACAGAGTTCCTTTTTTTAAAAAAAAATATAATGTCTTTTGACTATTTTTACTGATTTTAATTTGAAAACTGTTGTGTGTGTGTGTGTATATGTATATATATATATATATATATATATATATATATATATATTTAGCCTGTTAATCAGGGTTGTTTTCTTGAAAGACTGGTTAATATCACCTTCTTATAATAGGATTTTATCACTTGGTGACATGACCTTTGTAATTTCAATCACCAGATCTGAATCTGAATCTATGGAAAGTCTCTAATTTCCTCATTTTATAAGATATCACATTGAATCAGAAAACTGTTAATATATGCAGATGAGGACAACAAAAGAATTGAAAGTAGTCATTGATCTTTGAACCTTGAGAGCTATAGAGGAGGAAGTTTTTAGGGTCCAATAGCATAGACAAGTTGCCTATGAGCCTAAAGTGGAGATAAAATCATACTTGAGCTCTTTACCAGTAATGAAGAGGCATTATTTGGTCAACCTCTTTTTTATTGAGTGCCATCTAATCCTGAATTACCTAGTATCTTCGCAATCTAAATTGGTCCAGATATTAAGTAAGGCTCCTAACTCAAGTTGAAAAGATGACTACAGTTCAAAGCTTAAATAAGGCAAGTAAATTAAATGGGCATATTGCTCATATTCTCTTACTGCCTATACATGTCAATTTTACATGTCACTATGATCAATTGACCTGAGAGGAAACAATAAAAATCATGGCTCAAGAGGATTGCTTCAGCACTTATAGTTCATTCAGAGACTTTGAAAGACCATGGGAAAAAACTCCAATCCTCATAATGAATAGAACCTTAAACAATATATATTTCCTTGTTCAGTTTGTGTGGAATTAGCACTGGCTTAGGGTTTGGTAACCTGGCTAGTGACTTGGAGAGACAGATTAGTGATGAGCAAGTATAAAAAAAGGTATGTGTAAGGACCACTAAGAATAGACCAGAAAATGCAAGTATTACATCTTATTTGTCATGGAAAAAGGAAACAGAAATGATAAGATTTCTTGGTTATAATGTTTAAATTTTTAATTTAGCTTTGGATCTTACACTACAGATTGATAAATCAAATAAATGTGATCATTTAGTGGTTGAATCTGGCTCTCTCTGTATATGCCTATGTGTGTTCATATGTGTGTAAAATCCCACCTTTTCCTTTCTCACTCTACTTTTATGAACCCCTAGGCCTCCTAGAGTATAGCTTGAAGTCATCAATTAATCCAATCTCATTTTAGAGAGTAAGAAAAATCTAAAGGATTGAATTGATAGGTCTTTGTCTATACAATTGTTGGCATAGCCAGAAAAACCTTCAGTTCTGCCTTGTAAGCTAGTGCTTTCTCCAAAATAACACGTGAAGAAAATAAATTTAATAGCAATTCTATTCTAATTCATATCTGATCACACCATCATTTTCTATTCTTCAAAACATGAAAACTGAATGATAGGGTAGGTATTTGGATGGTCACTGGTAACATACATCATTTTTTTCTGACTTGGAATAGCCTCCCAACTACAAAGGATTCACTTAGCATGCTGTGTTTAATTGAAAGAACAGACAGCTTAGGTCTTTGAAAAATGTCTCCGGCTGTGAGTCTTCCCTTATTTTAAAATAGCTCTGTCTAGTACAGTAGTCAATAGCCCATATGGCTATTCAATACTTGAAATCTGGCTAATCTGAGATTTGCTAGAAGTATAAAATACACTCGATTTTAAAGATTCAGGAAAAGAAGGACAAAGCAACGTATTTAGTAACTTTTTAATGTTAGCTACATGTTAAAATGCTAACATTTTAGAAAACTATGATTATATAAAATGCTTTATTAAATTAAATTTTACAAAGAAACCAGTCTGAGAAGTCTGCATTCAGCATAATTCCAATTGGATGACATTTTGCAGAAAGCAAAAGTATGCATACAGTGAAAAGGTCATGACTGAAGGGTTAAAGTGAAGAACAAATGAATAGGTAGAGATGGGATTTTCAGGTCAGTGAAACTATTCTATTACTGTAGTTAGATATATGTCATTACAACTTTTTTCCCAAACCCATAAGATACACAACATTAAGAGTGAACTTTTTTTTTTTTTTTTGTCGGTCGTGGGGCTTGAACTCTGGGCCTGGGCGCTGTCCCTCAGCTCTTCAGCTCAAGGCGAGCGCTCTACCACTTGAGCTACAGCGCCACTTCCGGTTTTCTGGTGGTTTATTGGAGATAGGAGTCTCACGGTCTCTCCTGCCCGGGCTGGCTTTGAACCGCGATCCTCAGATCTCAGCCTCCTGAGTAGCTAGGATTACAGGCGTGAGCCACCAGCGCCCGGCGAACTTTTTTTTTAAAGAGTGGACTTTAATGTAAGTTGTAGACTGTGAATGATAGTGATGTTTAAGTGTAGGATCATCAGTTATAACAAAGATCACTGTGGTAGAAGGTGTTGGTAATGCTATTCATATGCAGAGGCAAAGACAATCTGTACCTTCCTCCTAATTTTGTTATGAACCTAAAACTGCTCTAAAAAATAAGGTCTTCCAAATTAGTATTTTAGGTTTTTTTCTCATCTAATTGATCTAAATTATTGAAATTATTGAACTATCTATCTTAATATTCTAGATCTAAAGACATCATTTTCCCTATTTGAATACTTTCTAAAAGAATTCTTGTTGCCTACAGGATAGTTACAACTTTTTAAATATCATATTTAAGGTTCTATATATTCTACTCTTAATTTACTCTCCCAGACTTAACTTTTTTTGCTCCCATCATACTCTAGATTATAACTAGCAAAGTTACAAAAATCATATAAATAAAAATCCATCAAAATTCTGAATTATTTCTTAAGATTGATACTGTGGGAGAAATGGAATGGATTTGTGTATGGTATAATGAAATGAATATTACTCAAATACAAACCTATTATTTATGGGAAATTTATTTTATGTATTTCAATATATTCTATATTCAAATTGGTATTTGTTATCACAAAAAGAGTAATTATTGCCTTATAAATTTCTTTTTTTTTTAAATTTATTTTATTTTATTTTATTTGAGAACATACTGTACAGAGGGGCTACAATTACATGGGCAGGATAATGCATACTTTTCTTACCAAGCATTGCAGCCTCCTCCTTTGTTTACCCTTCACCTCCCTTCCCAGCCTCCCCCCTCCCCCCACCCAATTATACCCCCCTCCCTTGCCTTATAAATTTCAAGGAGGGTTTTATTTATTTATTTTTTGGGGGGGGTCCGGTTGTGGGGCCTGAACTCTGGGCCTGGGCGCTGTCCCTCAGCTCTTCAGCTCAAGGATAGAGTTCTACCACTTAAGGCACAGCACCACTTCCGGCTTTTTTCTTTTTCTTATGTGGTGCTGAGGAATTGAACCCAGGGCCTCAGGCATGCAAGGCAAGCACTCTACCACTGAGCCACCTTCCCAGCCCTTCATGGAGGGATTTAAAAGCTAACCCCTGGGCTTCATTCCTGTAAATCTTAGCTAACTAGGACACTGAGATCTAAAGATCATGATTTGAAGCCAGTCTGGGTAGAAAAGTCTGTAAGACTCTATTTCCAATTAACCAGCAAAATGCAGAATTGGAGTAAAGTGTGGTTCGAGTGGTAGAGCAGCAGCTGTGAGGGATAGCGTTACACCCTGAGTTCAAACCCTAGTACTGAATGACACCAAAGGGTGAAAAAACTCAATTGAAGAAGTAAAGACTGCATTTGTACCTTAGGAATGATTGGCGGGACATCATTGCCATCACAATTCCCTTTGTGAACTGGGTTGGCTCCTCTATATGCCTTCTCCTCTATTCTCATTGCAGATAGGATTTCTTTATGAAGCAGAAAAGAAAATGAATGGCAATAGTTCCTTGGGTTAGTATTTTTTTTTTTTGTCAGTCCTGGGGCTTAAACTCTGGGCTTGGGCGCTATCCCTCAGCTCTTCAGCTCAAGGAAAGTGCCACTTGAGCCACAGTGCCACTTCTGGTTTTCTAGTGGTTTATTGGAGATAAGAGTCTCACGGACTTTCCTGCCTGGGCTAGCTTTGAACCGCAATCCTCAGATCTCAGCCTCCTGAGTAGCTGGATTACAGGTGTGAGCCACTGGCACCTGGCTTGGGTCAGTATTCTTTAATAATTAGATAGCTATCTTTCTTTTTTTTTGGGGGGGGGTCCGCTCATAGGGCCTGAACTCTGGGCCTGGGCACTGTCCCTCAGCTCTTCAGCTCAAGGCTAGCACTCTACCACTTGAGCTATAGCGCCACTTCTGGCTTATTTTTTTCTTATGTGGTGCTGGGGAATCGAACCCAGGGCCTCATGCATGCAAGGCAAGCGCTTTACCACTGAGCCATCTTCCCAGCCCCTAGATAGCTATCTTTCTTGATTGCAGTTTGAAAATTTCAAGTAAAAGAATCTGCTTTTACTGGCATAGGTAAGGTGCCTATTCTTGATTCTACCAGGTGTTGTCAAGGGAGTAGTATCACATAAACACAAAAAAGTTCTGGCTATAACAATGTAGTTGCCTGAGCTGAAGAGCTGAGGGACAGTGCCCAGGCCCAGAGTTCAGGCCCCAGAGCAGACTCCCCCCCAAAACAAACAAACAAACAAACAAACAATGTAGTTTGTGTCAGAGGGAGGGGGCTATGAGTTTTAGGCAAAAGAGCTTCTGAAGGAAATAGTACAGACATCTGCTTAATAATTGCCATAATAAACAGTTATTACAATTCCAATGGAATTAAGATAAACTAACTGAAATTTATCATTGTTTTTCACTTCAATTATAATTACTGATTGGTCAAAATTAGTTAACACTGTAGTTGGATCTACCTTAATAGATATTTAGGTCTGCTTGGACTATATATTTGTACCCATATTTGCTTATTCTATCTATTTATTTTGTTTTTAGGTATCTAATCATTTATTCAAAGTACAGATAACTTTGTTTCCCAATAATCATAGTTAATATTTGCTTTGTTACTTATTTTATTGGTCTTAATCTCATAATCAGAAACAATTATTTGTATTATTATAGAGCTTGTTATTATAAAACCTAGTATGATAAGGATGCAGGAAAAGCATATCTCCATTGAATGAATATATAAGAGCCTGTCAGAGCTAGAACTTCAAGATAGGCTTGTAAGAAGACATTATGCAGACTACAGCACTCCCAGCTTTTACAATTTTTTTTTTTTGGTCGGTCGTGGGGCTTGAATTCTGGGCCTGGGCGCTGTCCCTCAGCTCTTCAGCTCAAGGTGAGCGCTCTACCACTTGAGCTACAGTGCCACTTCCGGTTTTCTGGTGGTTTATTGGAGATAGGAGTCTCACAGTCTTTCCTGCCCGGGCTGGCTTTGAACCGCGATTCTCAGATCTCAGCCTCCTGAGTAGCTAGGATTACAGGCGTGAGCCACCAGCGCCCGGCGCTTTTACAATTTTTAAATATTTCATTATGAGTTAGTGAACTGCTGTTGCTCTGAAGTATTATCCTTTTTCACAATTCCACAGTGTAATGGAAAATATATTCTAAAAGAAAAATTCATCTCTTCTTCCTGATAATGAAAGTTCTAAGATTATTTTTCCCTATAGGACCATATGGTTTCTATATAATTGGGTTCTGGTATAAATAAACCAGTTGGAGACAGGGAGGCAGAAAGACATTGAGAAAGATAAAGGGAGGGAAGAAGGAAGCGAGGCATAAAGGAGAGAGAGGGAGAGAGACAGAGGGAGAGAGAAAAAGGGTGAGAGAGAGTGAGGGAGAGAATACCTATATGAGCATATGACTGTCAGAAGGAAAACAAGCCAAAAAGGAAGTGCAGGCCCCATTCATGAGGTAGTAATTACCCTCATATACCAGTTTGGATCGCAACACAGTTTTGAAAGGTTGCTCTGAGGGCAAAATGTAGAAAGAATAAAAGTGAGACAAGAATAAATGTGAAGCGGGGCGCTGGTGGCTCACGCCTGTAATCCTAGCTACTCAGGAGGCTGAGATCTGAGGATCGCGGTTCAAAGCCAGCCTGGGCAGGAGAGACTGTGAGACTCTTATCTCCAATAAACCACCAGAAAACCGGAAGTGGCGCTGTAGCTCAAGTGGTAGAGCGCTCACCTTGAGCTGAAGAGCTGAGGGACAGCGCCCAGGCCCAGAATTCAAGCCCCACGACCGACAAAAAAAAAAAAGAATAAATGTGAAAAGAATATTCAGAATCCAGGCAAAGAAATGAGGGTGATGTATATAGGGTAGAGACAGTGGGGACGAGAAGAAAGGATGGGAGGATAGCAAGATCTAAAGAGAAAAATATGGCTTGACAGAATCAGGGTTGGTTTTTTTTTTTCTTTTTCTTCTGGTCTTGGGGCTAGAACTCAGGGCCTGGGCGCTGTCCCTGAACTTTTTCACTCAAGGCTGGTGCTCTACCATTTTGAGCCACAGCTCCACTTCTGGTTTTCTGGTGGCTAATTGGAGATAAGAGCCCAGGCTGGCTTAGAACTGTGATCCTGGGAGGCTGGGAAGGTGGCTCAGTGGTAGAGGGCTTGCCTTGCATGCCTGAGGCCCTGGGTTCAATTCCCCAGCACCACATAAGCAAAAAGAAAAAAAGCTGGAAGTGGCACTATGGCTCAAGTGGTAGAGCACTAGCCTTGAGCTGAAGAGCTGAGGGACAGCGCCCAGGCCCAGAGTTCAGGCCCCACGACCAGACCCCCCCCCCAAAAAAAAAAAACTGTGATCCTGCGATCACAGCCTCCTGGATAGCTAGATTTACAGGTGTGACCCACTAGCACCCAGTTAATTCATTTATTTTAATAATATTTTCTTTTCCCTCACATTCCAAACCAGACCCCAAAGCAGATCAGAATTTCAAGAATCAGTCATCTTTCCCTAATCCCTGTATTCTGAAACTGTGTAAGAAATTGCTTGTGCAATCACACCCTAATTAATTACTCTCAATCCTTTCCCAGAACCTTGTGCTCAATTTTAAACAGTCATATAGTAAAGGCATCCAAAAGACAAAGAAGAAAATTAGAAACCTGTAATCAGCTGGAAGAAAAAACTGGTGGGTAAATATGGGTTAACAGAACTGAGTCACAGAAACATTTGGGCACAAGTTCTCCAGGTCTTCCTGTTTTGGGTGGAGATGCATAACTAACTTTATAGAAAGAACTTGAGCTGCAAGTATGTTTGCGGTTCTTATCTGCTGTAGCAACACCCAGTACTAAGGTAAGGTTTGGACCCTATAGTTTCTTGCCAAATATTTGTTGAAGCATAAGTTTAACAATGTATGAGACAGGAAAGTCACAAGGTCTCTAGGGTTGTACATTTCCATCACAAATGACTTACAGCCTCCAATTTCTATCAGTTCATTACAAAAAGGAGAAGGACCTGGGTGCCTGTGGCTCATGCCTGTAATCCTAGCTACTCAGCAGGCTGAGATTTGAGAATCATTGTTCAAATCCAGCCAAGGCAGAAAAGATCGTGAGACTCTTACCTCCAATTAACTACAAGGAAAAGCCAGAAGTGGTATTGTGGCTCAAGGGGTAGAGTGGTAGCTTTGAGCAAAAGAAATGCAGGGACAGAGCCTAGGCTCAGAGTTGAAGCCCAAGGATCCGAAAAAAAACAAAAAACAAAAAAAAGGAGGCAGGAAGCAGATGAGGGCTTAGCTGTTGTGGAAATAGAGGCTTTCTGGAATACAAAATAAGTCCTGGAGTCTTAGATCTCAGCCTCTTGAGTAGCTAGGATTACAGGCATGAGCCACCAGCACCCGGCCTCATGAGCATTTTTGCTTACGGATAACACTATACACTTCCAGCTTTTTTGGGTAGTTAGCTGGAGAAACAGGCCTCACAAACTTTCCTGCCTTGGCTGGCTTGGACTGGAATCCTCAGATGTTACTCTCCTGAGTAGCTAGAATTGCAGGTATGAGCCACAGTGCCCAGCACCCAGCTTCCCTCATCTTTTTTTTTTTTTTTTAATAGAACAGTATCAGAAGGGTTAACAAACATAATCTCAAATAGAGATTTTTAACAAAGAACCTATAAAATTATATTTGTCAAAAGCAAATTTTCAATGAAGAGTCTTTAGACAATGAATCATTCTCTCTCCTTATAACAGATATTCAAGTTACTTCTTGGAAGGGATCCAGATTCCTTGTGAAAACACAATATACAATAGACACAGTCTTCTAATTCCAACAATGAGAAAAAAGAAGTGGTTTCTGGAGGTCCTTGGTCATAGGAAAATTTTTTTTTACAGGTATCTCATAATTGGGGTTGACATAGAAAAATAAAAAATCTCTCAGTAAGCATAAATTTAGGGTAGCATAAAAAACACCAAGTTGTATTTATTTGAATCACTGAAAAAAAAAAACAGAAACAAAACAAACAATCCCTTCTTTCAACAATTAAGTAATTCTTTGGTGTATTTTATTCAGAGCTTAGAATAACTGAGATGATTCTTTTAAAAGGTGCTTAAAAGAAAAAGCTATGTTCCAGTGGAACTATGAATAAGGAGAGGAAGAGGTCCTTATTAGTGAAATTTGATCCATATAAAAAAAAATCTTCTTTTTCCAGCATTTGGAAAGAAGCTTGAGCAAAAGGTCTGATTTAGGGAACCCAAGAAAATCCTCTTGTCTCCTAAATAGATCTGTTCTACTTACTATATTCATGGGTAGCAAATGTAGGTAAAAGTGGCACCCAACTAGCAATTCTTATACAATGAGGTAGCTTTTGCCTAGTCTTACTTCCAAGGGCTGGTCCTGAAGCACTCAAGTCACTTTCTAACAGTTGAATTTTAAGATGTAGAGAGGAAACAAATATATAGAGTTTGCTTAAAGTAGCAATATATTTTTCCTTTTAAAATGTGCAACCTTAACATTGTTTGGTGCTTATAAGTTGATGACTGATTTACTCTTCATGGATTGTTCCCCTTAATGTATAATAATCTTCCTTGTCTTATTGATTTTTTTTTGTTTGTTTTTGGGTCCAGTCGTGGGCCTGAACTCTGGGCTTGGGCACTTTCCCCTCAGCTCTTCACCTCAAGGCTAGCACCCTACCACTTGAGCCACAGCACCACTTCCGGCTTTTTTTTTCCTGCATATGTGGTGCTGAGGAATCGAACCCAGGGCCTCATGCATGCAAGGCAAGCGCTCTACCACTGAGCCACCTTCCCAGCCCCTGTCTTATTGATTTTAATGAGAAGTCTATTTGATCAGATATCAGTATGGCTCCTGCCTTCCTGCTGGGTGCATTTGGAAGATCTTTTTCCACCCTTTCACTTGGAGTTTGTTTTTATCTTTGGCTGTGAGATAGGTCTCTTGGGGACAACAAATGGATGGATTTTGTTTTTTGATCCAAGCTATAGTTCTTTATCTCTTTATTTGAGACTGAGTCAGTTAATGTTTAGGGTTATTATAGAGGGATGTGTTATATTTCCTGACATTTTCTTGCTTTCCTGTATTTTGTTTCTTTCCTTTTCCTGTGCTTAATAAATTGATCTTCTAGTGATTTCTATCTGATGTGGTTCCCTGATCTTTATTGTTTTCTTCATCTTGTATTCCTCCTTTTAGTATTTTTTTGTAGTGCTGGTTTAGTGTTCATGTATTCCTTTTGGTTTGTCATGAAAGGTTTTAGTTTCACTGTAAAATGTAAATGCTAGCTTCACTGTGTATATCAGTTTGGGTTGGCAGTTGTTGATCTTCAGGACTTGGATAGTACCTTTCAAGGCTCTCCTTGCATTGAGGGTTTGTATGGAGAGGTCTGCAGTGATTCTGATTTTCTTCCCATTGTAATATAGCTCCTTCTTTGATTTTGCAGCATTTAAATCAGCTGCTTGCTACTCAAGTCTAATGTTTTTACTATGATGTGTCCAGAGTGTTTCTTCTAGGAGCCTGTCTACCTGGTGTTCTATATGCTTCTGTTATGTGGGCGAGATTTTCTCCCTTAAGATTGGGGAAATTAGTCTGGTGCCAGTGGCTCACACCTGTAATCTTAGCGACTCAGGAGGCTGAGATCTAAGGATCGTGGTTCAAAGCCAGCCTGGGCAGGAAAGTCCATGAGACTCTTATCTCCAATAAACCACCAGAAAATGGGAAGTGGTGCTGTGGCTCAAGTGGTAGGGTGTTAGCCTTAAGCTGAAGAGCTGAGGGACAACCCCCAGGCCCAGAGTTCAAGCCCCAGGACTGACAAAAAAAAAAAAAAAAGATTGGGAAAGTTTTCTGTAATAATCTCATCGACTAAATGAAGATGGACTCTGGCCTCTTTGTCCTCTTCAAGTATTGTGTCCTTCTTGGGTGGGAGAGGTAGGGATCTAGGTCAAGCTCTGTGGCTCACTGCCAGTGCTGGTCTCCCATGATAAGGGATGTCCAGCCACGCTGTGGCAGATCTTTGTATCCATGCAGCTTGCCGCTGGTTGCTGGGCCATCACTCTGTTCCACTGCCATGATTGTGGGCTGAGCAGTGGGGCAGTGGGAGCTCTCCAGATCTGAGTTTTTTGGTGCTTCATCTTTGGTCTCTTGTCTCTGTTTGCACTGTCCAGGTCCAGTGCTGTGGGAGTTTTCTGTGTCTGGGTTCTGCTGTCTGCTGGTGTTCCTGAAGTCCCAGGCAGTTGCGGGCCACTTTCACGGCTTAGCCACTGTGTCGGAGAGGGGTGGGGTATGGGTCTTCGAGATTTTCTGTGTGTGCAAATTCTGAGTTTTTTCTTTTTCTTTTGTTCAGTTCCTGTGATTCTCTGCCTGTTCATTTATTCATTGTTGTTGATCTCTTGGGGGAACTGTGTGTTGGGACCCCAACTCTCTGGTAGGTTGGAGAAAGCCAGAGTGTTTCCCTATCATCTTGGCACCATCTTCCAAGTTCCTTTTTCTTATAGACACACTGGCTCTTGTCCAAGTTTTATTAACATTTGAGACCAGTTCTCAAATTTTAATGTTAATAAAAAGCATCAAGAGTATTTGTTCAAACAAAGATCTAGGATTGGTTGTGAGAATTTACATTTATTACAAATTCTCAGAAATCCTGATGCTTGCTGGTTTGGGGACTACTATATACTGATGCTGGGGGTTTACCCCAGAGATCTGAATATATTAGGTGTTAGGTACGACATTGCTGTATGAAAATACTTCCCTGGTATAAACCATTAGGATTGAGAATCACTAGAGGTTGATCACAATTAGACTTTAAAAGGCTAGCATGTCTGTCTACCTGTTTTCCTACCTCTTTCTACCATCTCCTTAGAACTCATTCCTTTCACAGACATTTGGCAATTTGTTCTAATGGGAAATGCATCCTGCCAAGATTAACCAAACAAGAGTTGTATCTAGGAGTTTGCCACATTTTATGGAAGACATAGGTATGTTCATAAACATCCACACTGGGGCTGGGAAGGTGGCTCAGTGGTAGAGCGCTTGCCTTGCATGCCTGAGACCCTGGGTTCAATTCCTCAGCACCACATAAGCAAAAAGAAAAAAGCCGGTAGTGGCACTGTGGCTCAAGTGGTAGAGCACTAGCCTTGAGCAGAAGAACTGAGGGACAGTGCCCAGGCCCCACGACCGGACCCCCCCAAAAAAACAAACATAAACATCCACACTAAAAGAAAATATAAAATCTACTGAGCCATATGAGTTTGAGAAAAACATATGAAACAAATAAAGTATAAGAGAAAAGCTCAGAAGGGAAAATAACTTATAAAAAAGGAGACATTATAAAGGTGTGTTTCCTACATATTGGATTGTTGGGAATAAACATTTTTTGGTAAAAGAATAGTACATACAAAATCTTGAAAGGTGGGCTGGGAAGGTGGCTCAGTGGTAGAGCGCTTGCCTTGCATGCCTGAGGCCCTGGGTTGGATTCCTCAGCACCACATAAGTAAAAAGAAAAAAGCCGGAAGTGGCGCTGTGGCTCGAGTGGTAGAGTGCTAGCCTTGAGCTGAAGAGCTGAGGGACAGCGCCCAGGCCCAGAGTTCAGGCCCCACGACCGGTATTAAAAAAAAAAAATCTTGAAAGGTAATTTGGGCCAAATTGTAAAAGGCACAAATGCAAGAAGATAATGGGGATATTTAGTGGGTTTGAGAGAACAATGATATATTCAGAGTACTATGGGCCTTTCAGCATGGCAGGAGTTCGTAATATAAACCAAAAATGAAAATTATACTGGAATCTTGTTTAGGTATTGGAAACATTTCTCTGAACTATGAGAGTAATTGTGATATTGGGACTTAAAAATATGAAAACACAAGGAAAAGAGTTGACAATTGTTTTGAACTTACGAGAGTATTTGTTCATGTGTTCTTTTGTAAGTTATTAGAGGTGGTCTGCATTTTGGCAGAATTTTGACAGCAGGATTAAGAACTGAGTAAAGATATGTTCTATCTAATCTTTCCTAAACCACATTTTGGGACCTGGTATTATTATTATTTTTGGGGGGGTCCGGTCGTGGGGCCTGAACTCTGGGCCTGGGCACTGTTCCTCAGCTCTTCAGCTCAAGGCTAGCACTCTACCACTTGAGCCACAGTGCTACTTCAGGCTTTTTTTTTTTTTCTGCTTATGTGGTGCTGCGGAATTGAACCCAGGGCCTCAGGCATGCAAGGCAAGCGCTCTATCACTGAGCCACCTTCTCAGCCCCCTGGTATTCTTATGAAACCTTTATCTCTGGCCTATCAGAATTTGGTCTTAGGATGGAATCTGATATCAATCATTTATTCTTTGGCAAGATATATTTCAGAGTATTTAAAGTTTCTTTTACATGTTTATATAAGGCAAAATTGATTTCATACTCTCCCATCACTGTCCCTTGCCCTCAGAAATCATCTAAAACAAACTCTATTTATAATTAAGGCAAAGTCAGTCTGTAGAATTCTTAAAAAATAAACACATGAAAAAGGAATTGGACCTATTGTATGATCAACAACTTTCTCTGGGAAAAAGTATGCTGAAGAGAACCTAAAAAAAAAGAAAAAAAACACAACACCAAAAAACCCCTATTCAATTTGTAGTATATAAAGAATGAGGCAGAGAAGAGATGCTTTTGATCTTAAGGTATTTCTCTTCTAAAATATGAAGAAACGTATTTTGACTTTTTTGAGGGGATGTTGTAGAGATACTTTATCCTTAGAATAATACAAAAAATCCTATGAAGAAATACCAATGAATTAGCTTAACAAGAAAAAAACATCTGACAACACTAATCCCACATGTTCTGCTAACAACAAGAGAGGACAGACTCAAATGAAAAAAATCCATTTTTTTTTTTGATACTGAGAATTCTGTTAGGTTGGAAGAAGATAATGATTAATAATGACTATTAAAGTCAGATTGAATGGTCACATTTATCAAACACTTTCCACTAAAGATAGCTAATTTATTATCTCACTGACTGTAAAAATGAACTAGTAAATTTCTTCTTTATCAGTGAATAAAATTATTATAGGCTATTTCTTTCAAATAGCTGTTATTAAAGTAAAAAGAAAATACTCTTTCTATCCTATACCTCAAAAAACATCTTTCATAGTTTATGATGATTAGGGACAGTTATGCAAATATTATTAGCCTCTAGTTTTGATGAAATATATATATATACAAAATACATAAAAATATATGAATATGCAATATATAATATAAATATATACATATTATATATATGTATATATATATATATATATATATATATATATATATATAAATAGAAGCTCCTTAGGAGTCTCAATGTAAAAATTACAAAGGAATCCTAGAGACCAAAAAGTTTTAGTAGTACATTCCTATAAGAGTAGCTACATAAAAATAAAATTAAACCAAACCAAGTGATGGATTCAAGATTAGTTGGTAAAACCATAAAGAAAATGGCAAGTAGACAGTAAAGGGAGAGAGCTTAAGGAGAATTGTTGGGTTGCTAGCAATACTTCTTGACCTAGATACCAATTATGCAGGTGCTTGCTTATGATAATTAATGCTTTTGGTTTGGTTCACATTTCTCTGTATTATACTTTATAATATAAATAGTAAAAATGAAGAATTCATATATTTAGGTATCAGTATCATTGAGCAGCTCTGAAGAAGAGTAATAAAAATCAGTGCAGAAAAGAAATTTGATACCTATTTCAGATAGATATTTATATATCTATTCTATTTATATCTCTTCTATGCTTCAGAAAAATATTAACGCAAATAAAGGCATTTCATTTATTCCACATGGCTTGGGTTTCCCTTCATTTTTGTTCATGTGATAGCTCTCCACATGGCTCCAAGTTATTACCAAAGGCTAGATGTCTGAAGACTCAGAAGAAACGGGCTCACTGAAATGGCTTTTCTTTTCTTTTTTTTTTTTTTTGGTCCGGTTGTGGGGCCTGAACTCTGGGCCTGAGCACTGTCCCTTAGCTCTTCAGCTCAAGGCTAGTGCTCTACCACTTGAGCCACAGCGCCACTTCCGGCTTTTTTCTTTTTTGCTTATGTGGTGCTGAGGAATCGAACCCAGGGCCTCAGGCATGCAAGGCAAGCGCTCTACCACTGAGCCAACTTCCCAGCCCCTGAAATGGCTTTTCTGAAATGTGAGGTTTTGATTTTTGTGGGAATCATCTTAATAAACCCAGTTTCATATGAAGCCTAAAAAGATGTTTCAATATGAAACATTTCTGATAGGCAACACGAAATAAATTTTAGGCACTATTTTTGGGATCTCTTGTAAGGGGAGGCAGGAAAAAGCCCTTTACCAAGGTCACTTATATCATACTTGTCCTATCCAACAGTATTACACTTTTTCCCCCACATATATTCTAACTCCATGTTGATGAGCCACTGGCTTATATACTTTTTTTTCGGGGGGGGGGGGTCTGGTCATGGGGCCTGAACCCTGGGCCTGGGCGCTGTCCCTCAGCTCTTTAGCTCAAGGCTAGCGCTCTACCACTTGAGCCACAGTGCCACTTCCGCCTTTTTTCTTTTTTCTTATGTGGTGCTGAGGAATCAAACCCAGGGTCTCATGCATGCAAGGCAAGCACTCTACCACTGAGCCACCTTCCCAGCCCTGGCTTAAATACTTTTGCATCTCATAAGTTAGGTGTACAATAGGTTCTCCATGAATGCTTTTACAGACTATATTACTTATTATATTGTAGTAAATTTCAATGTTAGAATATTTTAACACTATACATATTTGAAACATATGTAAATTTTACATCAAGATTTATTTCATCATGCATGATAATGCTTTTGGTTATTCTATTGTCTGCCAAACTTATAAATTTGGCAAGAATTGGTAATCCATGATATATCCAGACTTCAATTTGAACAAGACTGAAGAAGTCAGTTATATTTGTACTTAAGTATAACAGTAATGTTAAGACTGGGGAGTCTGGCAAACATATTTATTCTATTCTAAATAGACTCCTCTTTTCTATTGAGGATACCGTGCCTTACATTTTTATTTGAAAAAAAAAAACTATGGATTTATGTGACTGCAAGAAAACATGCTAGTTGGTATTGCAGTACTGTTCTAGAAATATATATACGATTGATGACTAGGATTGTTGAATTGTCAAGTTTGAAGATTTTGCCTTGAGAACTCATCAGTTTACTCCATCTCCTGTTTCTTTTCTTCATTCCTACTCTATGTGAAAAAGCCAATTACTTCTAGGAAAAGTACAGTGACTAAAAGTAAGTAGTAGCAAACAAGAGTTGGGCTCAGTGATTCTAGAGCTGGATTGGAGAGTCTAATACTGAATTATGTCTTTATATCTGGAGATGAAGCATTTACATCAAATCCTCCTCATTATTGTCTGATTTTTTTCCACATCATTAAATATTTCTTTTGCACTGGTTAAATAATTTGGAAAAGGTCCTAACTCTTTCACAGAGGCTATTTTAAAAATTAAGTGGTTTGTCAGAAAAGAGCTACTTCATCAGGCTTAGAACCTTTATAGGATTCCTTTCCTAAGACTTGTTTTATTTAAAATAAATATGTAAAAAATATATTTGTATGGTTAGATCTGTAAGGCAGTTTATGAAAGCTTTCTGATCTGGCTGGAGGCATGGTTAAGTAGTAGAACAAGGACTAAGACAGAGTTCATATCACACTCCAATACTGCTAAGAGGCTATCAGATCCATAATATACTGTAAGTTGCATTATTTTGCCATATGTAATCATTAATAGCATTTTTGCATTAAATATATTTATAGCACTAAGTCAGTAAGAAAATATTTTCTCTTACACATTCCTCCAAAGTTAAGTGTGGATTATACAAGGAAATAAAAAATGATAAGGTTGGTATTTCCAAGTACCAGTAACTTATTAACTCTCTATTAACTCTCTATCCAATGCAGTCAATGTGAATAACATATGTCCATTTAAATTTACATCAATTTAAAAAAACACAGTTTTTCAATCATCCTAGTCACATTTTAAGTTCATTTAGTTACATGCAACTAGGGTTGCTGTATTGGACAACACAGACACAGGACATTTTGTCACTGTGGATATAGTTGTTCTGTGAAATGGATAACTTTGTATATTAATTGTTAGCTAGGCATTTTCTATTTTCTTTTCTTTTTCTTTTTTGTCGTTTGTGCTGCACTGGGGTTTGAACTCCTGGGACTTGGACTCTAGCCCTCAAACTCTTACTTGGCTTTTCCCACTCATGGCTAGTGCTCTCACTTGAGCCATGCCTTCACTTCCCTCTTTTTGCTAGTTCTTTCTGGAGATAGTATTTAAAACCAGAGTTGAGTTTTGAACTTCGATTCTCAGAACCCAGGAAAGTGTAATCCTGAGTAGCTAGGATTATAGGCATGAATAACTGGTTCCTGGCTAATGAAGCATTTTCATTTGGAATAGAAAAGAAAAAACAGTTGTTATTAGGCCAGTGGCTCCAGTCCTCCTCAAACTCCAGTTTGTAGGTCTCTTCTAAATTAAGATTAAGTTTCAGCTTCTTGCATACTCTATGTATTCTGCTTTCATGGCAATTTTGGCCAGGCTGGAGAAACATATACACAAATTGAAAAAAATTAACAAATAAGATAGATTATGATAAATAGTGAGAAATTTTAAGGAAACATTGCATTATGGTAAAGAGGCTAAAGTGCTGTTGAAGCACTGATTGTAACTAGGAAAAAGACAAAGGCTGAAAATACCTGTTGGAACAGGATGGTGGGATGCTGGTGGACAAGGAAAGATAAGAGGAGAAAATGGTTTCTGTTCCTGTCCTATTTGAGGAGTCTTAAGGAGAATCAATACACTTGCAAAAGCAAAAGGTATTCTACTATATTGAAGCTCAAGGACATCTTAACTCAGTAAATGATTAGTTTATCATTCTCTCTGAAATTATATCACTAGTGACATCTGGGTTTGTTTTGTAAACTACAGGAAGTGAAACAGAGGAAAGAGGTAATGCCCAGATAACCAGAAGCAGTTAGGAATAATCCTTGGGTCATTAATTCTTGGGAATGAGCTACTTTTACCAGTTTTGATGACTTTATCACCTCAAAAGATCTGTGATTTTGTTCAAGCTGCACAAGACAAAAATGCCACTAGGATCACAGGCGTGACATTACAATTTTAAAGCAAGAGACAAATTCTGTAACTGACAATGAAATCAAGTAAACAAGAACTAAGATCTCTTTTGTCTGTTACTAAATGTGCAGGAGTGTATATCATTTTTCTAGTCATTAGCTGAATCCTGAAAATGTCAATCTTGACAAGTTTTCATTTGTGATAGGGTGCACCAAAGCAGGGTGCATGTATGCAAAAGTAAAACACTATTGGCTCCCAGGTTTCAAAATTTCATTCCACAAGAACTATTAGATTCTTTCTCAGTCATGATGAAATGGATACTGGGTCTAAGAACATCATCTTGTCCTCACTGCCCTCCAGGCGTCTTAATAGATGATGAACACTTTTCACCCAGATCTGAAAACCCTAGAAGTAAAATAGGTCATTCTTCAAATTGCAGATGTATCATGTTGTTTAGCTCCAGGAAAGTTTTGTTCCAGAGAATACTTGCCCTTGATTGTTCGCCTCAGATAAGTGGCTCAATGTTAGGCCCACCCAGAAAAAAATGGCACCTTCCCCATTGTTCTTCCTGGGTACATAGGTGACTCATTTTCTAGAAAGCCTGGCCCACTATTCATAACCCAGGTTATGAACTGGTACACCTGGGGGCAGTGGGAGGTCCCCAGGCTCTGCAGTCATCCCAGTAGCTATATCTCCTACCCACCTTCTTTCTATATATCAGTTTCCATCATTAGTTCTACTCCTTTTCCTTGTTTTTCCCCTGGCCCCCTTGCTACCTTTCCTTTGCTCCTTGTCCTTCTCTTCCCTTCCCTTCCCTTCCCTTCCCTTCCCTTCCCTTCCCTTCCCTTCCCTTCCCTTCCCTTCCCTTCCCTTCCTTCCCTTCCCTTCCCTTCCCTTCCCTTCCCTTCCCTTCCCATCCCATCCTTTCCCTTTCCCTTCCCCTGCATCTCTTGCACTCTCTGCACACCTCTCCCCCCCAATAAACTCTTTTCTGCCTGAACCATGTGGTGGTTTCCTTTGGGTTCTGTGACTGGTGCCAAACACCAGAAGGGGTCAGTGTCAGGAATGGTGGGATTCCCTCTGCTTTTCCTTTTTCTGGGGGCTAATTCACATCCTGACAAACCCTTTTGAACTGAACTACTATAGGAATTTTGTGCCAGACTTCCCACCTTTACTATTGATGGCCTTGTATCCAGGCCACATTGGTCTCCCATCACCCTCTACTTCTGGTCAGTGTCTACTCTAAGCTTTCTGACTCTGTCTCTCTAGATGTGGCACCACACAAGAGCATCCCTATACTTCCTTGGCCTATCATTTCACTTTGGGGATGCCTGAATCAGAAATCAGAAACCTCTAAAAGAGGCATGTGTGGATAGGGATACCTTCTATCCATCACCTCTTTACACTCACCAGACTCCCTTCATGTGTTTCTTATTCCCTTTCTACTCAGGACATGCCTTTGGAGTGTCTCCTACACTCTCTAGATGTCCTTTTCACTAAAGGACTGAAACACCTTATTTTTATTGCCACTGTTTCTGCTAATACAATAGTAAATGCCCATAAGTTCTGCACGTTAATGCTCTCCTTGCTCATCCTTCTCTCTGTCTCCTGTCTCATAAGCCTCTGAGCCCTCTCCTCTAGAAAGGTAACCTTCCTTATCTTGTAGGAGTTCAATCTCCTCTCCCTCTCCCTCTCCCTCTCCTTCTCTCTCCTACTCCCCCCCTCTCTCTGCTTGTGTTCTTGAGAGTGAGATGCAGGCTGGGTCCCAGGGACCCCTCCCAGACTGGTTCCCTCTTAAGGCTAGCCATCCTGGCTTTAATTCTGTTAGCTAAAACTGTCTCTCCTTAAGAACATCCTCACTGTTAACAGTGTGCCTTGCCTTTCTGCTTGTCAGTGTGTCTGATGCTTGTCTGCTTGCTTGCTTACTTAATAAAGTTCTTTTTTTTTAATTTTTTTTTTGGGGTCCGGTCGTGGGACCTGAATTCTGGGCTTGGGCGCTGTCCCTCAGCTCTTCAGCTCAAGGCTAGCACTCTACCACTCGAGCCACAGCGCCACTTCTGGCTTTTTCTTTTTGCTTATGTGGTGCTGAGGAGTCGAACTCAGGGCCTCAGGCATGCAAGGCAAGCGCTCTACCACTGAGCCACCTTCCCAGCCCAAAAGTTCTATCAAGTTTTCTTACCATCCTGATTTGTTTTTTCCATGTGATGGGTTTTCATGAGACTCTCTACACTTCTAGCAAGCATTCAAAGGTCAATTTGTATGCTAACCCAGAAATATGCCATCTTGACCATGTGATGTGGTTTTTGTGCAACCCCTATCCACACACCAAGTGTTCAAAGGTCAGTTTGTATGCTAATGTGTCTCTTGACCAAAATTGTTTTAAAGGTTTTCTGTAGGCCAAAGGAAAAAATGGGCGGTTTTATAAGATAAAACTCGTGAGTAAAGTTGGTATGTAACTAAAGTTGTCTGTGATTTAAATAAGGTCAAGATTAATGTAAAACCAGAATGTCATTCTTTATGTCCATGTATGAAAGCAATTTTTTGTGCACTATTAAGTTTGTCAAGTTTTGATATGTGTTTCCCAAGTATGTAAACCACCTTAGATACAGATCTGACAATGGTTTCAATCTTAAGTAACATCCTAAAGCGCTATATTTAGTTAAGCAGTTACTGTTTGAAAATTCTCATCATATCTACTGAATTTTGTCACTACAGATTTTATCCTCTGCAGCATTTAGTCAGACCCATAATGAGACAAGTAACTCTGGCAAGTATTTGATGCTCAATTCTTAACAAGTTCCAGGTAAATCCTACTTAAAAACTTTCTATTGATCTCCTTGTTGCTTCACTTGGGAAAATAAAGGGACATTGGCAAAGGCTCACTTGATCTGAGGATTGCAGTTTGAAGCCAGCCTGGGAAGAAAAGTCTCTCTGAGACTCTTATCTCCAACTAACCACTCAAAAGCCTTATCTCCAACTAACCACTCAAAAGCCAGAAATGGAGCTGTGGTCAAGTGGTAGAGTGCTAACCTTGTGCAAAAGAGCTCAGGGACAGTGCCCAGGCCAAAGAGCAAAAATGTCAACTAAGACAATTCATACTACCAACAAGCACCGAGATGCCTCGGGACAAAGCTGGCAGTGAGGGATCATGGAGAGGAGTAAGAGGGAAAGGTGTCACATTCTAAATGGACTCATTTTGTGCTGCCCTTTCAAAACTTAACAGAGCTGGGGAGATTAAAAGGAAATAGTTAATGAGCATACCTATCTAATATTTATACCTGTCTTCTAATTGGATAGGAAGTAAAAATGAGTCTTAGACTCAGGACAGTTAGCCTTGGCAGCTTTCTGGGTCTCCCATACATACTCTATAATCCAGACATCTACAAGGCCTCCAGCCAGGTCCTTAATCACTCCAATCTAGCTCCAGTTCCTGCTGTTTGTTGGTCCTCTATTACTTTTTCTTATTGCTTAGCCCCTGCCTTGTAAGATTTCTTTTAGGTTTCATCTAAAGACACATACATGTGTTCACCACCAAGGAATAGTCACTACTGCCTTCTCCCGACTGGACAATTTTGTCTTCTACCATTAATGTTGATGCTACTTGCCAGCAAAAAGTAACCAAAGAGAATCAGTGCCCCTTTATAATTATCCGAAGACTGGAATGTTAGGCCTGCCCAGGAAAAATGGCCCATTCGCCACTGTTCTTCCTGGGTTCACATGTCCCTTTCCCTAGAAGCCTCTGCCCACCATTCATAACCCAGATTACTGCCCTTTCTTCCCTGCTTTCTCCCTCTTCCTATAAAATAGTCTCCATCATTAGTTCTGCCCTTTTTCCTTGCTTTGGCCCTAACCCACTTGCAGCCATTTCCTTGCTCCTTGATCCTTTCCCTTCTTCCGTGCCTTGCATCCCTTATATCCCTTACACAACTCTATCTTGTGCAGGATGGCAGTATGATCTCCCCTCAATAAATACTTTTCTGCCTGAATCACATGGCTATCTCCTTTTGGCTAAACCTTACACCTTATTGTTCCCCTCATGTACTTTGCTTATGTATAATACTTTCGTTAGCTTAAGTTCCCCACCCTAATCATGTGGTTTTTGTTTTTATAAGCTTGTGCTAGCTACATTTAGGGCTGCAGGTTTTGGGGACAGGAGTCTGCTTGCAGACTCAAGATGTGGCTTCTAGCCAGGCGCTGGTAGCTCATATCTATAATCTTAGCTACTCAGGAGGCTGAGATCTGAGGATTGATTCAAAGCCAGCCTGGGCAGGAAAGTCCATGAGACTCTTCCCCCCACCCCCAGACTCTTATCTCCAATAAACCACTCAGAAAACTGGAAGTGGCACTGTGGCTCAAGTGGTACAGCACTAGCCTTGAGCTAAAGAGCTGAGGAACAGTGCCCAGGCCTGAATTTCAAACCCTTAACTAACAAAAGAAAAAAAATTGTGGCTTCTCTGTATTTTGCTGATTGAATTCTCATATAACAATAAGAGAACAGGAAAGTGCATGATTAACAAAAGGAATTTTTTAAAGACTATAAGCAAATTTTGGACCCTTTGTAAGTCAAAATGCCCTTCATTTGGTGTAAGAAGGGGATTACTAGACCCTTCTATGGAAAATAATTTAGGAGAGGTACCTCCTCCTCCCCTTGGAAATCCTGTTTGGGTACCCTCCCTACTCCAATTCTCTCTGCTGGCCCTGGAGAGTGATACCCACCTAGGGAGTGTTCAAAGGTCCATTTATATGCTAATGTGCCTTGTTAGTACAGTTCTAATCATATTCTGTTCTTGGTAATCTATGTATAAGTGTGGAGAGTCTGTTAAATTCTGTTTGTTATTGACAAAAGTTGTATTTTGCATTTTGTCTTATATATTGTTTGGTATTATCTGATTTTTTTCTAGCATTAACAATGTGGTTCTATCATGCAATGAGCAAAAATATAATTTGCAACTGGTAGTCCAGAAAACATACTGGCAAATTCAATTTTGAAACCTAAGTGTGCTGGGTATTGGTAGCTCATGCCTGTAATCCTAGCTACTCAGGAGGCTGAGGATTGTGATTAAAAGCCAGCCCGGGCAAGAAAGTCCAAGAGACTCTTATCTCCAATTAACTGGAAAACTGGAAGTGGCGCTGTAGCTAAAATGGTAGAGCGCTTGCCTTGAGCTGAAGAGCTGAGGGACAGCGCCCAGGCCTAGATGTCAAGCCTCATGACTGACAATAAACAAAACAACACAAACAAACAAAAACCTCTAAGTGTGTATTAAAATTTTTGTGCATAAGTGAGTGTGCTCATGCATGTGTGTGTGTCTGTGTGTATATATGTGATAACATGTTCAAAACAATCTCATTTTAATGCATAAAAAAATGTCAGCACTGTAAGCAGGAGTTAACTGGCTCAGCATGCCAAAAGGAAAAGAAATGGTAGTCTAAACTGTAAAGAAGGTCATCAGATATGGTTTTTTACCAAATGTGTCTAAGGGTAATTATGACTTTAAAAACTTATCTAAGTATTTTTCTTAAGGTCTAGATTAATACACTGAAAACCAGGTTCCCATTGTTCATGTCCATCCAAAAAAGAAACTGCTTGTGAAATATTAAGCTCATCAAGTATGAATCACATAATTAAGCCAAAGTTCATTTAATGATCACCTTTTAAATAGGTATTTAAAACTAATGTACTAATTTTTGCTGTCTAATGTGTGTTTCCCAAGTATGTAAGCCATCTTTGATACAGAGCTAAAAAATCATGAAACAGGCTTATGTTCTTGCATGCCTCATTGTAATCAAAAAAGGTTAGTGACATCTACAGTGGTTTCAATCTTAATTAGTACCCTAAAATGCTATATACAATTAAATATAACTAGATGTTTAACCAGTTGCTGTTTTAAAACTCTCATCATAACTACTCTTTAAGTTTTCCTATTACAGATTTAATCCTCTGTAGCAATTACAGTCAGACCACAGAGGGACAGATGACTCTTATTTGGCAAGTTCACCTTTGAGTCTTACTAAGTTCCAGGTAGGCCCTATTTAAAAACTATTTCTATTTAAACCCACAGACCTATAGCCACCTAATCTTTGATAAGGGAGCTAAAAAAAGAATAGAAGAAAGAGCTTCTTCAGTAAATGGTGCTGGCAAAATTGGTTAAACACCTATAGAAAACTAAAGCTAGATCTTTATATAGCACCCTGCAACAGAATCAACTCCAAATGGATCAAAGATCTGATGGCAAAAGTAGACACCCTGAATACATTACAGGAAGGAATAGGAGAAACTCTAGGGCTCATTGGCATGGGCTGAAATTTTCTTAATAAAGACCCAAGAACAAATCAAAGAAAGCTTGGACAAATGGGATTGCATGGCAAAGGACATAGCTTGCAAGATCAGTAGAAAGAACACAGATTGGGAGAAGATCTTCACTAGCCATACAACAGATAAAAGCCTTATATCTAAAATATACTTAAAACTCAAAAAGTTAAATCTCCCAACAACAAATCCTCAAAGAAACAACTGCCCCATTAATAAGTCCGCTAAAGACTTAAAGACAGACTTCTCTGAAGAGGAAATAAGGATGGCCAATAACACATGAATACTCAACATCTCTGGCCATAAAAGAAATGCAAATCAAAACAACATTGAGATTCTACCTCACCCCAGTTAGAATGGCTATAATCAAGAAAACTAGTAACAATAGATGATGACAGGTATGTGGCCAAAAGGGAACCCTACTGAATTGTTAGTGGGAGTGTAAACTTGTTCAACCACTTAAAAACAGTATGGAGGTTCCTCAAAAGACTCCACATAGAGCTCCCCTATGATCCAGCAATCCCACTTTTGGGCATTTATCTAAACGATCACAAACAAGGCCTTACTAAAGCTACCAGCACAACTATGTTTATTGAAGCTTTATTCACCATAGCTAAGATATGGAACCAACCCAGGTGCCGCTCAGTAGATGAATGAGTCAACAAAATGTGATTTTATACACACACACAACACACACACACACACACACACACACACACACACACACACACACACTCAGAATGGAATTCTATGCCTACATCAGAAAGAATGACACTGCCCCATTGTTAGGAAATGGAAAGATTTGGAAAAAATTATATTAAGTGAAGTAAGCCAGATCCAAAGAAACGTATGTCCAATGGTTTCCCTTATTTTCAATAACTAGTATACATCTAGGATAATCTTACCAGACAAGCAGAAAAGGTCAAAACTATGTTCATATGACCATATATGATGATGCTATGTGAAGTGAACCTCAAGATAGGGACACAAGAGGTTTAATCTTTATTGCTGTTGTTTTTAATGTACTATATGATTTTTTTTTGTTTCTTTTGTATGTTCTTCCCCCTTGGTCTAACCCTTGTTTTCGTTGTATTTGATTCTGGTGCTCTGCATCTTGTATATACATTCTTTTTCTAATTTGGGGAGGGGAAGGGAAATAACAAAATGCTTAAATAAGGATACAGGTTGACCCATTGTAACAATGAGATGTACAAGACACTATGTTGAAAACAACTTGGGAGAGGGAGGGAGGAGTTGGGGAGGTGGGGAGGGAATGTAGGGGATAAACAAAGGAGGGGGTAGGAATGCTTGATAGGAAATGTACTCATTACCTTACTCATGTAACTGTAACCCCTTTCTGTACAGTATCTTTACAATAAAATACATATAAAAAACAATTTCTATTGATCTACTTGTTCTTAAATTGAAAATAAAGGGGTCTATTGGCACCAACTCTAACCCAATCTGTCAGCCATCTCCCTTCAATGTGAGATTCAGTCAACTGGGACAGGTCATCCCAGATCAAGCAAAAATGCCAACTGGGAGATTATCCCAGCAAGAAGAAGAGATCTATCAGACCTGCCAAGACAAAGTTTATCCTGGCAATGAGGGACTATCTAGAGGCAATTGGGAACAACTGCTTAGATAAAACTGAATGGTGTCAGATCCTGAATGGAGTCACTTGTTCTTGACCCTTGAAAAGTAACTAAAGAAAACTAACAGTGGATCCCTGCTTATCACTATGCACTAATATCAATTCAAAGTGAACTAAAGACCTAAATGTCAGACTTGAAACTTTGAAATTACTACAAGAGAGAATAGGAGAAACATTAGAATTTATAGCTATTGGTATTAGTTTCTTGAAAAGAATCCCATGGCACAGTAGGTAGGAGGGAGACTTGACAAATGGAATTATACCAAGACAAAATAGTTTCTGCTAAGAACAAAAGTTTAGCTAAGGACATAGCTATTAAACTAGAAAGACAGCCAACAGACTGGAAAAAGATTTTTACCAGTAATACATCAGACAAAGGTCTAAAACCATATACATACATACATACATATATATGTATATATACACATATATGTATATACACATATATATGTATATAAACATATATATATATATATGGAACCAATACCCCAATGTCAGCAGGAAGTAGCCAGAAAAGACCACAATGTCACAATGTCCCTTTACTTTTTATATCCCTTCAGGGTCTCAGGGAATCTGTTTTGTTCTCATAACTCAATATTACTCCCATAGCTTGACCCACTGATTACCTTTCCTAGCCTTCAGGAAGGGGTACCTTCCTGAAATTCTTCAGCGGAGTTTCCAGCCCAGAATCTTAACCTACATATGAAAGCTCTTTCCGTTCTCTTCCCACCAGGTGACAGGTGCCTGAGTTCCGTTAAGCAGAAATGGGCAGGGCAGGAAACTTGTTCAAACAATAGGTTTCTGCACCAGGCCTGCACCATAAACTCCAGAAAGCCTGGTATCTCCTGACTCTCTTCAGATCACCATCACATCCCTCTTCAACTTCCCACCTGGTCTGTTGAGTTCGCTTCCTACTTTTTCTTTATTCTAATACTTTCATGACTCAGTTTCTTAAGAGTATTGACATAACTTATTCTATTGCTGGTCATTTGTGCTGTTTTGGATGTGGGATTGGCATCTCTTTTTATTATTTTTATTTTTTATTTTTATTTTTTTGGTCCGGTCATGGGGCCTGAACTCTGGGCCTGGGAACTGTCCCTCAGCTCAAGGCTAGCACTCTACCACTTGAGCCACAGTGCCACTTCCAGCTTTTTTCTTTTTGCTTATGTGGTGCTGAGGAATTGAACCCAGGGCCTCATGCATGCAAGGCAAGCGCTCTACCACTGAGCCACCTTCCCAGCCCCTGGCATCTCTTTTTATTTCTCAGAACAAAAATGTTTATATGAAGGTCAAAAAATATGTATTTTAGAATTTGTGGGACCATTTGTAGGACTCTCTTAGACATTTCTTGTCTTCCTTTTCCCCCACTTAAGGAAAGGTTTTCAAACATAAAACTAAATAGCTCTAGGGTTGTATAAATACAGGTCATAAGCTAGAGGTGATTTTTTAATAGAAGCTTGCCTTAATGGACATTTTAAAACCATTTCTGGGCCTGTCTCGAAGTTCATTATAATGATAGCTTCTCAGTCTTAGAAGCTGTCAAGACCCTCTGCTTTTTCCTTTTCTAAGTTAGACATAACTTGAAAGTGGTAATACCATGTAAAATGACAATAGCCTGTACAGTCTTTAAGCTAACTCTTAGCAAGACTGGCTGGAAATGGTTCTGAACTATGTTTGTATGGGGATTCCCCAATCTCATGGCAATCTACTATCTAAAACTGAAGTCAATTTGTCAATAATTGAGAAATCTTCACAGCTCTTGGGTAATTTTATCTGTAGCAATAAAGATCGCCTACAGCTGGATTAGGAAACAGAATGTAAAATGCAACCCAGTTTTAGCATTTACTACACAATAAGCTCTTAAACTAGTCACATGTTTCTGAGTCTCAGTTTTTGCATCTGTAAAATGGCGATTACTTACTTGAAGTCTAGCATTAAAGCAGTGTCAGGCGCACAGCAAGCCCTGAGCAACAAGAAGATGAGAGCTACTTGCACTCTTAAGAGGTAAAGGCAAAGAGATTCAGTTTGGACTTCAGGTGAGTGAGGTAGGACAGCGCCTGGAAGGCGCGGCTGGTTCAGATGCCCCAGGGCGTCCCCAGCCCGCAAGCGCCTCCAGAGTTTCAGGCAATACCCCAGGTCACCCAGACCCCGCGGCGGGGAGGGGGTGGTGCTTGTGGTTTGGCTCATAAACTGGTGGGGCCACGGCTCATCCATCACCGGTTGTCGGGCGACTCACCTGCCGGGCTGACGCTCCAGGCCGAGGCGTGACCCTTTCGGGGCGGGGCGGGGCGGGGCGGGGCGGGGCAGGGGGCGCGGTGGGCGGGGGCACAGAATGTGAAGCTGCGGGCGCGCCGCACCCTCCGCCCAGTCGCCGCGGTGGCTGCCGGGAAGCGCCGCGGCGAATGGTCGCGCCGGGCTCCGCTCTGAGTGACCTTTCACCCGCGTCCAGCGCTCCCGGGCGGCGGCACCAGGCGGAAGCCATGGCGGAGGCGGCGGCCGCAGCTACGGCGGGCGGGACCGGCGCGAGCTCGGGCTCCGCGGCGGACCCGGACCCCGACCCGGACTTGGGTCGCGCGGGGCGGAGGCTGCGAGTGCTCTCGGGCCATCTGCTGGGCCGGCCCCAGGAGGCTGTAAGTGCCAATGAGTGCAAGGCGCGGAGAGCCGCGGCGGCGGCCCCGGCGTCGCCCACGGCCACTCCCGCCGCGCTGGAGACTGGCTCCATCCCCAAGAAGCGGTGAGTAGCGGGCCTGGGGTCGGAGCCGGCGGCGGCGGCGGCGGCCTGGCCGGGCCTGCGCTGCGGGAGAGCAGGCGGGGAGCGGGACGCGAGCTGACACGGGCGTGCGGAGAGCATCCCGCGTCCCCAGAGTACCGGGTGACCTCGCGGAAGACAGGCAGCGCGGGAGGGGAGGGGGGGGTTCGGTCACGATTTGAGGCGCCGAACTGAGGACAGGGTTGACAAGAATCCCTTCTCGTGAGTTTCAGCTGCCAGCAGCCCCCTCTCTGTCTGAAGTGAGCGCTGGGGGGCTGCGGGCGTGGAACGGGCTCGTGGTGTGTGAAGTTTGCTCTCGAGGGAGACTCCCGGGAACGTCTGGGTGCAGGGGTGTGGCGGCGGGGATGGCGGGGAGCGCTGCTCCGGGGAAGGTGCTGACGGGGTCGGCGGGGTACGCTTCCGCATCCGTAGGGGACATTTTTTTTAAGGGGATGAGTGAGAGATAAACTGCAAACACTAGTTCATAATCGATTTTAGGGTGAGTTGCAGGGGAAGGGGTTCCTTCATTCTTGATGAAAGCTACTGCGAGTCGCTGTGTTCTGCGATGTAGCTTTTTTGTCAGCGTGTGTAAACTTGGAAAGTGAAAAAAAAAAAAGTGTTCCTGGGATTAATGTGTACTTTCAAAGCAGCAGAGTTTGTTCCCTGTCCGTTGTTTGTTGTACTTCTTCGGAAACTATGAAGTAGGTGTGGTTATTACCTATTTTGCAGAGGAAGAAACTTACACAAATAAAAGGCTAAGGCACCTGCTGCGTGAGGAGTCCTTCCCCCCCCCCTCCCCAAATAATATAAGCTACTTAAAAGTCGGTTGCAGGCTTGTCAGATGTACTTTGTGGTAGGTTAGAATTAAAAAGCCCATTAAACTGATTTTGGTGCCAAGTTGTTCTCATTACTTTTTTTTTTCTCTTTAGAATTCAGGTTTCTTCTCTGCGTCCTAAGTGCTAGAATTGTAGGTATATGCTACCATGTCTTACACAGTGTTTTAATTTTTAAACTACATGGCTTCTCATGACCCTAGATCTTGGTTAGAATTTCATGCAGCAGTTTTGCCTGTATGACTAGACATTTCAGCCTCAGAGTTTTAGTCACTTTATTTTAAGAAATGAGTATAGTAATCATAATCCCTGCCTTGCCAGTGTATCTGTGAGAAATGTAGAATTAAAAGATCCAGTGCTTTCCTGTTATATAAGCTCTTAAACAGTAGCTATGATTTTTCATTGTGTCCAAAGGTGGAAAGAGAAACTTGGACTGTATTATTTGAAGGAGGCAAACTATTGGGAGTAGGCAACCTATTTGGAAAATAATTTAGAGGTTTATTTTCCCAGAACTTACAGTGGTGATGGAGAGAGGGATGAAGGATCATATCTTATTCTCTATATTAGCTGTCACTGGGCTTAAGACTTCTCTTTTCCAGGTGGCTTCACATACTTTTTATATCTACTCATTTGTATGCATCTGTGTGTGATTGCACATTTATGTGCAGATTCATACTGTTGGAATTAAGTTGTGAAGGTAGGTTTTCTTTGTGGTTGGGTTTAGTGGCCTTCATCCACAGTATTATGAAGAAAAAACATTAATGTTTCTACTGGGTCAATGAGTGAGGCATCTTAGGACAGAAGATAACTGGTCCAAAGTTGTCTGTGTTGCTGCCAAGGACTGAAGGCATCAATAGCCTAGGCCCAACTGTAGTGTGTTTATGGCCTACGTTATAGTTGTTGAGGAGCTCAGGTTTAGATGCTAGTGGTAAAATCTAGTCCTGTATAAATACTTTGTAGTTTACTTAGAATGCTGGGGTTTTGACTAGCTCAAAACACAACACCAACTTGCATTAAACAAAATATTGCTGTTATGAAATCCAAACACTTCTTTGAGAGTGATCTTAATAGATTATTCATGGGAAATTCAGGTCTGTCTTCTACTTCTTACCACTTCGCTGGGCTTCCGGTTGCCAGCAATAAAAAATAAGCCTAAAGGGAGGGCAAATGATGGAGGTAAGTGGAGCCAGAATGTATTTCCAGTAAGGCATAATTACAGCTATATGATTCATTTTTGAATCCTTTGGTAATTTGTCCATTCTTTTTTCTTATTCTGGATGTTGGTATCGGTTGTATTTTTTAAGTTAAGTGGTTGTGCAATGAAGTTACAATTCCACATGTCAGGTTATAAGTGTAGTGCATCTTGATCAATGTTACCCCTTCCATCTTTCTCCCCCATTGTTTCCCCTCTCATCCCTAGCCTCAAGTTACATATGTAATTGTTATCTTATCATGGACTCGGAGTAGTGACTTCTTGATGCAGCATGCTTTTAGTCTTCTTCCAGAATAGGTTGTGTACATTAATTTAACGAATATTCGCAGAGTAATTGCTTTGTGACAGGGACAGCATAGGCACTGAAGGTGAAGAGAGAAATCCTTAGCCTCAGGGAATTCAAGTTTAGGTCTGGTGTTGATGGCTCACACCTGTATTTCTAGTTAATTTGGAGGATGAGATTAAGAGGATCTTGGCTGAGGCCAACATTGGCATACACAGGAGACCTCAGCCAGTAGCTGGGTGTAGGAGGATTGCAGTTCCAGGTCAGCCTGGGAAGAAAAGTCTGAATAATTCTATATCAAAGGAAAAAGCTGGATGTAGTGGTGCCTATCCCAGAGCTATGGTCAATCTAGGTGAGTTCAGGTGCTCACTTATTCAGGAAGCAAGGTCCTATCTCAAAAATAACTAATGCAAAAAAGAGCCGGAGGTGTGACTTAGTGGCAGAACACCTGCCTAGCTGTGTGAGGTCCTGAGTTCCCGACAAAAATCCCCAAGAGTTCACAGTCTAGGAAGGGAGATGAAATGTTTAATAGTTTAATTAGAACCAGTGTAGACAAAGGTACAGATAGACAAAGGTACAGATATTGCACAAAAGAAAGTATGTCTTATTTTGTCTGTAGGGTCAAGAAGCCTTCTGGAGGAATGATTGGATGATGGGGAGATTTTATATTCCAGGCAGAGGGAATAGCATGTGGGTATGTAAAAGTAAAGGAGTGTGAAAGTGAGTAGTTCATTGTTGATAGAGGTAGAGATTAAATAAATAAGAGAAGAGCATTGGTAGGTCATGGAAGCCTTTTGCATGTAGTTCATTAGCCCATTCCTGCATTCATTTCACTCATTCAAACAAGTAACATATAGCAGTGAACAAAAACTGTCCTTATGGAATGTGCATTTTAGTTGGAGTATAGACACTGGACAAATAATATAGCATATTAGATAATATAAACATGAGAAAAATGAAACAACTTAGGAATTTGGGTGATGGAGAATCCTAGGAATTAAACTAGTCAGATTGAATTTGAGTTTGAGAAAAGTCACTTCAGCATTAATTATTGTTAGGAAAGGATTGGAGAAGGTAAACATGGGGAAATTAGCTAGAGGAGGCTGTTGTAGCACAACAGGTAAAAAATCTTGAAGGATTAAACCATGATCATGGCAGTGAAAATAGGAAGGAAAGGATAGATTTGAGAGTTTTGGAGGTTAGTGCATTAGGCGATACTTGAAAATTAAATAACTAAGTTCCATGGAACTTTAGGACACTGATCAAAAGCATTAGGCGATACTTGAAAATTAAATAACTAAGTTCCATGGAACTTTAGGACACTGATCAAAAATAGAAAAGGGATGACAGAATCCTAAGGAATGAGAAGCTGATAACCCAGACCAGTGACTTACTTGTCCTATGGTCTCCTGTGAGTTGGTTCCAATTACTTTTAGCCAGGTATGGATAGTTTAAGTATTTGAAGTTGATGAGCAGAGTTTTGACAGTGAGTTACTTGTGTACTCTTCTTTTTACTTTGTGTGTTATTCATATAGCTTTTATTTTGACCTTCTGAATGGAACTTTAAGTTCTTTAATATCAGTTATGTATGTGACTTTTTTGTCTTAGTTTTAGATTTTTTTCAGTTGTTTTGAAAGCAATTGTAATGTGTTTATAAATTATTTTTGTTAATATACATCGAGAAGACAAAACTATGTAGGATCTGGAAGAAAGTTGATGTTTAATAAATGTCTATTGTTTTTACACTAGTAAAATGAAAAGAAAAAATAATAATTATAATGGCAGATACTAATGATGAACATTTATTCTCCTAGCTATTCAGGAGGCTCAGATTTGAGAATCTCAGTTCAGAATTAGAGCTATTGTAATGTTATGAAAAAGAGGATGAAAAACATTGCTTGCTACCATACATTTTTAAGCACTTTCCCCATTTTACCCTTGGTCACAATCTCATTGTGGTTTACATTACTAAGAGTTGCTCTCAGTTTTTACAGAAATCGTAAACTCTGGTTCAGATTAAAATAATATCTCATTAGGAATGATATGAGTTAATTGACTTGGTTATGCTTTTCTTCACATAACATTCTTAACAAGTATTAAAATATCTATTGCAGCTATAGTTTTTAAGAGGGAAGAAAGCAGAGTTAAACTTTTTTTTTCAGATCTGCATCCTGAAGCCTACAAGAGCTTAATGCGTTTTGAAGCAAAAATTATTTGTGCACATGACTTTTGGCAAAATCATTTTGTTGACTATATTTAATGGAAAAGCATACTATGAGTTATTTAGTAACGGTGGTAATAGGATTTCTAAGTTGAGTAAGTCAACCTAGTAGGCATCATTCTAAAGCTATGGTTATATCTCATTGAGTCTTATATACTAAATGATGGGGAAGTAGAGGGAATATTTTACAGAACAACTAGCAAACAAGTATTGTTCCTTTTAACTTTATTTTCCTGTTGAGAAGATAACTTCTGCTGTTCATCAGATTAGTAAATCCTAAGTCAAAGATTCTTATATGGTCTGATACCTTAAGGCATTGGTAATTGCCCTCCTCTCATTATTGCTCTTTTCTTATGCTTTAGTGGTATTATTTAATCATATTACTGTTCCAATAGCTAGTCAATTGATAATGTGTATATGCTACAGAAAGATGAAAAGTAAAATTGTCACCTTTATTTCTGATGAAGCTGGTTGGAGAGCATACCTTAGGTCTGTACCACTAATAATAATACTTGCTCTGACTTAGATAGACTGCCTGGGCACGGGCAGTACTGGGCTACAGAAAGCCTACTCTTCAGGGGCAAAGCCAGCTCTTGTAAGCTCCCTACCATCTACCTCTGAATCTCTAGAGGAAGTATGTTCTTTTTTTTAATTTTAATTTTATTGTTAAAGTGATGTACAGAGGGGTTACAGTTACAGAAGTAGGGTAGTAGTACATTACTTGTCGAACTTGTTACCTCCTCCCTCATTTTTCTCCCTCTTTCCTCCCCCACTAAGTTGTACAAATCATTTCCAACATAGTGTCTTGTGAGTATCACTTGCATTGGTTCCCCCTTCAGTAAATGGTGCTGGCAAAATTGTTTAAACACTTGTAGAAAACTAAAGTTAGATCCTTACGTATCACCCTGCATCAGAATCAACTCCAAATGGATCAGAGACCTGAAGATAAAAGCAGATACCCTGAAAACATTACAGGAAAGAATAGGAGAAACTCTAGGGCTCCTTGGCATAGGCTGAAATTTTCTTAATAAGGATCCAAGAACAAATCAAAGAAAGCTTGGACAAATGGAATTGCATGGCAAAGGACATAGCTTGCAAGATCAATAGAAGCCCACAGATTGGGAGATCTTCACTAGCCATATAACAGATAAAAGCCTTATATCCAAAATATACCTAGAACTCAAAAAATTAAATCCCCTGACAACAAATCCTCAAAGAAACAACCACCCCACTAATAAGTGGGCTAAAGACTTAAAGAGAGCCTTCTTTGAAGAGGAATTAAGAATGGCCAATAGACACATGAAGAAAGCTCAACATCTTTGGCCATAAAAGAAATGCAAATCTAAACAACATTGAGATTCCACCTCATCCCAGTTAGAATGGCTATAATCAAGAAAACTAGTAACAGTAGATGCTGAAGGGGATGTAGCCAAAAGGGAACACTACTATACTGGAGTGTTGGTGGGAATGTAAACACTTTGGAAAGCAGTATGGAGGTTCTCAAAATAAAGAGCTCCCCTGTGACCCAGCAATCCCACTTTTGGGCATTCACCCAAATGACCACAAACAAAGCCATACTAAACCTACTAGCACAACTATGTTTATTGCAGCATTCTTTACCATAGCTAAGATATGGAACCAACCCAGATGTCCCTCAGTAGATGAATGGATCAAGAAAATGTGGTATATATACTCCATGGAATTCTATACTTCCATCAGAAAGAATGATACCTCCCCTTTGTAAGGAAATGGAAAGTCTTGGAAAAATTTATATTAAGTGAAGTAAGCCAGGCCCAAAGAAATACAGGTCCCATGGTTTCCCTTATTTGTAATAATTAGTGTACATCTAGGACAGTCTTAGAATAGCTCATATGTCATATGTACATATGACCATATAGGATGATGATAAGTGAAATGAACTCCAAGACATGGACATGAGGTTTTTCTTTGTTGTTGTTTTTAATGTACTACATGATTTCTTTTTTCTTTTGTTTTCCCCGCCATGGTCAATCCCCTGTTGTCATTGTATTTGACTTTAGTACCGTGGGTATTGTATATATGTTCATCTGAATTAGGGAAGGGAAGGGGAACAAAAAAATGGTGAGACAAAGGGAGTAGGTACTAGCTGGGCCCTGGTTGGCTCACGCCTGTAATCCTAGCTACTCAGGAGGCTGAGATCTGAGGATCATGGTTCAAAGCAAGCCTGGGTAGGAAAATCTGTGAGACTCCCTCCAGTAAACCACCAGAAAACTGGAAGTGGCACTGTGAACTCAAGTGGTAGAGTGCTAGCCTTGAGCTGAAGAGCTCAGGGACAGCTCCAAACCCAAAGTTGAGGCCCCATGACTAACCAAAAAAAAAAAAAAGGAAAGGGAATAGGTTCTAAAGAGAGAAAGAGTTTACCCAAGTGCTCTCAGAATTCACTCACTACCCATATCATTCCTCCCTGAGAAGGTGTGTATAAGTAAGGGCTGGAGAGAGACAAGAGAAATTACTTTTGCTGAGTATTTTTCTACATTGGCAACTGGAGAAAGGAAGTATTATTGAAATGTTTTTGGAGAAATTAGGAAGAATGGTTGAAACTTAAAGGTAACTGAAGTGTCTTCTACCTTCCTCATTAGCATATATGATAATCATTATCAACTGATTACATTACATAAATTTTTGATAGGGCATTAAGGTCTTCCTAGATAAAAGTGTCCTAGTTAGCCTGTTTAGGCCTACTTCTTATTTCTTGATACCTACTATGTATACACTGTAGCTACATATCAGAATTATTATACTCCTGGAGCATGCCTTTCTCTTTCCTTCTCTTTTTTACCTTCCCCCATCTCCCTACCCTCCCTGACTTTGTTTTTGGTAGTCCTGAGAATTTGAACCTATGACTTTGAACATGCTAGACACTACTGAGCTTAGCTCTCCTTCCCTTTCTTTGGTTTATTTGACCCTCACAAAAACCTATTTCATAGTTTAGGGACTGAAGTTTATAGATACTTGCCAAAAGTTAGTTCATAGATACTTGTCAGAAAACAATTACTTTCTAATTAGTGAGTGTAGAGCTACTAATCTAGATCTTTTATTTGAAGTTTAGAGCTTTTTCTTTAGTATTACACTGATAGCACAAGTTCTTTTCATTTTTCATAACTCTTTAAATATATTTTGTGCTTAAAGTAATATGTATTAAATACTTTCTCTGCTCTCGTAAAACTTACATTCCAATGGGTACAAGAGATAAACATAATAAGAAAAAAATTATTAAGCATTATTAGGTTAAAAGGTGATGTGTGCTCTGAACAAAAAAAAGGAGGTAGGGTTCAAATTTTAAATAGGACATTACTAAGAAAGTGAAATTAGAACAAATATTTAAAGATGATGAGAGAGCTTACCTGTAAGGATCTTTAGGCAAGTGAGTATTTTAGGTAGAGGAACACATGTACAAATACCTGAGGAAGAAGTGCATTTGTGATATATTTGGAAAGTAACAGAAAAGTATCCTAATATCCATTGTATTATCCCTTAATCATTGATTAAAGTCTTTTAAGCCTGAACTGTTAACTTACCTGCTTATTTACTGTATTAGGCAAAGTCTATTCCTGCCACATGGTCCAGCTTTCACATCTTTTTCAGTGCTATTCTTTGGGAAACTGTAGTTGTTGATACTAGGATGAAGGATATATTGTTTGGGATCTTTCCTTTTGAGTTTTTTGAATTGGGAGGCATGATCTGTTTTCCCTTACTTTTTTGTTAGGATTTCTCAGGCTGTAAACAGTAAATCTTAAGTTATACAGTCAAATGCTAAGGGTCAGGGATGTAATATTGAGATCTTTGATTCATTTAAATCAATTAGGTGCTCTCCTGATATTTCGCTTACTTAAATTTCATCTGTCTAGGTTTGTTGGCAGTTTATGCAACATCTTCTCAGTTCTAAGAAAAGGAGTAACATGGAATTTTTGCCTTCAAGCTTACTTAGGTTTTCTAAGAAGACGATTTTGACTTCTATAATTACAAGGTGATAAGTATAGAGGTACATGGTGATTGGTACAGCTATGGAAGAACAACTTTATTTCAAAGAAAGATAATACTAGAAGAATTAGAAGAGTACTATGTTGTATCAGGATGTTATGCAACAATCCTTAAATGTGTGACTAAAACCATTGATAGAATTGGGATAAGAACAGAATTAGAGTTTGGGTAGGACAATCTATAAACAATATAATAGTGATTATAAAACTGGTATGGAAGGGAGGGGCGATGGGAGGGCAGGGATGGTAAGGGGAAACAAAGGAGGAAGTAACAATGCTTGATGAGAAATGTACTCATTATCTTGCTCATGTAATTGTAACCCTCTGTATGGTATTTTCACAATTAAAAAAAAGGAAAAAAAACTGGTATGGAAGATGGAACTGTTAGTGTCTGGATAGCCTTTAGAAGTTTATTTCTGCTAACAGAATAACTGGCAGTTATTAAGATAAAAATGGAAGGATAAATAAAATTTTGTTCTGAAACATGCATTTTATTAATAGAAAAGTAGATAATCAAAATGAAGACAAACATCTAGGCTAATTAAGGTATCACCATTGTAGTATAATTAAGCATAAGCATATGGGTATAAAGTATCTTAAATATCATGCTTCATTTACTATCTTGTATAAAACTTTCCGTATCAAGAAATACTAACATTGGGCGGGGGGAGGGTTTTGAGGGATGTGGGGGAAGAGATAGGAAGGGGAAACAAAGGAGGAGGCAACAATGCTTGACAAGAAATGTACTCATCTTGCCCATGTAATTGTAACTCCTCTGTATGGTATTTTCACAATAAAAAAAAAAGAAAAAAGGAAAAAAAAAAGAAACACTAACATTCAATATTATTTTCAGTGGCACAAAAAGTATTGTAGCTGGGTGCTGGTGGCTCACATCTATAAGCCTGGCTACTAAGGAGGCTGAGATATGAGGATCACAATTTGAAGCCAATTCAGGTAGGAAAGTTCATGAGATTCTTAGGGCCAGTTAACCACCTAAAACCAAGAAATAGAGCTGTGGCTGAAGTGATGGGGACTAGCCTTGAGAACAAAAGCTCAGGGACAGTGCCCAGTTCAAGTCCCAGTAGCCACACACACACACACACACACACACACAGACAGACACACAGACACACACACACACACACACACACACACACACACACACACACACACACACACACACACACACACACACACACACACACACACACACACACACACACACACACACACACACACACACACACACACACACACACACACACACACACCCTTGCTACTGAGGAGCTGAGATCTGAGGAACACACACACCCCTTGCTACTGAGGGACAGTGCCCAGTTCAAGTCCCAGTAGCAATACACACACACACACACACACACACACACACACACACACACACACACACACACACACACACACACACACACACACACACACACACACACACACACACACACACACACACACACACACACCCTTGCTACTGAGGAGCTGAGATCTGAGGAACACACACACCCCTTGCTACTGAGGAGCTGAGATCTGAGGAACATACACACACACACCCCTTGCTACTGAGGAGCTGAGATCTGAGGAACACACACACACACCCCTTGCTACTGAGGAGCTGAGATCTGAGGAACACAGACACACACACCCCTTGCTACTGAGGAGCTGAGATCTGAGGAACACACACACACCCACACACCCCTTGCTACTGAGGAGCTGAGATCTGAGGAACACACACACACACACACACACCCCTTGCTACTGAGGAGCTGAGATCTGAGGAACACACACACACACACACACACACACACACACACACACACACACACACACACACACACACACACACACACACACACACGCCCCTTGCTACTGAGGAGCTGAGATCTGAGGAACACAAACACACATACACACACACCCCTTGCTACTGAGGAGCTGAGATCTGAGGATTGTGGTTTGAAGACAGGATGGGCAGGAAAGTCTGTGAAATCGCTATCTCTAATTAAGCATCAAAAATCTGGAAGTAGAGGTGTGGCTCAAGTGGCAGAGCCCCAGCCTTGAGCAAAAAAGCTAAGAGTCAGCACCCAGGCTTTGAGTTCAAGCCCCAGTGGCAGCAGCATCCAAACCCCGCCCCCCCAAAACAAAGAAACAAAAAACATTGTAGCTGGGCACCAGTGGTTCATAGTTATAATCCTAGCTATTCAGGAAGTTGAGATCTGAGGATCTTGGTTTGGTGCCAGCACAGGAGGACAAATTGGAGAGGCTCTTTATGTCCAGGTAACCAGCAAAATGCTGAAAGTAGAGATGTAGCTCAAATGTTAGAAAGCCAACTTTGAGCAAAAAAGTCACATAAGAGCTCGAGGCCCTCAGATTAAGCTTCACTACCAGCATACACACGTAGAAAAATATTGCATTACAAAAGTAATGCAGGCAATATACTCTTTACCTCATAAAAAGTATTAATTATACTTAATGTTTGCAATTTTTCCCAGTTAAAACGAAGGCTATGGTAAACTTCTTTTTTTTTTTTTTTTTTTTTTTGGGTCCAGTCGTGGGGCCTGAACTCTGGGCCTGAGCGCTGTCCCTCAGCTCTTCAGATCAAGGCTAGTGTTCTAACACTTGAGCCACAGCGCCACTTCCGGCTTTTTTCTTTTTACTTATGTGGTGCTGAGGAATCGAACCCAGGGCCTCAGGCATGCAAAGCAAGTGCTCTACCACTGAGCCAACTTCCCAGCCCGGCTATGGGAAACTTCTAAGAATTAAATCATTAATAATTTCCTTTAAAAGGGCCTAAATGAGTAGAAGACCATTCATTGGAATACATCATTTACTAGTCTCTTGGGATGGAGACAGAACTAAAGGATAGCTGTTTGGACTTAACTCTGACCAAGAATAAAGAACTGAAAATGATTAAAATACTTGGAGAAATAGTACATTATGTTCAAATAGATATATGATTTAAGAAAATAGCTTTCACAAAAATCTAGATTAAAGAAAATTAGTTTGGTTTGATTCTCTAAGAGAATGTAGCAGAACACAGAGAGAGCATGTCCCAGACATACACTAGTTATTGCAAATAAGGGAACCCATAGGACCTATGTTTCCTTAGGCCTGGCTTACTTCACTTAATATAATTTTTTCCAAATCTTTCCGTTTCCTAACAAATGAAACGATGTAATCCTTTCTGATGGAGGCATAGAATTCCATTGTGTATATATACCACATTTTCTTGATCCATTCATCTACTGAAGGGCCTCTGGATATAACTAGTATATATCTAGGATGAGCAGAAAAGGTCAAAAGCTATGTACATATGACTATATAAGATGATGTTAAGCAAAATGAACCCCAAGATAGGGACACAAGTGGGTTTTTCTTTCTTGCTATTGTTTTTAATGTATTTATAATGTATTATGTGATTTCCTTTTTTTTTTTTTTTTTTTTTGTTTCTTCCCCCACATTATAACCCCTGTTTTCACTGTATTTCATTCTGGTGCCCTGCATCTTGTATATACATTTTTATAATTTGGGGAGTGGAAGGGAAATAACAAAATGCTTAAATAAGGATACAGGTTGACCCATTGTAACAATGAGATGTACAAGACTCTATATTGAAAACAAACTTTACAACTTGTGGCGGCGAGGAGTTGGGGAGGTGGGGCGGGAAGGGATGGTAGGGGAAAAAACAAAGGAGGAGGTAACAATGCTCAATAGGAAATGTACTCATTGCCTTACTCATATAACTGTAACCCCTCTGTACAGTATTTTTACAATAAAATATATAAAATGATTTTTCTGTAAGAATACTGTGTATATCAAATGTGTATGGATTTCAGTTTTGATTTTTTTTTAAGGCTCTTGCTGGTTTGGTAGTCTAACCTTGAAAGACAACTGAGAAAGAGAGCTCCAATTTTGTTTCTGCTATAAAATGGCACACATTTTTTGGAAACAATCACATTTTCTTTGTGTTCTATGTCATAGTTTCTGCAGAAATGTAAGCCCATACCAGAATTGGCATTTACTCACTTACAGTCAATAGAATAAACTCTTGTGACGTAGTTTGTTTTCATTACTAGCAAGCAGGGATGGAGCAATGAAAGTGAGTTATGTTTTACACTTGGTGCCAGAGAAAGGCTAGAGTGGTTACCAAAATTACTTCATTGATTAGAACAAAATCATGAAATTTAAAGTATAATTGAGAAAATAAGAGTAATCAAACAAAGTATATACCTGTATCCTTTTGTCTTTTTCTGACTGTTTCCTGACAGTGATTTTGGTGGTTTTCATTACACAGAGCAACAAATGTTCATAGAAAATAAGATAGATGTATCTTTTGCAGGCCTTCAGAATGGCAAGTATGAATCTTGTGTGTAAGTGAGGCAGTGCATATCCGTACCTGCCTGCCTTAACCCAAAATGTTATTTTATTATATTATTACGTATGTATGAATGACTATGTTTTATTTCCATTTTGGAAGACATCCTTCAAATGACAATAAATATCTAATTGGCAGCATTTGCCATAATGTTTGAAGTTTTTGGTTCAAGAAAAGTAACCAAGGAATCCAATGTGAGTAGTAACTGCCAGTGTGTAAACCTAGAATTGCTTTTTTTTTTTTTGTCAGTCGTGGGACCTGAGCTCTGGGCCTGGGCGCCGCCCCTCAGCTCTTCAGCTCAAGGCCAGTGCTTTACCAGTTGAGCCACAGTGTCACGTCCTAGAATTGCTTTTCTTGTTCCAGTGTTCTCTTCTTTGACTTTGTACTTTTGTCTACAAGAAATTTTCCCTTGTACATTCCATTTTTTAAAAACATTTGTAGTAAGTATAGTAGGATTTGGGCTTTTGAGACACAATTTTGACCTTTGAACTCAATTTTTTTTGGCAGTATTGGGATTTGAATTTAGGGCCTGATGCTTGCCATACAGGCATTTTACCATTTGAGTCATGACTGCAATCGTTTGAATTCAAATTTCATAGTTTCATTAAAGTGCCAGTTTCTTGCAAACTATGAAAACTTAACTATGCTGGATATAGTGCCTCATACCTGTAATCTCAGCACTCAGGTTATCGATGTGGTAGGATGACAAGTTTGAAGTCAGCCTGGCCTATGTTAGAAAGACCATATCTCAAAAAAGAAAATAAAAAGTTGACTGTAAGGAGTTAAATATATAGTAGAAGCTGACTTATCATAATGGAATTCTGTCATTTAAAAAACTTGTTGCAGTTTCTAGGAACAAGTGCAATGGGTTTTATAATAAATTCATGGAATTCATACATGTATATGAAAGAAAGGATTGTTTTCTAACAACAGAGAAACTTCACTGAGGTCAAAGGCTGGCTGAGGATCTTAATTTCAGGTTCAGAGTTACATTGTTCATGGCATTTGTCTATGTGAGGTCTCTCATTTTTATTTTCTTCTCCAGTTCCTAACCCTATCAGCCCCTCCCATGGGCATGAATATTTTTGTTTTATTTGCCAAAATGTTTAATGTTTGGTAAAAGGTTAATTAAAATTTTGCAAAATATGAAATAATCAGTTTTATTAGATGAAATTATTACTAACATTAAAATATGCAAAAAAGATACAAGTAAAAATATCACAATCTCATACAGTTAAACATACAGCAGTGTTTAAAAACAATGAATTGTAGAATGGACCCCAAGATCTAATGCAAACGCACTGTACACACAAGTTTCAGGCTTCTAACTTCACTGAATCCAGTACAGAACGTGCTTCTTTATATTCCTCAGCTTCTTCCAAGTCTTTCTCACTTTCTAGTATCTGCTGAAGATCGGTATATGCAGCTTCTAACCTGCGTTGGCAATCTGGGATCATCATCGGAGACTCTTGAAGGATTTCTGCCTGCTTCTTAATGGCATAATTTTCACCATCTTCAGCTTTCATTTTTTCAATCTTTTCTTTTTGCTGTTTTGCTTCTTTTTCATACATTACTTTTTCTTTGACCAATCGCTTCACCACGCTGGTCTTGATCTTGATCTGCCTCACGTGAGGGTCCGCCATAGCCTCCTAACCGCGCGGGAAGGAGGGGCAGAGAGCGAGAGTCGAGGTGGGGACAGCGATGGATCAGCATGAATATTTTTATATATGTGTTTTGTAAACATTCCTAAGTGTACTGAGAGTTTGTATTTTCAATTTGCATAAATACTATTCTGTTTCTACTTTGCTTTGCATTTACTGTTTAAAAGTAACTGGGTTTATGTATGTTTCTCTTACCACTTTCTTCTGATTTTTGTGTAATATTTCAAAGGATACATTTTCTGTTTAATTTATCCATTCCTCTAATGATGCTTGTAACTTTTTTTTTTTTCTTTTTTTCCCTGGTCCTGGGGTTTGAACAGGGCCTAGGCACTATCCCTGAGCCTCTTTGGACTCAAGGCTAGCACTCTGCCATGTGAGCCACAGTGCCACTTTTGGCTTTTTCTGAGTAGATTGGAGATGAGAGTCTCACGGACTTTCCTGCCTGGGCTGAGTTGGATCTAGGAGCCTCAGATCTCAGCTTCCTGAGTAACTAGGATTACAGGTGTGAGCCATCAGCTCCTGGTTTTGTAACTATTCTTAAAAAATAAAAAACCAGAAAAAAAAACAGTGCTCTTGAAAATATATAGTAGACATGTTTCCCTTTAAGACCCAGGGGTTATATTGCTGGGCCATTGAAATTACATAACCCAGGAAAGCCTGGTATGTAATTACTCTGTGAAGTGACTTTACCAGTAGTACGCATAAATTCCATTATTCATGTTATCTTTCTGTGTTCTTAAATCTCATACTTTGGTCAATTTAGACACTCACACTTGGAAAAATTAGTCACTATATTAAAGGCCTAAATGTTTATTTTGGCAGCTAGAGCTAAAAACTTATAATGGGAATATTGAGGGAAGTTTGAAATTGGTGCTGAAGTTCAAAATGTGGTAGGTTAAGTCCACCCTCTGGACAGTAAATCTTCTTATAAAACTTGCATATTAGAAACTTCATCTTGTCAGAATTCTCCAGCCAATCATATTTGGGAAGTATGTTTGTTATTAACTACCCAAACCCATTGGTTCAGTTATTACTGAAATTAATTAGCAAACTAGTACATTTAATTTATAATGAAAAGTAAGGTTTTGCTGTACCTTATGGCCATTTTAGTTGGCCTGTTTCTCTCTTTAGGAAATAAAACTATAATCAGATGAGGATATCTTGATGAGTTTTTTTTTTTTTTTTGGGTCCGGTCATGGGGCCTGAACTCTGGGCCTGGTCGCTGTCCCTCAGCTCTTCAGCTCAAGGCTAGCGCTCTACCACTTGAGCCACAGCGCCACTTCCGGCTTTTTTCTTTTTGCTTATGTGGTGCTGAGGAATCGAACTCAGGGCCTCGAGCATGCAAGGCAAGCCCCCTACCACTGAGCCACCTTCCCAGCCCTATCTTGATGAGTTTTATGTTAGACAAGAGGAAAAATTATGATTCAGATGTTTGATGCAATTAGAGCCTGGTAGCATTATTTTCTAAGTCAAATGTAGCAGTTTTGAAACATGAGATATATAATAGCATTAAATTGTTTTCCCTAAAAGAACCCAGAAATTATTACATATATTATTTACTTTTTTATTTGAAAAGGAATTTGTGTGTGTGTGTGTGTGTGTGTGTGTGTATGTGTTTGTGTGTGTGCACGTGCGTGTGCGCACACTTTAGTACTGTAGCTTTTTTACTCCAAGTGGGTGCTCTGCCAGTTAAGCTATATTCATAAGTCCACCTCCAGCTCTTTGGTGGCTAATTGGAAAGGGTTTCACAGACTTTTCGTCCTGGATTGGCTTTTTGAATGGTAATCTTCAGATCTCAATATCCCAGGAGCTGGTACCACAAGTGTGAGCCAGTAGTACTTGGCTATTTTTTGTTTGTTTTGTTTTTTAAAGGCAACATCTTGCTATATAGCCTAGGCTGTCCTTGAACTCAAAGTCTTCCTGTCTTTTATTTCCCTACTGTTGGTATTATAGGCATTCACCATCATGCCTGACTATAGGAATTTTTTAGTATGTCTTTAATAGAATATATCTGTTTACTGATCAGATACATAGCTTATCAATTTTGTTTCTTCACTTTTATGATTTAAAGATATCTTGGATTTTTGTTTTTTTCAAAATTTTTGTCTTCATTAAAAAAAACATTCTTATTGTAAAAATACTGTACAGAGGGATTACAGTTACATAAGCAAGGTCATGAGTACATTTCCAATCAATCATTGTTACCTCCTCCTTTGTTTTGTCCATACCCTCCCTTCCCTCACACATTTACTACACTAACCCCCCCCCCCCACCTCGCCTAAATTGTAAAGTTCATTTTTCAACATAGTGTCTTGTAGATCTCATTGTTACAATGGGTCAACCTGTATCCCTATTTAAGCATTTTGTTTTTTCCCTTCCTCTCCCCAAGCTAGAGAAGTGCATGTACAAGATGCAGGGCACTGACATCAAATACAATGGTTAGATCATTGGGGAGGATCATACAAAGAATTAAAATCACATGGTACATTATAAATATGTTAGGAACAATAGCAATAGCAAGCAAGAAAAAACCACTTGTGTCTCTATCTTAGGGTTCATTTTGCTTAACATCATCTTATCTGGTCATATGTACATAGATTTTGACCTTTTCTGCTTGTCCCAGACATATACTAGTTATTGCAAATAAAGGAAACCATAGGACCTATCTTTCCTTGGACCTGGCTTACTTCACTTAATATAATTTTTTTCCAAGTCTTTCCATGTCCTAACAAATGGAGCGATGTCATTCTTTCTGATGGAGGCATAAAATCCATTGCATATATATATATATATATACACACACACCATCTTTTCTTGATCCATTCATCTACTAAGGGGCATCTGGGTTGCTTCCATACCTTAGCTATGGTAAATAATGCTGCAATAAACATAGTTGTGCTGGTAGCTTTAGTATGGTCTTGTTCGTGATCATTTGGTAAATGCCCAAAAGTGGGATTGCTGGGTCATAGGGGAGCTCTATGTGGAGTCCTTTGAGGAACCTCCATACTACTTTCCAAAGTGGTTGAACAAGTGTACACTTTCACCAACATGCAGTAGGATTTCCTTCTGTCCACATCTCCTCCAGCATCTGTTATTAGATTTCTTGAGTATAGCCATTCTAACTGGGGTGAGTTGGAATCTCAATGTCATTTTGATTTGCATTTCTTTTATGGCCAGAGATGTTGAGCATTTCTTCATGTGTCTATTGGCCATTCTTATTTCCTCTTCAGGTCTTTAGCCCACTTATTAATGGAGCAGTTGTTTCTTTTAGGATTTATTGTTGGGGGATTTAATTTTTTGAGTTCCATGTATATATTTTAGATATGAGACCCTTGTCTGTTGTATGGCTAGTGAAGATCTCCCAGTCTGTGGGTTTTCTATTGATCTAGCTATGTCCTTTGTCATGCAGAAGCTCTGCAATTTCATGCAATCTCATTTGTCCAACCTTTGTTTGATTTGTTCTGTTTCTGGGTCTCTACTGAGAAAATTTTGGGCTGTCCTAAGGAGACCTAAGGTTTCTCCTATTCCATCCTGTAGTGTTGTCAGGGTGTCTGCTTTGACTTTTGAGGTTTTTGCTCCATTTGGAGTTGATTCTGGTGCAGGGTGATATATAAGGATCTAGCTTTAGTTTTGTACAGGTTTTTAACCAATTTTGCCAGCACTATTTACTGTCTTCCATTCAATTTTTTGGCTTCTTTATCAAAGATTAGGTGGCTATGGGTCTGTGGGTTCATTTCTGGGTTTTCAGTTCTATTCCATTAGTCCTCAGGTCTGGTCTGTTCTTGTGCCAGTATCAAGCTGTTTTGATTACTATGGCTTTGTAGTAGAGTTTGAAATTTGGTATTGATATTCCTCCAGCACTGTTCTTTCTGTTAAGGATCGTTTTTTCTATTCGGGTCTTTTATTGTTCCATATGAATTTTTGGATTGCTTCTTCTATTTCCTTGAAGAATGAGGTTGGAATATTGATAGGTATTGCATTGAATGTGTAGATATCCTTGGGACGTATTGCTATTTTCACGATGTTGATCCTTCCAATCCAGGAGCATAGGAGGTTTTTCCAGTTCCTAAATTCTGCTTTGATTTCCCTTTTCAGGTTTTTAAAGTTTTCATCATAGAGGTCCTTCACTTCTTTAGATAATTCCTAGGTATTTTATTTTTTTGTGGGGCTATTACAAAAGGAGTCGTTTTCCTGATTTCAGCTGCGCTCTTCTAATTGGCATACAAAAAAGTCATTGATTTTTTAATTCTTTTTTTTTTTTTTTTTTTTTTGAGGGAAAGCTGGGCGCTGTCCCTCAGCTTTTTAGCTCAAGGCTAGCGCTCTACCACTTGAGCTACAGCGCCATTTCTGGCTTATTTCTTTTTGCTTATGTGGTGCTGAGGACTCGAACCCAGGGCCTCAGGCATGCAAGGCAAGCGCTCTACCACTGAGCCACCTTCCCAGCCCCAAGCCATTGATTTTTGAGGGTTAATTTTATACTCTGCTACTTTGCCAAAGTTTCGAATCAGCTCCAGTAGTACCATACAGAGGGGTTACAATTACATGGGCAAGATAGGGAGTACATTTCTTATCAAGCATTGTTGCGTCCTCCTTTGTTTCCCCATAGCATCCCTTCCCTTCTCCACTGCCCCACCCCCACACCCCTCTTCCACTCCCTCCACCCCCCCACCTCCCATCCCACAAAAGTTGTAAAGTTCGTTTTTCGACATATCACATTGTTGTAATGGGTCCATCTGTAACCCTATTTAAACCGTTTGTTTTTTCCCTTCCCCTCCACAAATTGTATCAGCATCAAATACAGTGAAAGCAGGGCTTATACCCTGGGGGAGGTACATACAAAGCAACAAAGAAATCATCTTATAAATATATAAATAATGTTGGAAACAATCGCAAGAAAGAAAAAAAATTTTGAATCCTTATCTTGGGGTTCATTTTGCCAAACATCAACTTGTCTGACAGTTTCTGTTTGTCTCAAACATATACTAGCTGTTACAAATAAGGGAAACCATGGGGCCTATATTTCTTTTGGCCTGGCTTACTTCACTTAATAAAATTTTTTCCAAGTCTTTCCATTTCCTAACAAATGGGGCAATGTCATTCTTTCTGATGGAGGCATAGAATTCTATTGTGTATATATACCACATTTCCTTGATCCATTTATCTACTGAGGAGCATCTGGGTTGGTTCCATATCTTAGCTATGGTAAATAATGCTACAATAAACATAGTTGTGCTGGTAGCTTTAGTATGGTCTTGTTTGTGATCATTTGTTAAATGCCCCAAAGTGGGATTGCTGGGTCATAGGGGAGCTCTATGTGGAGTCTTTTTTTTAATTTTTTTTGGGTCCGGTTGTGGGGCCTGAACTCTGGGCCTGGGTGCTATCCCTCAGCTCTTCAGCTCAAGGCTAGCGCTCTACCACTTAAGCCACAGCACCACTCCCAGCTTTTTTCTTTTTGCTTATGTGGTGCTGAGGAATCGAACCCAGGGCCTTGAGCATGCAAGGCAAGCGCTTTACCACTGAGCCACTTTCCCAGCCCTATGTGGAATCTTTTGAGGAACCTCCATAGGACTTTCCAAAGAGGTTGTACAAGTTTACAGTACCACCAACACTGCACACATCCACATTCCCTCCAGCATCTGTTGTTATTAGAGTTCTTGATTATAGCCATTCTAACTCGGATGAGGTGGTATCTCAATGTTGTTTTTGTTTGCATTTTGTTTGCATATGGCTAGGGAGCTTGAGCATTTCTTCATGTGTCTATTGACCATCCTTCTTTCCTCTTCAGAGAAGTTTCTCTGTAAGTCTTTAGCCCACTTATTTATTGGGCAGTTGTTTCTTTGAGGATTTGTTGTTGGGAGATTTAATTTTTTGAGTTCCATGTCTATTTTAGATATGAGACCCTTGTCCATTGTATGGTTAGTGAAGATCTTCTCCCAATCCGTGGGCTTTCTATTGATCTTGCTAGCTATGTCCTTTGCCATGCAGAAGCTCTGAAATTTCATGCAATCTCATTTGTCCAACCTTTCTTTGATTTGTTGTGTTTCTGGGTCTCTATTGAGAAATTTTGGCCTGTGCCAAGGAGACTTAGGGTTTCTCCTATTCCATCCTGTAATGTTGTCAGGGTGTCTGCTTTGACTTTTGAGGTTTTTGATCCATTTGGAGTTGATTATGGTGCAGTGTGATATATAAGGATCTAGCTTTAGTTTTGTACAGGTTTTTAACCAATTTTGCCAGCACCATTTACTGTCTTTCTTCCATTCAGTTTTTTGGCTCCCTTATAGAGATTAGGTGACTATGGGTCTGTGGGTTCATTTCTGGATTTTCAATTCTATTCCATTGGTCCTGAGGTCTGTTCTTGTGCCAGTACCAAGCTGTTTTGATTACTATGGCTTTGTAGTAGAGTTTGAAATTTGGTATTGATATTCCTCCAGCACTGTTCTTTCTGTTAAGGATCGTTTTTTGCTATTTGGGATCTTTTATTGTTCTATATGAATTTTTGGATTGCTTCTTCTATTTCCTTGAAGAATGAGGTTGGAATATTGATAGGTATTGCATTGAATTTTTAGATAGCCTTGGGAAGTATTGCCATTTTCATGATGTTGATCCTTCCAATCCAGGAGCATGAGAGGTTTTGACACTTTCTAAGTTCTGTTTTGATTTCCCTTTTCAGGTTTTTAAAGTTTTCATCATAGAGGTCCTTCACTTCTTTGGTTAAGTTAATTCCTAGGTATTTTATTTTTTGTGGGGCTATTATGAATGGAGTTGCTTTCCTGATTTCATCCACTCTTTTCTCATTGTTGGCATACAAAAAAGCCACTGATTTTTGAGGGTTAATTTTATACCCTGCTACTTTGCCAAAGTTTCAAATCAGCTTGAGTAATTTGGGAGTGGAGTCCGTGGGATTCTTTAAATACAAAATCATGTCATCTGCAAGGAGGGAGAGTTTTACTTCACCTTTTTCTATTTGGATCCCTTTTAAGTTTGCATCTTGTCTTATTGTTGTTGCTAGGCATTCTAACACTAGATTGAAGAGAAATGGAGAGAGTGGACATCCTTGTCTCGTTACTGAGTTAAGAGGAAATGACTTTAGTTTTTCACCATTAAGTATAATGCTGGCTGTAGGTTTGTCATATACAGCCTTTATTGTATTGAGGAATGTTCCCTGTATTCCTAATTTTTCCAGAACCTTCATCATAAAGGGGTGTTGGATCTTGTCAAATGCTTTTTCTGCATCTATTGAGATAAGCATGTGGTCCTTATCCTTGGTCTTGTTGATGTGATGAATTATATTAATTGATTTCGTATATTGAACTAGCTTTGCATCCCTAAAATGAATCCTGTTTGATTGTGGTGTATGATTTTTTTGGATGAATTGTTGAAGTCGATTGGCCAAAACTTTGTTGAGAAGTTTTGCATCAATGTTCATCAAAGAAATGGGTCTATAGTTCTCTTTCTTTGATGAGTCCCTGCCTGGTTTTGGGATGAGGGTCATGATGCCTTCATAGAATGAATTCGGTAGTGAACTTTCTCTTTCAATTTCATTGAAGAGTTGGAGGAGTATTGGTGTGAGCTCTGCTGTGAAGGCCTTGTAGAATTCCGCTGTAAATCCATGTAGTCCTGGGCTTTTCTTAGATGGGAGGTCTCTTATTACTGTTTCTTAGATGGGAGGTCTCTTATTACTGCTTAATATGAGCCTGTTAAGATGGTTTAATTCATCTTGGTTTAGTTTCGGCATGTTGAAATTTGCTAAGAAAAGGGGCATTTCTGCCAAGTTCTCAAACTTACTAGCATAAAGGTTTGAGAAGTATTGTCTTATAATGTTCTGAATCTTGGTTGTTTCTGTGGTGATGTTTCCATTCTCATCCCTGAGTTTATTTATTTGCGTGTGTTCTCTTCTTTTTCTGATAAGATTTGCTAAGGGTCTGTCAATTTTGTTAATTTTTTCATTTTCGAAGAACCAACTCTTTTGTTGATTCTTTCTGTGGTTTTTCTTGGATTCTAATTCGTTAAATAATTTCTTTCCATCTACTAGATTGGGGTTTGTCTTGCTGCTCTTTTCCAAGGAAGTTCAGCTGTTTCATTAAGTTGTTGGTTTCAGATCTCTCCAATTTGTTGATGTAGGAACTCAGAACTATAAACTTGCCTCTGTGTTCCAGAGGTGCTGATAATTTGTGTGTTCATTTTTGTTGAATATCATGAACATTTGCATTTCCTTTCTAATCTCTTCCATGACCCACTGGTGATTCAATGTGTTACACACACACACACCTAAACTGAAAATTATGAAAGCAAAAAAATAGAAAACAATGTTTTAAAATATAAAAAGAAATTATAGAAACAAGTTGATTTGGGGGGGGGGAACTCTTGTATCTTCCCTGTGTCTGTAACCCGTCTCTTGGTGGAGTCTCTGGTCTGCTTGTGCTGTTTGGTTTTCCTGTGGCTTGATTGGTTTCTTCAGTCAGTTTGTTTGAGCAGGCAGAAAAATGCTCTGCCTTACCCAGGACTTTGTGATTCTCCTCCCAGGCTAGTTCAGTGGCGGGGAGATCTGCCTTGAGTATCACAAAAGAGGGAGAGGGCTGTTTCCTCTAATTTGGCGTAGTTGTGATAGGCTAGGTTCTGGGTAGGGTTGAGGCCTTTCAGCAATCAGTAGCTTTTCCCTGAGGGGCTAGCTCCTGAGACACTCACAGTGCCCCCCACACTCACAGTGCCCAGCCTGGAGCCATTCTCAGGGTTTACGTTTACTGAGTTTCAATTTTTTGTCTTTTACCTCTCTTGTTGCTGTCTAGGCTGTAGTGGGAGGGGCAGCCTCTGGCTCCGTTTACCCAGTGAAGAAAGTCACTCCTCTGGGGGTAGAACTATCTCTGCTTGGGCTTAGTGAATTTCCCCTGGGTGGAGCTGAGCCTGTCACATCAGAATCCTGTGACCTGGTGAATAGCTCCTATTGTTTTCTTCCTAGGCCTGAGTTGGAGCTAGCTGTTTGGCTGGGCCTTTGTCAGTATCAAAGATGGAGTTCTCAGTTGTGGGGGAGGGTCTACCTTCCCACCACTGCTCCATGAGAAGGGGTGAGGATGTCTTGAGGGTACTCATGCAAGCTTCTTGGTTTCTGGGCCGTCCCTGGTCAGTGATCAGCAGGATGAAGATTTCTGCTCCTTGTCCGTTCTTGCTGGTGGTGAGTAGAACCCGCTCGCAGATCACGTCTGGCGCTTTTGCTCCAGGCTTTCTCTGTTTATATAGTGGCCATGGCAGCGGCAGCAGCCACCGCCTCCTCAGACACTGGCAGGTGCTCAGATCTGTCTCCTTGATCAAAGTTCTTGCATTTTTCCTCTCTGGCCACACTCTCTGTACTGTGATGGCACACTTGGTGTGATTCTGTAGCCTGGAACACTAAAACTTCTTCTTTGCAAGAACTTGTTTAGCCTCCAGCTTCCCCTCCGCCCTTCTTCCTCCGGACTTGTTATCTTGGTTTTAAAATAGGTATTCACACAAGATAAAGATTTTAATCAGAATAAAAGTCATTTAAGAATTTTCAAAAAGTATGCATATTTTACTATATGGAATCAATTTAAATTGAAGCAGTATTGACATTCGATAGATAGAAATCCAGTACATTTTTGTTTTTACATTTCAAAAATACACCACCTGATTTTTTTCTAGTTTTATCTAAAATCATTTTTGAAGTAATTTTAATTAAATGTTTGTTGGAAATTTATCAGAAAATCTCTTTTATAAAAGTTACTAGCCAATTGATAACCCAGAAGGTAGACCAAAATCTTTTGGGACCTCAGAGTCTCTATGTGTGGCTTAGTCTAGACTTGAACTTGCCCTTTTCTTTCCTCAGTCTTCCTACTGCTGCAGTTACAGTTGTGTGCCAATGAGGACCAGCCTTTTTCTTCCTTGAAAGTCAAAGCATATCATGATTAGATATAAAATAGTGGAATATATGCATTTATACTTTGTATTTGCAACTTCTTACTAGGACGGGAATGATAACTAATGATTAATCTTTATGTAAACAGACTTAAAAATGAAAACTCTCTATTTAAGATTGAAGAAAAGAACTCTGTGGTCTTAGTAATAGAATAAATCTAAATATTTAGTGATTTACAAATGAGCTTGGAAATGCAGAAACCTGAATATATTTATCACGGGCAAATACTGCCACCTTGTGTATATGTGATGTTATTTTATGTCTCCACTTTCTTTTATGATATCAGTGAATACAATGTTTTTGCACTATTTGTTACTGTAGTCAGATGCATAAATGTGTAAGACTTTTTTTTTTTGATGATATAAAACCAAGCCAACATTTTTTGGCAGTTGGAGGAGTCTTGAATTTTTTTTTAAGATGAAAGAATTTTATTTAAAATTAATACTAGATAGATATAATTAAATTACCTTTTTTTCACAGTATGAATTAAGAGAACGTAGTCTTAGTTGAAAAACCAAGAACTAGAAAAGGAAGTGGAAATTACAGATACCTATATTAAAAACCCATTAGGCATTTTCTTTTAAAATACATATTTTTTTTAACATTCTTGTCATTCTTGGCACTGTTTTTAACGAGAAACTCCATTATCCCAAGCAAAAAGCACAAGAGGTGGAGTTTGGCTTCAGGAGATGGGATTCAGATTCTAAAGTGTAGCATATTTATGGAGAATTGCTGATAAGGGCTTTTTTTTTTAAAAAAAAAAAAAACCATGAAATCCCTTTAGTAAATTCTCAAGTCAGAGGCTGTAAAAACCAGTTAAATCAGAGGATACAAGGACTTTTTCAGTTTGTTCCCCATGCTGGCCCCACTTCTCATCTTGATATGAGTCTTGAATTTTGAAGACATCAAATTTAGTGTAGTTATCTGCAGGAATTGAAATGCCTAAGAGGTCATACTGGTTAATTGATGTGGTTACTCATGGGACGATGAGAGAGTCTTCTGTCATTCTTTTATTTAGTGCTTGCAGTGCTTTGGAATTTCTGTTGTAGATGACAGAATTTACTGGAGTGATTGGGTATCTCGCTTATTGGCACAACTCTCTGATTTTTAAATGATTTACTTCAGGTGAAGTGCAGAAGAATAACCTCAGAATAATAGTACTTTGAAGAAACAAATAGTGAACACAGGCTTGAAAATTATTTTTTCTTTCTTTTTTTTTTTTTTTTTGGTCCAGTCGTGGGAACTGAACTCGGCCTGGGCGCTGTCCCTCAGCTCTTCAGCTCAAGGCTAGCGCTCTACAACTTGAGCCACAGCACCACTTCCGGCTTTTTTTCTTTTTGCTTATGTGGTGCTGAGGAATCGAACCCAGGGCCTCAGGCATGCAGGGCAAGCGCTCTACCACTGAGCCACCTTCCCAGCCCCCACTTCTGGCTTTTTGATGGTTAATTGGGGATAAGAATCTCACGGACTTTCCTGCCTAGGCTGTCTTTGTACTGTAATCCTCAGATCTCAGCCTCCTGAGTAGCTAGGATTATAGGCATGATCCACTAGTGCCTGGCCAGGAATGAGTGTTATTGATAACCACAATTTTATATCATCATCATCATCATTGAGTTTTGAGGGAGCCTCACTATGTAACCCAGGGTAGCCTTGAATTCTCTTTGTCCAGGTTGATCTTGAAGTTCCTGCCTTTGTCTCCTGAATGAAATAGTAAATTGTAATTTTAAAGAGAACATCCTTAGTTTCTTTGTCTCAGTTTTTTGTATGATAGATAATGTTTTTATTTTATTATGTTCATGTACCTCTTATTTGAAAAACCTTTGAAGTAGAGCAAGAATGATGATTGTAATAAGATTTTGTCATTTTTTGAGAGTTATGACACAGTAGAAGGACACTTGATGCTAACAAAGTGTGTATACTTCTTTACTTAGAATATTATTAGTATTTTTAAGGAGATGAGTTCTTTTTTGGGGGGAGGAGGGGGTCCGGTAATGGGGCCTGAACTCTGGGCCTGGGCGCTTTCCCTCAGCTCTTTAGCTCAAGGCTAGCACTCTACCACTTGAGCCACAGTGCCACTTCCAGCTTTTTTCTTTTTGCTTATGTGGTGCTGAGGAATCGAACCCAGAGCCTCAGGCATGCAAGGCAAGTGCTCTACCACTGAGCCACCTTCCCAGCCCCAGGAGATGAGTTCTTTAGCTGAGTAGTGGTGTGTGCCATCGCCATCAAATTTGTGTTGAAATTTTAACGAATTAAATAACCTTCTGGCTAGAGAACAGTTTTGATCAAGTTATTTTCATCATTAACTACATGACTAAATGAGCAGTAGGAAGATTTATTATGGATTTAGTGCTGAGCCAAAGATCACAGTAGGATACTGTGGTGAAACATGATAAATACTAACACTCCACTTGAGTGTGGTTGCCAAGCACCAGGCTTACATATTTCTTGTGTAATGTGCAAAATTGAATGATTGAGTTATTATGGAGTTTGATTGAAGTAATCTTTAAAACTATGAAATGTTAACATTTTAGAAATTAAAAATAGAACCTTGTTTGGAATATTGAAAAGTTGCTTAGTTATTAGCTATTAGGATGTACAGGTGAAGGTAGAGATTGATAGTTTAATGGAAGTAGAAGTTTAAGAACCCAACATTAATATTTTTATTTTTAAAAAGTAATATTTTGTCACTGTATTTGATTTTGGTACCCTGCATCTTGTATATATATTTATCTAATTTGGGGAGGGGAAGGAGAATAACAAAATGCTGAAACATGGACACAGTATGACCCATTGCAACAATAAGACTCACAAGACACTGTTGGAAATGAACTTTACACTCCCCTGGGGGAGCCAGGGAGTGAAGGGATTGTAGGAGAAAAACAAGGGGGATGTTTACAATGCTTGACAATGTACTCATTACCTTATTCATGTACCTGAAACCCTCTGTACAGCATCTTTACAATAAAATAAAATTTAAAAAACCTATAAAAATAATATTTTGATTTAGGATCTCACTAAGTAGCTTTGACCTCTCTTTCTCTCTCTTTTTGCTGGTCCTAGGGATTGAACTCAAGGCCTGGATACTGCTTCTTAGCTTTTTTGCACAATGCTATCACTTTATCACTTACTCCACATCTCCATGTTTCAGGCTTTTTGATGGTTAATTGGAGATAAGAGTCTCACAGATTTTATGCCCAGGCTGACTTCGAACTGTGATCCTCAGATTTCAGCCTCCTGTGTAGCTAGGATTACAAGTTTGAGCAACTTGTGCCTAGTTCACCTGAATTATTAGTTTTAATTGAGAACTTCTCAAGATACCTTACGGTTTATATATTTGAAATTTAGGAGACTGAACCCAAGATCTTGCACATGCTAGGGTACATTCTACAATTTAAACTTTAGTACAAGATGAACTATATTCGTACTCTTAAGCACTTCTTCCATTCTCATTCGAGTCTTTTTTTTTAAAGGCATATTTATTGGTGTAGTTCTCTATGTACCATGTATGATGCTACATTCTAATTCGTCACAGTGATTCTGTATTTAAAAATAGTAATGTTCCCATGTTTTAATTTGTATTCATTTAAAGTGATACTGTATTACCAGGCATAAGGTCTTTTAAATGAGTTTGGAAGTTTATTCATACTGTTTAGTTTTGAAATGTTTAGCATAGATCTTATGTATTTTTTTCCTTTCTTTTTAGGCAAGAAGTTATGAAATGGAATGGATGGGGATATAATGATTCCAAGTTCTTCGTCAATAAGAAGGGCCAGGTTGAATTAGCTGGGAAAAGGTAACACATTTTTTTTGGTTCTTTTCCCTTTTCTACAGGAATATTTTAAACATACATAAAAATAGAAAGGATAATGTAATAATTTTTCCTCCAATTTAAAAATTAAAATTTTGTCATAATTCCTATTTTTTTTTCTTTTTGTGCCAGTCTTGGACTCAGGTTCTGGGGGCTGTCTCTTGCTTTTTTTGCTCAAAGCTAGCACTTCTGGCTTTTTGGTGGTTATTTGGAGAAAAGAGTCTTATAATTATTCCTGCTTGGGCTGGTTTAGAATCAGCATCCTCTTATCTCAGCTTCCTGAGTAAGTAGGATTATAGGCATGAGACATCAGCACATAGCAATTCCCTTTCTTTTTCTGTAGGTTTTTTTTTTTTCTTTTGGTCAGTCGTGGAGCCTGGGCGCTGTCCCTCAGCTCTTCAGCTCAGGACTAGTGCCCTACCACTTGAGTCACAGCACCACTTCCAGCTTTTTTTGCTTATGTTGTACTGAGGAATTGAATCCAGGGCCTCATGCATTCAAGGCAACCACCTTCCCAGACCCTTCTGTAGGTTTTTTATTTTCCTAACTTAGTTTAGCTATGGGGGGGTAATTTTAATTATTACATATATTGTGTATTTATAATATATTCCAATTAATCTTACCCCCTCTGTCACTTCCTGCCTTTCCCACCCATTTTTCTATATTATTTTTAATTCTGAAATTGTCATGACCCTTCTAAATATATACCTCCTTGTTGCTGTTTACACAGTGAGACCCAGGAACTCGGTATCTGGTAGGCAGAAAGGGACCATACCATGCAGGTATAGACAAAGTTTATTGAAACATCATGTACATAGGGCATAGAAGGCAAGGCTGTAGTCAGGCCAATCCCAGGACAGGAAGGTAAACAGCTTGAAGGAAAACAACTTGGAAGTAAACATCTTGAAGGTAAACAACTCTTGGGGGATATGGAAGATTAGCAACTTTTAATCTGTGACTGAAAAGAGTCATTCAGGGCAACAAAAGAGGTAGTAAGGTGCATGTGAGGATCTATTTAGAAGAACACAAAAGGAATCTTGATACACAATTAACTAGGAGGAGCACAAATGGTATATCCTGAAAAACACCACTGGAGCCTGGCACCTGGTGCAGGACCTTTGCCCAGCTTGGAGGAAGGGACGTCCCCCTTATCCCCCAGAGGAATGCATGCCAGCACACACCCTCACGGCACACAGGAACTCAGATGGGGTCTTGCTAGCCGAGGCCTCCTGAATAAAGAGCCTATTACAATTGGTTATGTTTGACTGTTAACATAATTCCAAAATAACAAACATTTTTATAATATCTGATTATTTGAGACCATATTTAATCCATATTGCCCAGTTATTTCACAGTTGTCTTTAATAAGCAACTTGTTTGAATTGAGTTATGGATTTTGATGAAAGTAATCTTTTGGAATCTACAGTCGCCCTGACACCCAGTCTTCATGGCATTGATTTATCAAAAGTAATTTGATATGAGAATTGGTAATTTACATTGAAGTATGGGAAATAATAAAGGACTACAATTTTAGGTCTGTGTGAATATAAACAGAATTTAAAAAATTAGCTTCTGAGGTATAATTGGAAAAACATAGTAAGAGATCAGTCATTTGTATGATAGCTTTTACATTTCTTTTTTTTTTTTTTTTTTTTTGGGTCCGGTCGTGGGGCCTGAACTCTGGGCCTGAGCGCTGTCCCTCAGCTCTTCAGCTCAAGGCTAGCGCTCTACCACTTGAGCCACAGCGCCACTTCCGGCTTTTTTCTTTTTGCTTATGTGGTGCTGAGGAATCGAACCCAGGGCCTTGAGCATGCAAGGCAAGCGCTCTACCACTGAGCCACCTTCCCAGCCCAGCTTTTACATTTCTGAGATGGTTTTGTTAATGTGTTGATAAGAATTATAAAGGCTATTCATGTCTCAATAGAACTGTGAAAACTTAAAGAATTTGAAGAATGTTTTCTGGACAGAATTGTGAAGGGATATCTTAGTTTTATGAGTTTTGTGCAACACTACCCCTGCCAAACTGTGTTTTGGTTTTTGGTTTGTTTATTGAATTTTAATATAACTATGAAAAAAGAATGAAGCTGGGCGCTGGTGGCTCACGCCTGTAATCCTAGCTACTCAGGAGGCTGAGATCTGAGGATCACGGTTCAAAGCCAGCCTGGGCAGGAAAGACCACAAAACCGGAAGTGGCGTTGTAGCTCAAGTGGTAGAGTGCTCGCTTTGAGCTGAAGAGCTGAGGGACAGTGCCCAGGCCCAGAGTTCAAGCCCCACAACCGACAAAAAAAAAAAAAAAAAAAAAGAATGAGTACCAATAGGCAATATTTGAACTCTGGCTCTAAAAAATTAATTCAAAATTCAGACTGAGGAAAAATTTGGATTTGATAATATTGTGAATTCTAGTATTCACTTTGATTTGATATATATATATATGATATATATAATATGCTAAGATTAAAGGCACACGTCAATATATGAAAATGGAAGAGGCTGAGATTACATAGGTGGTACATACCTGTAATCCCAGCTATTTGGATTATGGGAGTGGTGGATTGCTGTTTGAAGTATTCTAGGGCAAAAAGTTATTTAGACCCTATTTCAAAAAATAAACTGGGAGTCAGGTGCTGATGGGCTCATGCCTGTAATACTAACTGCTCAAGAGGCTGAGTTCTGACTATCTCAATTCAAAGCCAGCCTGGAAAGGAAAATCTACAAAGACTTATCAATTAACCACCAAAAAAATGAAGTGAAGCATTGGTGTGAGCAAAAAAAAAAAAAAAAAAAACTCAAGAAGAGTTGCTCATGCCCCGAGTTGAAGCCTCAGGACCACCATGCTGGCCCTCCCTCCCCCTCCACGCACACACCCTAAATAATAAACTAGGTGTTGTGGTTTATGCCTGGAATCCTAGCTGTGAGAGAACAAAGGTAAAGTAAGAGTGTCATGGTCTGAGGCTTACACAAGACCTTATCTGAAAAATAAAGCAGGAAGGGTTGAATAGCATGTTAAAAGGCACACCCAGGAAGTTTTAAGTCCCTGAGTTCAAACCCCAATATTGCCAAAGAAATCAGTTTTATAATTCACTTGGAGAATTAAAAAACATTAACTAGCTGGAGGTATTGCTCAAGTGGTAGAGTATCTTATCTGTCTAAACAAGTCCCTGAGTTCAAGCCCCAGTGCCGCCAAAAAAAAGCAAAATTAAAATATAAAATTTATTTTTATCAAAAAACATATGAGAATGAAAAACATAAATCACAAAGAGAGTGTTTAATATCAGCTCTATAGTAACTCAATAGAACCAGATGTCGGTGGCTCACACATATAATCCTAGCTACTCAGGAGGCAGAGATCTGAGAATTGCAATTAGAAGCCAAACCAGGCAGGAAAGTCTCTGAGTAGTTTATCTCCAATAAGCTACTCAAAAAAGCCAGAATTCTCACTGTGTGTATAGTGCTAACCTTGAGCAAAAGAAGGTCAGGGTGAAGTAAGGAGGCCAGGTCTGGCTGGCGCCATACTGGCCACATACTGGATTGTAGAGTCTGACATCTTGTCTTCATGCTGGGAGAAGGAACCCTTTCCTCCTCCCCCATCACCTGCCTCCTAGATAATGGGCACCCCTAGAGGCAGGGGCAGGCACTTGGCAGATAAGTTACTGAATCTGTCAGTCTAGTGCCTGGGACTGGGAATTTTCTGAGGATCTGCCCCCTGCTGACCTATTTAGGCCGGGACCAGCCTAGCCGCTGGACTCCATGCTATGTGTTGTCTCCGTGATCCTGTCCTGTGTCCTGTCTCCTGGCTTATTTCCAGTCATCATGGAGTCCCAGTTCAGCTCTCCATTGGAACTGAATTGGCTTGTTGGTATTGTTATTTCTTTCCTCTTTAGCGTGTTTCCTAGATGGGTTATGTGTATTTGCACATTGCAGGCTTTTGTAACCACTGGTGGCCTACAGCCTGTTAGTATATAATAAAGACTCCAATATTCTGTATTTTAAAATGTGGCTTCTGGGATGATTTACCTTACAACAAGGGATAGTGCCCAGGCCCAGAGTTCAAGCCCCAGGACTGGCAACACAAACCAAAAAAAAAATCTCAATAGAAACATGTTTCACAAACTTCAACTGGCAACAAAACAGCATAACTAAGTGGACAAGAGGCTCAGTCACACAGTAATTAATGAAATTTAATAATTTTTGCCTGCCTGCCTGCCTGCCTGCCTGCCTGCCTTCCTTCCTTCCTTGCTTGCTTCCTTCCTTCCTTTCTTTCTTGTTGGTCGTGGGGCTTGAACTCTGGGTTTGGGTGCTGTCCCTGCACTCTTCAGCTCAAGGCAAGCGCTCTACTGCTTGAGCCACAGCACCACTTCCGGTTTTCCAGTAGTTTATTGGAGATAAGAGTCTCATGGACTTTTGTGCCTGGGCTGGCTTTGAACCGTGATCCTCAGATCTCAGCCTCCTGAGTAGCTAGGATTACAGGCATGAGCCACCAGCGCCCTGCTAAATTTTGTTTTTCTATTGAGACTATTGTTACTCAATGGGGGGGAACATTTTTTTCCCTTCATAATTAATATAGCTAATTTAAAATCATTCTGTGCTATTTTTATCTTGTTATCTTTGAGTCAGTCATTAATTGCCCCTTCTCTTTGATTATGGATCACACTTTGTTCATGCCTTGTTATTTTGGAGTATATCTTGGCTGTTGTGATATTGATTGTTATTCCTCTAAGGAAGCTTTCTCTCTGAGTTTTGTTTCATTAAAATCAAGCCTGATTTTAACTCCAGGCCTGATTTCAAACTCCAAAATCTGTTCATCTGTCTCTGTTTCAATGAACAATGGAATTTTTGTTTGGGCACCATTAACATATTACATGTGTAATTGAGAATCATTTAGACATTCTGCCAGTGTTAAAAGTCCTTATTTCATATGTGTGCTTTCTAGCTGCTGTTTTCAGTCCTCTCTCTCTTGGTTCTTCAAGCTAGAAGGATGGTAGCTTGTCAGGATTTTTGTTACCTTTTGGGCACCAGCTGGAGCTCTCCTGCTAGTTAAAATCCTAACAAAAAACTAAAGCAAAAGTAGAAACTTAAGTAATATTTTCCTCCTTCTTCCAAATACAGTGTGCCTGGTTCCTCTACTTTTTGCCTGTTTTTGGTCTATATATATTGCCTTGCCTTTTTTTTGGCTGGTCCTGAGGCTTGAATTTGGCCTCGACATTTTTGTTCCTGAGCTTCTTTTGCTCAAGGCTAGTATGCTACCACTTGAGACACAGTGCCACTTGCAGCTTTTTCTGTGATTTAATTGGAGATAAGAGTTTCACAGACTTCCCTGCACAGGCTGGCATTGAACCACAGTCCTCAGATCTCAGCCTTTTGAGTAGCTGAGATTACAGGTGTGAGCCACTGGCGCCCAGCAGCTTGTTGTTTGTTTTTGTCCTGAGTTTGTAGTTATATGTGGGAAATAGTTGGGTTGATAGCTTTTTGACCATTTCAAGAAGCAGAATATACTTTGCACTCATATTTTCAAGAAGATACCTTGCTCTAATAATTTATCTTCTTTGTACCTTAGGTACCCTCTTAGTGGCATGGTTTTACCATCTTTTAGAGAATGGGTCCAGACTAACCTTGGAATATATTGGGAACATAGAACTACCTCTAAAGTAAGCACATAATAATAACTTCACTGTGATTTTTTTTTTAAATCTCAAATTAATTAGAGTTGTCTGTAATTTCTTACAGTTGCTTGTTTCACATTTTTATTATGGTGAAGTCTTGTAATTATATTGGCCATGTTAGGATTTCTAGGAGCATGTTTTATCTGAGCCTTGATAATTTTAATTTGAGAAGTAGAGGTAAAACCTGCTGTACCTCTTACAAGGTAATAGTGAAGAGAAATTATGAGAGCACTTTGTTACAAAAATGTAAGTGGCTGTTCTTTTAGATAATAGACTTATTTGTAAATAATTGACCACAATCTGGAGTAAATGTGAAATAAATTAACATAAAATATGTTACATTTAATGTTAGAACTTCAAGAGTATAGAGAATTACATAAAGTAAAATTTATATAAATGGTAGAGATTTTAATTTGTTTATGTGGATTTGAATATCAGAAGTGAGATTAAAAAGCTGAACTGAACTGGGCATGGTATCTTATGCCTATCATCTCAACATTCAAGAAGCAGAGGCAGGAGATTAGGATATTGAGGCCAGCCTAGACTACAGAAAAAAAAATCAATAAAAAAATCCCAAACTCTTTCAAGTATACAGAAATGAAACTTTAAAAACATCTGGCATTTCTTTCCATATTAATATTACTTTTTGTTATTTTGCTATACTTTTCATATTGTTCCACATTGTATTTTTCATATTGTTTCAGCTGAATATAAATCTAAAAGTTGGAGGCTGTTTCCTATACAATATTCACCATTGTCTACAACATATTATTAAGTGTTGGTATTCGGTTCAGTACTGTTAGATTTATTTAGAAATTTAAATTTTTATTTAGTTTAGACAGCTAGATTTAGAAATCTAGTTGTTGTATTCTTGTAAATAAATTAGACTGAGCAAATAATTTCTTGCCCATTCTTTGAACTTTTCTTGTCTTTTTCATCTCTTAAATTTTTTCTTTCTCAACTATTTGTGATTTTTTTATATTATTACAGTTGCCATCTTCAAAATTTTTGTTAGTTTTAGATATATACCCCTTTTTCTACATTTGATTGCCTTTCAGTTTTTGTAACTGAAAATAATAATACATTTTTTTAGGGTTCTTTTGGTTATTTCCCTTCTACTGTAGGATAAATTTCATGAGGTCAAACTTATTTTATGTTTAATTCACTATAGGATAGTACCTGATTTATAGGAGCCATTCAGTATTATATGAATGAATATAGTATTCTAATTATCTTAATAAGAGAGTATAGACATAACATGTATGACTTTCTCTCTTTCTTTCTGGCAATATTGGTATTGAACTCAGGGCCTCATGTTTGCTAGTGCTCTATCACTTGAACCATGCTTCCAGGTCGTTTTTGTGGGATATGTCTGTGTTTGTTTATTAGGACTTGAACTCAGGGCCTAGGTTCTGTTCCAAGCTCTTTTGCTTAAAGCTAGTGCCCTGTCACTTGAGCCACAGCTTCATTTCTACTTTTTGATGATTGATTGGTGATGAGAGTCTCACAGATTTTCCTATCCAGACTGGCTTCGAATTTTGATCCTCTCCTTTCAGCTTCTTGAATAGCTAGGATTATAGCCCTGAGCCATCTGCTTCTGTGATCCAGGACTTTTTTGATTGGTTGTTTTCAAAGCAAAGCCTTCCATGCCCTGGCTAGCCTATGCTGCAATCTTCCTACTTATACTTCCCCATATTACTGTGAATGACAAATGACAGGCCTGTACCATTTTGCACAACCACTGTGCTTTTCTCAGAGCTAGGATAACAAGTCCCAGTCATCTGCCCAGCCATTGAATGAGACAGGAAATCTCATGAACTTTTTTTTTTCCTATCCTGATATGGCCTTATATCTTGATCCCTTGATCTCTACCTTCTATATGGCTAGGATTACAGGCTTGAGCCATTGTGCCTGGTATCATAGATTTTTTTCACATATTCTTGTACATTCTTTTTCTGAAATACTGTATTATAGCTTTTCTTCTATATCAGATTTAATATGCTAGGCATACAATTTTTTTTTAACAAAAATTGGCATGTTTGAGCTGCTCCCCTTAACAATAGTCCTACACATTTGGTAGTGATAATATCATTTAACAGATTGAGAAGCTAAGGCTCACAGAAGTTGAATGACATACCCAGTATCACATAGTTTTTTTTTTTTTTTTTTTGTGAACATACTGTACAGAGGGGTTACAATTACTTGGGCAAGATAATGTGTCACATAGTTTTTGTTTGTGGTTTTGTTTTTTTGGGGGGTGGGGTGTGGGTTGGTCTTTGGGGCTTGAACTCAGGGCGTGGGCTCTGTTCCTGAGCCTCTCTGTGCTCAAGGCTAGTGCTCTACCTCTTTAGCAACAGTACCACTTCCAGCTTTTTCTGAGTTGCTTATTGGAGATAAGAATCTCATGGACTTTCCTGCTTGGGCTGGCTTTGAACTGTCATCCTTCACCTCCTGAGTACCTAGGATTATAGACATGAGCAACTGGCAGGCTCAGTGTCACATAGTTTTAAATTTAAAGCTGAAAATTACCATTCAATATACTTGTAAATAAGTATCAAGTTTATGTATATATTTTTTTCTTTCTTTTTTTTTTCTTGATAGTACAGAGGTTTGAATGGACAGTTTACACTTGCTAGCCAGGATCTCTAGGCAAGTCACCTGAACCACATTTTTGCTTTAGTTATTTTCAGGTAGGATCTTACATTTTTGCTCAAGCCTGGCCTAATTGTGATTCGCTTATCTATAGTCTTCTGTATAGTTGGGACCATAGGTGTACAGTATACCACAATGCCAACTTACTAAGTAAAATAAAGGTCTTGCTAATTTTTTTTTTGGTGGGCTGGCATTAATTCTCTGAGTTTCTTCTGGGATTACAGGTATGAATTATGGAGTGCTGCATGACTAAGTTTTAAAATAGTTCTGTAACATTGGTTTTATACTTGCTCTAATATTTTTTGTTGATTGTTTAAGTTTTTTTTTAAATCATTTTGAAGTTGTCATTAACGAAAATGTATTTAGTTCAGGAAAATACAGGAAAATGTATATAGTTCAAAAATAAGTAGCTTCTTTCCAGTTTCCTGAGTCTAAACTGAAGATTTGAGGCTTCCCTATTTTTGATTGTGGGGATTGCAAATACAAGTAAAAGGAAACTGATTTAGGTTATAGAATGTGATTAGCCAGGCAATTTGCTACTTTCATAAACTTTGTTTCTGAATCTGTCTAACTTAGGATGCAGAAGGAGAAAAATGTACATTTCATAGTCATTCTTTTTAACCGAGGTATTCAAAATTTACTTTTTACAAATAAGCAAAAATAAAAAAATATTTTCTAGGCATCTTTGAATCCTAGTGATGCACCTCCATCTATTGTAAATGAAGATTTTCTTTATGAACTTAAAGAAACCAATATTTCATATTCACAAGAGGCAGATGACCGAGTGTTTAGAGCTCATGGTAAGCCATTTTATATCAATACTGTTTACTTTTTTTGTTTGTTTTGGAAAAGATTGAGAAGGTTGCATGTTCTTTTTAAAATTATCTTTACGTAGTTTACAAAGAAGTTGCTATTTAACAAAGTAGTTTATCAATTTAAATTTTTACTCTAATTTACAATATTTCTGCACTTTTTAAATCACCTAACAGGTCATTGTCTTCATGAAATATTTTTGCTCAGGGAAGGAATGCTTCAACGAATTCCTGATATAGTTGTATGGCCAAGTAAGTTATTTTACCTAGCTGCATCATTAATTTACTATTATTAAATCTTAAATAAATTTAGTATTGGAAATATTGCTTTTAAACATGAGTTGTAAAAAATATAAAAAAATATAAATGTCATGAAACTATTTCTTGATCTGATTGTCCTGAACTGTTTTAAGGGCTGCATCTATTGATGATGATTAACTCTTCATTGTACATGGAAGTAATTATATTTAGAAATCACTAACATGCCATTTTAATTTGGAAGGTTAAGGTGAGCACTCTACCACTTGAGCCACAGCACCACTTCTGGTTTTCTAGCAGTTTATTGGAGATAAGAGTCTCACGAACTTTCCTGCCCAGGCTGGCTTTGAACCGCGATCCTCAGATCTCAGCCTCCTGAGTAGCTAGGATTACAGGCGTGAGCCACTGGTGCCCAGCTACAATATATTATTTGTATGTACATACACAGACATGGATGTTTTGAGAAATTATTTATGTTTGGCTTAGGATAGAAGATGCAGGAGCTTACCCCAATATGGTTTAGGCACACATCTTTTTCATGGCTGTTCTTGTTTTATCTGTTTCTGTTAGCAGATAGTTTAAGGTCCGGACAACTACATTGTTTTTTGCTGTCCAAGACTGCATCTTTTGAAAGTTCTATTGATTTTTTAAAACTTGTTTTTCTCTTTGGATTTTAATTTTCAAAACATCAGCTCATTCATGGATAGTCAAGTCCTAGATAATATCTTTCTCCTTTGCAAGGACTATCTGAAGGGAAAATTATGTATTCATATGGTGTTAGAGTAGAGGTGAGATACACAGCAGGAAATTCCTAGCGCATATAGAACAGAGATTAGTTTCCTGATACTTAGGATATATAGTCTCTTGTCTGTCTCTAGTTATGAAATAATTCCTTTGTTTCTGTTAGCATAGCAATTTATTTGCAAGAAAGAAAAGAGGTATCTCAATAGAAAAAAAATTGTTTTGCGTACCAATTTTTAAGTAGCTTTAGGCTACTTCTGTACCAGGATTTGATACCATCTTACTAAAAAACATGAAGGCAAAGATTCATCAATTTTCAGTTCCTTTGGAAACTTTAAATAGTATAAGTAGTAAATAGACCTCTTTCAACACATGAAAAAACTTTCACTTGTGCTCTTTATTGATTTACTTCGTGTTTGAATGTTAAAATGTTGAGAGAATAAATACTATAAAGGGAGTTTGTGTTTTGCTTTAAGATATCTAAATGTTTAAGAACAGACTAAGGAAACAAGTGAAGTTTATCAAATATTGCACAAGTTTTTTTAATTTTAAAAAATAATTTCCATTTGGTTATTGTTATTTCCCTCTCACCTTTACCCTTTTTATTTTCCCCTTTCCATTCCAATTTAGTTTCTTACCAGTACTTAACTGTGTTTTTGCAATGACTTTAACTATTTTTATTCTTACCATTCCCTCCCTCCCTCCCTCCCTCCCTCCCTCCCTCCCTTCCTCCCTCCCTCCCTCCCTTCCTTCCTTCCTTCCTTATTTCCCTTTTTTCCTCTTACTTGAACTTACCCTATCTCCTTCTCTTCCCTCCCATCTCCTCCCTTCTCTCCTCTTCTTCCTCCCTTCCCTGGCTTCCTTCTTGGTGGTACAGGATTCTTGGCCTTGTAGTTGCTAAGCTGTTCATGAACTACACATATTCAGCCCTACTTTTTGTGTTTTATTTTGTTTTTGAACGAGGGTTTTGAGGAATTTTTTATTTTTTATTTTTCTGTCAAAGTGGCTTGAACCTTGATGCTACTGCTCTCAGCCAGCAAGTAGCTAGAATATATAGACATGAGCCATCAATACTTGGCATCTTAATATTTTCTTGACCTTTTAAGCTTCCTGTACATATTTGAGAAGCAAATTCCAGTGAAAGAATTCCTTTGTCATTTTGTTTTACACTTTAAAAATCTATATGAATGTTACATTTCTGGATAAATGCAATTTGTAAATTTTGCAGAATCTTAGAGTTATTTTAAGGACTTCTTTGAAATAGTTTCTCAACATATTATCAGTTCATTGAGGCCTTAATTCACCTTTAATGTAAATTTCCTGTTGATTAAATATGATGAGGATAAGCTTTGAGAAAATGTCATAATTTAGAGCCATGGGCTTTGAGTGATAAAACAGTTTGGAACGGATTCATGGTCCCAAGGTATCTGATCTCAGTTTGTAATTTAAGAGCTGCAAAAGAAATCTGTCATTATACTTGTCTTTAAATCTGTTCAGTCTGAATCAAAATTCTGCATCTTGCTTTATTAGAGTATCTGATGTTTAAAGTAAGAATTTATAATAACATGTAACTTCTCTGACTTGGGGTTATTCTTAATCAGGATTTTTACCACTTGTGACCTTTATACCTGTGAATATTTTTAGTTTGGACAGATAGTTATTCATGTACTTCACTTTCCTAGTAGTAATATAACTGACACTGATAGAGAACCTTCCAGCTACATACAATAGAAATTCATGTGCTAGTCTATTTTATGTAAAAATTTTGTTTGTTAAAAAACAGAACAACGACTGGACACTTGTGATTCACACCTATAATCCTAGCGACTCAAGAGGCTGAGATCTGAGGATCAAAGAGACTCCTATCTCCAATTAAGCACCAAAACAGCTAAGAGTGGCAGGCACTCAGCAACAGCACTAAGGCCCTAAGTTCAAGCACAAAGACCAGCACCAAAAAATTTCAGACAGAATATAAATCATTGATGGGGTCTAGAAAAGGTATAGCTCAAGTGGTAGAGCACTTGTCTAGCATGTGCAAGTCCCTCGGTTTTAGCTCCAGTATGGGGAGAGAAAAAGAGCAACCTTAAGGGGTGAAGTATGAAAGGAAACGTTCTGTTTACATAATCTAAGGATATTAATTTCAAGAGAAAATATAGTATTATTTTGATGGAGAAACTTAGCAAATACTACCAAATCAAACTATCAAAGAGGACATTAGAAATGAAATATGTCAATTGCCAGATCATGTTGAGAAAAGCATAGCACTTATTCCTGCAGCATCTTTGCAAAGATTTGTGAGGTTACATATACAAAGTCAAACTGAGGGATATTCTATGAAGCAACTGACCAGGGTTCAAAAATACCATTGCCATCAAAGTCAAAGACTTAGGAAAGGTCTACCTTAAAGAAGACTAAGAAACCATGACAACTCAATTCAGTGTGTGATCTTGGATTAGACTGTGGGATAGAAAAGGAGACATTAGAGTGAGGTCTGTAGGTTTGCTGATTGTTTTATGTCAATGTTAATTGCTTAGTTTTGCTTTAGACTGGAATTATGTAATTACAGTGGTAATGTATGTTTGAAATTATTTAAAAATAAAAGTTGGAAGGAATCTAACTTTTTTTTTTTGGTCGGTTGTGGGGCTTTAACTCTGGGCTTGGGCGCTGTCCCTGCACTCTTCAGCTCAAGGCGAGCACTCTACTGTTTGAGCCACAGCACCACTTCCAGTTTTCTAGTGGTTTATTGGAGATAAGAGTCTCATGCAGTTTCCTGCCCAGGCTGGCTTTGAACCGTGATTCTCAGATCTCAGCCTCCTGAGTAGCTAGGATTTACAGGCGTGAGCCACTGGCGCCTGGCTGGAAGCCAACTTTTAATATAGCTAGTTAATATGTTAATGAGTGAATAAACAAAGGAAAAGTTCAGATGTTAAAGAACTGTAAATCCTCATTTCCTAAGGTAACCAGAGTTAATATGCCTCTCAATTTATTTTTCTTTTTTTTTTCCAACAGTGTGTCATGATGATGTAGTTAAGATTGTGAATCTAGCATGCAAATATAACCTTTGTATCATACCAATTGGTGGTAAGTATTGTGCTTTCAAATTTTAATATGATGTAAATTACTGTATTTAAAATACTTGTATTTTAAACATTCTTGTATCTCTTGGAAACAAACATTCTTATAGTTACGTTTATTTTAAAATTGGCTTATCATTTTCATTTCTGTAACAGTAGATCTTCCTAAACTGAGACTTAGTTTACTCTTAATTCATGGCTTATTACGAGATCATATTTGAAGCTGTGATTTGATGACTAAATAAGAAAATGTTCCTGCATTACTAGTTATTTTCTGACCTAGCATTTTCTTGGCGTGTGTTTGTTTATTTTGGTGTAGATCCTGTGGCTTGAATTCTGGGCCTAGATACTGTCCTAAGCTTTTTTGCTAAAGGCTAGCAGTCTACCACTTGAGCCACAGCTCCACTTCTGGCTTTTTTGGTACTAATTGAGAGATAAGAGTATCACAGACTTTTCTGCTGGATGGCTTCAAATTGTGATCCTCAGATCTCAGCTTCCTCAGTAGCTAGGATTATAGGCAGGAGCTGCCAGCATCTAGAAGCATTTAAAGTTTCAAAGATAAAATATAAATATACCAAATGTAAATATTTGAGAACAGAGTAATCATGATACACAGTGCAACTTAAGATATCATCAATATAGTGATGACTAAATCAGTATCTTCCAATATAGAAAACATTGTTTTGCATTGTTTCGTTGTTATTGTTTGTTTTTGATGGTCCTAGGGTTTGAACTTAGGGCCTAATAATTGCGAGGTAAGCTCTTTAGTACTTGAGCCATGGCTCCAACTCTTTTTGTTTTATTTATTTTTCAGATAGAGTTTTGAGTTTTTGCTTTGGCCTTGGGCCACAATCCTCCTACTTATTTATACTCCTGTGTAGCTGAGATTATGAATATGGTCACCATTCTGGGCTTTGTTGTTGAGAAAGGGTCTTGGAACATTTTTTCCTAAACCTGCATTCTTCCTGTCTTTGTCTCTGAAATAGCTACTTGAATTAGCATGCACTCAGCTGTTGTTTTGTGTTTTTAAGTGAATTTGATCTCTTTTGATCTTTTATTTATGATATTTTTAACTACTTACACAAACCAAAGGAAATCACTTTCACTCAACAAATTGGCATTGATAGAATGAAAGGAAATGGATGTCCATTATTCCAGAAACTCTACTCCCACAGCTAGTACTATATATTGAATTCATTCAAAAAGGCACAATGATGCTACTTATGATAAAATATTGTATTTTAGATGGTAAGACAAGCAAGTAATGGTTACTTATCACAGGCATTTTGTTTGTAGCTGATGTTCATTATCTTACCTTCTGAAATTAATACGATCCATACAGATCACTTCTATACTACTTATGATAGGTGACATCCACATACTTTCTCCTATGTAAAATGCATGAAATTCCAATTAGTATTATTATATTTGCTGTAGGATGATATAGGTCTAGCTAAGACTGTAAAATATTCTTACTTATATTAAGAAAACATTTTGCTTTTGACAACAAAGAGAAAGCAGCAAGCCAGGCAACCAGTGGCTTATACATGTGATCTTAGCTACACAGGTGGCTGAGGTCTGAGGATTGTGGTTTAAAGCCAGCCTGGGCAGAAAACCACCAGAAAACTGGAGGTAGCACTGTGGCTCAAATGGTAGGGTACTCACCTTGAGCTAAGGAGCTGAAGGGACAGTGCCCAGGCACAGAGTTCAAGTTCCACGACCAACCATTTAAGAGAGAGAGAGAGAGAGAGAGAGAGAGAGAGAGAGAGAGAGAGAGAGAGAGAGAGAGAGAGCAGTAAAACAGTATATGGTTTAAATATTTCTAGGGGCTGAGAGTGGCTTGGTGGTATAGTGCTTGCCTTGCGTGCATGAGGCCCTGGGTTCGATTCCTCAGCACCACATAAACAGAAAAAACCAGAAGTGGCACTGTGGCTCAAGTGGTAGAGCATGAGCCTTGAGCTGAAGAGCTGAGGGACAGCGCCCAGGCCTGGAGTTCAAGCCCCACAGCCAACAACAACACGAAAAGATAAATACTTCTATGTATTACACATTGTATTTTAAAATCACTTTTTCGCCAGAGAATATATAACTTTGTTGTTAAATATCACCTAATCTAGACATTTTTTTTTCTTTTTTTTTTTTTTTGTCGGTCGTGGGGGCCTGAACTCTGGGCCTGGGCACTGTCCCTCAGCTCTTCAGCTCAAGGCTAGTGCTCTACCACTTGAGCCACAGCACCACTTCCGGCTTTTTCTGCTTATGTGATGCTGAGGAATTGAACCCAGGACCTCATGCATGCAAGGCAAACACTCTACCACTGAGCCACCTTCCCAGCCCCAGCTTAGAACTTTTCTAATTACATTTTTTGAGTTCTACAAATTGCTAGGAGCTTCACTTTGAGTATGTCATGATCAGGGGATGGAGCAATATAATATTGCCTCATTATGGCATTCAGCATGAAAGAAAGATAAGTTTACTTTTAGTGTGTTAGCATTTGCAAATCATATTTTGTAAAGTAAAAATAGATCTCATTTCTTAGGCAGCCTCACTGTGTAGTCTAAATTAGAGATTTGCCCTTAAAACATAGTTTAAGTAAAATATTTAAGTAAAATAGTTGTCTTTTATTTTGGCAGGAGGAACAAGTGTTTCATATGGCCTAATGTGTCCTGCGGATGAGACAAGAACAATAATTTCTTTGGATACTTCACAAATGGTATATGATAATTTAAGATGTATTTGAAGATAGTTTTTGAAGGTATTTTTTTTTTGGGCGGGGGGTCCTGTCGTGGGACCTGAACTCTGGGCCTGGGTGCTGTCCCTCAGCTCTTCAGCTCAAGGCTAGCGCTCTACCACTTGAACCACAGCGCCACTTCCTATCATTGCTAGGATCATGTGTCACTGTGCTCTGCTTTCCTCCTGAAGATGTAGTCTTCAGATTTTTATCTTCAGGATGGCCTAGAACTCTGATCCTTCTGATCCCAGCCACATGTGGTTTAAGATAACAGACACATACCACTGAGCCCTGCTGTGTGTAGAGAAGAGGTCTTGTGACCTCTTCTGCCTGGGCTGTCCTCAAACTTCAGTCCTCCCATTCAGCCCCCAAGTAGTCAGGATTATAAGAATTGGTTTCTCTTTTATTATTATTTTATTTGTATTTCTTTATTATTTTTACCAGAACATACTTAGACATTAGATAGGTACAAGATCTATATTTACCATGAATATAATTGCCTCAGGACCAGTCTTTTGCCTGTTGGGGAAAGATATTAATTTACATTACTTATTACTAAGAAATTGAATACACTGGGGCTGGGAAGTTGGCTCAGTGGTAGAGCGCTTGCCTTGCATGCCTGAGGCCCTGGGTTCGATTCCTCAGCACCACATAAGCAAAAAGAAAAAAGCCGGAAGTGGCGCTGTGGCTCAAGTGGTAGAGCACTGGCCTTGAGCTGAAGAGCTGAGGGACAGTGCTCAGGCCCAGAGTTCAGGCCCCACAACCGGACCAAAAAAAAAAAAAAAAGAAATTGAATACACCAAAATTCAAAAGACTTCCTTGAAATCCAGTGAAAAATCACTGAGGGAAGGACTTGATTGATTGATTGATTTTGGTTCCAGTTCTAGTGCTTGAACTCAGGGGCTGGACACTGTCTCTGAGCTTTTATGTTCAAGGCTAGTGCTTTGACACTTGATTCACAGCTCCATTTATGACTTTTTGATGGTTATTAGAAGTGAGAGCCTCAGACTCTCCTGCTTTGGCTGGCTTTGAACTGCAATCTTCAGATATCAGCCTCCTGAGTACTTAGGATTGCAAGCATGGACCACTGACATTTGGCTAAGGAACTCCATTCTTCTTCTTTTTTTTTTTTTAATTTAGTTTTATTGTCAAGGTGTTGTACAGAGGGGTTATAGTTGCATATGTAAGGTAATGAGTACGTTTCTTGTTGAACTTGCTAAGCCCTCCCTCGTTTTTCTCCCTCTTCCCCCTCCCAATTCCGCCCAGGAATTTCATTCTTAATAATAGAAAATAATTCATGAACATTCATATATATAGGTAAAAATTGGATCAACTAAGAATTGCAAAAAGCACACCTTTGTTGGCAATCTTACATTTGGTAAGCTGAGTCAGAAAATACTCAGTTGTTTTAAGAATGAGGCAAGGATATGCTGTTTTCTACATGGGATTTCTGATTCTATTTCAGATTAAAGCAGAGATGGCATTTATATTAAGATAACCTAGCAGGTGTATTTTTTCCATCCATTTTCTGATTTTTTTTCTTTTTGTCCAAGTATGTGGGTTTGAATTCAGAGTCTTGTGCTCTCACTTGCTTTTTTGTTCATTGCTGTCACTCAGCTACTTGAGGCATGCTCCATTCTGGCTTCTTAGAGGTTGTCTTGAGAATTTGTCTGCCTGGGTTGGCTTTGAATTGCAGTCCTCAGGTCTCATTCTGAATAGCTAGGATAAGCCACTGGAGCCTGGCTTCATTTTTTTTTTTTTTTTGGTTGGTTGTGGGTCTTGAACTCTGGGTTTGGGCGCTGTCCCTGTACTCTTCAGCTCCAAGCCAGCACTCTACTACTTGAGCCACAGTGCCACTTCTGGTTTTCTGAGTGGTTTATTGAAGATAAGAGTCTCACGGTTTTTTGTGCCCAGGCTGGCTTTGAACCTCGATCCTCAGATCTCAGCCTCCTGAGTAGCTAGGATTACAGGCGTGAGCCATTGGCGCCCAGCTCTTCATTTAAAAAAAAAAACTTTTAAGTAAATATGATTGCTTTGATAACAGTACTGCTGATAGTATTGACAGGCTTCATATATGCTATGTTTTTCATGCACAGCATCTCATGTTCTTATAACAACCCTGTGAGTATGTATTACTATTGTCTATGTTTTACAAGTAAATAAGCACTTCATCCTGGACAAGGTTTTTTATTTTATTTTATTTTTTATTGGTCTGGGACTTGAATTTAGGGTTTGGGTATTATCCTTGAGCTTTTCTTTTTCTTTCTTGCTTCAGTCTAGCACTATACCATTTTAGCCACAGCTCCAATTACAGCTTTTTTGGTGCTTAGTTGGAGGTAAGAGTTTCACAGACTGGCAGCTAGGCTGGCTTCAAACCTTGATCCTCAGATCTCAAATCTCCTGAGTAGTAGGATTAAGGCATGAACCACTAGTTCTAGGCATAGAGTTTTTGACTAAGCTAAAAGATTAAGTTCAATTCAAATTAATACATGCATAAAGACAGTCTTTTTTTTAACCAACCAACTGCCTTGATTAATATGACATGTTATATATTAAGGTTTTAGTGGAACTCATTTCCCATGTAGCTGTCCATCGGAAAACCCTACTTGCTTAATAGTCTTTATCATTCATTGCTTTGGATTTAAAGAAATTAAATATTTCCTGAGGAAATATTAGTAGTTCATAGAGATAAACTTTTCTCTTTCTTTTGTAACAGAATCGAATTCTGTGGGTAGATGAGAACAATCTGACAGCTCATGTAGAGGCTGGCATAACAGGACAAGAATTAGAAAGACAGGTATGACATCTCTGTATTAAGGTTTAAAAAACTGCTGTTATCTTCTGTCTGAATAAAGTACTTTTCACAGTATATTGCATTGTTTGGATTCTTTTTTTCTCTTTTCTTTTTAATCCTTCCTTCCCCCTCTCCTCCTTCTCTTCTTCCTTGCTCTCCTACCTTTCCTCCCTCTGTCTTACTGGGAGTTGAACTCAGGACTTCACACTTGCTAGGCAAGTATCTGCTGTTTGAGCTGTATGTACTTAGTCATTTTGCTTTTAGTTTGTTCTTCAGATACATACCATAGTAGCTAAAATCTCACGGACTTTTCTGCCTGAACTGGTTTGAACTACAGTCTTCTGATCTTAGCTTCCTGAGTAGCTAAGATTACAAGTGTGAGCCACTGGTGCCTGGCTTGCATTGATTTTTAATATGGATAAGGAAAGTCATTAACATGTCCGTTCTGAATTTGGGGATATTTTTCAGGTTTATTACACTTTTGGCTACTTTACTAGTTAATAGTCTGTATGTGTTTCTGTTTTTTGTTTTTTTTCCCATCCAGCTTCCTGTTATATTTTTTGTTTCTAATGGATATTAGCTTTTACTGTAAACTGTAGCTCCTAGGTGTGTAACTTTGAGCAAATCACTAACCTTTATGCCTCAGTTTCTTTTATAAAGTGGGAATAATTCTACTTTCTGAAGTTTTTGTTAGGATAAAATAAGTTAATAATGTAAAATACTTAGAAATTTTAATTCAACTAATTTTAATTGAGCATTATTTGCCTCATCTAGTCATACATGACCTTAAGTATTCTTTTTATGTACTATAGACCCCCACATTTGTATCATTGATGTGGACACTTTTTCTGAACATATATCCTGTTTCCTAGTTGGTCTCTCTACTTAAAGGTCTAATAGACATTTCAAATTCAGCATTTTAAAGCTGAATATTTAGGGGTAAAATTTGTAATATTTTCCAAAATTTGTTTATTCTATAATTGCTTAATTCTCACTTGATAGAGTTTATTTCTTAGGGATTTTAGATCAAAATCTGAATCCTGTTTTTGTTTTACATTACGCTACTTCATAATAATTTAAGTGAAGTATAACTATCATATAGTAAATGTTTCTTGATAAATGTGTAATTTGGTAACCTTTGACATGAGTATAGCCATGAAAGCATCAGCGCCATCAGGATAATGAATATATCCATGAATTCCAAATGTTTCCTCTTGCTTTACTCAGCCCTACTCAAAGTCCTTACCTAATCCATGACAATCATGGTGGTTTTTTTTTTTTTTTCAGTGTAGATGGATTTTTTTTTAATTTTAATTTTTTTTTATTGGGAAAATACTGTACAGAGGGGTTACAATTACATGGGCAAGATAGTGAGTACATTTCTTATCAAGCTTTGTAGCCTCCTCCTTTGTTTACCCTTCCCATCCTCTCTCCCCCCCACCTAATCCCCCCCCCCCCCCCGCCCCAAGTTGTAAAGTTCGTTTTGGACATGACAACTTGTACTTCTCATTGTTGCAACAGGTCCACCTGTATCCTTATTTAAACGATTTGTTTTTCCCCTTCCCCTCCACAAATTATACCGACATCAAGTACAGTGAAAGCAGGGGTTATACTGTGGGGGAAGTGTAGATGGATTTTAATTCCTATAGTTTTATTATAATCATATAGTTCACTTTTACAGGGGCAATGTTTCTGGTCATAATTATTTTGAGATTCATTTTTACCATTTCATGTATTATTTTTATTATTTAGTGGTATTCTATCATATAGTTAGCATTCTATCATCTAGTTTATTCTTTTGCTTGTTGATCCTTACTTTGATTATTTTCTTTTTTTTTCTTTTTTTTGGGTCTGGTTGTGGGGCCTGAACTCTGGGCCTGGGCACTGTCCCTCAGCTCTTCAGCTCAAGGCTAGCGCTCTACCACTTGAGCCACAGCACCACTTCCGGCTTTTTTTTTTCCTTTTTTGCTTATGTGGTGCTAAGGAATCTAACACAAGGCCTCAGGCATGCAAGGCAAGCGCTCTGCCACTGAGCCATCTTCCCAGTCCTTGATTATTTTCATTTTAAGGCTATTTACAAGTAAAGCTTGCAGCCAACAGTCATGTAGAAATCTAGTGTATACTGTCATGCTCTTAGATAAATATCTAGAAATGGAGTATGTACTCAAAACAGTTGAAAAAAAAAAAGAAACTTTTTCTAAAAATGATTATTTTATTTTGTATTCCTACCAGTATTATTTGAGAGTTTCTGTTTCTGTTTTTTCATGCTAGTACTTTGATTTTTAAACCAAAAAAAGCTCCAAGTGGAGATGTGGGTCAAGTGGTTAAGAGTGCCAGCCTTGAGCAAAAAAGCTAAAGGACAATATGCAGACCCTAAATTCAAGTCCCGATACTGTGTGCACAAACACCAGACACACACCAAATACACACCAAACACACACCAAACACACACACACACACACACACACACACACACACACACACACACACACACACACACACACACACACACACACACACACACACACACACACACACACACACACACACACACACACACACACACACACACACACACACACACGAATGTTTGAGGATAGAGTTTAGGAAGAAATGTGACAGTCTGGATTTTGTTTTGTTTTTCTTTCTTTTTTTGCCTGAACTCTGGGCCTGGGCACTGTCTCTCAGCTCTTCAGCTCAAGGCTAGCGCTATACCACTTGAGCCACAGTGCCACATCTGGCTTTTTCTGCTTATATGCTGAGGAATCGAACCCAGGGCCTCATGCATGCAAGGTAGGCACTCTACCACTGAGCCACCTTCCCAGGCCCTGTGACAGTCTGATAATGTTCATTTTAACCTAGCTTATTTGTGAATGGTTATGATCATCTTAAACATAAATAAGTTGAATGTTTAGTGAAAAACGTAAATAACAATGTTTTTCAAATCTTGCTTTCCTAGAAACAAAATTAGAAAAGGTGAATAATTTCCATTGCTAGTGTTCAAACACTAATTAATGATATTTGTCCAAATAGACTAAAATTTGGATTACAATTTCCCTATCATACTTAAATACATAGGTACAAGCAGAGCTGCCATATAATACATCTCTGCATGGTTTACTTCAAAAATAGAAGCAGTTGCTTCACCGGATGACTGTCAAAATGGTCAACACAGATTGATGGGCTTGAGTGCAGTAGACAGTGGGTATGCAGATGGTGGTGTCATACCATTTGACAGGAGGTAGTTGAGTCTTTAAAGTGATTTCAGTAGAATGGCTTTGGTGGTGTTTCAGTAAAGGGCATCCATTCAACCTCAGGTGTTGTGCAGATGGCGCAGCCAAACTAATATAGAAAAATGAGGAACAAGTGACTGTTTAATGTACAGGAATCCACGATCCACATCCCAAGTAAATGACAGTGTTACATGCAGGAAACTTAGCCAGATGGTTGTACATTAAAACACATGACTCCTTGAGAGAATTAAGTACAGGCAATTTGCTCAGATTTTCTGTAGACCTACTGCATATTATATTAGAATAGGGAGTAAAGAGATTAAGTGCTTTATTTATTGAAACTGTTTGGGTGAACTTGGCAGTTCTTTAAGCATAATCTGATCTCCATACATGTTGAAATTGTCTCTTTGTGTAAAAAAATGTAGGAGGGACAACTGGCATTAAATAAAGTAAAATAATGTAAGGAGTAAATAATTGGAAAATACAAGTGTCTTTTGGTCCACCTTTAGTTTTATAGTTATCCAGTAGGCAAAATTATTAAAAATTAGTAGTAGTATGATAAAAATTTTATTTTTCTAAACAAGATTATTGAATCTAAACAACAATGACATATGGAAATTTCAGTATAGGAGCAGTTAATGTATTGAATGCTGTGTGAATGGTAGTAAATGGTTGTAAATTGGTTGTAAAATTTCAGTAGTAAAATGTTACATTTTTACTTTTCAGCTTAAAGAAAGTGGTTATTGTACAGGTCATGAACCGGACTCCCTGGAATTCAGCACTATGGGAGGATGGATATCTACCAGGGCATCAGGCATGAAGAAGAATATCTATGGCAATATTGAGGACCTGGTAATTTTTTGTAGTTATTGTATAATAATTGGTTAGTGAGTAAAGTCTTTTATAAAATGAGTAAAAGCCTTTAAAGGTTAAAAGTTGGATTTAAAAGTATACCCTTTTTGATTATAGTAATATTAAACATGTATAATAAAAACAATCGAAAGACACAGCTCTGCTCATTTTTTAAGGATCTTCCCCTTTCCAAGTGACTAATTTTTAAGCAATTAAGTAACACAGCTGTGGCCATTATTTTAGAATGTCCCTTTTCAAGTGACTAATGTTTAAGCTTGTAAATTTTTTACAAATATTTATTTAAATATTCTTCATTTATTTAGTCCATTTACTTAGATGATCTCATTATTGCTATGTGTTACATTAGGAGGTTTTTACCTTCATTTTTTTTCTGGGAAAAATTTTAAACTATGGAATATGGCCCGATTGAAATTATTCTATTATGTAGCAATAAGACTTGTAATGCTTAAATAAATGTGAATAAAATTTTACTTTGCCTGTGCCAGTTTGCTAATGTGATAGTAATGTAACTGTGAGCACACTAGTTACATTTTTTGTTCCATCTGTAACATTTCCAGTGATTAACAGTGTTATACAAATTGTTTTGCCTTTCGAAACCTGTTTCTTTTTTTTTTTTTTTTGTAAAATAGAATGATAGTGTAGAATTCTAAGAATTAAAGAATATAATATGAAAATTTAAGTCTTTGGTGTTCCTTGGGTTCAGGACCACGTTTAGTATTTGGTAACTTCACTCATTCATCCAGCATCTTACTATGTAGCTCATGCTGGCCTCAGACTGAAAATTCTTTCTTAGCTTCTTGAATGCTGGGATTGCAAATGTGTCATAATGCTTGGCACATTTTAGAGAACTTTATGTTCAGTTTGGTTTTCAATTCTAATGTTGCAGCATTTTTATTACTAATAGTAATAACAAATACTTCTTTAATGAAATATACTTTTATCATTAACACCAGTTGTTTAAGATATCAATATTCTGCAGACTTTAAAAAAATGTTTACCTAATCTTATTTCCTTTATTTTATTGAGGAATTTTAAAAATTATATTCTTTTTGCATTAAAATAAACTCAATTATTGAATAAGAGTTATTATATACTTGCACACATTTTTCATGCACTTTGATCATATTCATATCCTCCGTTCTTTTGTCATCTTATTAGTCTTTCATATTTTATTATATATTTTTTGGAATAGTAGGGTTTGGACTCAGGTTTGTGATTGTTATTCAGGCATTCTACCACTTGAACCATGCCTCCAGCCTCTTGTGCTAAGGTTATTTTTGAAATAGGGTCTCATTTTTCCACAGTGCTAGCCGGGACTGTGGTTCTCCTCTTTATGTTTCCCACATAGCTAGGATGACAGATAAGTAACACCAGGTACAGCTTTTTCTGTAGACATGAAGTCTTGCATACATTTTTTTGTCTAGTCTGTCTTGGAACCTGAACCTGATCCTTCTAATCTCAGCCTCCTGTATAGCTAGGATGTTACCATGTATCGCTGTGCTGAGCTATTGGTTCACATGGGGTTTCATGAGCGTTTTGCCTTATGTTGGCCTCAAACTGTGTTCTTCTCAATCTCTGCCACCTGATTGGCTAAGGTTACAAGGGTGGATCCTGGCTTCTGATTCTGGCTTGTTTTTGAGATAATTTTACTGGCGTTTTTTAGCCCTGGCAGGCCTCAAACTTCAATTCTTCTATATCCATTTCCCAAGTGGTTGGATCATAGGTATGCACCACTATGTCTAGCCTTACCTTTTTAAATTTGCTAGTGAATGTAAATTTTTAATATGTCCTCTTTGGCAATTTTATTTTCTGCTTTTTAGGGAATTGTTTATTGATGCTCTTTGCTTATTTCCTTTAGTAATAAACATTTATCTGTTAGAATCTATTCTAAAAATGTGTTGGATATTTAGCTAGCTTTTTCTTACTCAGATACTGGAAACTATTTTTTGGAATGACTTTTCTTTCTCAGTATACCAGCTTTTTCTTTCTCTTGTATGCAGTGTGCCTCAGGCTTCTCTAGTTACTTTTGTGTGTGTGTATGGGGGGGGAGGGGGAGAGGGAAGGGTAATATGGAGGGGTGTGGATTGTGTGTGCATGCTAGTACTGGGGCTTGAACTCAAGGCCCAAGTACTGTTCATTAGGTTTTTCCTCATGGCTAATATTCTACCACTTAAGCCACACCTTCACAGCTTATCATTTATTTTGAAAATAGTGTTTTATATTAAAATACTTTAATATATTTGTAAGCACACAGGCAAATTTATTTACAGATGTTTAGAATTTGTATCATGTATGTATTGCGTTAAACAGGTGATTCATATGAAAGTGGTCACACCTAGAGGTATAATAGAAAAAAGCTCTCAAGGACCTCGTATGTCAGCAGGCCCTGATATCCATCACTTCATCATGGGATCTGAAGGTAAATAGCTATAAGTGAAAATTTATTATGAAAAATAGAGGTTAGTGGCTTAGTTATATGAGAATCTGTGATGTTATGATATCAGATATTTGAAGGTAATGTTTTATGCATTTAAGGAATAAAGAGCCTTGAAATTTTTAAAAAAGTTTTAATTAGTACTTCATTTATTGTGAGAACATTTTATTAAAGTTCATCTTAGGTTTTGCTTTTTATATTTCTAGAGACAGTGTAGTCTTTTTGGTTTTATATCATATTGAAATTTTAAATGAATTTTAAGAAAAGTTATTAGGGTTTAAAATGATTTAAACTTCTCTTCATTAATATTTTACATTGCAAGTGGTATCCTTGCTTGATTACTTAATATTCAGTAGATGAGAATGTCATTCTTCATTTCATCCAAAGCATAGACTTCCTATACAGATCAGAAGAACACTGACCTTATTTCTTCTGTTTTGCGGAATGTTTTCTAGGCACAGTGTTGTATATTATATGCATAGCATAAACATGGGCTTGTTTTTAGGTTGAAAACATCCCTTAAATTCAGAGTAATAAAATAGATATAAGTAAGAAACTTTTCTAAGTTAGCAAAGTCTGAGCTGAAATAAGATAGATTTTGGAAGTATTTAGCTTTATTCAGGAATAATGGAAGACTTTTAGCAAAGTAAGATATTGTGGAATAAATTCTCACCTTTGATGTTACCTTTGATGGTAACATCAAAGAGGGAAAAAGTAAATTATATCTCTTGATATGGTAGAGGCTACATCACTGAGCCTGTGCTAGGCTGATGACCAGTTAAGTCATATAGCTTAGTTTTTTTTTGTAGGATAATGAATTACAGATCTTTGTCAAGATATCTCACCAGTTTACTGTTTAATCCTGTTGTGATCAGCATACTATATGAGAAAACAGTATTGCTTTTTTAATAAGAAAAAGTAAAACTATTGAATTCTTTAAAAACATGTAATTCTTGATTATTTTTCTGGACTGTGTGTTAATATGTCTAAGATAAATTAACCTAACCTTTTACTATCAGATGTCAAATTGAATAATAGATATTACAACTCTTAATTTTAAATTAATGATTGAAGTACATATATATATATATATATATATATATATATATAATTGGAGTTAACTTTTAAAATATATTATCTTGCTGGGCGCTGGTGGCTAATGCCTGTAATCCTAGCTACTCAGGAGACTGAGATCTGAGAATTAAGGTTCAAAGCCAGCCTGGGCAGGAAAGTCCGTGAGACTCTTCAGTTAACCACCAGAAAACCAGAAGTGGCGCTGTGGCTCAAGTGATAGATAGTATAGTGATAGTATTATACTCCTTGAGCTGAAGAGCTGAGGGACAGTGCCCAGGCCCAGAATTCAAGCCCCACGATCAAAGGGCGGAGGTGGGGGGTGGGGTGGGGACTTCTTTTCAATTAACTTCATCAGACAACTAGTATTTTAAAATTCTGTATGCTAGATACTGTCCACATAGACTTAAGGACACAAACTACTATACTGCAGACAATATAATCTATGATTGAAGTAAATGCTAGAGAAATGCAGACAATTAAGGTCAATGGGTGCTATAGGGAAGCCTAGAAATAACTAATGTGGTCCTAAAAGATTCATGAGTAGGAAGTAATTCCAGATCAAGTTGCCTTCTAGAAAGAAGATGCAGGTAGACACACGTAGAAGCAAGAAGGAACTGTATCATGCTATTGCCAGTTTTTAATTATAACTGGAGCATAAGGATCGTTGTAGGATAGAATATACAACAGGTCTATTTGTATGTATTGGCTATTCCTCTTGCATATTCAAGATGGTTTTAGTTTCTTCCTATTCTCAAACTTCTCCCTATAGGAGGGCTTTTGAACTTTCCAAGTGTGATTAGAGTATTTGGGGATTTATTGTTCCAAGTTTGCTTTTTAGATGCAATTTTATCTGTATTATTGTAAGTCTTCAGTTACCTTCTACTTTCTACCCTTTGTTGTGTAAGTTTTTAAGCTTATATTACTCTGTTTTCAGTGTTACAATCCTACAGCAGCTGGGAGGCTTTAGGAGAGTTGTTGGATTTCTCTTTCTTTCATTTCTATGTAGAGATTTGATAGTTGCAGTATTTTTGTGTCACAGTAAGAAGTTGTAGATCCCATATAGGGAGTAGAAGGAGAGGACAGATTCAGAAACTAATGATACTGATTTTTTCTAATTATGTTACCAGTTAGTGCATTTTCAAATTATGATTTTGCTTTAAGCAGCTACTTGGATTTTATAGCAACTAAGAGTTGAAGCCTTTAGTTTTCCTCCAGAGCAAAAAAAATATTTTTGACAAATTCTGAAATAAAATGGAAATTTATTATAATTTTTAAAAACCTCAAAACATGTATAAACCTCTGTATTATGTTACATTGCCATGAATTTATTTGTAAACAGTTACATGGAGTATCGACTATTGGCATGATATGCATATATTCAAGTATTAAGTAGCTAGGGTTTTTTCCTATTTTTGTTCTTAAGACAGGGACTCTATCCCCACATTAGTCATAAACATGAATGGACATGCCTCCTAGCTCAGCTTCAGTTAGGATTAGAGATGTGTATCATCATACCTGAATTGAACCCAGGAATTCACACATGGTAGCCAAGTGTTCTGCCACTGGAGCTATGTTCCATCTCTACTTTATTCTTTTTTGTGATTGGATAATATTACATTGCATGGATATGCTACATCTTGTTCATTGTTTGTCAGTTGGTGAACATTTGTATTATTTCTACTTTTTGGTTGCTACCAATTATGTTATAGTGATCATTCATGTACAGATTGTTGTGTGGACATAATATTTCCACTTTTCTTGGCTCTATATCTAGAGTGAAATTACTGACACTATCACGTTAGCTCATAACCCTATATTTTATAGTTTGAAGCACAGCTATTTTCCTGCCTGCTTCTGAAACAGTTGAAATATTGACAGCAATATTATAATTAAAGCAGTTTCATATAACAATAAAAATTCAAGACTAAAGAAAGAAACGATATGAAAAACAGGCAATTCAGTGAGTCCAGACCTATATGCCAGTAGCAAAATAGAAAAAAGTACTCACCAACACAGAAGATAATCTTGAAGAAAGGTATTATATACATCAGGATTTTTTACCCCTAAAACTAGGAAAACACTTGTTTAAAGTGACTTAGATTTACAAAAGGTTGTAAACAAGTTCTTACCAAACCACAAAAAAAGGAAAGGTCTTTGTTATTGTGCCACAGCATCCTTGCTTATAAGGGTACAAACTTCTTGGCTTGTGCTTGAACCCATTTCTTGTAATGCATTTGTTTTGGCAGTAAAGTATGTAGGCTCCTATTTTAGCTGAATCTTGGATATTTTGTTCATTTATAAGTGGACAAGGAAAATAGGTAAAAGTTAGATTTCTTTTCCTGTCAAGAAATCAGATAATGACAAGCCAGAGCAAAGGTGATTAGGGTCCTAGCATTAGTGTTCCCTTGATCCAGAAATGAGTTCCACATTTGGCTGCAAGTTATCTGAAACTTAACCTTGGGAAAAGATAGCTTAAACTTAATCTTGAAAAAAAGTATTATAAGCATTAGGAAATTTCCCCTAAAACTAAGAAAGTTTTTAGTCACATACCCAAAAAGAAGAAAAAAATGCCACATAAAAACTTGTGTACAAAATCCAGTAGAAGTAGTACATCTGTAATTCTTGCTACTCTGGAGATGAAAATGGGAGGATTATGGTCCAAGGCTGACAAAGTAAAAAAATAAAAGAAGGCTGGAAGTGAGGCTCAAATGGTAGAATGTTTGCGTAGCAAGAATAAGGTTCTGAGTTCTTTCCTGTGTTCAAACCCCAGTGCTTCCCAAAGCAAAAAAAAAAACAAAAAACAAAAACCCTCGCATAATATATTTATAGTGTAATATAGTCATAGTATTTTCAGTGGCGTTCCAAATTTTTTATCAACTAATGAACAGATAAAGTGAGTATTACTATATAATGGAATAATAGTAATTACCACTGTTTTAAAAACAGTGAATAAATGAGATAACACATGCAAACCTTAAAAACATTTAAATGAAAGAGGCCAGTCCCAAGGCCATATTTTGTGAAATTTCTTTTATGTAAAATGTCTCGTGTGAATATGTATCTAGACAGGACGTAGATTAGGATTGACTGGTGTAGGTGTGGAAATTCATTGTGACTTTAATTGGTATAGATTTCTTTTGGGAAGTTTGAAAATAGTCTAAAACTTATCGTGGTTGTATGTGTATGTGAATGTACTATAAAAACCATTCAATTTTGTACTTTAGGTAAGTTTTATTGCCAGATTATATCTCAGTAAAGAAAGATGTTAACCTAATAGAGAAAGTTTAACTACTTGATATTTAAAATTTGTAATAATGCTTTTTGTGGCTAATATTGGTTATATCTTTATACATGTCTACATTGTGTATTCCAATCATTTTACCCCCTCCATTACACTCCCTTCCTCTTCTCTCTAAGAAATAGTGTCCCCAACAGATTTCCTTGTTTTATATTCTTCGTTGGAAATAATCTATTTTGACAGTGCTCAGTCTTCATTATCCTCCTCCCAAGCCATCTTCCCCTCTAACTAGTCCACTAAGTGCTTGTTTCTCTTTCCTTCCATTCTCCTATTTTTTTTTTTTGCATTTTAATTTGTTATTGTAAAGGTGATATCCAGAAGAGTTACAGTTACATAAGTCAGACAAAAAGTAAATTTAACTTTGAATAGTATGACCCCTTCCCTTGCTCTCCTGAATTTTTCTCTCCTGTCCCCACCCACAATTTGTATAGTTGGTTTTCAACATAGTGTTGAACGAGTCCATTCTCCTATTGGCCATTAGTTTTTGGTGAGTTTCTCTGTGTTGCTCTCATATATACTTACAATGTATTACAGTTATTCATCATCTTCATTTTTCCCTTTTCCCTCTCCTTCTGAGCATTCCCTTAGTTTGATTCATGTTCTGTTTAACTAATTATGCACATGTATATTTATACTTATATACATGTTTATAAAAACATTTTTAAGGCCTAGCATCCACATATAAATGATAAAAAATTTAAATTTTATAAGGTAACTCTTTTAGGTTAAAATATTAATTGAGCCAAGTTGCAATCATACAGTTATAGGAGAGCCATTTTATATAATCTCAGTGAGAAGATCACACATACACACATAAATATGATTTAGAAAATCCTCATGATGTATTGGATTATTTCTCCCTTCTTTTTCAGGAACTCTTGGTGTAATAACAGAAGCTACAGTAAAAATCAGACCAGTCCCTGAATACCAAAAGTATGGCTCGGTAGCGTTCCCTAATTTTGAACAAGGAGTAGCTTGTTTAAGAGAAATTGCAAAACAGGTAAAAAAGTTAATATATGTATATACTTAATTTTTATAATTCCATATAGTTATGTTACAGTAATCTTTATGTTTAGCTGTGTTATATTTGTGCTTTTTACTCAGTTGTATATGAAAAGGTAAAGCCCTTAAAGTATAGTTACTTCTTTCAGTAATTATATTGCTATCAAATTTTTTTCTTAGTTTAAAGAGGGATGTATGATTTTAAGCCAATTATATCTCTGTGTGTGTATATGTATATATATATATATATATATATATATATATATATAAATTGATGGCCTTGATGGCCTTAGACTGAATGTTTTATATATATATATTTAAAGTTACTTGGAGGTAAATTTTTTGTGAGTAATTGAAAAACTTAATATGCCTTAAATAAGATAGTTGTTGAAATCAGAATAATGGCTGAATATCAATGGCCTCAAAATTTGGAATTTTATTTATAAAATAAAATTTAAAAATTATAAAAACTTTATTAAAGATTCAGTTCATAATATTTTGTTCAGTTTTGAATAACATTTCTAGCTATTCATTGCTGCTTCCATATTTATGGAAAAAGAAATGTGAATGCCAAATTAAAACTTTAAAACATTGTAGAACTTTTGTTTAGTGTTGAGTAATATTTCTATCTTCTTTATTGTGTCAATCATGGGACTTGTTCTCAGGGCCTGGGCACTGTCCCTGAGCTTTTACACTCAAGGCTATCAGTCTACCACTTTGAACCATAGGGCCACTTCATGTTTTCTGGTGGTTTATTGGACATAATAATCTCACAGACTTTTCTGTCAGGGTTGACTTCAAACAACAATCCTCAGATATCAGCCTCCTGAGTAGCTAGGATTACAAGTGTGAGCCACCAGTGCCTGGCTTGAATAATATTTCTAAATAATCATTACTACTTCAATTTTTGTGACAAAATAAACATGAATATCAAGTTACAATTAAAAAAATCTCTTAGAGGCTGAGGCAGGAAGACATGGGATCAACCTGGGTTACGTAGGAAGAAAACAAATAAAATTATAGAGGTTAAAAAGTAGTTTTTTAAAAAATGGGTCTTTGTAAGATAATTCAGTCTATTGGGCCAATTCTGTTTCTTCATAATATCTGTTATAAGAACACAGATTTAATAGATTCATTGAAACGTATTGTTAAGAGATCTTTGGAGTAGACATGTATGTTTTGTAATTTTCTGAGTGCTTCATTGCAAATACTCACATGTAAATATATCTTAAGTTTCATCATTGAGAAGCTTTGTACAAATACACCAGAACCTTAAGTTTACATTTTCATTAGAATGCGTCTGTTGGATCTAAACATAAATAGTTGGTATAATCTGATAGAGTTTTGTTACATTTTGATAGACTCCTAACAGAAAGTGACTGACAAGGAAGTACTTATCAGTCCTGTTGAACTGTGGGGAATAGAATTTTTCTTTGTCCTTATACAAATCAGTGAAACTTGCCCTTTTATTAATTTAAAAACAAATAGTATATTTACTCTATGGCCGTAGTCTAAATTACCTGGACAATACTATTTTAGGTATGTGCATCCTGGAATAAATAAAGGTAAGAATTGACTAAAGAAAGTGCCACAATGAAGTTAAAAAGCAGGTTAAAAAAATAGATCACTTTTCTGTAGTTTTAGTATTAACAGTTTAGTTTTGTGTACATAGTAATGGACAGTTACGGTAGATCTACTGTGGACCTGAAAGTTTGCCTTACTGAAACTGATTTAAAAGTCTAGATTGATAATATTTTCTCTCAAGTATTTCTTTGCTAAGAATAGTTACTCTGATTTAGAGAGATCATATTATTTTTCACATTTGCGTATTTTATTTTTATTTGTAATGTACCTGTAGAGAAGCATTATTGTGTGCCTAGAAATGGAATAAAATGGATAAAAATATTTTATAATGGCTTAGGGATATATCACCTTATGAGTTCACTGAGTATACAAATCTCATATGTCAAGGGAGTAGAACACCATTTTTTTCCTTTGTAACAGTATTCTTAGGTTTAAAAAATAGAAAATTATCAGATTTTGGCACTAATTGTTCAGTTTGGGATTTGGAATTTCAGCTGATAGCTGGAGAATTAAGGTTTATTAAAATAGATGGTACATTGTTTATGATCATGCCAAATTCTTGATTGAATAATGAGTTGACCATTTGTAATTCTTCACTGTCATTTCTTAGTACTTCTATTTTTACAGTGTTTTTGGTCTCGAGGTGCTTTTTTGAAATTGGAAAGTCTATTTTGGATGACTGTCTTTTGGAAAAGAGCACACATGATTTTTCACATATAGCAAAGTGGGCTTGGTATATATTTGTACCTTTCTTACTAAAGAAAGTAAATTAAGCAACCTTACAATGGCAACTGATGGATTCTGCCACAGTCTTGTCTGTGATCTTTGTGCATGTGAGGAATTGTACTTTTTCAGTGCTTTACTGCCTTGTGAGGATCTATAGGAAGATTTAGTGTAAGATTAATGAGACTGTGTCTCCTAAGTGGCAGTCCAGTCTAATATCCTTCTTTACTTAGTAGATGGGTAAGTGATTTTTAAGACTTTCTTAGATAATAGATTTCCTGTTAGTCTTTCAAGAGGGTAGAGGAAATTGGGTTTTAAAATTGGAATATCAGTATCAGATAGGACATTTGATTTTGTTGTTGTTTAGAAATGACAATGATATCTTTACAAGGTTTCAAACAAGCCCAAAAGCAGAATTTTTTTCACTTGTGTGTTTTCCGGGAGAATGATGAAGCATGCACTATGACATTGAAGGAGGAACTTATCTTCCAGTTAGAGAAAAAAATGGAATATTTGAGATAGATTAGTACTCAGTTTCCTTAAAAACTGTTTCAGTATTAGTGTGTGTTTAGAATTATTTGTTTAAAAAAATAGCCTTAGGCTGGGAAGGTGGCTCAGTGGAAGAGTGCTTGCCTTGTATGCATGAGGCCCTGGGTTCGATTCTTCAGCAACACATAAGCAGAAAAAGCAGGAAGTGGCATTATAGCTCAAATAGTAGAGCACTAGCCTTGAGCTGAAGAGCTGAGGGACAGTGACCAGGCCCAGAGTCCAGGCCCCACGACTGACCCCCCCATCCCCTCTGTCCCCCAAAAAGTCTTTTTACTCATTATTTTTGACCAGGGGTGGCCTTTAATACTTTTTATCACTTTAATTTTAAACTCATTGATGGTTTTTTTCTAGCAAGTTTAGATCCTAATTAGGAAAAACTGTATCATAAATTGTTCTGTAAAAATTAATCCTGCAGGAGTTCAAATTAGTTAAGAGGAGTTTTAACAGTTTTAACACATACTTTAAAACACTTATAAAACACATGTATATTTAACAGTAATTATAGGAAATATTGTTACATATAGAACATGGAATTATCATTTTAAATCAGTACTTGTATCATACTTTTCTCTCTCTGAAGCAGAAAGTATGACCTTAGTCAAATGTTTCATAAGCCAGATTCTTTACTATCGGATCCAGAAAAATGAGAACAATTTTAAGATGTGCTGGCTATCATAAGCTACTTTTTACTTTTATTAAGCTGACAAAATGTGAGATTGTAATTAGGAGACTGGTGCTAAAGTTTGATCCTTTCATTAATTTTAAGTGAAGGGAAATGTCTGGACAATAATATGTGTGTTTCCATTCTTTAAAAATCAAGTTTTGATTGTCTTAATAAGCGTTCTTTTTGTTGTGGACTCTTAGCTCTTAGGCTCATATGTCCTTTCTAGTATAATCAACCAGTAATAACAATAGCCTTAAATATTGTGTGATTTTTTTTTTCTCTAATATCAACTCTAACTTCTAAGTTAGGAAAAATCTGTTAAGTTTTTTTTTTGGTCGTGGGGCTTGAACTCTGGGCCTGGGCGCTGTCCCTCAGCTCTTCAGCTCAAGGCGAGCGCTCTACCACTTGAGCTACAGCGCCACTTCCGGTTTTCTGGTGGTTTATTGGAGATAGGAGTCTCATGGTCTCTCCTGCCCGGGCTGGCTTTGAACCTCGATCCTCAGATCTCAGCCTCCTGAGTAGCTAGGATTACAGGTGTGAGCCACCAGCGCCCGGCTCTGTTAAGTTTTTATCTCAAGAATTTTGCATTTAACAGACTTAAGCTTCTTTGGAAGTTTTTTTTTATGATTAGTTTTATCATTGCCGGTTTTTGTGGCTATACTGTTCTTAACTTCATAGGACACATAGTGAAATGGATGGTATGTAAGTATTTTCTAGTAATCACTAAGGTTATTACATACCATAATATCTTCTACATTTATGTATCACGCTATACAAAAGTTTATGGTTTTTAGTACTGAAGCATTTGCTTGATATGATATGAGATTAGCAGACCATTTCTATTACAGCCTTTAGGCTCATGAATCTACACAGAAAGTTTGAGTTACTTTTTGAAGAAACAAACTTTTTCAGCTCAAACATTATTCAGTCCTTAGTCCTTTGCACTACAAATATAATCCATTCAATACTCATCCTTTAATAATTCATCTTAAAGAAGCTAAAATAGAGCTGGGAAGGTGGCTCAGTAGTAGAATGGTTGCCTTGCATGCATGAGGCCCTGGGTTCGATTCCTTAGCACCACATAAGCAGAAAAAGTTGGAAGTAGAGCTGTGGCTCAAGAGGTAGAGCGCTCACCTTGAGCTGAAGAGCTGAGGGACAGCGTCCAGGTCCAGAGTTTAGGCCCCATAACCCACAAAAAAAGCAGAAGCTAAAATAATAGAAACCTCAGACATTGAAATATATGCCAATACTGAATTTCTTTTCCCAGTCACTAACCATTTGAAATAATTTGTCCCATCTGAACTGCTAATAGAAGCCATGACTTGGTCCTAGGAAAACCTTTTTTCAGCAATCTTTTGAAGTGTTTCATGAAGGGCCTTTTTAAATAATGTATTTGTATTGAGTAATCTGATGCTTTTGTAAGTTAGTAAATAGAATACTGCTAATACTTAGTAAAATAAGAGTAATCAAAGTGGTTTTTTTTAACTGTCTTTTTTACATTATACAATTAAGTAAGTTTCTAGCCTCCTTGAAAGAAATCACCAGCAATTTGACTTAAAAATTTATTTCATGGGGGGGGGGCAGGGGAAGGATGGGAAGGGATGGGAAGGGGAAACAAAGGAGAAGCCTACAGTGCTTGATAAGAAATGTACTCATTATCTTGCCCATGTAATTGTAACCCCTCTGTACAGTATTTTCACAATAAAAAATAAAAAATTAAAATTTATTTCAGCTTGGAGTAAGCAGACTTTATTTGTTATTAAATTCCTTGAATTTCTCATTAATTCAACAATAAAATTGATTGAAATATTTCTTTTCATGTGAGTTTTGATCACCTACCAGCAGGGGTCACTTTAACTCAAGGACCTTTTCTCCCCATTTTCTGTGGGATACTGAAATCTTACTTCAGAATACTAGAATAGGATGAGAATGAAATTAGAGCTATAATTATTACAGTCTGTGCTATCTTCAAAGCATAAAGGTAATCTTGAATTTGTAAAGGAAAACTTTAGATCTTTAACCTACAAATTAGTTTTAAAACATTGATAACAAAAGCTAATCTTAACTTTAGATACAGCAACTCAAATTGAATATTAAAAAAAATGCCCTTTTGATATTTGTTCTTTTGAGCCACTGTCTCAAAGAAGAAAGAATTTGAAGTTCAGTGAGAATTAGCTTAATTTTAATTTTGTACAGAAATTGTAGCTAATATGATCCTTATTAGCTCTGTTGTAGTCTTTATTATAATAAAATTAGTAAGAATGAAAGCTGAATATTTCTTAATAAAAAATTACAATGTTAAGTGTATCAGCTTTCAGATTTATTTTTCCACTTTTGAGTATTTGTATACACTAGGATTGTTGAGCACCCCTTATTTGGAAATCCAAAATGTTTTAAAATTTAAAATTCTGTGTGTGAAAAGTAAGTGCTCAAAATGTTTTCAATATTAGTGATTTTGGATTTTAGGATATAGGTTAAGGCTAAATCAGCCTGTACCTGCATTCTTCAGTTTTTCTTTTTTGCAACTTTAAACACATGGTTATATAAATAAGACACTGCAATATTTGATTCTTTAGATACCTGTTCTTATGCTTCAAAGTTTCTATTTTTATTCATGTAACCTTGAATAAAAATTAAAAATCTGGACACTGTCTGGCTGGTTTCTATGTAAAATAAACTATGAGAAGGGATTAAAAAGAAGGAATGTTCACTAGAGTTGTCTATGGAGATACAATTAATTTTTAGAAGTTTTTTGGAAAATTGCCTCCATTATCTCTCATTTTTAAAATATAGTTTAAAAAACTTAGATAATATAGTTCATAAGCAGTATAATTTTTCAGGCACTGTGTTTAATCTTAATTTTTTTTCTAAAATGGTCCACCTTTAGGGCTGGTATTTCTTTTGACCTTTTCCCATAGAGCTTTGCTAGGCATTAAACAGATCTTGCTGAAATAAAGATGTGATAAATTAATGTTTATGTGTGTAAGCAGCTGTTTTATATGTAGATTTCTCTTCTAAACACTATAGAAGCTAGTAAATTTTGTTTTTATATTATATGAAAAGTTAAGGTGTGTTTTTAAATTTTTTTTCTTTTGATCTCTTAGAGAAAGATAATGTTCATATTTTACTTATGTGGATTACTAGTATATTAAAACAATATTGCTTTTTTTGTTTTTATTTTTAAACAGAGATGTGCTCCTGCATCTATTCGTCTCATGGACAACCAGCAGTTTCAGTTTGGTAAGTGTCGAGTGGTAAATTTAAAATATACCTAACCTCCAAAATTTGTAGAACTGGAAAAGTAAATATGGTTTCTGCTCCTTAGTAAGTTCTAGTTGAATGAGTTACAAAAATGAATGAGTACAGCAAGACTTCATTGACTACTAGGGACCATAAATGAAAGAATGTTTATTCTACTTCAATTTGCTCAAAGTGGAGTTATTTAAAGAAAAAAATGGTTTCTAATGGATTATGATGTTTGGGATAAATCTTCCAAGGGAAATAGAGGTTTGTGAGATAGAGTTTCTTCTTCCCTACCACACTTGTTTGTCAGCAAAACTATGACTTTATGAAACTTCAGTGGTATATTTTAGTATACTTTGAATAGTTCTGTCTGCCTCAAATAGACGGTAGGGTTGTTATGTGGAATTAAAGGTAGGGTTTTGCAGAGTAGATATTGATTGAATTTTATTAACAGTAGGATTTATTTGTGCCTGGAATATAATCTATCAGCTTTCCATTTAGAAAGCTTATCTGGCAACATTGTTAGGGTGGAGTCAAAGGATACAGGAGATCAAACAATTCAAGATACAAATTGGGGTCCTTGAGCAGAGTAAGAACAATTGTGATTCAGTATAAGGGTAGATTTAAAGAAAAGTCAGCCAACCAATGATGTGGAAAGTTAAATTGGATAGATTAAATAATAGCACAAAAGAAATGGTATAGGGAAACGATTATGATGGGCTGTTTATCTAAGATGCCATTGAGATATTGGATGGAGAATTGCATTGGCAATGTGCAAACATTTTTTTCTTTATTTTGTCAATGTCTTTCTGACATAATTTTAGGTTTACTGCTGTCTTTTCACTCTCTCTTTTTTTTTTCCATGTGTTTGTGTGTGTGCGCGTGCACCCCGGGCCTAGGGCTTGAATTTAGGACCTGGGGACTGTTCCTGTCCCTGAGCTTTTTTTTTTTGCCAAAGGCTAGCACTCTACCACTTGTGCCACAGTTCCACTTCCTGCTTTTTGGTGCTGAATTGGAGACGGGAGTCCATGGATTTTCCTACTTGGGCTGGCTATGAAATGTGATTCCATCTTCAGATCTCAGCCTCAAGAGTTGCAGCATTTCAGGAATGAGCCTTCAGTGCCCATCCCTGTAGTTCTTACAAAACTTAAAACATTTGAAATAATTTCTGAGATTATGGGAATGATTGCTCAGTGATAGATACTAAAGGCTAAGAGACAGACTTTTGTTTATCATGTCTAAGAGAACTTAGGAGTTTTTTCTTTGAGGGGGATGAGTGATTTATACTTAAATAGAAACAACTAAGGAAGTCAGGCTAGTACCATCAAAAGATAGTTTTTAAATTTGATTCTTTTAAGTCAGTTATAGTTGTCTGGTATTTTTTGTTGTTGTTGTTGGGTTTTGTTTTTTTTTTTTCTTTTTGGTTGGTCATGGGGCTTGAACTCTTGGCCTGGATGCTATCCCTGTGCTCTTCAGCTGAAGGCTAGCACCTTACCACTTGAGCTACAGCTCCATTTCCAGTTTTCTGGTAGTTAATTGGAGATAAGAGTCTCATGGACTTTCTTGCCCAGGTTGACTTTGAACTGCCATTCTCAATCTCAGCCTTCTGAGTAGCTTGGCATGAGCCATTGGTGCCTGGCATTAATTTGTTGTTGTTGTTGTTTTTTAAGTAAATTACGTTGAAAACTCAATACTACACATAATGAAAAATTTAAGTTAAATGTGCCTATAACAAAGAAAATATTAAAAGGAAATTCAGCCGGGTGCCTGTAATCCCAGCTACCCAGGAGGCTGAGATCTGAGGCTTGCAGTTCAAATCCAGCCTGGGCAGGAAAGTCTGTGAGAATCTTATCTCCATTTAACTACCAGAAAACTGGAAGTGGTGCTGTGGCCAAGTGTTAGAGCACTAGCCTTGAGCTCAGGGACAGCGCCTAGGCCCAGAGTTCAAGTTCTACAAGCGACAAAAGAAAAAAGAACAAAAAAAAGAGGAAATTCAGTTCTCCTCTGTGTATTGGAGACACAGAGACCTTATTTTTGAGTCATGTATAGTATAAGACTTACTTATTTACGATTATTGTAGTGAATTGTATTAGATATAAACTGCTTTGTAATATTAACTATAATTTGGGCATTTTTTTTTAAATAAGTGGAATTTGCAATGACTTAAAAGATGAGAGAACAGGTCTTTCTAGATATCTGGGAAGTGGCACTGTGGCTCAAGTGGTAGAGCAGTTGTCTTGAGCTGAAGAGCTGAGGCCAGAGTTCAAGCCCTACAACCAGGGCTAGTGGGGGGGAGGGAGTGGGGGAGGGAAGAACTAGGTATCTGTTGTCCCTGTTTGTCCCTGTTCTTATTTTTATTACTGTGCCTAGAAGTATGCAAACACACTTCCTCCTAGTTCTATGGTAGGTTCACTTAAAATAAAAAGTAAATGGATGGTGCCAAGTGATAGTAGCTCATACCTGTAATCCTAGTACTCAGGAGATTGAGAGCTGAGGATCAGAATTCAAAGCCAGCCCTGGCAGGAAAAACTGTGAGACTCTTATCTCCAATAAGAACTACTAAAAAAGCCAGAAGTGAAGGTGTGGTTCAAGTGGTAGAGTACTTGCCTTGAGCAAAAAAACTCAAGAAAAGTACCTGGGCTCTGAGTTCAAGCCCCCGGGCTGGCACAGACACACAAAATATATGTATTAGATATATTGACTAACTAATTGCTGTTATAGAAATGACTAGTTTACTATTTGTATTTATTTATTTTTATTTTTATTTTTATTTTTTATTTTTTTGTCAGTCGTGGGGCTTGAACTCTGGGCCTGGGTGCTGGCCCTCAACTCTTCAGCTCAAGGGGAGTGCTCTACCACTTGAGCCACAGTGCCACTTCTAGTTTCTTGGTAGTTAATTGGAGATAAGAGTCTCATAGACTTTCCTGCTTGGGCTGTCTTTGAACCATGATCCTCAGACCTCAGCCTCCTGAGTAGCTAAGATTACAGGTGTGAGCCACCAGTGCCCTGCTATTTGTATTTATTTTAAAGGAAGAGCTTATACTTTAAAAGCAAAATCCCCATTTAAGGCTTAAAAAAATAAGCCTTTTACTTGGAAATAATTTTATATTTATTAAAGACTTTAACTTTTTTCATAAAAATTATATATATAATGCCATATTTTTCTGCATTGAGCCCATAGCATTAAAGCTAGATGTATAACTCTTAAATGAGGGTCATAAGAATTGGGAAGTTGCTACTCTTTAAAAACAGAAAACAGCAAAGATTTTTCACTCAAGCTAAATATGTAGTTAACAGATTCTGATATGCCATTTATCTTATTTTTGCAGTTTTAACTATTCATGTATGATTAAAAAAGAAATTGCCCTTCTATGCCATGAATTTTGGATGAGTTAAGAATTCAGATATAACATTAAATTCTGATGATAACTGAGTTGTTTCTGCATATTAAAAAATAAAAGTTAAACCAGCCATCTTGGGTGTTTTTTGTTTTTTGTTTTTTTATTTTAAAGGTGATGAACACAGGGGGTTACAGTTACATAATAAGTAAGGTGTAGTAACTACATTTCCTTTAAAACACTGTTACCTCCTCCCTCATTTTCTCCTGTTTACCACTCCCCACTTGTGTGTTCTTAATGAAATAAAAATTAATGAAGTAGTTTTACACTGAACAATAACCTAAACTATATATAACATTGATTGCATTTGGTAATTTTATGCAAAAATCAGTGGGTTTCGTAAATGAAAAGTTGTGACATTGGAAAGAAGATGAAGACAAAAGATGGAGACGTTAGTTATAAGTATATATAAAACATTTAAAAACATTAGTCATTAAGCTTGTATCATTTTTGTAATAGTAAGTTGACATAGCTTTTTGATCTTCTTTCAGCATAATTTTATTTAAATATAATTTTTTTTCTTTTAGGTCATGCTCTTAAACCTCAAGTTTCCTCTATTTTTACATCATTTTTGGATGGGCTAAAAAAGTTTTATATTACAAAGGTAAGCCTTTTTAATAAAATGCTAAAAATTTTAAATGCTAATATATTGTTTCTTACCTTCTCCTTAAATGAACTTGCTGTATAAAAGTGTTTTTTCATGTTACTGTCTACATTTTATTTTTCATGTTGGAATAAATATTTGATCACATCCATCTTGCAGTTTCAGAAATTTTTCTTTTCCAGTTTAAAAAAATAACACTGTATTGGACAATCTAATGGTGATAACATTTCCTATTTTAATTTTTACAGTAAAAACTTAGATGTGAAATTTTTTAAACACCTTTGATTACTAAATTGCTTTCCTAACGAGTTACAGTAGGTTATATTACCACTAGCAATAAATGTGCATTGTTATAACCTTGTCATTGCATAGGATTTTTGTTGTTTATTATGCTTTAAATTTACTAGAGTGAAAATAGTACTGTGTTTTAGTTTATGATTCTTGAAACTAAGGAGAGACTGAGCATATATCTTTTTATTCCAGATAAAATTTTGTGTGAATTATTTGAATGTAATTTGTTGAGCAATGGGATTATTAGAAGCCCTTTGTAAATAGCTTCACCCAGTGAAGTGCCTCCATTTTAATAGGATTTTTGTTGTTGTTTTGGTGCTTGTTTCAAATTTATATTTTTTCCTGTGGTTATTTAATCACAAATTTAGAAAAGTCTTCCTTTCTTTGAAATATAATTAGGATTGCTTGTTTCTGTCTCCCTCTTTTGTTAAGTAAAAATTGAAATTTTCTTTGTTATTAATTCTGTTTTAATTTTATGATGTGAGATAAAAATATTAATTGATCTTCACTTCCTGCTTTCTTATGCTAATCAGCTGTATGAGCACTGTCATCTTTAATACCTGATACTCTTTTTTTTTTTTTTTTTGGTGGCTATACTAGGGCTTGAACACAGCAGCTTACATTTTTGACTGGCACTCTGCTATTTGAGCTATGCTTCAGTTCTGGCCTTTTGCTTGTTAGTTGGGGATAAGAGTCTCCAGGATTTGTCTGACAAAGCTAGTTTTGAATGGTGAGCCTCAGATCTCAGATCCCAAATAGTTAGGTTTGTAAGTGTGAGCTACCGACACCCCTATCGACTTCTGCTACTCATACATTGATTTGTCTTGCCTAAGACATTTGTTTGTATGGTACATCTCCAAGAAATAGTCTCATTTTAATATTTTAAATTATTTTAAATGAGTCATTTATTTTTGAAAATTTAAATAGATTTAATTGTTGTAGGTCTGGTTTTTCCTATTATTGTGAAAGTCCATTGGGATTTTTGAATTAGAATAAACTAATATATTAACTTAAAATATTGGCAGGCTTAGAATAATTTATGCATTCAGGAACATATCTTTCAGATTTTTTTTCCTACTGAACTTACTTATTTGCAGATCTTTGTTACCTTAATTTTATGTACAAAATCTTTTTAAAAGTATTACTTAATAAGTTATTACTGGGATATAGGAATTCTGTTGATTTTCTTCCCCTTATGTCCAGCTACTTGTTGTTTCATTTTGTAGCTCTTACTTGGTTTGACATTTTTAATTCTGATGTTATCTGTTGTATTTATATACCATTATGTCATTATGATTTAGACATGTAATACTTTCACATAAAGTTTTTGTGGGTTTGTGTTTACTTTTTGTTTTTGTTTTTTTGGGATCCAACTCAGGGCCTCTTGCATGGCAAGTGTTGTATCTTTAAATGTGATTTAATGACATTAAACATTCTTATTGATTAACAAAATGTAACAAAGCTCAATTTTTAAGAGATGGGTATATTTAAGCCCAGATCAGAAAGAAAAATGTAAAAGTTATTTTGATTTACTGTTTTATAGGATAAAACTTAGCTATAATAATATTTTATTTTTTAGTTTAAAGGATTTGATCCGAATCAAATAAGTGTCGCCACATTACTGTTTGAAGGGGACCGTGAAAAGGTTCTTCAACATGAGAAACAAGTATATGACATTGCTGCAAAATTTGGGTATGGTTTTAAGTTCATAATATCAAGAGAAAGTCAAGCTGGAATGCTAATATCTCAAGCATTTATTAATATACTAGGGATTTATATCTCTATGAGACTTGCATGTCTTTTGGTAGCTATTTATTTAAATTTGCTATTGTGGAAAATTGTTTTACTGCCACAATTTGTAGGATGTTAGATTGATTAATTGCTCTTGTCTAACTATACATACACATACTAAATATTTTATTTTTCAGAGTTTTGTACTTTTGCTCATTTAATTCGTTGTTTGTACAAGAGTAAAATAAGAAAAAACATTTTCATGTTATTCTTGAGTTATAGTATGTATGAATAAAGCATGCTATTGGTGTGTTTTAAAAGGCAATTGTACTTAATCTATCGTATTTGATAAATCATTGCTGCTCCATTTCCTGTCACTTAGGTTTTTGTGCTGGTATAAAGAAACAGAAGACATTTCACATTTATAACCAACTGAATAATGATAGGGTGGTTTCTGTCTGTCTTTTTGATAGATTATAAGACTGATGGATGAGAATTACAGTGGAAATGCCATTTATCAGAAGTACATTTTCCCTCTTTTAAGTACATAAACTAACAGTTTTCTAGACATTAACCTTTCTTACCTTTTCTGTTTTATACATATTATACATGTATATGTGTGTAGCATGGGTTCTTTATATTTACTTTCATTCCTTTTTGTAAAAAAACAAATGAACATATGGTTTAGAATGTTCCAGTCTTATGTATTTTTTCCACATATAAAATAGTTTAGCCCTTTACTGGTAGGATTGATTGAGCTTAGCGAGGTGCTGATGGCTCATGCCTGTAATCCTAATGGAGGCTGCTAAAATCTGAGGATCATAGTTCAAAGCAGCCTGGGCTGGAAAGTCTATGAGACTCTTATCTTTAAAAGTGGAGCTATGGATCAGGTGGTAGAACGCCAGAATTGAACAGTGACAGTGACAGTAGCCAGTCCTTGAGTTCAAACCCTAGGCCATGCACATAGCAAAATAAAAATATTGTTCTTAGAGTGACAAAGGTTCTAATTTTGAACTTACTAGTTTACTTTTTTACTTGTTTTGAGTATTGGAAACTAATTGTTCACTTTTATTTTTATATTATTTTGAAAAATAGCAAGAAGAATTTTGTTTTCTTTAGTAAAAGATAAAGTTCACTTTACCTTTTACATTGTTTCCTTAGTATCTTTTTAGGAGAGTTACTGATGTTTAGCTAAATTAGTTAAAAGTAATTATTCTAAAGGGATTTATTTAATAATCAAATGTCTTGAATTTCAAGTAATCTCATTTTTGTTTCAAATGTTGAAATATATTTTTCCCAGAGTTTATTTAGCCCTATGTATACACCAATTTTTTTACTTTTTAAATTTTATATATATACGTATATATATAAAATGCATGTATAATTTAATTAGAGGTTTTTTTTTACAATTAGTCAAAAAAATTTAAGTTAAAACATCTTTTTTAGTCTTAAGTATTCAAGATTCAAGGCTGACAGCATGGTTCAAGTATTCAGAGTACCTTTCTAGCAAGCACAAACCTAAAGTACTTTAAAAATTTTTGAGGTTGTGAAGGTGGCTCATTGGTAGAGCGCTTGCCTTGCATGCCTGAGGCCCTGGGTTCGATTCCTCAGCACCACATAAGAAAAAAGAAAAAAGCCGGAAGTAGGGCTGTGGCTCAAGTGGTAGAGTGCTAGCCTAGAGCTGAAGAGCTGAGGGACAGCGCCCAGGCCCAGAGTTCAGGCCCCACGACCGGACCAAAAAAAAAAAAAATTTTTTTTTTGAATACATGTAGGATTGAAACTTAAAACTTTTTCCCTTATATATTTACATATCTAACTTCATTAAAAAATTTCTAGGAGAACTTAAGGGAAACAAAATAGGACATTTTGCTGTTAATACTTGAATCACTGTTGATAGGATTAAATTTATATGGTTTTACCTTATTCTCCCATCCCGAGACAGACAGACAGACAGACAGACAGACAGACAGACAGACAGACAGACAGACAGACAGACAGACAGACAGACAGACTGACTGACAGACACACACACACACACACACACACACACACACACACACACACACACACACACACACACACACACACACACACACACACACACACACACACACACACTTACTTTATGGGATCAATAATTATAATTGCAATTCAGAGCAGCTAGGCAATCATTACCAGTTAGCAAATGTGTCTGATGCCTGTTTTCTGCTTCATTTATGCCTAATCACTATGGTACTTGTAAAACAGTATATTTTATTCTTTAGGTCTTTGCCAGAACCATTCCATTGGTTTTGTTTCATAAATGTTAATGCCAGTTTCTCACAGAACACCATTCATTTGGAATTTGTTATGTGGCTTCTAATAAGCTGTTACATTGTAATTAATTTCTTAGGTATTTTCACCTTGACTTCTTTCATGTAGATATAAAATTATCTGTTCAGAGTAACCAAGATGGTTACAAAGGAGATGACTTAGATATTTTGAATTTTTTAATACCTGGAAACATTTTTATTTTCTAGTGGAGGCCCCAGTTTTCTGTAGACAGTAGTATTTTGTTCTAATTACTGAGCTCAGTGTATTTTTGTTATTTTAGCCCCACTCTGCCAACCTATTATTGTCACTTCTCCATCTGTATAATAATTTGGAAGAAGCTATTTTTTTCTGCTATTTTTTGGGGGGGGGGAGGGAGCAATCCTGCAGCTTGAATTCAGGGCCTACACACTGTCCCTGAGCTTTTTCTCTCAAGGCTAGCACTTTACTACTTGAGCATACTACTTCCAGCTTTTTCTGAGTAGTTTATTGGAGATAAGAGTTGTATGGACTTTCCTGCCAGGGCTGGCTTCAAACTGTGATCCTCAGATCTCAGCCTCCTGAGAAATTAGGATAACAGTCGTGAGCCACCGGCGGCCTGGCCTGCCAAAGTTTTTATATGTTGTTTTGGTTTAGGTCTTTTATTTTTTCTTTGGGGCATTAATAATTTTTCTTTTCTTCTGTTCCTCAGTTTAAATTGGTTGCTTTTAAAGAAATGCTTCTACCGGTTTAGAATCTTTTTCCCTTAGTACTAGAGTTGGAAGTCTAGTCCTCAGGCTTGCTAGACTTTGCTTGCTGTACTGGAGCTCTACCACTTAAGCAACACCTACAACCTGGTTATTTTAGAGATGGAGTTTCAAGGACTTACTGCCCAGGCTTGTTTTGAACTGCTGTTCTCTAGATCTCTCTCAGCCTCCTGAGTAGCTAGGATTGTAGATCTGAACCATTGGACTAGCTTAGAATATTTTTATATGTTACCTGTTTTGCTCCTTTCCTTTTACTCCTACCCAAGTTTCAACAGACAATAGTATCTAAATATTGAATGGTCATACATACTTTGGTTGTTTATTCATGTTGGTTAGTAATGTTTTTTCACCTTTCTAAGAGCTACACAGGATAAACATTGCCTGTCAGCAATCATAACAGGTATTTTGATATTTAGTATAGAAGTTAAGGTGGTATGTTATTATTTTTAAGGAGACATCTGCGTTGTTTAACATAATTTCATACAAGAGTGATTAGACTCACCAGATGGCCCTTGTATGTAAGGTGATTGTCTCTCGTTCTTCTTTGACTTGTCTTTCTAGTCCTTCTTTATGAACAGCTTTAAATACGTTTGAGTAACTTGGAAATTGATGTTTGACATTTCTGCCAAGAGCAGGAAATAGAGGATGGACATTCTCACTTTAAAACAGTTTGAATCAGAGCACAGGTTTGTGGATTATCTGCAAAAATGACACCTTGGAAGAATTTAATTTCTCAGCTCTGCAGTTTTTTACCTTTTGTATCTTAAGATAATTCCAGTTGGGGCTGGGAAAGTAGCTCAATGGTAGAAAGCTTGCCTTACATGCATGAGGCCCTGGGGTTCGCTTCTCAGCACCCACATAAGCAGAAAAGGCCGGAGGTGGTGCTGTGATTCTAGTGGTAGAGTGCTAGCCGTGAGCTGAAGAGCTGAGGGACAGTGTCCAGGCCCAGAGTTCAGGCCCCACAACGGACCAAAAAAAAAAAAAAAAGATAATTCTGGCTAGATTCATAGTTCTGAAAGCTCAAAAGGAGCTTCTACAAGCTAAATTTTCAAGGAAATGTGTGTGTGTGTGTGTAATTTTTTAAAGCACCTCATTGCTTTTTCTTCTCTATTAGGATTTATGACGTTAGAATGAGAATGTAGTTAAAAGGGTTTTTTTCTGAATTAAAGAAAAATGTGTATTTCTGTATGATTTGTACCACTAGATCTCAATGTGTAATACTCCCTGTCTACACATCAAATATTAGATGATGATTTTTAAAAATGATGGCTTGATCAGGGACTAGAAAGAAGATGTAGTCTTATCCTGATATAGAGACAGGCCTATTAAGTGTTCATGCTTACAGCTTTTTACCACAGAACATACCTTACATGATCCTTCTAAGAGATTCCAAGCACAGATCTCTAACATATTTTCTCTTTTCATTTTCCCACTACTTCCAGAGTGAACAGCTTCTACTTCCTAAGCCTGAGTTGTTTTTCTCTTTTACAGAGTCCAGCTTTGTGTTATGTCTCCTTGAGCTATGAGCTTGTATATTTTCCTTAAAATATTGTCATAATAATTTTCTGCTTTGTTTTCCTTTGGTTTTGGGACTTAGTTTGGCTCTTTACCTCCAACCTCACATCAACCTAGGGTTGTTTTTTGTCTCTTTATGTTTGATGACTTGATCTAAGTTCTGTCTACTTTGCTCTTTAACTTGCCTTAATACCAACAATCTTCTTATTCTGTTATACTCTTATCTTCAATCCAGAGCTGCTTTGGTCAGGTCTGTCACTCCTGGATGCCTCTAACTTGTATACTTATAAAAGTAAGCCAGGAAATACTGATTTTTTCCCACAGGTTCCAGCCTGAATTTGTGATGCAGTATTGTATAGAATAAGAGAATACATGTCTATATCGAAGTCCAGCAAAACTTCAGCAAAAGAAAGGATTTAATACATTATAAGTTAAGGTCATCAGGGAAGTTATTCTTCCTTTAATTGACTAAAAGAAATTAAAAGTTATTTTTTGAGAATAGAACCCCCACACAAAATCTTAAACTAAAGGTTGTAGAAAACAATTTTTATTCATTTAAAATAATAGTTGAATTATATGTTCCATGGGGTTGATTCTAATAATCAAATGCAATTTCTATATATTACTACTTGTTCTCGCTCTTTTAAATAATTTCATAGGATACCATATTTAATACCAAATACAATGTACTTAGGTATTCAAGAAACTGTTAGTATTTTGGAATTACTATTTAATTATCACATACTTTCTATATGTATCAGACTGTAATAATTTGAGTATAAGAATTTAAAATATAGCACATGTTGAGTATCCCTCATCTGAAATGCTTCCAATTTTGGAATCTTTATATATGCCTAATGAGTTTTCTTTAGGATGAGACCTAAGTCTATAGCAGGAAATTCATTTATGTTTCATGTACACCTTAAACACATGGCCTGAAGTTAATTTTATACAGTATTTTTTTAGTACACTATTTTTTGGTCCCTAATCTATTACTTGAAACCTACTGTAAAAATTTCCTATTTGGGACGAAATGTTGGTCAGAAAGTTTTGAACTTTGGGGCATCTTGGATTTGAGGCGAAAGATACTCAAACTACCTGAATAAATTAATAATATTTTAAGTATTTTGTTTTATGCTAGTGAAGGTCATTCTGATTTTTTTTTAAGGTTATTTCTCATGCCTGACTCCGAAGTAGTTGAGTTCATTTGAGTATTACTAGCTTGGTAGATAGAATTTTTAACTTTTTTTTTTTTTTGGTCAGTGGTGGGTGGGGCTTGAACTCTGTGCTTGGGTGCCATCCCTCAGCTCTTCAGTGCAAGGCGAGCGCTCTACCGCTTGAGCCACAGTGTCACTTCTGGTTTTCTAGTGGTTTTTTATTGGAGATAAGAGTCTCACGGACTTTCCTACCCAGACTGGCTTTGAACCATGATCCTCAGATCTCAGCCTTCTGAGTAGCTAGGATTACAGGCGGGAGCCACCAGCGCCCCGCTAGAATTTTTAACTTAATGACTAGATTGAAATATAAAAAGTATTTTCAGCTTTTTGCTACCCAATCTTATTCTCTTGATAGCTCCTTGATATATTTTTGATAAGTGAAATTAGGATAAAAATGAGATTTAATACATGTTAATGTGTGAAATAGTTGGATATCAATTTGGTAGTTTAGTGATACATTTAAAATAAATTTGTTCTTAAATTATAGTGGACTGGCAGCTGGAGAAGATAATGGGCAAAGAGGTTATTTGCTGACCTATGTCATTGCATATATTCGAGTAAGTTAATCTGTTTTAAAGATTCTTTAAGCTTTAAAGTTTTGCCTTTAAATTCTGAATTTTGTTTGTTTCTTTTTTCTCTTCTAATACTGAATCTTGAACTAAGGGCCTTATGCCCTTAACACTTGAGCAACATTCCTGTTGTTCTTAGTGTTTTTGTGGTTTCCACCCACTCCAAATATTTCATGTTTTTGTCAGAGTCGGACCTGAACAATGATCCTACCTTTTCCTCCCAACTTGAGATTTCATTTTTCAGATAGCCTATTGAGAATTTGCTCCTTCTTAAATTTCTCTAAATAGCTTTAAAATGTTGTAGAAGAATATTTTTAAGGAATTTTACTGAGTTCAGAATTCTAGAAAATAAAACATAACTAACATATATAGCATAGACACAATTTGGAGTGTCTTAGTTTTAAGGTTCTAGTTAAGATTGAAGCAGGGACAAACTATGATGGAAGGGGTTTTTTTTGCCCTAGATTTATTTTATCCTTAAAATATTTTTCTGAGGGGCTGGGAAGGTGGCTTAGTGGTAGAGTGCTTGCCTTGCATGTGTAAGGCCCTGGGTTCGATTCCTTAGCACCACATAAGCAGAAAAGGTCAGAAGTGGCTCTGTGGATCAAGTGGTAGAACGCTAGCCTTGAGCTAAAGTGTTGAGGGACAGTGCCCAGGCCCAGAGGTCAGGCCCACAACCAACTATATATATATATATATATTTTTTTTTCTTCTGATGTATACTGTCATTGTCACAGGTATTTGTTTACTGAACAAATGAATGCATAAGAAAAAAGAACAATAATCTAGAGATTTTCATTGTTTACCATTAATGGTGTTGAAATGATTCATCTTTCTGGAAATGAAAACACAAAGTTTTTGTCTCTGATAAATTTCCTTTAAAATACTTGTATATCTATGGCAGTTTATGAATCTTTCCTGCTCTGGTAATAGAACAACTTTAATTTGGCTAAATAAATTGAGTATTACAAGTTAATTATTATATTTTGTATGCTACATTTTCGTAGCAGAATAGTTTCAAATGCTCTATGTATTGTCACTTCAAAAAGAGGCACTATTATTTTCTAAATTTTTTCTTAAAAGTATATGAGGAAAAACAAAGATCTCCAACATTTTTACTTCCTCTTCCTTTCATGTTGGTGCCCAATTTTTAATTTTGTTTTGCTATTTAGGCCTCTAAAAATCTATTCTTTAGTCCTCTTAATATATACCTAAGACTTTGACTAGATAGAGATTCTGTTTATAGAGCTGTGTGTGTTGCCAAAGAGAACAACCCAGACAAAGCTTCTGTACTTAGAGAGGTAATATACCACCCAGAAGTTTCCAGTGTTCTTCTGAGATAGATAATACAGAACACTTGAGGTTGGATTAGAAATATGTTATATTAAGTGTCTTGAAATGCTGACAGTATTATTGATTATTGTATTTGTTGTGGTTTTGTGTTTTTTGTGTCTTAACAGGACTTGGGTTTGGAATATTATGTAGTAGGAGAGTCTTTTGAGACTTCTGCTCCTTGGGACAGGTAAAATCTAATAAAATACTTCATTTAACTATGCTTTCTGAGTTGCTAAATGTATGGGTGCATGTAATATATTTCTCTGTGAATACATAAACTTGGAATTTGATGAAGAAACATTAAAACAAAGTAGCTACTTGTCTTTAACTTAATATCCTCAGAAGGATGCCATGTTTGCAAGCCCCCAACTCCATATCACCTTTAAGAATTATTAACTATTCTTCTGTTTTCATTGTTTTTCTCTTCCTCTTCTTTCTGTCTCTCTTTCTCTGTCTCCCATCATTTCTTTTTGAGTCAAAGTTTCACTATGTAGCCCAGGTTGACCTTGAACTCATTGTATAGTCCATATTGGCCTTAAACTTGAAATCTTCCCAAGTGCTAGGATTACAGGTGTACTCCTGGCTTCACAATTTAATATCAGTATATCATAGTACATTAACATTTTACATGTAGTTTGTATAAAATAAATGTTGTATTAGATGTTAATTTAAGAATAGGCTTTTGAATGTTTAATATAAAACCATTATTATTGATTGAATTATTTTTAAATTAAGGTGAACTTCTTAGGCATGGATAAAGATTGCTATTCTTATAATCCAGATTTGAATTTTGATTAACATGTTCCACATTTGCATGTTATGTCCTTATTTTTATTATATTAAGATATATCAGTTCCTCACTAACATGTTCTTTAAAGCTCTTAAAATCTTGTATTTACATTTATTTTGAAATTGAACTCTCCTAATGTAGGAAACTACAAAAGATTTGAATATGCTCTTCTGACATGCCTTTTTCCTATAACAAAAAAAAAGCAAAAAAAAAGGAACAATTCTGTTCTCTTTGAAATTATGATCAGAGGGTCGAGGGTCAATTTGAATGACTCCTGTTCATTTTTGTAAGAATAAAAGACTTAGTTAAGAACATATTGGTCTTGCAGGGTATCATGAAAACTAGTACGTAACAGAATTTGTATTGTTTTTATTTGAAAACAGTATTATTTTAATTTTTTTCCAGAGTTGTAGATCTTTGTAGAAATGTAAAAGAAAGAATAAGAAGGGAATGCAAAGAGAAAGGTGTTCAGTTTGCACCTCTTTCCACATGCAGGTAAGTTTTCTTATTATTTACATACTCCTTATTCAAAAACAAAAACAAAAAAAACCTGTTTCAAATTAGTAGAGAAATACAGTTTTGCCAGCTAAGGAGAAATTTTAGTCTATTCCAATTAGTAACCTTCCCTGAGCTTTCTTTGTCATCTTGTCAGGATTGTGTCGCTAGCAATTATTTTCTCATTAAAAAAAAATCAGCATCAGTTAGTTGTACAAGGAGGTTTTATTTTCATAGGTCCATGCATCAGTGTACCTTGATCAAGCACAGTCTATCACTTTCCATCTCACCATCCTACTTCCCACACCAATTTTAATAAGCATGAGTATTCTATTTTCACTTATGTATATAAAATATTATGACCATATTTTCTCTCCTTCACCCTCTCTGTTTACCCTTACATTTCTCTCTCACTATTATCTACACCCTGATCAAGACCAATTTTACATTCCTGATATTTTTTAAGTGTATGTTAATTGTTCAAAGGAGTTTCTCCAAGATATTCTAGTCATTTAGCATAGAAGGTCAATTCACTGTATATGAATCAATAAATGTAATACAGCATCAATAACATAATACAGTGCCCCTAGGATTTAACATAGTTCTGAGCTCTTCAGAAGCAGGATATCATTCATAACTCTACCAGGAACAGTCTGGTAGTGAAGAGCCAAGTGTCTCAGCTCCTGGAAAAAGAAGACTTTTATTTACTAATGCTATAAACCATGTGTAGGATCAAGAAACTATACATTATATACAGAGTCAGTGTAGCCCTGGCCCTATTTTCATCATAGGAAAAATACCTTAACCATTTTGATTGCTGATTAATTGACTATTAGTGGAATAAAGGCATGAAAGGAACAGAAGATCCAAATGAGTATTAACTTGATGCTTTCTAATAATTCTTTTTTTTTTTCTGTACTGGAGTTTGAACTCAGGTCCTTGTCCTAATTACCAGCTACTCTACCACTTGAGCCATGTCTCCATCCCTTTTTGCTTTCATTATATTTAATATATGGTATTGAATTTATGTCTATGCATGCCTAAACTGCTGGCTTCCTACTTAAGCTTTCAGTGTAGCTGGGAATCCTCCACCATGACCAGCTTTTCATTGGTTGAGATTCGTTCATTAGAAACAATGTGTGAACCTTGTTGTCTAGGCTGGCATCAAGCTTTGATCCTCCAGATCTCTACCTCCCAAGTAGTAAGGATTACAGGCATGAGCCACTATACCCAGCCTGGATATTTCTTCAGAAGTATTTTCTGTATCCAGTTTGTTAATCACATGGAAAGATTGAGACATTGTTAGTGTAACTAGAACTGAATTTTAAATTTAATTTTTTGTTAGTTAAAAAATTAAATTTAACAAAGGAGGAGGCTACAATGCTTTATAAGAATTGTACTCATTATCTTGCCCATGTAATTTAACCCCTCTGTACAGTATTTTCACAATAAAAAATAAATAAAAATTAAAAAATTAAATGTAAAACGCGTGTGACTGCTAATATCTTCCATATTGGGCAGTGTGTGGTTATCTGATGATCCCTTCTTTGTTAAATAATAACAACTCTAAAGTAAGCTTTTATGAGAAGGGACACTTTTGTATTTAGTCTTTTGACTGAATACAAAGACTGTGTAAACCCCAGGAGATAAATGTCTCAAGACTGAATTGAACATTTGATTACTCTAGAAAGTTATAAAATTAACTGGATAGAGAATAAATGGAAATCAGAACAGATCATGAAAATGAGTACCTTCAAATAAATGATACCATTTGTAATCTAGGATTCTGTATTGTATAACTACCTTACATTTTCCCCTTTTATGTGTGTAGGTGTGGTTTAAGTATGTTTCTGTTCAATAGCATTTTCTTTATAAGAACTTGGCCCTGGTTTATGATGATTTGACTTGGGATTGCTATACATTATAATAGTGCAAATATATACCTCCTATATAGCCAATCAACTTTTCACTTTCAGGATAGCATTCAATTAATCACATGAGGTATTCAACACTTTGCTATAACATAGGCCTGTGTTACATGACTTTGTCCAGCCACAGGCTAGTGTAATGTAACTGTTATAAGTATGTGCTTGGCTAAGCTATGGTGTTTAGTATGTTACATATGCTGGATGCATTTTGAATTTATAGTATTTACATATTATAAATGGGCTTAAAGAGGCATAACTGATTTCAAGAAGTCAAGGAGTTTCTATATTTTTATTTGTAATGTTTATTCCTCTGATTTATCTGGCATTATTTAATCTCAACCCAGGAAGCCTACCTAGTCCTATTCCAGCACAGGAATGAGGATTTGCCCACCAAGCTTATTATCATAACAACTTCCTATCAATTTTTTTTGTTTTTTTTTTTTGGTCCGGTCGTGGGGCCTGAACTCTGGGCCCAAGCACTGTCCCTTAGCTCTTCAGCTCAAGGCAAGCACTCTACCACTTGAGCTACAGCGCCACTTCCGGTTTTCTGAGTGTTTATTGGAGATAAGTGTTTCACGGACTTTCCTGCCCGGGCTGGCTTTGAACCGGGATCCTCAGATCTCAGCCTCCTGAGCAGCTAGGATTATAGGCGTAAGCCACTGGCACCCAACTTCCAGTTTTTCTTGAACTTTGTAAATCTGGATCTCAAAGTACAAAAGTTCAGGAATTTTTTTTTATGAGAGAGCTAACACTAGGGAAAAAAAAAACAGCTGGCAAATTGACAGTAGCATTGTTAAACAGTTCATTTCTTCTGTTCTGAGGCACCTAACATTTGGCCTAAAAGGCTATTAAAATTTTAGATTGGATTCTGTTTGTATTGTGTAGTAAAAAGAGTATTTCCTATGTATTGGCTCCTTCTGTTTAAATTAAATTCTTTGTGGGAACCTCTGTAGATTACATTTGGAGAATTTTACTGTTTATCTGAGCTCTCTTTTAAGTGCTTTCTAATTAGCTTTTGAAAGCCCACATACTTTTCATATATGACTTAATAATTTAACATTCTTGCTATACACACACACACACACAGTATATATGATCTCCATATATACATAGGGCATAGATACTGTTAAGGTCATGTTGCTGCATTTAATATGATCATTTAATTTGTTTTCCAAGTTCTTCCTTATTATTAAGGTGAACTTGATGGAAGAGATAATAGTTCATCTTTTCTGATTCTGTTTGCTGTTTGAACATTTTTCCTATTTTTGGTCATATTTATTTCCATTAATTTCAAGGAAGCTTGGAAAACTTGTAGCTGATAACCCAGGGAAATATTTTTTTTGGGGGGGGGTCCGGTCATGGGGCCTGAACTCTGGGCCTGGGCACTGTCCCTCAGCTGTTTAGCTCAAGGCTAACGCTCTACTATTTGAGCAACAGCGCCACTTCCGGCTTTTTTCTTTTTGCTTATGTGGTGCTGAGGAATCGAACCCAGGGCCTCCGGCATGCAAGGCAAGCATTCTACCACTGAGCCACCTTCCCAGCCCCCCATGGAAATATTTTTAATGATAGTGTACTTGCTGCTGCTGCTCTGATAATGATGACAATGCAGTATTTAAAAAATTTCTTTAGTAGACATGCAACTTTTGCTCATTTCAGGCCCACTGGAGAAGGATTTATATTGTTTTTAAATTTTTATTTGTTGGAGTAGCAGATAATAATTTAGACTCACAAAAAAGTTATAAAAATAATACACGGTTTCCATATACTGCTCACTATTTTCCCAAATGTTAATATCTCACTTAATTACAATTGAAACTAAAAAAAAAAAATCAGGGGGGTCAGGGGGAGTATGGGAAGGGATGGGAAGGGAAACAAAGGAGGAGGCTACAATGCTTGATAAGAAATGTACTCATTATCTTGCCCATGTAATTGTAAGCCCTCTGTACAGTATTTTCACAATAAAAAAAAAATCAGTGCTAACACTGTTAATTAACCTACAAATCTCTCTTTACCATTTCTCTTACTAATGACTTTTTCTAATTCAGGATTTAATCCATTATTATATCATAGTTTAGTTTTCATTTCTCTTCAGTAATCTTGAATATAGAACAACTCTACTCTTCCTTTATTTCCCATGACTATTACAGATTTAAAAATATTGACCAGTTATTTTACAAATGTCCCTCACTTTCCTTGGGATGGAACACATGCTGTATATACTGACAGGAATACCACAGAAGCCAAGGACTCTCCTTAGTACGTCATGTCAAGAAGAGCATGATGTTGACATGTCTTATTATTGGCTATATAAACTTCAATCACTTAATTAAGGTGATGCCTGCTTAGTTTCACCATCCAGAATGACTGTTTTGCCTGTTTTGTTTAATATATATTTTAGGGGAATAAACTTAGAGATTTCATATATTTTGTTGGTTGGTTATACTGTCTCCTAATCACCAATCTCCCAAAGTGATTCCTAATCATAAGTTGTTTTTGATGGTACTGGGGCTTGAACTCAGGATCTTGTGCTTGCTAGGCAGTTGCTATAGTACTAGAGTCCTATCTCTATGCTTTTTTACTTTAGTTTGTTTTTCAGATAAAGTTTTATACTTCGTGCTTCAGGACTAGTCTCCTGCTATGATCCTCCTCTTTTTGCCTCCTGCCTATTCATGAACCACCATGTCCACTTAAGTTTTTGAGATAGGATCTCACTAGCTTTTGCTCAGGCTAGTCTTAAACCACAGTCTTCCTATCTGTGCCTCCTGCCATGTAGCTTGTTTGTGTTATTATTGTGATATTTGCATATGGTGGTGCATATTTTCATTACCCTCTTCACATTTATCATTTGGAAGTCACTTTAAAGAGTGACTTCCAAATCTCCATGTCTGTGTGTGTTCATGGGTGTTTTCTTCACTGAATTATACACATGGTTATTATTGTTTACTTGGATGCTGCAATTTTTCAGATTTGGCCACTAGAAATCCCTTTAAGTTGGCTTCTGTGTCAGGAGGAGGAGCTAGTTTTTGAGGAGGAAGGGCTTATACTAGGAAGGGCAGGATGAGTGGCATATGAAAAGATAGGTCTAGAGAGACAAGGAAAAATAAAAAAAAGCAAACCTATGTGACATAAAAGATCTGGGTTGTAGAGTTAGCACTGAGTGAAGATACATCTTTCCACCTGGTATCCCAGCAGTGATAACCATTGCTTACTATCGCTCTTTTAAATTTGGTTTCTCCCTCAAATTCTCTTTCCTATCCATCTGTCTGTCTGTCTACTTATTTATTATAACTCAGGGTCTGGGCACGGTTCTGAGCTCTTATAGCACCACTCCAGTTTTCTAGAGATAAGAGTCTCCTGGACTTTGCTGCCCTGACTGGTTTAGCCTCCTGAGTAGCTAAAATTATAGGCGTGAGCCACCAGTGCTTAGCACTTTTGTCTGACCCTTGATGTCATAATTGTGATTTTTTAATTCACTCTGCTTTGTTCTCAGTCTGTTTGCTCAGTTGTCTCTTTAGTTGACTTATCCTATACCTCAATAATAAGGCCTCTTCCCCCTTCCCTCCCTCCTTCCTTTATCTTTTTTCCTTTCAGTTTCTTCTCTCCTCCCCTCTCCCTCTCCTTCCTTTCCTTCTCTTTTCCCCTTTTGCCTTCCCTTCCCTTTTCTCCCCTTCCTCCTGAGGCCCTTCTGCTTTCTTCCCCTTCCCTCTTCCCTCTCTTCTCCTACCTTCTCCTCCCTTTTTCTTCTCACTTTTCTTCTCCCCTCTTCTCCCTACCTCCTCCTCTCCCTCCCTCCCTGCCTTCCTTTCTCTTCAGGTATGGGGTCTTGAACTCAGAGCCCTCATACTCTTGCTTATCTCTTCCACTCATAGCTAGCACTCTACCTTCAGTTCTATACCTTCAGTTCCAATGGTAGTAATACAACACTTTTCTTACCAGAACTATAGTCTACATTCCATGTTAGTCTACACACACACACACACGCACATGCACACGCACACACACACACACACACACACGCACACGCACCTTTCCCATCCTGACCCCCCAGATTTTCTTAATATTTATAAAATCACTCATGATTTAATTACTTTAGCATTTTCTATCTATATAGTCCTTCATAATCCAGGCTGGTTTAAATTGATGAAGTTGTTATTGCTTTGTCTTTATTCAATTGGGGTCTTTCATTTTCTAAACATGCTTTTGAAAAATAATGGAGCTTTGCCATTTGAAATATATCTGCAACTCAATTCTACACAAAATACATGAGCAACTAGTTGGGCATAAAATTAGTTAAATATAGTAAAGAGGAAAAAGTGACATTGTTTCTTTTTTGTCAAGATATGTTAACTTTTAAGAATGTTTTTGTTAACTGTTGTTATTTTGATTATGCATTTTATACCAGTACTTGTCTGACTGTATTTTAAGTGTTTTTAGATTTGCTACTTATTTGCCTATTAGTTCTAGATAACATGATTGCTGAAAGGCATTCTATAAGGATGCTAAAATTTTTGTTATATTTCCTAGTAGAAATTGTAGTAATATGGTGCAAACAGAAGTCTTAGTGTGTACTAATAGTATTGACTAAACTCACTTAATGATAAAATACTTTGTTTTTCGCAGTAGTCTTAGTTCACTTGTCCTGCCAACAGTGGTAAAGAGAGCCAATCTGCTTCCCTTCTTTGGAATTGGAAGTTGAATAGAGGAGTTTATATTTAAGTGAATTCAGGAATCTTGTCTTTTAGTTTTAGGATTTTAAATCTGTTTTCACTTAAAGTCCTTGTGGACATTTTGTCTGTTTTTTAGGGTAACACAGACATATGATGCAGGTGCATGTATCTACTTCTATTTTGCCTTTAACTACAGAGGAATTAGTGACCCACTGACGGTGTTTGAACAAACGGAGGTAATTGTGCATATAGCTTCACTCAACTAATTCTAGTATCTATGAATTTGCTTGTTTTTTTAAAACTACCTGTGTTCTACCTGGCCTGTTTGCCACAGAAAACCTATGTACTATATGATATGGAGAATGAGACCAGTAGCTTGTGATTCTCTGGGTGCTACAATGCATGATATTAAATTAAATAACAGTAGGAATTCTATGACTATAGGGATCTGATATGACTGGCTATTGACCTATCTCCAGTAAATGACTGCAGGTTGAGGTCAGCAGCTCTTGTCCTTTTGGTCTATGCTGTAATGTCATCATTCTACATTTTCAGTGTTTTTGTATGCTAATGCTTATGTAAGCCATGGGGACTCATTTGCTAGCAGGTTTTGTTACATTTCTTAAATGACTTTAAGATGCTAATTTTTATATAGCTGTTGATGACCAGTATATCTTTCATAGGTAATTATAAAGCTCTCTATTCAACTATGGAGAAATGTGTAGCAAAAAGCTTTTTTTTTTTTATTGTCCTAATGTTTTAAGTTTGTGCTTGCCAAAGATAGTACTAAAAAATAATTCCAGAGTCACAACATACTTCTAGATCCATGTCATGGATAGATTGGTTGTCTCTCAGTCCTCGGTTGTTTCCCTACCTCCCCCCTTTATTTTTTCCCAGCTTTTTTTGACATATAGCTGAAATGTATTAAGTGATATATAGTTAAAGTATACAACCTGATGAGTTTTAACATGTTTGTACCCATGAAATCATACTAAAATCAAAATACTGAATGTATCCATAACTCAAGTTTCAGTGCATTCTCATCCTTTAGCCTGGTTATCAAAAATCCCTTTTGTGCAGTGACCCCAAGTGACATTGGTTCTTTTTCCTGTTCCAAAATGCCATTTGCTTCGTGGTACTGATCTTAAGAAGCTACTTTATTTGCAGGAATTTGTTTGAAACAGTAAATTCTTAGAACAAAGGCTAGCATTTGGAAAACTCTTAACTCTATTTCAGGGTTTATAATAACTTTGTAATGGGATATGATCCCACTTTCCTAGTTCAGGCCATTTCTACATTGACCTACCTCCTGATAGTTTAAATGCACTTAAGTAATTCTGAGAAATTCAAGTCACAGTAGGCATTTCACCTCATGATTATTGTGTACTCATGAATCATTAAGATTAGGAGATGAGCCCAGTTTCTATTATTCTTTCTTACTCTGCATCTCTATTATTTTGTTAAAAATGTATGTGGTTCTTTTCTCTCTCTTTCTATTTCTTCTTTCTTTCCTCCTTCCTTCCCTCTCTCTCCCTCTCTCTTTCTCTCTATTTCTTCCTTCCTCCCTCCCTCCCTCCCTCCCTTTCTTCCTTCCTTCCTTCCTTCCTTCCTTCCTTCCTTCCTTCCTTCCTTCCTTCCCTCCTTCCTTCCTTCCTTCCCCTCTCTCTCTCTCTCTTTCTTTCTTTCTTTCTTTCTTTCTTTCTTTCTTTCTTTCTTTCTTTCTTTCTTTCTTTCTTTCTTGCTCTCTTTCTTTCTTTTCTTTCTTTCTTTCTTTCTTTCTTTCTTTCTTTCTTTCTTTCTTTCTTTCTTTCTTTCTTTCTTTCTTTCTTTCTTTCTTCCCTTCCTTCCTTCCTTCCTTTCCTTCTTTCCTCTTCCTTTCTCTCCTCTTCCTTTCTCCTTTTCTCTCCTCCCTTTCTCCTTCCCCTCCCCTTTCCCCTTCCCCCTTCCCCCTTTCTCCTGTCCCCTCCCCTTCCCTCCCCTCCCCTTCCTTCCTTTTTCCCTTTTCCCTTTTCCCTTTTCCCTCTTTCCTTTCCTTTCCTGTCCTGTCCTGTGTTGGAATTTGAACCTAAAACTTTGTGCTGGCCAAGTAGGTACCCTGCTTCTTGAGCTTATCTCTTCAGCCCTCTTTGTTCTGATTATTTTTGAGATAATCTCACTTTTTGCTCAAGCTGTCCTGGACCACAGTTCTCCATGTATGCTTCCTACTGTAGCTGGGGTGACAGGTACAAGCAACTATGCCCAACCTTTTCTATGAAGATGAGGGGTCTCTTGGACTTTTCTTTTTTCCTAGAGTGGCCTGGAAGCATGATCTTCCTACTCTCAGCCTCATGTATAGCTGGAATGACAGGTGTCTACCACTGTCAGCCTCTTGTATAGTTAGAATGACAGGTGTCTACCACTGTCAGCCAGAATGACAGGTGTCTACCACTGTCACCTGTCAGCCTCTTGTATAGTTAGAATGACAGGTGTCTACCACTGTCAGCCTCTTATATAGCTGGAATGACAGGTGTCTACCACTGTCAGCCTCTTACATAGTTAGAATGACAGGTATCTACCACTGTGCCCAGTGTTGGTTGAGCTGAGGTCTCTTGAACTTTCCCAGGCTGGCTTCCAACCACTGTCTTACCAGTCTCTCCCCTGAAGTAGCTAGGAGTAAAAGCATCAGCCACAAGTGTCTGGCCTATTTTTTACCTAACATATTTAAATAATTAACACATACACACATTTGATTATTACAGAACTGCCAAGTAATTTGTCAGTATCCTTGGCCAAATAAATGTTCTCTGTAAAGATGAGATTTGAACTCAGGGCCTCACACTTGCTAACCAGTTGTTCTACCACTTTTTTTTTTTTTTGGTCAGTCGTGGGGCCTGAACTCTGGGCCTGGGCACTGTCCCTCAGCTCTTCAGCTCAGGGCTAGCACCCTACCATTTGAGCCACAGCACCACTTCTGGCTTTTTCTGCTTATATGGTGCTGAGGAATTGAACCCAGGGCCTCATGCATGCAAGGCAAGCACTCTATCACTGAGCCATCTTCCCAGCCCCTCTACCACTTTTTATGTACTGGTTATTTTTTAGATAGGATCTCATTTCCTTCCTAGACCAACATCCTTCTGTTTTTTGCTTACTACCATAGCTGGATTGCCACCAGCTTCTTCCATTCAAATGGAGTCTCATGGACTTTTCCATCTGGACTGATCAAGAACTGTTTCTTCCTGATCTAGGCCTCCCGTGTGTAGCTAGAATTACAGATGTCAACAACCAGTACCCAGCTCCATAAAGATTTTTCTGGTTGATCCCTAATATTTTGTGGGTAATCTTAACTGTCATGCCTCCAATATAATAATAGTTCCTGTGAGATGGAGTAATTATAATTATTCCATGAAGTTATCATGAAAATAAATGAAATAGTATGGGCAAATTTCTTGATGTTTTCTGAGACAAACAGGAAATAGTCCATGTTGGTTATTAATGCCTCTTGATATGACATATATTAAACATAAAACCTCACGCTTTTTCCTTATTACTATTTAACAGTTTAGTCCTGCTGAGTTAATTATTTTGCCTCCCCTCCCCCCCCCCCCCCCCGTCCCTAGAATCTCAAAGTGGTCTTTGTAGATACTGTGACTGTTTACTAGGGGAAAAAAATACAAAACTAGGCTTCATATTTTAATTGCTTTAATTTTTTTTTTACAAAGTGGGAGGGAAGTGAGGCTGCTTGATTATTGTTTAACCTAGTAAGTATGCACCTCATTTGAGAGTTGGGTCTTACTGTTTCTCTCCCAAGTGAAATCTAAGTGGCGACACTCTGTTGTTTCCAAATCCAGGCAGCTGCTAGAGAAGAAATCCTTGCGAATGGAGGGAGCCTGTCACATCACCATGGAGGTACTCTTTTTTGGGGGGAGTAGGATTTCTAATATTCCTACTTCAAACAATCTTTGATTTGATAAAATGCTGGGGAGAATTACAATGTGAGTCATTGAGAGGACCAAAATGTCGTAAGCTTTTTCATGTGTTTGAATAGCTATGACTAAAATACAAAGATTAGTATACACCTGTAGAAGCTTGATTTGACAAGCCAGCCAAAATAGGGAACCTAGCCAGATTTCTGAGTTCTCAGGAACCTCACAATAGCAAGAAATAGCCCAGCTTACAAAGAGGTTGTTTGACCATTACAGCCAAAAGTTTTTTTTAAGGAAGTGGAGGGAAAAAACAACAAAAACTGGATGAGAATGTATTTTAGACTATTGAAGTATAGCTGGATATCTTTATTAAATGTTTTTTGTTCTGCTAACCCAAACTTAACAAACTAATCAAGAACAGGATATCACAAAACACAATATTATGTTAATTACTTGTTGGTGATTTTTGTTTTAGGGTGTTTTTTTTTCCAGTACTGGGAATTAAACTAAAGACTCAAGCTTTCTAGACAAATTTTCTGTCATTTGACCTATTTCCCAGTCCCCAAATTTTAATTTATTCTTGTTTTACTTTCTGACTGCTTTTATAATTGTAATAATATATCAGTTATATCTGGTAATAACATAAGTCAGCTGTTAAGAGTAATATATCCTGTATGATTTCTATGCATTTTTAGGCCCTAGATTTAGAGCTCTTTATTTGTTAAGAACTTCAAGTATGGGGATGTAGTTTGTTTTTATTTTTGCCAGTCCTGGGGTTTGAACTCTGGGCCTAGGCATTATCCCTGAGCTTCTTTTGCTCAAGGCTAGCCCTCCACCACTTAAGCCATAGCACCACTTTTGGCTTTTCTTGAGTAGTTTATTGGAGTAAGAATCTCATGGACTTTCCTGCCTGGGCTTGCTTTGAACCCTGATTCTCAGATCTCAGCCTCCTGAGTAGCTAGAATTATAGGTGTGAGCCACCAGCATCTGGCTAAAGTGGTTTAGTTTTTAGAAATTATTGACATAAAGTTGAAGTTAGCAATATTTTCTTACCTATCAGAGAAGCTCTGCTATATTTAACCATAAATCCTTCATTTTAACCATTTCTCATGTTTCTTATTTTCTGTGTGATCAAAAATATGACTTGTTAGAAACATACTCAAAATTACTTACCTGCTTTCACTAATGCTTAGGAAAAGGAATTAGGTATGCCTAAATAAAGAATACATTTCAGATATGCTGATTCAATGAAAATGTTTTCCCTTTTCCAAACTGCTGAAAATTGGATTTTTTGGGGGATTAGCCCTTATCCTTTTATTCTTCTGTATTCCTTACTTCCTTAGTGATTATTTCAGTGTTACAATTTAAGTGATTTTCTTTCTATGGATACTGCCTCTTCTCCTGCTGGGGCTAGTGCAATAGCCTCCTAACTAATCTGTCTCTACTTTGTTCCCTGCTCTCAGCTCTGCTGCCAGAGTACCTTTTTTTTTGTGGTTTAAATCAGGGCTAATGACAATTGCCTCATGAAGGTTAGAATGTGTTTGTGACTTTAAGTATCACTATCTCACAATACTATGAAATTTTTGAAATTTATGTAATCAATCACAATAAAAAAAATTTTAAAAATCGGGCTTCTTCTCACATTCAGAAAAAAATCTAGATTCCTTACCAGATATGAATGGTGGTTATTCTCCCTCCTTCCCCTCTCCTTTCATCTCCTCCTCCCCCTCCTCAGCTACCTCTCCCTGCCTGTCTTCCTCTCCCAAGGCCAGAATTAGCCTTCCTGCTGTTCCTCAAACATACCAATTCCTTTTCTCCTTCAAGGCTTATGATAATTAGTTCCCTCCTTTTTTCTTTTCTTTCTCTCCTTTTCTCTTTTTTCATTTTCTCTTCTCATTTTCTCTTCCATTTCTCTTCCCTCCCTTCCTTTCCCCTTCCCTTCTCTCATCTCTTCTCTTTTTTTATGCTGATACTGGGACTTAAATGCAAGGCCTTGCATTCTCCCTCAGCTTTTTCGATCATGCTGGCACTCTTACCTGTTGAACCTGACCTCCAGTTCTCTTCCCTCTTTTTCTAATATTCTTTCTCTTATTTTTTTTCCCTTAAGTTTTGCATGCCTCACATTTGAGTCTCCAGTTCAAAACATAACCTTTTTAGAAGTGTCTTCCATGTATGTCCTGTTGTGTAGAATTTGTTAAAATTCACTGTTGGATTCCCCAGTCCCTAGAGCAGTGTTTGGCTGCTATACACAGTTGTGTGTAGTAAATGTATGTGAAAATGCTACGTGAGTGCATGTCCAAGTATTTAAAAGAATTTCTGACAGCTCTGTTTCACATTAGAATGACAATTGTACTCTTAATACTAATTACCTTCAAGCATGTTACCCAGCTTTGATTGAATATGGGATCATATTTAATATATTAAGGTTAGTTTACTTAATAATATTTCTGGAAAGAGTGAGAGTCAGCTTATTCAGTAGAATAGAGTAAAATAATATACATTTCTTTCTCTGCAGTTTCATGCCTTTGGTCATTTCAGTGTTCTTTCATAGGTGAATGTCTTAGAAATAAAAGGTTTCATTCATACTTTGTTTTAAAATAAATATAAGTTTGAGGGGCTGATAAATAGAAAAAATACAGACTTTGGGATCAAATCTATATTGGACTGCTGGTACTTAACTGTGTAATGTTAATCAGTAATTGTTCTGAGCTGCCTCAACTGGAAAACAGGAATAGTAATAGTGATAATGTAAACATGCATAAAAATGGTATATTAGTCTGGCAATAATGGTACATTCCTATAATCCCCCTTTCTCAGGTGGCAAATCCTGGTTTGAGGCTAGCCATGGCAGAAAGTTAGCAAGACCTAACTGAGAAACAAGCTGGGTGTTATAAAAATGTAGTATATTTTGTATCAGTAGTAGCAACACCAAGTGGCGTTCTTGTTTATATTTTTTGTAATAACAATGAAGAAAAGATTATAGCTTATTTAGGAATGATCTATCCATTAGATTGCTCTAGAAAAATGTCTCTCTTAAGTTTTTCTCTTTAAAGTTACTTATTAGCTTGTGAATTTCAAATGCCCATCGCTATTTAGTATAGTTTCACAAAGCAAAAATCTTTTTAGTATAAATTTTAAATAATAATGTTTAATTGTTCTACTAAACTCACACTAGAGTTTTGAGAGAACACTTACTTTATGTGCACAAATGATTATTTTTTATTTTGAACTCTAGGCTGAAAACTAAGCTGACTTCATAGTAACATCTTTATTTACTGACCTTCAGGCAATGTCATGCCACTCAGTTTTTGAGTTGCAGAGTGGAAGAGCTGGGGGTTGCAAGAATATTGATGCAATTTTTCTTGGAGGAGTTGGCCTGTAATTGTGATTAATGACAGTTGCTTTCACTATCTGGAAACAGACAGACTGGTTTGTCTGCCTACAATCATGCTGTGATAAATAGAGCTATTTTAACTCTGGTTTTGTGTATCAAAGAAAACAGATGTAGTCTGGAACTGGAGGCTATCAGAAAATATAAACCTGCAGAACTGTATCTTCATAGTGCTTGTTTTCTAACTGTCCAGCTGGTCAGTTTAAACAGCAAGGTTTATGTCAGCCACATATTTCACTTTATGACTTAAATTTTAAACTGCTCATTTGCTAAAATTGAAACTGTCATTGTCAGAAAAGAAAATACTCTGATTAATAACATTGATATCTTTACCTAACTAAATTATTCACCGGACAGCTATTTTTAGCTCTTTTATGATCTTAAAAAGAATCTAATAATATTTTAAAGTAAAAGAAGACCATTCAAAAGGAGCTGAACAGAGCATCAGCTTTGAGACCATTGTGAAAAACTTATAGGCATAAAAATTAGAAAAGAACAAGCAAAGTTATCTCTATTTTTATGCTTGATGGTTAATGTGGAATATCCCAAAGAATATATAAACAGAGTCAGTAAGAATGTAGAATATAAGCTCACATAGAGAAATTAATTGAATTTCTGTATGTTAACAACAAGCCTGCTTCCATCAGAATGATATTTGTACCATTCATAAGGAAATGAAAAGACTTGGAAAAAAAATTAATTAAGCCAAGTAAACCAAACTCAAAGAAACAGAGATTGCATGTTTTCCCTCTTTGTTATAACTAGAATGTGCCTATAAATCTACAGGTAAACACACTGGATGGTAAAAGACAAAAAATTATACTTGGACGTGATAAATTACATAGGACTCTAAACATTCACACAGTGAGACCAAAGGAGGATATTCTTGGGAGAGGAGCATAAAGGTTCAATAGCTATGTGCATATGATCTTTATATATAAAACAATGTTTTTCAAAATGGACTCTAAGAAATAGAAACAACTTTTTTGTTACGTTGCTTTTTTTTTTCTCCTTTGTCACTGTTTTTGATTTCTGTACCTTTTTGTCTTGTAAGTTTATGTGATTTAGGGAGGGTAGGGGAGAACATAAAAATGGTGGATAAAGGGTGAACAAATGCAGCAGTAGACAAAAGCATTGTCTACTCACTAGACATAATTTTGAAAATGAACTATATAAATTGTGGGGGAATAGGGTCGGGAGGGAACAATTAGTAGAAAATAAGGGAAGAGATGACACTTCAAAAAGCAATGTACTCATTACCTGACTTACATAACTGTTAACTCCTCTGTACATCACCTTTACAAAAATAATTTAAAAAAATTTAAAAAAACAGGCATATTGAAGCTGAAATGTAAAAAATACCACTTACAGTTGCTCAAAAGAAAATGGAGACAGATGCCGGTGGCTCATGCCTGTAATCCTGGATAATCAGGAGGTTGAGATCTGAGGATCGCAGTTCAAAGCCAGCCTGGGCAGGAACAGCTGAGAAACTATCTTCATTTAACCTCCAGAAAACCGAAAGTGGTACTGCGGCTCAAGTGGTAGAGCACTAGCCTTGAGCTGAAAAGCTCAGGGACAGTGCCCAGGCCCAGAGTTGAAGACCCACAACCGACCAAAAAAAAGAGAGAGAGAGAAGGAAAGAAGGAAGGAAGGGAGGAGGGAAGGGAAGGGGAGGGAGGGAGGGAGGGAAGGAGGAAGGAAATGAAGTACTCATAAATCTAGTACACACACACACACACACACACACACATGCACGCACGCACACACGCACACACGCACACACGCATCTATCTGACAAAATAGCTACAAGATTTATATTCTAAAAATTGTAGAATTCTGGTAAAAGAAAGCTAGTAAGACCTAAACAGATAAACAGAGTATGGAGTATAGAGTGTATAGAGTTCATGGACTGTTAACCAACTTAATATAGTAAAAATATCAGTTCTGTCCAAAACCATTCATTTATTCATTAATTTACTCATTCATTTTTACCAGTATGGGGGCTTGAGTTCTTGCTAAGCTGTTTTGCTTTTGGCTGATGAGGTGGTACTCTTAGCACTTGAGGCTTTTTTTTTTTTTTTGGCTGGTTAGTTGGACATAACAGTTTTTTAGTTTTGTCTGCCTGGCCTGTATCTGAACTTGGATTCTCAGATCTCTGCCTCCCTAATTGCTAGGCTTATCGGTACAAGCTACTGTTATATGGCTCAGTGTTTAAAGATTGCCTATCTAAATTTCAGCAAGAATTTTTTGTTACCATTTCAACAATAATTTTGAGGAATGATTCTTGCAAAAAGTATATGGTAAAGCAAGAGAATTAGAGAACTAAAGCAAATTTGAGAAAAGACAAAGTAAAAGTAAACAAGTTTTTTTATTTCAAGCCTTACTATAGAGTTTAAGACTATATAGTACTATATAGTAATTAAGAAAATGTTGTATTGGAACAGAACAGAGAACACAGAATTAGACCCACACAAATACACCCAGCTGACTGACAAAATAACAAAAGCAATCCAAGGAGGAAGCATAGCCTTTTTAAGAAATGGTGCTGGAGCAATTGTACACAGAAAGAACAAATTGTGCTAGAAATCACACATCTGAGATCTCAAAATAGGTAATGAACTTAAATGTAACATGTAGAGTGCTGAACTTGTAGAACAAAAGCATAGGAGAAAGTCTTCAGGATTAAAGAGTTTCTTAGGTTTAAATTGGTCAGCAAAAGGGAAAAAATGATTCAGGGAAAACTATATTCAATCAAAAGTAAGTTTTACCATGAAGAACTCAGGAGGATGGAAAGATAGACCACAGAATGGGAAAGAAGATGTACAAACTACATACCCAACACAGACATATCTACCTTAAGAACTTAGTAGTAAAAGGCAAAAATATTCCAATTAAAAATGAACAAATGGCAGGAAGAAATATTTCACATCAGTTTTATTCATAATAGCCAAAACAGCCCAGATGTTCTTCCTCTGGTGAATAACTAAACAAAGTATAGTATAGTACATCTATGTCATGGAATACTACTAGACAGCAAAGAGGAATGAGCTGTTGCAATGTGAACTGCTTGGCTGAACAGGCAAGGACTTGTGCTGGCTGGTGAAAAGGCAGTCCCCCAAATGACATCCTGCTGCCTTTCATAACACTTTTGAAATGATAAAATTGTAGAAATGGAGAGCAGACTACTAGTAGTTTCCAGGAGTCAGGGCTGGGGAGGAAATAACTATAACTAGGAAATAAATAAATCGTATCAAAAATTTATTGTGATTTTTTTTTTTTTTTTTTTTTTTTTTTGTCGGTCGTGGGGCTTGAACTCTGGGCCTGGGCGCTGTCCCTCAGCTCTTCAGCTCAAGGCGAGCGCTCTACCACTTGAGCTATAGCGCCACTTGTGATATTTTTATACATACATACATACATATATATATATATATATATATATATATATATATATATTTCAGATTCACCTCTTTTAATCTTTCCAAAACCCTCCTACTTATTGGGTTTCATTGTGCTATTTTCATGTGTATGTATATTTCAGTCATGTTCATTGTCATTTTCCATCATCCTCTCCTTTCTCCCTCCTGTCTTCCAAACAGTCCTTTTAAATCATGTCATGCCATATTGTTGGGTGTGTGTGTGTGTGTAATATTTCCTTTATTCATTGATTGTTGAGTACTTAGAGTTATTCTACAGCATGGCTATTTTAGATAGTGTTGCAGTGAACATGGGTATGCAGATACTGCTCTCATATCTGACTTATAGTTCTTCAATATATGCCCAAGAATGGTACAGCAGGATTATTATGGTAGTTGTATTTTTAGTTTGTTGCGGAGCCTCCTATTCATTTCTGTCACGTTCCCCTTATCAAGGAGCCCACTATAAAGGGTTCTCTTCCCCATCCTTACTAGCATCTGTTGTTTGTTTTCTTCCTTTTGAAAGGGGTAGTACTGAGCTTTGAACTCAGGACCTTGCACTTGTTAGGCTGGTGCTTTATCACTCCAGCCTTGTTCTTTGTAGTTATTTCATAGATGAAATGCAACAGTCTTTTCTGCCCAAGTTAGACTTAACTGTTATCCTTCAGATCTTAGCCTCTTGAGTAGCTAAGATTACAAGCATTAGTTACTGGCACCAGGCTATTTGTCTTCTTGATGATTGTCATTCTGTTTGGGATGAGATAGTTTTTGCCCGCTGGTCCTGGGGCTTGAATTCAGGGACTAGGGCCTGAGCTGCTTTTTCCCAAAGTGAGTTCTCTACTCCATAGCTTTGCTTGCAGCTTTTTTTTTTTTTTTTTTTTTTGGTAGTTTATTGGAGATAAGAGTCTCAGACTTTCCTCCCTGGGCTGGCTTTCAACCACGATCCTTAGGTGTCAACCTCCTGAGTAGCTAGGATGACACTAAAGCGTGTGGTCTCCATGTGGTTTTAGTGTTATTTCCTTTATAGCTGAGATATTGAACAATTTTTGTGTATTATTTGTACTTCCTTTTTGAGAACTGTCTGTTCAGTTCATTTGTATTTACTAAGTGGGTTACATATTTGGAGTTTAATTTTTGAGACTGGGAATTAATGCTTTCTCAGATGAGTATTAGCAAAGTCATGATATGATAGAACAGCTGTATCATAGGTTCAGATTTGAGGATTGACAGAAATTTTATAGGTAAAATTTTCTGCTCCCTGCCCTTCCTACCTATGCAACTATACATGCTCAGTATTAGATAAAGGTCCAATGACAACATTGTGTCTGTTGTCTTTTACCACCTGTTCATGAAAACTATGCCTTCAGAGATAACTTTAAGAGAAGATAGATAGCTTGAATAACCACTCCTCTTCAGACCTCTAAAGAGAACTTACTCTTCTTGGCACTTTTTTTAAAGCTCAAGTCTAGCATTCTACCCCTTGAGCCACAGCACCACTTCCGATTTTCTGGTGGTTAATTGGAGATAAGAGTCTCACAGATGTTCCTGCCTAGGCTGGCTTTGAACTGTAATTTTCAGGTCTCAGCCTACTGAGTAGCTAGGATTATAGGCATGAGTCACCAATGCTTGGCTCTTTCTGACACTTTTATGTCTAAGATTCTTATAAGTAAGATATTTGTTCATCCAAGAATACCTACACTCTATTATTATAGAATACTTTTTGTAGTTTTATAGTATTAGCAAACAGATAATTCTGATAAGAGATTTTCAAATTTAAATCTTTTTTCTTTTTCTTTTTTTTTTTTTTTTTTTTTGTCGGTCTTGGGGCATGGGCCTGGGCGCCTGGGCCTGGGCGCTGTCCTTCAGCTCTTTCAGCTCAAGGCTAGTGCCCTACCAGGTGAGCCACATGCCACTTCTGGCTTTTTTCTGCTTCTGTGGTGCTGAGGAATTGAACCCAGAGCCTCATGCAATTCTAAATATATGTCCCATTTCATTATTTATTCTTAACAAATGTACAAGTCTCCTTGGCTTTAGAAGCAAGCTTAGTGTTTAAAAAAGTTAAATTATATCAAGCTAAAAGAGACTTCTATGACAAGCAGACCCCAGATTTGTCTCTTTTAAGTGGAGCCTTTGGTGCTTTCTGCTAAATCTTCATTCCCTTAAACCACAAAGAGTTAACTCCTGATAATAATTAGTGGCTATGCTGACCAAGTCCACACTTTCCACAAACAATATCACTTCACTGCTGCCTTCACATATACATCTGTTTAATTTTTTTGTGCTGTTGACTACACTACAGAATATATTGTTCCTTAGAGTGGTTAACATCCAAATGTGAATAATGAGCCTTTGATTTCAAAGGATATCTCTGGAAGTTTCCGTTTTTTTTTCTTTCACAAGTATATATATAAATTAATTGTATATTGGAGAACACATATACCCCCAGGGAAAAAAGAGAAAAAAAATCCAACCTGTTTATCCAGTTGGCATGTATACAGCAATAGAAACAAAATTGTAAAATGTGAAAGTGTGAGCCCTGTTTTTAATTCAAACTGCAAAAGATCCTCCCCGGTATATGTTCAATAGTTGAATCCTCATTTTTGTATCTTATGCATCTAAGACTTTTAAATATATGAATACTGTGGGCATTCTTATTTATAATAGTTAATTGTGGAATACATGGTTCCTATAGCTTTTCTTTTTTTCAGAAATGGTGAACTTGGCTTTTTATAACAATGTTAACTCTAAGGCAGCAAAATTTAAACATTGAGAGAATCAGAGATCAAAAGTTACTAACAATAAATGCCACCACCTCAGATGATTCAGATGTAGAAAGGAAACAAGACTCTATGTGGTCCAAATGTACATGCCTTTTGAGCCAATAGCCATCATGCATTGGTATGCTAAAATAGTCTTAGGCTATCTGTTTGTTATTTTTATTCATTCTCCTTTCTCTGATGTAGCATGCTTCAGAAAATGAACATGTTTAAGCTACTAATATATAGATATGTGTACATGTGTGTTGCATATATACAAACTGTGTAGGCAGCTAATTTCTGAGTGCTTAACAGTTCAAGAATTGTTCAGGGGGATTTGCGTGTGATGGTGCATGCCTGTAATCCCTCCACTCAGGAGGTAGAGACAATAGCAAAACTCTCTCTCTCTCTCTCAAAAAAAAAACCCTCCCCAAAAGAATGTACAAGGGCATTATTGTGATTGTGTGGCTATAGAATGAAAGTCAACTTAGATTGCAATGTCTTTTTTCTCTGGGTTTGGGCTTGTGTTGTTCTAGGCATCTACAGAAAGTTCTCCAGATCTCAGTATCATTTGCAGTAATTGTCTTATTAAGGCACATTGAGTGTTTTTACTGAAGCTTTTTTCTACCTATACTCTCATTATACAATGTACTTGACTTAATTTGGTAAGCAAAGCAAAACATTGCTAGTCTGTAATTTCAGTTTATGATTTCTAATGCCAGTCTAAATCTAGTCAATAGCAGAAATTCATATACCTGTTTACCACCAAGGAGTTAATTCTTTCATCAAGTATGTTTCTGAGGGGCCACAGCTATGTTGGCTACTTTCTACTTCACTAATCAAATGTATGTTAGATTGATTATTGTAAAAGTATAAACCATAGAAAATTTGACAAGATAGATGTGTAAATTATCCTTCTGACAGAACTAATGATGCACTCCAAGCACCTTCTGTTTTCTAGCGTTTGGTGAGAGACTTCATTAAATATGCAATGGCTTTTGGGTGGCTTCTCAGATGATGGTTGAGTTCCTTGTGGAATTGCATTCTTACTAGAGGTGTAAAACCAGCAGACAAGCTAGCTATTGGGCATCCTGCTGAGCTTCTAATGTGCTCCATCTTGTTGGAGCAGTTGTTTGCAATCTTTTCAGGACAATTACATCTATAACCATAGGACACATTCAGTGAAACTGTATTACAGATAACAGTGGAGACTGGCATTGACTGCTCTTCACCCCTCTCTAAGTTGCCTCAGTATGAGACGCATGTAGGAAAATAGTAGGGCCACTTATATTTGTCAAGAGAGGTTGTTTTGACTTTTTAATCTCACAGAGCAAATCTGGAAATAACTAATTTTTAACATTTAAATATTAACATAGAGTATTAGAACTGAAGACTAGATTCTAATCCATTTGTAAGTGAGAAAATTGAGATTAAAGCATAGTCATGGGTTACTCCTTAGGGAGATGGATGTTACATAAAAAGTTCAGGTAGCATATTTTTTAGATAGTAGATATAATATGAATAGGAATTTGTATTGTTTAGTGTCTGGTTTAGTGCTTTCTTGAACAAATTTTTTTTTATTAAGTTGGTTTTTGTTTTTGTTTTGGCCAAACCTTATTTTTTCTATCTCAACACCAACAGTAATTTTACTTCCAAAAGCCAAGCAGAAATATCTTGCTGTTTAAGGGTATCTTGCTACTTATTATTTTGATGACAGTTTGATGATTTCATGGAAAACTTGGCACAAAAGATGGTTTGAGTCGAACTGAAATGGTATTTAAGGTTTCCAGAAGGGAGATGCCATGATACATTGCACAACCTGATAAATGAGACAGGCTCCATACTTTAATGAAAGAAGGTTTCTCATTTCAGTTGGCCAACTAAGTCACTGTTTATGACTGGATCATTAATGAACATTTGTGGAAAATGATGACCATTTGAATCATACTAATGCATATGTTTGAGAAGTGCTAACTGCAAAATAACACAACTATAAATTAAAAGTTACCCATTTGATACATAGTCAGGATTTTGCTTTACTTTTCAAGGCCAAGAAGTCTTTTACATGTAAGTCTTTTACATGTATGTAAATAAACTTACATATACACATGTTACGTATATATGTATACGTAACATGTGTATATGTAAGTTTATTCATTGCTTTCACTATATTATATACGTTTGTTAATGGGCTTTAAAATGATATATGTGTTATAGACTTTTAAAATAGAATTATATCAACTTATTTTCCTTGAGGTAATAAGACCAAGGAGGGACATTAGAGAGTTTTAAAAAACAAAAGGTTAAATTTAAAAGAACTTTAGGTATCTGATACTTTCAATGCCAAAAAAAAAAAATCATAAATGCAGAAAGTAACCATTTTTTGGGAAGGTGCAATTTTATTTAGAAACATTGTGAAAAGAAAATATAAATAGACTTCATAACTAGTTTTCTTTCCTATAGACATAGCTAAGGTTCAGATTTTCTTACGTTTTTAAAGATCATGTTTTCATAAAATATTTTAACGATCTGTATCTTGTCCTTTTTTGCATAGTGTACCCAGCAAATTCATTTCTATGTGGGTTTTTTTGTTGTCGCTAACATCATTTTCTCTGAAACATTGGCATATTGGTAGTTAAGATACAATCAAATTTTTTTTAATCCATGTTTTCATCCTACTGTTACTTGAAAGTAGTCTGTACTCTCAGTCCAGGCTTTCTTCAATCTCTGTTTCATAGTTTATAGAGAAAGGAGACACTGAAACACAGACTTCCCCTGGGAATGCATTGCGCTTAATGAGCTTGATAGTCTGGTGGGCTCAATAAATCAAATAAAGCAAAACATTTCTCATTTTTTGAATAAAAACATTTATCACACAGTGTTTGTGCACTCATGGTCACAAGATTGATTGGTTCCTAGCATCATAGTGTATATTGAAGCATTTTTGATTTTGTCTTTCCAGTGGGCAAGTTACGGAAGCAGTGGCTAAAGGAAAGCATTTCTGATGTCGGCTTTGGGATGCTGAAATCTGTCAAGGAATATGTGGACCCCAGTAACATCTTTGGAAACAGAAACCTTTTATAAGTCCATTAACATCATTATAAAAAATAATACTTTTTATTTAAGTATTCATCTATGGTTATACCAGTTATCAAATATATCATGGACTGTATTCAGCTATATTTGTTTGTTAGTTTAAAATGTTTGTATTCGTTCTGTACTTTGTTTTGTTTCTACACTTATGGGTTGACAGATGGTATTCCTCAATCTCTGTCACTGTAGGTATATCAGCTTACATCCAATTGTTTGTTGTTGTAAATTTTAGTGTGGCAGCCCAAGGCTGCAAGTTATTTTAGAGAAAGGTGCTGCCAGCTGTCTAGAAAGGCAGATTTGGGTACCATCTATTGTTTTAGCCTTTTATTAAAAATGCACATTACTAGGAAGCAGTTACCTAAGGAAAGATTCCCCTGGGGAGTGATCTATGTATATGTTTTTAAGAACATATTCAACTGGGAGTAGACCATTGAGGGAGTACATTCATGAATGAACATAGCAACCTATTGGGATGCCATCATCTGTAAGTTGCTTGGTTTACAGTTTTCTTTGAAATTACAACATAGTTACAAACCTTAAATCACCAGTATGCAAATAATTCTATGAGAGGACATATTTGTTCTCCATGTTTCTGTTTGGGTTGTGTTTGTATCACGGATATATATTCTAGATTGTGTTTGGTGAGAAAAGCTGATGTACCATTCATTGTAAGTGAAGAACAGGCTTCTGTGAAATGAAGGCCTTTATCCTCCCTAGCGTTCTGATATTTCTGCTGTTGCATGCTTGTTGCTGTGCTGCAGAGGAAGCTGCAACAGGAGCAGAACAAAGATCCTGACCCTATGTGACAAATTGAAAGAATTTGTTTGGCTAAAGAAAGTCATCATTTGGCTCTTGAATTTGAAAGCCTCAGTGATTTCAATGACGAAAGACCTTTTTTTTTAAAAAAAAAATTAACCTAAATAGCATGATAAATTTTCATATAAAAGTAACATTTCAATTTTGTTCTTAATAAAGGTTTAATGCCTTTTATGAATTACTGGTTTAGCCTAAATTTTAAAAAATGTATTAATGCATATGCCATAATCAAAAGTTTAAAATATCCTGTTTCTTAAATTATAAAAACATTAATCACATTTAGCAAACATTTTTACATTCAACCTGATATTTTAAAAAAAAGTGAAATGATTAAATCACCGTCAAGCTTCATGATTCACATTTGGAGATGGATTCTTTTCTTAATGCAATACCAAACTTTTGATAATTTTTTAAAATTAATATTTAATCAGATAATGTATGTGAAAATGCAGACGATCCTTTAAAAGGACTCACTGTCTGTGTATGTAGCAACAGCTCCAAAGTATTTTTGGGCAGTTTGATACCTTTTATATCTGAAATAGCCTTAACCAGAAAAGTAAAATTTGAAATTGACAAAATGTTATTTTTAAGACTTCAAAATGATGAATAATTTTTAACTATTAAAATTGGCCACAAACTAACAAAACTTAAACCTGTAGGCAAATCAAAATTATTAGTTTAACAACAAAAACTGAATATTTACTTTTTAGAACTTGTGTCTCTTTGTTGGTGATTTAGTTTGAATTATCAAATTTCCAACCGATATTTGCTTAATCCCTTGATTGTTTGAAATAGTTGGACACTTAATAAGAAAATGCCTCTGAAATTATAAGATCTTCAGTTTCATAAAATGCATCTGTTCATTAAGGTGATTTCTAATTGGTGATCAAAATGTAAAATTTACTAAGGTACTAATATCTCACTGATTGTGTGTATTCATGTTACTAAATAATGTTTTAATAAAACAGATTTATTATTAGATCCATTCCTTTGCATGTGACTGGTACAACATTCTTTCCCAGAGAGTTCAGCTTTTGTCACAGAGATCTGTATTTGATATTAGGATTTATAAATGTAATATCTAAAATTGTTGTGTTCACTATTCTATGTGAACCTTATGGAAGTTAGTGAAATAAATCTTTGTTTTCCTTTTTCCATGTATGCTAGGATTCCCCAACCTTGATTTTATAATGGTGACTATATTTTATAGTTGGAATCATTTATACAGGTATCATTATGGAGCACAGGAATATTCATCGGTATTGTTTATTCTGATTTACTATATCAGAATGCCTTCCCCAACTTCTCAAAGACTCAGTTCTGGAGGTACCTCACTATAGTGGAGGACTATGAAAATGCACAGAGCACTTAACCCATGCCTCTTATTTCTGAAATATTTGAAAATGGCTTCATAAAGCTAGGAGAATAGTGTTTATGTTAGGCTTTTTAATTCATTTTGAATAATTTTATTTAAAATTTAAAAGCCCATAACCTAGTTGATTTTCAGTACTGGGTAACACTGACTTGTCTTTTTTAAGTTAATAATATTTGTAGTATCTTTCTTAAATTTGGTGATGTTACCTGTGGATTGGGGTTTCAGTGGGAATGGGAACTTGCTGCTAGTAAGAAGTAGCACTGATACTAAAGATTTAATGTGCACAGGCTTTATTGTGATTGCCTTAATGTTGGTATACAAGTGAATTTACTTTGGTTTTAAGTATACATGAGCCATTTCAGTTTAAGAATTGTGGAGGCCACATTTTATTCTTCTCAGTATTTGAACATAGCAAAGAGGATTAAGTTATTTCCTCTTGAGGAATTGGAAGTTTGTTTCTAAGAGTGATTACAGTAGTATAGGCCATTACTCTGAGGTTATTTATGAAGTGGGAAGCCTTCTAGTATGTATATTGTAGTGTTTTGATATATTTTGAAAAACAAAAGTGGAATAAAGAATGATGTTCTATCAATGTGTATATTATCCCACATACAGTTGATTCCAAGTGAACCTTTTTCCCAGACTATTATTAACTAAACCCAAGATTTCATTTTAAAAATGTCTTTCTCCATGTTGACCCCAGAGATTTTTTTTTTCTTTGTTACATTCTTTCACAATTAACAGTTTCTGAACTTTAGCTGATCAGAGAAGCTCTCAAGCCCTAAGCTGAAGTATGTTGTTTCCTCAGCTGGTCATCTGGAGCTGGGTTTGATTGAGCTCAGTATTAGAGCACTGTTACTTAATGGGGATAGAGTAAAAATCTTGGATGAGCAGGTATAGAATCAAAACTTGGTGCTTTAGACTGCCAGATGGAATGCTGTGGAAAACATTACTCCATTCTAAGAAGCACTGAGACAGAAGTTGGACAGTTTCATTAACTTTTTACCACTTAATCTTTTAGCAATTCTGACTTTAGTTAGGACTTAGCTTATGGTAGGGGGAAAACAGAAGCATTCAGTGTCCTACCTTTAGCTTCATGGGTGTGGGGGGCTAGTTTTGCTCAAAGCTTTATGTTCTCCAGTGAGACATGTGTCCACATATTTATTTCTTACTTGCTTCATATTCCTGAAAGGGAGAAATGCACATACAGTGATGCTGAAATAAAGAAAGTTCAAGCTTACTTGAACTGTTGAACTATGCTATCTGATGGGAAGGATGTAACTTACTCAACTTTCTGTTTCCTAAGCCAAATAGTGTTTGTCTTCAGTGTGAAATTTAACTGTAACAACTGCTTGTATAATGTCAAGATATTATAGAAACATATTATTAATAAAATGGACCTGATCTAAGAGTTTTTTTATTCAAAGGGGGTGTGAAGCTGTTTTTTCTTCTGTTTGTATATGGATTTTTTTCAACTTTAGTTTTTCATCTTCATATTTCTACTTATTTGAAAACAGGAAATAACTTATAATTTGATGTTGGAAAAATAAAGTTCTACCTAACTGATGAAATCCCTTTGGATTTATAGCTAAATATGACATTGCATAGGTTGTATTAATGTTCTTTTTTTAGAAAAAAATCAATGTTAAATTCCTAGTTAGTGTTCAGTCTTATTTGGTTCAGAAGCATTCCCTTTGAAACCTTGGAAGATCCTCAGTGAACGAGCATTCTTAAATGCTTTTCTAATTATAGCTATTCCTTAACAAAGGAGAAAAAGGACCTTGGATATTTGCCACACCAAAGAACTGTCACGGTAACTTACTTCTGTGAATATGGAAAGACTTGGTTCCTAACATTTTTTTTTTTCCACAAGGAGAACATAACTATTACTGGTAAAAAATTTTTTGGATTTTTTGAATTCCCATTCCAAGCCTTTGCAAAAAGGGATAAAACTGTTTAAGTGCAGATTTCTAAGCAACATGCATAGTTTTTAAGGCACCTTATTATTGTTTTTCATAAATACCACAAGCACTCTGTGAAATGTATTTTTAACCTTTAATCCGATTAGCAAAAAGGTTATGAATACTTGTATTGGTACATTTGCTATGAAGCTATTAAGTGACTTAATATCCCCCAAAGCCCTCAGTGCCTTGTTGGTATTATTTTTTCCATGAAATAGCCATTTAATGAGTGGAAGAGGGTAAGTCTTTAAAGATAGAGGCTGTTTAGCAGGCCAAGGCTATTCCTCCTCAAGGTGGGTGTCAGGAATTAACTAGTTGTATGTAGAAACATTGGTATTCTTTTTCCACAATGTTGGTGTGGGTCATCTAGAATATTTACATAATTGTATGGTGAACATGTACTCTGACACATCTAATCAGTGGGATTTGTAACAACTTCTCATTCTTAATGCTTTCTTCTGTCCCGATATAGTAGCCCTAAGATGTGGCCTGGCAAATGTGACAAACTCACCAAGTCTTGAGATGCTTATTACATGCTGTTGGAGTTTTGCTCACACAGCTCCCTAGAAGAGCTGAGCCTAGAAGAATGGTTTTTATTTCTTACGTTCTGTGTCCTTTTTGTGTGATGGTGCCTTCAAAATATTTCTGTTCCTGGGCAATAGTGAATCTTATAAGAAATGTGTATAGATTCGTTTTTTGCTAAGTCTGTGAAATACTTTGGCTCTGAATCAACTTGACTTGAATAATATCCTGAGTCTTCCTCCAAGGCAGCACATATTCCTGCCAGTACTGTAGTAGCCTTTTGGGAGCTACATGTGGGTAAACATTTGTATGTAAGCCATTATACTGCTGTAACTAATGCATATAAAACAGATCTCTTTAAATTTATAGTCTAAAACTGGATACGCAGTGGGAAGGGAGATTTCCTGGAGAGTTCAGAATAGCTTTGTCAATTCAACCTGAGCCATACTGTTTTCCACAAGGGCTCGCCACATAGTCTGTAGACTGTGCTTTCAGTGTATGTTCAGATTCTCCTTTTATTAGTTTTCCTAGATTGTATTGTTCTAAGGCAAATGCCTATGTGTGATTTTTTTAAGGTGTTCTGGGAACAAATAAAACTATTCCATGATTAATTATTGCACAGAAAGTTTTATTTCATATTGATTTCATGTAAACTTCAACAGCATCATGCTGTTACTTGGAGAAATAGAATACATTCTATACCTATGAGTAGCTTCCCCATTAGTGAAGAACATGAACACAGGTATTGATTTTGTCATTGCCTGTTGTTCCCACACTGGAAGGGAGGTTGTAGCTGTCTGGGTTCTGGAATGACTAAAGATGAGATCTGTTGAGCTTTGTTTTACACGATCCATTTCAGTAATCACTAGCTGCACCAAAACTTTTAACTCCTGCTATTGAGCTATAGAATTTTTTGTTTTAGGTCGAAATTCTATTGGAAAATACTGATACCCATTTGAAAGATTTGGTTTTAGTGATGTTAGTTTGTTTAGATAGCCATTACCTTAGAGTACTTCTTAGACTCACACTTCCAGTATGACTAACTGTGGGACACCAGTATGAACTAACACTAGAAAGTTACTCCAACTCATTTACTTTTTTTTTTTCTTTTGGTTGGTTGTGGGTCTTGAACTCAGGACCTGGGCACTGTCCTTGAGCTCTTGCTCAAAGCTAGCACTCTTTCCCTTTTAGCCATAGTTCCACTTTTGGCTTTCTGGTGGCTAATTGGAGATGAGTCTTAACTGTTTGAGCTGGCTTTGAACTGTGATCCTCAGATCTCAGCTTCCTGAATAACTAGGATTAAAAACATGAGCCACCAGTGCCCCTCTTTCATTTAGTCTTGTGTTCCCCACATTTCCTAAAGTTTATGCATTTGGGCATCTAACTCATTGTAGATGGTTCATTCACTTCATCCCCATGGAATGCTCCCAGTTTCCAGTGGTCTGTTTCTCCTGAATGGGTCAGCCAGCCACTGTACACTCCAGATTCACAAATAATATCAGTGCCAACATCCATGCCATCACTAAGGCCACATTCAAAGATGAACTTCCATGAGGAATTCAAAGCCTTTGGGAGGTGAGGTATATCATGGCTGATTAAAGAAGTCTGTGTTTGGTACTTCTGCAATGTCAGATCATGTTCTTTCTCATGGATGGATCTAAGAAAATGGATGTTATCTACTTGTGTAGAAATGAGGGAAGGCACCTGTCATTGGCCTAACTCCAATGTGGCTTTATTTTTGCCACTTATTTCTTCTTGAGTTGCTCTCCTTTGCAGTTAGACTGAATGCCAATAATAACATACTGCTTGATAAACACTTTGGTCAAAAGGGACTGAAATATTGGTAAGCAACAGTGAGTCTCAGGCCCAGTCACCTCATGATGTCATCCCCTCCCAAATGAAGGCAGTTACCTGTGAAGCTGCGGCCTTGAACAGGAGTAATATGGAACCAAAAGGCTTCCCTCAAGCAATGACAGTGATAATTTCTGCAGAACCTGTTGCCAAACCCTACCTGAGATGACTTCCTTTAAATTTTGAGTCTTTATTAGCCCCTTAAAGATGGATTTTGAGGTCATTGAACCTTTTTTATCTATTAATCCTTTCACTTCTTTTCACCACGATTCACCTCTTGATTGGTGTATTGGGACTAGTGGTCTGGCCTAGTCTTTTGGTGACTCTGAGAGCCAGGGCTTCTGCCCTAAAACTTCAGTAACACAAGCCTGCTCAATTCTGTATATGCATATGAAGATCAAGAGTTACTAAGATTACAAATACTGGCGTTATATTTGATCCTTTTAAAACAGACTGTTTAGCTATGGAAAATATTAAGAAAAGACCCAACTGCTCAGTCAGAAGGCTGAGACATTGCAGTTCAAAGCCAGCCTGGGCAGGAAAATTCATGAGATTGTTACCTCCAATAAACTACTCAGAAGAAGCTGAAGTTCAGAAAAAAGCTGGAAGTGGCACTGTGGCTTAAGTGGTAGAGTGCTAGCCTTGAGCACAAAAAGCCTCAGAAACAGTGTCCAGGCCCTGAGTTAAAGCCCAAGGACCAGCAAAACAAAAAACAAAAAAAAACTTTAGAAATATGGGGGGGAAATATTTCCTTTTATTAAGAAAAGTGCTTCCACATCAACATGAGTGCTCTTAGAATAAATATTTTTGTCTGAGTGTTAAGAATCGGGGGTGGGTGTCTTCTAATCAAATAAAAATTATGGGGGTAGCCGGGCGCCGGTGGCTCACGCCTGTAATCCTAGCTACTCAGGAGGCTGAGATCTGAGGATCTGGTTCAAAGCCAGCCCAGGCAGGAAACTCCATGAGCCTCTTAAATCCAGTAAACCACTAGAAAACCGGAAGTGGCGCTGTGGCTCAAGTGGTAGAGCACTAGCCTTGTCCTGAAAAGCACAGGGACAGCGCCCACACCCAGAGTTCAAGCCCCACGACCAACAACAACAATAGATTTTGTGTTAAATTCATTTGTCTTTTAGAATCAAGAAACATATCAGTGTCAGTTGAACATGAGATTAAAGGACATATATCCTAAAAAATAACCATAGTAAGTACCCAAGGAGTTAGGAATTCACTCTCCCAAGTGGTTCCAGGCCTCAGCTTTAGGTTTGTGGTTATATACATTACTAGTAGCCATCTGAATAGTTGTTGCTTCTCTGGAGAGTCAGGGCATGCCATGATTGAACATTTCTCAATCAGTGATGTGAGCAATCAAGAGTTCCTGATATCACTGAACAGGAAATCCAACTGCCTAACAGCAAGGGATTAAAAACTTCTGAAAAGGTTTCATGTTCTAAACGGTCTAACTACATATATACAAACCACAAATACACATCCATGGATAAATAGTGACTGAATAAAGCCTATTTGTCAAAAAGAAATTTGGAAAACATTTGCTTTTGAGTGGTTAATATTCCTTAATTTTTTTTTAAAAAAAGTCATTTGGTTTAGAGTAAATAAGGGGAAAATAATTTTCATGTTGAAAATAAGATTTCAGTTCACTTACTTTCCAAACCTTAAAAGTTTGAAATTGGAAGGGGCACAAAGATACTGCAGCAACATTTTTAATACAGAAGTTGTTTAACAGAGAACATTTCCTAAACATAGAATGTGCTCTAGGACGTACTGAAGATGCTGCTAAACATTTTCTTCCAGATAAGGGTCATCCAATCTTTGGTAAATGAAAACAATCATTAAGATTAGAAATACTACCAAGCACAAGAGGCTCACACTGTAATCCTATCTACTCAAGAGACTGAGATCTGAGGATCACAGTTCAAAGCCAGCCTTTGCAGAAAAAAAGCCCACGAGACTTATCTTCAGTAAACCAAAAACAAAAAAACAACACACCAACTGCCAGAAGTGAAGCTGGTGCTCAAATGGTAGAGCACTATCCTTGAGCAAAAGGGCTCCAGGACAGTTCCCAGGCCCTGAGGTCAAGCCCCGGTACATACACAAAATTAGAAATGCCATAAATCCAAAACCACTGAATTTCACAATAAGTCTTCACAGTAATTTTCTGATCTAATAGATCTTGAGCATTGAATAGTTGGTGCTCATGAGAGACTGTATCAGGCTTTATATTGTATCTCTGTGGCTAGTTTCTAAAGGAAAAAAAAATCGTAATTCTGGAACTGTATTTCACTAGAAAGTGATCAGGCTGAATGAAAAAAATATTAATTTTGTAGGCTAAAAATCAGCAATTTAATGGTTGAACTTGCTTCTTACATTTTTTTTTTCAAAGCCAGGTCAGATTGGGTTACATTTTTGGAAAGGAATAAGGGGCAGAGAAACAATATTAAGTCTCTTACAGGTTTCTGAAACTAACATTTCAGATCAGAAGAACCAAGGATCCCAAAGAATATTGGGAAAAACAGGGAACCACAAAAACTATTGTGGGTTGTGGAGTGAAACAAATACTGAATCTATAAGAATTCTTTTTCAATGACAGGTGTAGACAGGGAAGACAGGTATAAGGGAATAGTATATTCTTCTTATCCCAGTCACAACAACATGGACAATACTGCATTTCCTAAATTACAAATACAACTGCTGGAATACTGAGTTCTCAAGTTTTATTTATATCTTGTTCATATATTCAAATTACAAATGTACAAATGTAACAAGAGAACCATGGAAATTTCTTTGGTAATCTTTTATTATCTACATCACAGCATGACAGTTAAGTGAACAAGACTTCCCACTGAATCCTCAACAGTAAAAGAACCATTTAAATAAAGCATTGTTTCTGGGCTGCTGTGGTGGTACATACTTGTAATCTCAAAACTCCAGGAGGCTGTTTTTCAGGCCAGCCTGAGCTACATAGCAAAACCCTATCTTAAAACCAAAAACATTGCATCTATTTTGTAAAACACTGCCAAGACATCCCAAATTCTAAGAATATACACATATTAGTACAATGAAATGGCTAAATTGTGAGGCTAGAATAAACATTCCCAGAAATGATTAAAAAACCCAGATCATACATATTAACTTCTCCGGGTTATAGATTTAGTGTCTGATCCCTGAATAGTGCAATACATGTGTAAGTTCCTCAAAAGCAACAACAAAGCAAAAAGATAAAAAGAACAGTGTTAGAAATTCTAATAAACACAACAGTCCTGCTCAGTCCAGAGCTTTTCACAGCTTCTGGAGTAAGATCATACAATATTGTATGAAAAGTTAAAAGTGAAAGTTTTATCTTTTGTTATAGTGGTAAAGTGTACAAAATTTAGCATACAACAAATATAAATATTAAAGACTAACTGCAGATAAAAAGCACAAAACTCACAGAATGAAGTCATCATGATTAACCCATTATCCAGAATAACTACATATTCCACCCTATAATCTCATAAATTAAAGCTCTTAACTGTCTGGATTCATAAGTGACTGTATTCTTTCCAGTATGCATTCTTTCTTCTTCCAAGGGTTGCTCTATAACAGCAGGTATATTCCTACCAAAAACTTCACAGTGTTCGAGAAACTGAACACATTCTTCAATAACATTGTCACGAAGCATGATTGTGTGCTTTGACATGTTCTCTAGTAAGGATACGAAGCACCTTTTGGCATAATACCAAGTATCAGTCCCTAACTTTTTATTATAAGGTTCCAAGCTTTTGATAACTCGAGAAATGCCAAAGTCATAATTTCCTTTGGCACAATAAAGTGTTCCTATCACCAAATTCACAATGCAGAGATGGTAGATTTTCTTGTCTGGGTCATCATAGGACAGGTGCTCTTCTTCCTTTTCAATCTTCCTCATCAACTCCTCAGCTTCTTCATTTTGACTGGTCATTATGTAGGAAACACAGAGGTTGGCTAACACAATAGCACTGACATTCAGGATGTTATCATAATGCTTCTTGACTATGGGCTCATAGAAACCAATGGCTTCTTTGTATTTGTTTTCCTGCATGAAAAGGACATGAGCCACATTCAACTTCCACACATCATGTTCATTACAGAATTCCACGGACTTGCGGAAGATCTTCTCCACCATTGAATAATTTTCAAGGTTCCAGTAGATTTTTGCCTGGGCCATCAACACAGGAATGTACTTCTCAAGGGCATCATCATATTCAATCAATGCCTTTTTAACAAGGTCTTCATCTCTATTGTGTCTTGCTTCTTGTACTTGTATAGTGAGTTTCCGGAGCTGTTCAGTCAGCATCCCTGCTAGCCCATCAAGCTTAATGAAAGCCTCTTCAGGAGCTGTCTGGCAAGTGATCATTGCATCCAGGAAGTCATAGAGATAGGGTGTGAGGAATTTATAAGTCAGATGCGCATTCTCTGCCAGGACATCTGCTGCCAGATCAAAATACTCATACTTACAGTAGAGCAGTAAGAGGTTGCCAAAGGTCTCTGGGGGAAAGGGATTCTGTTGCAGCAAAAACTGTAGCTTTTCAAAGCCCTCTGTAGGCCTGGTGTCCATGTTCATGAGTGCCTGGTTGTGCAAGGTCACAGGGTCCAATTCCTCTTCTGCCCTAGGGGGCATGTCAGTGAGGGCTTCTTGAGCAGCATCAAAGTTTTTCAGCTGGTATTCTATGGCTGCCTTGAGGTTGAAGGCTTCCACCAGGGCAGTCTGGTGGAGGACTGAAGTGTTGCCCACACTGCGAACATCGATGCCCTCAGTGGTCATGCCCACACCCAGCTCTGGGTGCTGGCGAATACCACGCTCAATAATGTCGGCTATGTGTTTCAGAGCTGGAGCATAGTGCCTATTGCTGTAATAGGCAAGGGCTAAGTTGTAGGAAAGGTCAGGCTGGTAGCCTGAGGCCTGCAGGGCGGCAAAGAACTTGGAACAGGCAGCTTCATAGTGTCCCTCCTTGTAGAGCAAACAGCCCAGGTTGACCTGGCCATCAGTGTCATTCTCGCCCCCTCCCTCCTCTCCAGCCTCGCCACCCAGCAGCTGCTCCACCAGGCTCCTGGCCCCTGGCAGGTCTCCCTCACTGTACTTGATAGCAGCCTGCAGGCGCAGGACCCGGTTGTGGTAGGCTGGGTTGTCGAGGAGGAGGAAGGCGACGCGGGTGGCCTCTGGGTAGAGGCAGGCCTTGTACAGGGCCTGGGCCTGGTACAGGCGGTACTGCTCGATGTCGGGGTAGAGCTGGCCGAGCTGCTCATAGCACTCGGCGGCCAGGGCGAACTCCTGCAGGCGGTAGTAGCAGTAGCCGAGCAGGGAGAGGCCGGCGCGGCTCTTGGGGCTGCGCTGCAGCTCTGCGCCCAGCAGCTGCACGGCCTCGGTGTAGCGGGCGTCGCGGATGAGCCTGTACACCACCGCCGTGAACTCCCCGTCGGGGATCTGAGCGCTGCTCAGCCCCGCCATAACCGCTGGAGAACTGTGCTTACTCGTTTCCAAGGCAACCGGCCAACCGGAAATGGGCGTCGGTCTTGTTACTTTGCGGCGGCAGTAACCGGTTGCGAACCAAAGCAAACCACTAGCATGAGCGTTTCAGTCTCTTGGCTTAGTCCTCAAAGACTCCAATTAAGAAGTGCCGGAGTACCGAGTGGAGAAGACATTCCTCCAGGCCGTTCAGAAGCGGATATTCCATGTCCCAGCATGCACTGCTTGCGCTTACTGTTCCACCGGATGTTTCCGCGTTGCCTTGTGGGAGATGTAGTTTCTGCGTTTAGGACTCGGAGACTCTCAGGGGTGGTGTCTTCTTAAGGGATTTAGCGAGTTACCCCTTTAGAATTCTCTTTTTTTGCTCCCCTGAAGATACGCTTTTCTAGAACAGAATGGTACATTGACCAGAAGTCTTTTATTTGGTGATACCCATAAGGTTTGGAGAGAAGAATGTGCTGTGGATCTTCGAACTGGTACTGCTACGAATTTTAGATCCAAGCATTTTCCACCCCACATTTTCATATATAGTAATATATCTGAGTTTATGGTGACATTTAAATTTGGCTATTCCTAATGTCTTCATTTTCTAACTTGCCCTACTATGTACTAAGATAACCTTATCTTTACTGATAGTGAAAAACACACAGCTCTCTTAACCCCTGCTCTCATCCATGTATTTTAACTCTGCTCCACTTGAATAGTCGACCTTGTGCGTTGTGACTAAGAAAGATGCGGATATAACTATGCTTTCCAAGAACCATCGGGTTCACAACCGACGACAACAAAACAAAGAATTGTCTCATCAAGTCAATTTTTACTTTTGTACAGAAGGATGCACCATCACCGGAAAACCAGCAAACAAAGCATGGGGGCTGCTCCTCTTTTTTCTCTAATGCAGCACGCCCTGCCTCTCTGCTGGAGTTGCCCTCTGCTGCATATTGGCTAGTTTGAAGAGGGCAAAAAAACTTTTTTTCACATCTAAATGTGTCTTAATTAATGGGAACAAATATCTTAACAGGAAGGTGTAACTAAAATGTAATGATTTTATAACAGGACATCTTAACAGAAGCAGAATAGGATGCATCTAAAATGCAAACAACAAGGGCCAAGCCACCTGATCAAAACACGAACTTTTTAGGGAAACATTTCTCCCAAGATTGACAGAAAAGAAGTGATTCACTTTAATACAAAAGACATCTTTTCTCACAGATCGTTAACCTTTACTTGTCATGTTTTTAATGATCCTTTGGAATATTATTGAGATGATTAAAAGTGTATTTCTTATTTATTTAAAAAACATATTGTTTACTTCCTTTCCACCCATACATTCTTAGTTTGAAGAGCTAGACTGTACAAGAAATCATTCTTACTTTCTTCTGTTCCTTTTTCATCTGTTTCAAATAGATGCTCTAGATTTCATGTTATCAAGACTTTTAAAAAATATACTTTCAAGTCAGTGGTGTCTGATGGGACAGAAAAAACTAGGGACTTAATCATCCTATAGTAAGATCACTAATAAAATCATATCCATAGATTTTCCAGTCTGGACACTGTACAATTTGTGAGAGCTTAAATAAAAAATTTAGTCAAGTATTAGAGTATTCGATTATATGTGTAACTTTCACAATATATAATCGTCACTGGTCCCTGGGGTAGATGTTTTCTTCCAAATGTCTTTCATTGTCTTCACTGGCCTCACCATTGTAATCAATCTAAGTCAAGGCATGTCTTCATTTTGCAATTAAGTACTAAACAGCCAATATATTTAAGCTCCCTCCTTACCAGTATTTCTGCATATAAATCTTTCCATGTATAGAATTTTGAATCACCAACCATTTTTCATGACACTTCTCGCATATTTACATTCTAATTTTAATGACCCAAACTTGTATATTATGGTTCAAAAATTGGTAGATCAGAAAGGTTAAATAACTTGCCCAAGACCCCAAAGGTAGATGGGAAATGGCTGAAGCATGTTATCTAAATACTAATTTTAAAAAGCAATGGTAACTAATGAATTAACTCATAGATCATTCATGGATCCAGCCTGGAGGGAATATTAGTGACTTTTTTAAAATGTTTTTTTCCCTATCAAAATGACCAACCTGTTTGGGGCAGTAAGAATTTGTACTTCCTGGAATGAGTTGTAAGTAAGTGGTAGGGAGTAGTTAGTAGGGGATGCTGTAGGTTCTTGTCACCTGTTACAACTAGAAAAAGACATCAGTAGACGTGTAAATTCTATACTACAAAATAGCTGACTTCTCATATATTCTGCTCCCTTGCTTAGAATTGCTGTTTTCTTCCAGATATGACCAGACAGACTGGTCTAGTATCTTTTAGATACTAGAGTAGACTTGATATCCTTACTACATGAATACAAAGAAAAGGACAGACTTCAGGCATTTCAGAAGGGCTGAGTGTAGCTCATGACTACTTTTCATGATCACTAAAGGAAGTTACTGAAGAAGGCCAGCCCATGTCCAGGCTTCTTACAATTTAACCTCCAGCTATAAGTCTTTATAACTTCTATTTTAGACTTCTCATGCTCTTCAATACAGGAATGAATTGAGGCTTGAATACGTGGATTGAAGGATGTTTATTAGCACTGTTCAATGATCAGGAAGTAAGGGAAATATCTTCTCTTTATTTTAGCCTGAATTTCTCTAGCCCCTGGAAACAAAGTCCAAAAACTTTGTATTTTAAAAACTTTGATCTTGAACTGTTACTTAGGGTAAATTGCTTTTAAATTAAGGTAAGAGAGAACAGAGAAGCAAGAAATTGTCTTTCATGTCTTTCTGTATGTTGTGTGGAGTTTGATTTATATTATGAAAATGTTCACCTTCAAATGACTTCTCAGAAATGTATGAAAAAATAATGAAAGGACTATCTGCTTTCCCCCCAATGTCTTTGATCCCTGTAGGAATCAGCTGGGGTTCTCCTCTTTGAGTTGGCACCTGTCTATGAGCATGGCAGCTGAGGTGGGTGAGAGGGAGGCTGTCTGGCTTCCTCCTTATTTCATAGGATGCTGCTCTAGAGGCCTGGCTTGAAAAAAAACAGGACATTCGGTTTAGACAGATGGAGGGCAGGGTCATTTTCAAAATGAAATGAGTGCACCAGTCACACTGTGAAATTGGCATGACCATCACTGCTGCTGTGAGAGACTGATTTTTATTTGGTCTCAGATTGGCAGTTGGGGAATAGATTCATTTTTTTTAGGGGGCGGAGAAGGTGAAAGGAAGCCCTTTAATTAACAATTGAAATTCTGGAAAGCAGTAAACTACATAGAGTATAATAAAGTATCATAAAGGATCATTTTGTTTGCAGTAGGATCTTGAAAAGCTGGAGCAAAAAGTAAGTAGTTATATTATTCCCAGCAGTAAGAAGGCATTTGGACTTTCCAATAAAATGATTTAGTGCTTCATTGAAAGTAATTAGGATTCCAGGAAATGGCTTCGGACTCAGGGTAGATTTTGCTGAATAAGGGGAAGCATATCAAAAGAATTCCATTTAGGCAAAATGTAATGGTGGAAAGCATCATGTTTGATTCTTAGAATGCTTATGTTGTGACTTCCAAAACATAATGTCATTAAAGCTCATGTGGATTCTTTTTGGCAAACTCTTGAAACTAAATGCAAGTGACTGGTTCTTGTTTTATAAAATGAATTTCTTATTGCTAGTAAACGTGGCTTATGTGAGCAGTTCAACCATATGGTCAAAAATGTTCCTTCATAAAAGAAAACCTTTTTTAGAACCATCTTCTAGCTATTATTTCTATTATTTCTGTGTCTCATATTTATTCCAGACTTTTTTTTTTTTTACATTGCTGGATTGGGAGATTCAGTGTCCTTACTTTTTCCAGAGTTCAGTTACATTCACTGAACTGACTTGACTGATCTTCCTGCCACTGCCTCCTTCATATACCCTCTCAAGTATCCAAAATAAGAAGAAAAAGAATGATTTAGCACTAAATCAGTCTTGTAGTTCACTGATCTTTAGGATAGTCTTGTTCAGTATTTAAGACTTTTTGAAAACAAAATCAACAACAGTTAGGGAAACATTTATTCTTAGATGGTTAGAATTTAGTCTCATTGTGAGATTTAATTCGTTGTCAGGCAATTTTTATCTCTCTCATTATTTTGTTTCATTATTTCTTATTTTGGGGAGTCCTAGGGTTAAGTTTGAACTCAGGGCCTCATGATTGCCAACTAGTTGTTTTACCCCTTAAGCCACATACCCAACTCTTTTTCTTTATTTATTCTTCCAATAAGGGTCTCACATTTTTTGTCTAGGCACACTTGGACTGCAGTCATTCTATCTACAATTTCCTACAGAGACTACCTATGGAGAGAGATTATAGGTATGTATTCTCATACCTGATCTGCCATTTATTTATTTATTTATTTATTTATTTATTTATTTATTTATTTATTTATTTATTTATTTTGTCGGTCGTGGGGCCTAACTCTGGGCCTGGGCACTGTCCCTCAGCTCTTCAGCTCAAGGCTAGCCCTCTACCACTTGAACCACAGTCACTTTCAGCTTTTTCTCCTGAGGAATTGAACCCAGGGTCTTGTGTATTCAAGGTAAGCACTCTACCACTGAGCAACCTTCTCAACCCCCCTATTATTATTTTAAATTGAATAGCAATATATTTCCTTCTTAAGATGCCTTTCCTTTGATTTTTTTTTACTCCTAGAATTGAGCTTTTTTTTGTTTGTTTGTTTTTGGGTCCGGTCGTGGGGCCTGAACTCTTGGCCTGGGCGCTGTCCCTCAGCTCTTCAGCTCAAGGCTAGCACCCTACCACTTGAGCCACAGCGCCACTTCCGGCTTTTTTTCTTTTTGCTTATGTGGTGCTGAGGAATCGAACCCAGGGCCTCATGCATGCAAGGCAAGTGCTCTACCACTGAGCCACCTTCCCAGCCCCTAGTATTGAGCTTTGAACTCAGGGACTCATGTTTCACTTGTCTCTTTACTCGTGCTTGGCACTCTACCATATGAGCCATGCCTATATGTCTGAATTCTTTTTACAGGTTATTTGAAGGGGGAGTATAAAGAATTTGCCCATTCAAGTTGGCTTCGAATCTCGATTCTCAGATCTCAGCCTCCTGAGTAGTTAAGATTAGAGATGTGAGCCACTTAGCACCTGGTTTTATCTTCCTTTTGAACAACCATTTTCTAAGGTATATCCAGCAAGGCATTTGTACATACTGTCACTGCTCAGAGCTTTATAGAGAAATCAGACAAAGCCCATAACATGTTAGGGAAAAGCCAAATGAAAGCTTATGCCATTTGGGACAGGCTGAATGGCTGGTCGTTTGCAAGCATTTTATATGGCTCTCTGAAACCAAAAAAAAAAAAAATAGTATGGATGTTATTATCCAAGTTAATGCTATATAATAGGAGAGAAGGTACTTCCACTGAAACATTGATTTTACACTGATAGAGCATGCTGTGGGATGCTCTGACAGATGGGGATTTCATCAAATTTGCATATCTTGCACAGTTCTCACTTCCAAGAGACAAAAATTGATGACTATCACCTCTTTCTTCTAAAGACTGATACTAATCATAGTCAAAACATTCTGGATGCAATACTGCTGTTAAAATTAAAATAATAGATGGAAAATGTCTTTGCAGTCCACAGTCAAAAGATAAGATTCCTAAAAGGAATATGGCCTCAGTGATTAAGAACACTTTTTCCCCCTTGGTTTTCAAATCTTTTCAGCTGCTTTTCTCTATCTATCTGCTTGTCAGCCTGTTGGTCTGTCCGTCTACCTACCTACCTATTTAGAAAGTACTTGGTTATAATACCACCAGGAAAACAACTTAAGAAATATTCAAATGCCCCCTAGGAGTAGGATAGCCCCCCCCAAATATGGCAGAGATCAGGAGAGACACTCGAGAAGGTGGCTTATCAGTGGAGGCTTAAACCTAGGATTCAAGCTGGTAGATCAGAAAGAGAATTTTGTGCACACGTTATTTTTTTAAAGCACAAAATGTATTCGTAGAATGTTCATCCTGATGAAGGTCAGAATAAGTAGGAAAGATTTTTTCTTGCCTCTTTTGTTTGTTCGAAGTGTACTGGCACAGACCCCCATTAGCTAACACCTGTACAACACTGAAGTAGTGCAGCACACAGCTGCCCCACATGCTTTCTTTTTGGACAAATCATCTACAGACTAAATTAAGTTCTGCGAACATGAGCCAATAAACCAAAGCAATAAATCCAGCTTTAGTAAAAATGAAACAGGTTAACCACATTTCACTTCAAGCTGTAACTTTCTTAAGTACATTTACACTAGATGTACTTTTAAAGCACATTTGCAATAACTTTTTTCAATTGACAAGCATTTCTTATTCTTTCATTTTGCCCCTGCAGATGACTTAGATCCTTCTTACAAATAAAATTCAGACATTTTATGCTGGGTGCCAGTGGCTCATGCTGTAATCCTAGCTCCTTTAAGAGGCTGAGACCTGGAGAATTGTGGCTTGAAGCCATTATGAGCAGAAAAGTCCTTGAGACTCCATCTCCAAATGGCTCAGTACCATTAGTAGAGAGAGAAATACTGTTTTAGTTGCTAGTTGTAGGACTGACCTTGTGGATACTGGTCTTTTTTTGTCATAAATTTTGGTTAGCTGCTTTGACTATAGCCATTGTGCTTTACCAAGTGGTAGAGCACCGCCGCCAACTGGGAAAGCCAAGTAACAAGATGTGCTCTATATTATTTTTAGAGTTATAGCTTTGGGATTTATATAAATGAGATTGCTCATCAAATGAATTATCTTGATACAACCTGGTATCTGTGTTAGAAACAAAATTTTATAATAAAAAGATTTACATATTTCTGTTCTAAATCCATCATCTATCATGTCCTGTCCTGGTAATTAATCCTGGTCTTCTTTCCTATTGGTGAACCACCACTTCCTATCTCTCCTGGTTCTCTCTAATCCTAGCACCCTCACTTCCTCCTGGAAACTCAACATTTCCTTTCCTTTAAATAACTTTGTCTGACCCAGTCCATGCCTTAAAGACCACAATTGGAATAGTCAAAGTGGCTAATGAAAATTCTTGACAAACAAAAGACAGGTACACAAAAGGTCAGTTCTACTACTAGCAACCAGAACACTATTTCTCTACTGTTACTAAGACATTGGGTAAAAAAAAAAAATCATGAGTGTGAAGGGTGAGAAGACTCTCTATTTCCCTTATATTTATGTTGAGCCAGGTCAACCTGTTAGCATGTTATTTTTGGGTACCACAATTAAAGGAAACTGCTGGCATTCATGAACACATATTGGTATTCTCTGATGGAGCTGTATCCTCTTCGCAGTGAGTTATATGAACTACAAAGGGAAACCACTATAGAAGAGGGAGGGAGATTTGTTTTATCAGGTTAGTTGGAAACTTTCTATGGCTGCCTTTTTGGGTCCCTCCGGAATTGCTAAGTGATCAAGGGAGAAAAGTGATCAAGGGAGAGAACATACTGGTTATTGGTTTATGGCAGAGGCATTAATGAGCTGGACCATGAAGAACTACTCCATCAGGCAGCTTCGCTTTAAGGAGTAGCATCTGTTATGTAAAGAAGAATGCATCAATACATGATTTTATGCTTTTGTCTTTATAAATTTGATAGAAAAACAGTGACTTCCTGCCAAGGAAATAGTTGTATTACTTGAGGTAGACTATGATAAATTTCTCTTCCTCATTTTTTTCTTTTCAATAACTAGCTTAGTAATGTTGGTAGTTTATAAATGAGAATACTTGGGAGCATTATGAGGATCAGAGTAGACCCGTTGAGAGAAGGACTATTAGTCCATTACAACTTCGTCTAATCTAAGACCACAAACTTTTATTGCCCATTGAGATATGCTCTCTAAACTATCTCCTATTTTCTAATTATTTTGAAATTTTCAAGAGAAGGTTGAATGTACTCACCATAAAGAAAAGATAAAAGTTTAAGATGCTAGACTATGCATACTTGATCATTACTCAATGTTTATATGAGCCAAAATATCACAAATCTAACAAATGTACAAACATTATGCATTAGCAAAAAAGAAAAAGACAATGAATTTAAAACAAAACCTACCACAAATAAAAACTTCCCAGAAAAGAAAAAACAAACATCATCACTATAGAAAAAGAAGGACAGCAACCTAGACCTTTCTTTAGGAAGTCACATCCATTATAGCTTAAGAGAGTACCTCTAACCATGTAGCCTAGAATCTTTTTTTATTAATTTTTTTTATTGTGAAAATATCATACAGAGGGGTTACAATTACATGAGCAAGGTAATGAGTACATTTCTTTTTTCTTTTTTTGGGGGGGGGTATTGTGCAGCCTTTACTGTTTGCAGAAGCATATGAAAATACAATATAGTTAAAGGAAAAAACAGCTAGAAGCAAACTGATTATATGCTTCCACATATACAAAGAAAGAGACTAGGAAATAAATTACCAAATAGTAAAACATAGTAGAACATTTCCAGGTTCCTGCATTCCCTCCTTCCTTTTACCTTTTAATGCAATTCAAGTTCTATTTGATGAGCACAGGAATACAGTAAAAGCAAGCTTCTTCCCCCTGCCTGACCCGTCGTACCCGCACCCCCTGCCCTTCCCCCCCCCCCCCCCCCCCCGCCTAAAATCAACTTATCTGAACTTATCTGCTTGTCTCAAGCATATACTAGTTATTGCAAATAAGGGAAACCATGGGACCGATGTTTCTTTGGGCCTGGCTTACTTCACTTAATATAATTTTTTCCAAGTCTTTCCATTCCTAACAAATGGGACAATGTCATCCTTTCTGATGGAGGCATAGAATTCCATTGTGTATATATACCACATTTCCTTGATCCATTCATCTACTGAGGGGCATCTGGTTGCTTCCACATCTTAGCTATGGTAAATAATGATGCAATAAACATAGTTGTGCTGGTAGCTTTAGTATGGTCTTGTTTGTGATCATTCAGGTAAATGCCCAGAAGTGGGATTGCCAGGTCATAGGGGAGCTCTATGTGGAGTCTTTAGAGGACCCTCCATACCACTTTCCAAAGTGGTTGAACAAGTTTACACTCCCACCAACAATGCAGGGTTCCCTTCTGTCCACATCCCCTCCAGATCTGTTGTTATTAGAGTTCTTGATTATAGCCATTCTAACTAGGGTGAGGTGGTATCTCAATGTTGTTTTGATTTGCATTTCTTGTATGGCTAGAGAGGTTGAGCATTTCTTCATGTGTCTATTGGCCATCCTTCTTTCCTCTTCAGAGAAATTTCTCTTTAAGTCTTTCGCCCACTTATTTATTGGGCAGTTGTTTCTTTGAGGATTTGTTGTTGGGGGATTTAATTTTTTGAGTTACATGTATATTTTAGATCTGAGACCCTTTTCCATTGTATGGTTAGTGAAGATCTTCTCCCAATCTGTGGGCTTTCTATTGATCTTGCCAGTATATGTCTGAGGCAAGCAGATAAGGTCAGATAAATTGATGTTAGGTGAAATGAACCCTAAGATAAGGACTCAAATGGTTTTTCTTTTTTACTATTGTTTCTAGCTTATTTATAAGGTGATTTTTGTTGCTTTATATATCCTTCCCCCATGGTATAGCCCCTGTTTTCACTGTATTTGATAATGGTATAATTTGAGGAGAGGAAAGGAAAAAACAAATTGTTTAAATAGGGATATAGGTGGACCCATTGCAACAATGAGATATACAAGATTCTATGTCGAAAAACAAACTTTACAACTTGGGGAGGGGTGGGATGGGAGGGATAGTAAGGGGAAACAAAGATAAGAAATGTACTCATTGGAATTAACTAAAGAAGTGAAGGACCTCCATGATGAAAACTTTAAAAACCTGAAAAAGGAAATCAAAACAGAACTTGCAAAGTGGAAAAACCTCCCATACTCCTGAATCAGACGGCTCAACATCATGAAAATGGCAATACTTCCCAAGGCTATCTACAAATTCAATGTGATACCTATCAATATTCCAGCCTCATTCTTCAAGGAAATAGAAGAGGCAATCTTAAAATTCATATGGAACAATAAAAGACCCCGAATAGCAAAAGTGATCCTTAATAGAAAAGAACAATGCTGGAGGAAGATCAATACCAAATTTGAAACTTTACTACAAAGCCATAGTAACCGAAACAGCTTGGTACTGGCACATCTATAGCCACCTAAGCTTCGATAAGGGAGCTAAAAAAAATAGAATGGAAGAAAAACAGCCTCTTTTGCTGGCAAAATTTGCTAATCACTTGTAGAAAACTAAAGCTAGATCCTTATATATCACCCTGCACCAGAATCAACTCCAAATGGATCAAAGACCTCAGAGTCAAAGCAGACACCCTGAAAAAACTAAGGATGGAATAGGAGAAACCCTAGGTCTCCTTGGCACAGGCTAAAATTTTCTTAATAGAGACCCAGAAACACAACAAATCAAAGAAAGGTTGGACAAATGGGATTGCATGGCAAAGGACATAGCTAGCAAGATCAATAGAAAGCCCACAGATTGGGAGATCTTCAATAGCCATAGAATGGAAAAGGGTCTCAGATCTAAAATAGACATGGAACTCAAAAAATTAAATCCCCCAACAACAAATCCTCAAAGAAACAACTGCCCAATGAATAAGTGGGCTAAAGACTTACAGAGAAACTTCTCTGAAGAGGAAAGAAGGATGGCCAATAGACACATGAAGAAATGCTCAACCTCTCTAGCCATACAAGAAATGCAAATCAAAACAACATTGAGATACCACCTCACCCTAGTTAGAATGGCTATAATCAAGAACTCTAATAACAACAGATCTGGAGGGGATGTGGACAGAAGGGAACCCTGCATTGTTGGTGGGAGTGTAAACTTGTTCAACCACTTTGGAAAGTGGTATGGAGGGTCCTCTAAAGACTCCACATAGAGCTCCCCTATGACCTGGCAATCCCACTTCTGGGCATTTACCTGAATGATCACAAACAAGACCATACTAAAGCTACCAGCACAACTATGTTTATTGCATCATTATTTACCATAGCTAAGATGTGGAAGCAACCAGATGCCCCTCAGTAGATGAATGGATCAAGGAAATGTGGTATATATACACAATGGAATTCTATGCCTCCATCAGAAAGGATGACATTGCCCCATTTGTTAGGAAATGGAAAGACTTGGAAAAAATTATATTAAGTGAAGTAAGCCAGGCCCAAAGAAACATCGGTCCCATGGTTTCCCTTATTTGCAATAACTAGCCTAGAATCCTAGTGACGCGTATAGAGGTAAAAACTGCCAGCACTGGGTGGCCTCAGAAGAAGCAAATCTGTTTGTTGAGTTGACACTTTTTAAACTTGAAACATATGTTAGCTATTTTTATGGCAATTAAATTGTTGAGGAATCTGAGAGGTGAATGTGCAATAAAACCTTTCACAATAAACCATGTGGAAAATCAGAAAATCATCTTACCCAACCCCTGGAGGTCAAAAGCCACAGTAACATGTTGCCTTAGACCACAAAGAAGAATTAAGACTCTTTTAGACAGCTTGTGTTTTCCTTTTAATAGACTGAGACTCCAGATATGGGGAGGAAGGGGAATTGTGTGACATGGCAGAGGCTGGGAAGAGTGGGGAGGCCTCACTTACCAAAATGAACCTAGGCCAAGTGTTGCCAGTAACTTCTAAAACAGTGTCATTTCTAGGCCACCCGTTTCCATCTTTGGGGAATAGATATTCTTCTGAAGGGGCATAAATTCATAAGATCATTCAATGCTTTTCTTCAGGACCAAGAAGTAGGTAAGATTTCTAGCATAACAGGAGCTTGCAGTGAGAACTTTGGTATTAGGATGTATATTTGCGGTATTGTGATAATTTTTTATTGAGATATATGTATGGAACACACTGCTTGAAAAATATGGAAGGGATCCTTTTTATTTCCTAGTGAGAAAATATAATGGTCTACTTGGAAACACATATCTGTAAGACTTCTGGAACTGGGAAAGCGTGAGGGAAGGAGTGATAGTATCTAAAAAGTAATGTGCTCATCACCTGACTTATGTAACTGTAACGCTCTGCACATCACCTTTATAATAACAATAAAAAATAGCTCTAGGATACATTCCTGGTCATGTTCACTTAGAGAATTTAAGTATAAGTCATTTAGCTAAATGAGTCTAGAAAGTCATTATAATTAAAGGGGGAAAATATCCAGCCCTTCCCCACAACAAAACCATTTGAAATTTCTCAGTAGCTTCTAAAGAATGACTAGGAAGTTTATTTCATTTAAATATTTTTTTATTATATTTGTTGTAAAGGTGATGTACAGAGGGGTTACAGTTACGTGAGTAATTAATACATTTATTGTCAAACATTATTACCCCTTCCTCATTTTTCTCCCACTTCCCCCCCTTTGCAGCTCCCCACTCCCCAAATTATAAAGTTCATTTCCAACCTAGTGTCTTGTGAGTACATTGCTGTTGCATTGGCCCGCCCTTTGTCCTTCATTTCACCATTTTGTTATTTCCCTTCCCCAAATCAGATGAAGGTATATATCAGATACAGGGTACCAGAATAAAAAACAGTGACAACAGATAATAAACCAAAGAGAAAAAAGAAATAACTTCACACAGTACATTAAAAACAACCACGGCAGCAACAACAACCTCTTGTTTTCAGTAAGTTTATTTTTTTTTATTTTTTATTTTTTTATTGGGTCTGGTCGTGGGGCCTGAACTCTGGGCCTGGGTGCTGTCCCTCAGCTCTTCAGCTCAAGGCTAGTGCTCTACCACTTGAGCCACAGCGCCACTTCCAGCTTTTTTCTTTTTGCTTATGTGGTGCTGAGGAATCGAACCCGGGGCCTCATGCAGGCAAGGAAAGCGCTCTACCACTGAGCCACCTTCCCAGCCCCAGTAAGTTTATTTCTATTTGATGTTTATTTTGAAATTTTCTGTCATTTACATGTATTTTCTCCTAAAATAGGCTTCTAATAAAATCAGCATGTTATTCAGTTGTCTTTTCTTTTTTAATTTTTTATTGTAAAGATACCGTTCAGAGAGGTTACAGTTACATGAGTAAGGTAATGAGTACATTGTTACCTCCTCCTTTGTTTTTCCTCAGCCATTCCTTTCCTCCCCATCTCCCCAACTCCTCTCCGCTCCATAGTGAGTGTCTTGTCAGTTCTCTTATCTTTTCTATTCTGTTTTGAAATTTAGAGCAAGTGAAATTTGAGATTTAGTGCTAAATACCAACAATTGCATGTTAAAATGCATTGGAAAGAAATATCAGGGATGATGTTAACAACCAGCAGACTCCCAGGTCACAAATCTCACTCTTTATTTTCACTGTGTGATGGTTCTGTGTGAAGAACAACATAGGTATTCAGACCCTGCTTCATGACCCAGGGTGCAATCACAGATCAATTCCAGAGGAATTAAGATATAGGGGTGGTATCTTCACAGTGGGATTCATTGTGTTGAAGAATGGCTTATCAACAATGGATGTGTAGATGAAACAGCTGATCAGTGGAGCCACTTGTCACTTTTCAGCTGGCTGTTGTATGTGACTAGAAAACTGGATTCTACCATTCTTGGAGAAGACTTCCAACATTTTGGTGTGGCACCTTCTGTCCAGCCCCATTGGGGTAGATTTTAGGGAGCACTGGACACAAAACTTTCATGTTGCAGATAGACAAACTAAAGTTTATGGAGGTAGGGGGTGACTTTCACATTACACAAACTAGAGAGAGTAAGATCACTTAGTTTAAACCCCAGTTGTCCAAACTGAATAGATATGTGATTTGGTGCTAGTCTTTTATCTAACCCGGATTTACTTCTAAAAATTATACTAAAAATTGGTATAATTTCTTTTTGGTCCCAGTGCTCTTCTGTTCTTTCCACTGGGCCGCTGTTCTTATTTCATTCATTCTCTCACTCATGAATTCACTCAATAGTGAAGAATATTATTTGGAAGCAGCTGTTCAGCAGGGATCCTATTTCTCAGCCTGCTTCTCCTGCTCTTCTAACCCAAGCCTGTAGCCGGGGCCAGTTCTTACTAATGGGATGTAACAGGAAGAGAAGCTTATCATTTCAGAAGCAACTGGAAAAATAACTGTCATTTCTATTCTTTCCAATCTACTGAAAGGAATAAAAGGGTGCCAAGATAAGAATGGCAAAGGCCAAAGGCAGAGGGACCTAAGTGTTAATTAACCCCATTAAGGATGTTAGACGAACAACTGTTATTATATATACAAGAACTTTTTATTGTAGTTAAGCCTAATATTACCCTGATGAGTGCAATCCAGCAAGAGGCAGCTACGGAGTGCTTATTATCTACACATCACAATATAGGCCCAGTCTTGCTCTACAGATCAGCAGGGAAGGATAAGAAACATAGGTGTGCACACAATTGTCATATAGTGGACTAGGTATCTTGATAAATATGGCATGTTATTAGAGAGTATAACCTGGGCCTTTTCAGAGAAAACTTTCATCAAAGGTAATGTTTAAATTAAGCTTGTGGTGTTATGAACTAAATGCTCGTGTCCTTCCCAAAAACCCATGTGAAAGCCATTACTGCTACTGTAATGGTGATGGTATTTGGAGATAGGGGATCTTTGGAAGGTAATTAGAGTTAAATAGGATCCTCAAGATGAGCTTAGGGCTCTTACAATAAGAAGAAGATTCCTCTCATTTCTCTTGGTGAAAAGAATCCAACTGCAAGGTGGGAAGAGAGCCCTCTTTGACCCTACCTTTGACTTCTAGCTTCCAGACTATGGGAAACTCCACTGTTTAAGCCCCATGACTTATGGCACTATGTTATGACACCCTGAACTCTAAGACTAATGGATATTTCTTTCTAAGGGATCAAGCTTTGTAAAGGTTCAGAAATATGATACAGAGTAAGACTTGTTCAAGGAACTTGATAGCTGCAGACAGGATGGTGGAATAAATTGAACTTGGATCTGATAGAATTGCCTCACATTACATTAATGTCTTTGAAAAGGGTTAGCAGAAAGATGGCTTCTGTTATGCACAGCTTGGTAGTGAGCACCCCAGAATTTTGGGTCCTGTGAGACCTTGTTTCTTGCCTAAATATCACCTAAATGTTTCGGTAAGCAGAGAGAAGGGATTGGCCTAGAAATGGTGGAAGTGGCACCTGTAATCTCTTTAACAAAGAAGATACCCACAAGGTTATTCAGCTTTCAGATCAATTGGATTTTACACAGCTCAGAAGTCAAGAGAAAAAGATGAGCAGTTTGGGGGGAAACTTTTCACTCATTGATGATGTTGTCAAGCAGGCATGGACTTCAGCTCCCAATTTCAAGGCAACAGAACATTGTGACCCTTAAGCTTGGTGATAAAAAACAAATAATCCAGGAATGTGGCAGAACTTCAGGTCTAACACTAGTGAGGTCCTCATGCCAGAGAGAAAATGTATTATTTGAATTCTTATTTCTGACTTGGCAAATAACCAAAGAAAATACATCAGAAATGTCCTAGCCTATTTTCCAATAAATATCCTTGATGGAAATAAAAAAAAATTGATTTTACTCTAGATTTTTGTCACCATCAAATCTTCACAAAAGAGGGAAGAGAAACAACAGAGACATTCTTCTCCCAAACCTTGTCTAATCTTTTCATAATTCAAGATCACAAAGCTTCTGTGAGAGTCTGGCCTCAATGCTGGGCTTGTTCCCTGTGTGCTTGGCAGAGCAAACAATTCCATTTACCAGCACTCTAGTGAGCATGTGGTGATAAATAAAGCTGCCACCCTTGGCTCAGCCACTGTGTTTAAAATGACACATTGGACAAGTGGATCTCTATTGCCTTTGCTTTTTTCATTAAAAACAAACAAACAAAAATGGTCTGCAAATGCAGTCAATTTTAATTTCTAATATAAACCTCAAATACAGAAAACAAAATCATAGGTCAGGTTAGACCAAAGTGGATTTGATGATTGGATTGGGAAGACTGGAATGATAAAGAGATACAGCAACATAAAAGAAATGTTACCACATGCATGTGTAAGGTTTCTCCTTTTCTCTCCTTGGAGCAAGATTTCTTTTGGGAAAAGACAAACTTATTAAAGACATAAATGCTGGTAGAGCTATGTCGAAATTAAAAGTGTTAAATTTCTAACTACAGAACCTTTGAATTTTGTTCTAATTGTGAATACTAAAAGCTACCTTCCATTCATGAGTTACTGTGTCAAGACCATGCTATGTTCTTTCCTTCACTGCCAGACTTTCTCTGAGCCTGTGAACCTTTACAGATCTCCTGTATGACATCAACAGATTTCTTTTTTTCCATCACATCATTAGCAGAGTTGAGTATATTACCTATTGATTACAGAGGCCTAGCTGAATGTCTCTAAGGTGAATGAGTTGACATATACCATCTTGTTACTTCCCAATAAAATTCCCCCCCGGCAGTCAAAGCCATCTCAATCCCATCCCTATAGACTTGTGAATCTTACCCCCCACCCCAACTCTGCTCCCATCGTCCATTTGCTGCAATTTCGTTACACTTATTCTTTGCCTTCACACTCTCCCACCTATGTGCCCTTGTTCACCCTTGTCACCTTTGACTACATATCTTTCCACCTTCATCTCATATTCTCCAGGTAGACTGAAGTCCAGTTTGATTTTCATATGTGCCATGAATCTTGTCCTGATCATTGCCAAACTGGAACTCATCTTTTCTCTCTTAACCATTCAATGCTCACTAGTAAGTTCAGGAAATCTGTCCTAGCAAGAATGTTTATAACAGCATGGTTATAAAGCAGGATAACTTATGGAAACTGAGGCTTGGTGCAGGCAACTCAAAAATATGGTATCTAAGGGGCTGGGAAGGTGGCTCAGTGGTAGAGTGCTTGCTTGCCTTGCATGCCTAAGGCCCTGGGTTCGATTCCTCAGCACCACATAAGCAAAAAGAAAAAAGCCGGAAGTGGCACTGTGGCTCAAGTGGTAGAGCGCTAGCCTTGAGCTGAAGAGCTGAGGGACAGTGCCCAGGCCTAGAGTTCAGGCCCCACGACCGGACCCCCCCCCCAAAAAAAAATATGGTATCTAAAAAGTTAGAAATGCTATCTTTACTTCAAAGAGCAACTGAATGTATTCTTTCCTGAGGGATGCATTTCTCACCCAAGGATTCATAATTGCCTGGCAGGGTGCCCACAAAATGCAGATAGCAGGATGTCTCCTTGTTTCAAGGATAAGGATCTGTTTTATCACAGGATGATTCTTACCTGGAAACTCAGAGAATAACAGCAGGTGTGGTTAAAGCCAAGACAAAGCACCTAGCTTTGCATAATTTACAGCCAGACCCCCTGCCTTTACCCTATAAATACCCAACAACCCAAGGAGCTGTGTGTCTTTTTGGGTGTCTCCTTGTCTGTCTGTGTCTGTGTCTGTCTTTGTGTCCTTATGCGAGCACCCACACTCTGCTAGAGTGTGCCCCTGCCCTTCTGTTTGCTTTTTTGTCCCGTTTGTCTGTTTCCTTGCTTGTTTATTTAATAAAGCTCTGCCAAGTTTTCTTACCATCCTGACTTGTCCAGAAGTTCTTATTCTGTGATCGAAGTCAAGAACCCTAAGTGAAGAGTTCCTATATTTAAAGGGAAGCTTCACTAAACCTCACCTCTGTCCAATGACAATTATAATAGCAAAAAAAGAAGAAGCAATATAAATGCAAATCAATAGTGTGTCATCTACATGAACTATTCTTAGATATTGTGAAAAATAATGTAATTTTAACTAATGGTGATAGAGAATTATATATACTAATATAATTTATATGAACAACAATACATAGGAATATATATTAGACAGATAGAGAGATAGAGAGATAGACAGACAGACAGACAGACAGATAGATAGATAGATAGATAGATAGATAGATAGATAGATAGATAGATAGATAGATAGATCTATCTTAGAAAGATACCCTCAATAGGTGAATAAGTACAAGGACCAGTGTCATTTTGTACTTAAAATAGAATTCTAAGTTGCTCTCCTTACTCTTTACCTACCCACCAGAAGCCTATGCCTTGAGCTCAGTAATGCTCTGAAATTGTCTCGAAAGTACCCAAAGGAGGTGCTTGTATGCTCACAGCTGCAGACACTATACTGCATCTGCTCTTGCAAATGCTTTAAGAATTTTTCTTGTTTCACCTTCAGATAGAGCCCATCATGGAAATTACATTGCTATATCCCAAACGGTCAGTCTGTGAGCTGACGCTGGCTTCTGTTGGGTAATGGAATCTTCCTGATTCCCCTTTCTCCTTCATTCACCATAAGTAACAAGAGTTTCCCACACACCAATCCTGAGACTTGCAATAAACAATACATGAGTTCTGACTGAAAAATATCTCAGATTATCCAGGTTTCCATTCCCAGGTCTTGACTGGAAGTTTCTTTTTCTATAGGATCTTAGTACTCTGCCCTAGGATAGATACATCACCAGAGTGCTAACTGAGAATATCTGTTTTCAAAACTTAGCTCTGGAACTTACTACCTTGCTATCTTGGGTAAGTAATTCTCTCTGAGGATCAGAGAGAATGGTAGTGACAACATTACTTGTCATGTTGCTTTATTGTGAAGAATAAATCCTTCAACTGACCTTCCAAATGAGAAGGGCCTGACATGAACATTGACGTTTCTTGCCATATTAAAAGGATGGCAGCACCTCAGTGGCTGCAATAACTCTTGGAAGGAACTCATAGCCTATGCGCAAGCCTATGCCCTTGAGATGTGAGGTAGAAGCCCATTTGTTCACATGTTAAATAGGAGCCCTTTGCTGAAACACGATCCTGGGGAACTGGATTTGAATAGGCAACTCACTCAGGAATATAGAGGAACATTAACTAAATTTTCCATTACTCATGCTTCTTCACTGATGACTATTTCTGCAAAGAAGCATCAGTTCTCTAAGTGCTATGACCACTTTTGGTTTTGTGGATTCTTGTGTGTTTTGCCTGTGTAATGGTTTCTTTTGGAGGTGTCAGTTATTGTTATGAGATGCTAACAAGATCCTGGAAGAGCCATCATGTCAAGTACAAGGTTTTAGGTTTTGATCCCTGGATATGCTCCAGGTTTATTTAATTTCTGCCTTCTCCCACTCCTTACTTTGGCCCATAATCCCAGTGGCATTATTTGCATCTGTTTGGATCATAGCTTTGGAGACAGCCTTTTCTCTCCATCAATGAAGAAGCTGGTGTTCATGGCTGGTGCCATATTCAAATACTTTGTACTGTTTTGATCCCTTTCTTCTGGAGTCAACAAATTAGGTGGGTCTTTACTGCATAAAAACAGAAGGTATGATTTTATGTCCTCATATGCACATGTACTTTTCATTTTAAACACAACCCTTCTTCAGAAGCAAAGCTGGCTCTGGGTTAGCTATTGTAGGGTTTTTCTGATGACTGCTGCATCACCCCACTCCCACTCACTTGGAGTCAGGGCCTTTCTCTGGAGCCCAGGCTGGTTTCAAACTCGCAATCCGTCTGCCTCCACATCCTGAATGTTGAGACAACAGATGTGTTGTCACAATAGAGTCATGCCTGGCTCCGTTTTTCATTTTGATAAATCTAGAATCTTCAGTGTTAACTCTCCTCACTCATATTTTTTAATCTAAATTTTGATTTCAAAACAATAGATACTTATTGGTGAAAAGTTGGATCATAGAGATGAACAAGGCAGAACCTAGAGAGGCATACATTAGCCTCTCATCCTGAGACAATGCTCTTAACCACTGGCATATTTTTGAGTCTTCTGTCTAAGATCAAGCAGACTAATTAACAGAATTAGGGTCAACCTATTTATGCAATTTTGCCAGATTTTTTTTCTACCTAATATATCAGAGTCATATCACTGAACCTGGCTAGGAATTCTCACTCCTCAGTTCCTCATGGGGCTCCTACCTGCAATGGCTCCTCACATACATGTCTCTGGGTTAACATTCTGGCTTGCAAACAATGGTACAACCCCTGGGACCAAATGCAGGCTCATTGGAGTCATGCAGAAAATCCTCTTTGTAGAATTCTCCTAGTTCCAAATATAGCTGTATACTCCAGAAGAAGCAGTACTGGCAGAACAAAGTAAAATATTCTCACGTCACAAAGAACATTGAAAAAAAACTATTGAGGATCTAGCTTTGAAACCTAACCACCAGATCCATTTCTTTCTTTTTATAACTGAGCTTTGACTGTCATTTTTTTGGTCTGTCATTCAAATAGATTTTATTTTTCTTGAACTTCTGGTTTGTAGCAAAATTAATCAGAAAGTAGGGTTACTATGTGTTCTGTCCTGTATTTCCTGTTTCACTCCTGGCTATTCCCATGAATAACATCTGGCCTTAAATGACATATTGGTTATAATCCTAAAAGTCTGTGAACCAACGTGGACATACCATTACCAACAAAACCCAAGATTTACATTAGAATTTATTCTTACCATTGTACTTTCTATAGATTTTGTAAATCTACAATTGCATATACTGTAGTTTGAATTTTTGTCTCCTTCAAAAATTTATTTCCTGGGAACTTTATCCTCAAATCAACAATGCTGGGAGGTGAAGACTAAGAGGGAGAGTTCCATTCATGAATACTCTACCCCTATGAATAGATTAATGTACTTATAGGAAAAGGCCACTGAGCTGCTTTGCTTTCTTCTGTTCTGCCTTCCACCAGAAAATCTATTTTCTCCCTGTGTAAAAGTGGAGCTGTGGCTCAAGTGGTAAAACAACAGCCTTGAGCACAAAGTTTAAGGGACAGTGCCCAGTCCAAATTCAAGCCATAGTACTGGCACACACACACACACACACACACACACACACACACACACACACACACACACACACAGAGTAATTTCCTGCTAGGATGAAGCAAGAAGATCCTTGTCAGTCAAACACCAGATGCTGATACCTTGATTCTGGATTTTCTAGCCTTCCAAACTCTGAGAAAAAAAACTTCTGTTCTTTTATCAATTCCTTAGTATCAAATATTTTGTTGTAGCAAAACAAATGGAATAAGACCATGTGTATCCTATTCTCAATTATTACAGTGAGCAAGATAATTTCACTGCACTAAAAATCTGAGTTCTACTCATTTATTCCTCCTTTCCTTATTGCCTATGATTTTACCTTTCCCAGAAAGTCCTATCATTGAAAGCTACACTAAGTAGCCAATTCAGATTGGCTTCTTTCATTTAGTACTGAGGTTCTTTCATCTCTTTTTATGGCTTAATGTGTCTATATGGTTGTGGTTTTTTTTTTTAGCACAGGCTAATATTCAATATCTGTATGTGCCATAATTTATCCATTCATCTATTGAAAATCTTTTTATTTTCAGGTTTTGACAGCTATAAATAAAGCTTCTTGTTCTTGGCCATCCTTATTCAGAACTTTGTGTGAACATGAGTTCAATTTCTGTGTCTAAATACTAAGAAGTAATATTGTTAGGTCATGTTGTCATTTGATCCAGATGTTTAGTTTTACAAGGTATCATCAAAGTTTCCGCACCATTTTGCATATTCATCAGTGATAACTGAGAGTTCCTGTTGCTTCATATCCTCACCAGCACTGGTAGAGTCAGTGTTTTGGATATTAGCCATTCTAACAGGTATGTAGTTGTAACTCAATTTTTTAAGACCAAATCTTTATTTTTCTTTATCAACTACATTCTTTTTTTTTTAATTGTAAAGGTGATGTACAGAGGGGTTATTTGTTACCTCCTCCCTCATTTTCTCTTCCATTTTCCCTTCCCTCTAACTCCCTCACCCCTATTTGTACAGTTTATTTCCAACTGTATCGCTATTTCATAAGACCAAATCTTTCCTAGATGGAATTATCTGACAATGAGTGTGCAACTATTCAGTCGAAATATATTAATTCCTCTATTTGTGTGTGGGGATGGGAGGGGGGACTAGAACTCAGGGCTTGAGCACTGTCTCTGAGCGTTTTTTGCTCAAGGCTAGCACTCTACCACTTGAACTACAATTCCTCTTCTGACTTTTTGGTAGTTAATTGCAGATAAAGTCTCACGGACTTGCCTGCTTGCATGATCTTCCTATCTCAGCCTCCTGAGTAGCTAGGATTATAGGCAGGAGGCACTAATGCCCAGCTTCTAGACACTTTATTTTTAAGCAGATGTACAGACTTTGAGAACCACACACTTTTTCCCTTAGCGTCTTGGTTTTGGCATTGTGCTTGGCATTCCTATAGGTGGTTAGCAAGTATTTACTGTTTGAATGGGTTTCATTGACTCAGCTGCTGCTGCCTTGGAGGACAATAAGGAGAGATTCACACCAGCATGTAGGCATAAGCATGCACAAATGCATAAGCATGTACATCTATAGGAAAACAAAAACCAAGGTGCTCTTCTGCCCTATCTTGGGGAAGTATTTATTTAATTCCTTGGAGGCAAATTTATCTCCATTTCTGTACTCCACACTTATCCTGAGTTATGTCCCTGGCACAGAGTAGGTAATAATCAGTATTTGCTTATTGACTAATGTACCTTTGTGCCAATGTAGAAGTGAAGTCTACTAGTAAAGAACTGCATAGCATTCCTGAGTTAGCTGTTGGGAGTTCATTATTGTAGCTGCTTCTCAATAGCAGGAATCACTGTAGGTTCTCCCTTGTGAACTCAAATCAGTGATCAAATGTGGAGCCAATGTTCCCCGATTCCCTGCTTCCTGCTTAGTATCAATAGCACACTACACATTGCAGCAATCATATTGCCAAGGTTATAGCATCTATAAATTGAAAACTACTGCCTCTGACAGCTATGGGCCTGTGTCAACACCAGATTGTGTTGATTCTTCTGGAATGTGCTTGTGAAAGTACTACACCAGCCTTAGAAGCTGTTGACATCAGAGGCTGTAAGTTAATTAGATGTGGCCCCAGAGCATCATGGGCCTTGACATCTAGGGGAGTTGTTTTCAGTAGTCTTTTCTCTTTAATTCGGTCCTAGATCAGGGACTGTCTTAATTGCCATGTTTTGAAGACAAGAAAGCCAATTCTGAGGGGGAAGTCCAAGTTTCTGGGCACATGATGATGCCTGAGGACCTCTTGAGCGTCAGTAGATGGTGATGGCAATACCTAGAAACAGTAGAGTCTACTGGGAAGAGGGACCACTCACAATGTGCATGTTTTAGGGAGTGCCAGTCTCTCTCCGTGCTAACCCTTGGACATGATCTTGCTGAGAACTATATTGTGATTCCATTCTAGTGACAGTAAGCTGTAGGCTCTGTGCCCTTATGTGTGTGTGTGTGTGTGTGTGTGAGTGTGTGTGTGTGTGTGTGTGTGCATGCACGCGTTTAATGAAGCTCTTTGGAGGTCCTTCTGCTGCCTTTCTTTCCCTCTGTGATATCTTCATTCTTCACGGGAAGAAACCAAGAACCTTTCACTGTCAACATATGCCGTCAAGGATACATGCAATTTCTATTCTGACAAGTCAAGAAAAGAACAGGGATGTGACTACTCTTATCAGCATCAGGGAAATGTCTATCTGGTGAATGTGCAAGACCTGGTCCCTTCTGCCACTGACAGTATGTTGGTTTGGGACATTATCCTAAACTCACAGATAGCTTCAGCTGACTGGATCGAGCCAGAGTGACATGGAAGTAGGCATCTTGGGAAGTGGTAAGTGAAGCTAATGAGGTGAGGAGAGGCCCACAGAACTGTTCATAGCCAACTGTCTTCCTTATATCTGTCACCATTCATTGGGGTTTGAGTGCTTGGTCCTGAGAGAGACCCAGGAGAGGGTATCACGCTTTGCCTTCAGCTAGTTTACATTCTAGTGGTGGGAAAGACAGATGCCACATCAAGCCACCAATCTGGATACAGGGAAATGAAGTTGATACAAGAAACAGTGAGTAGGAGAGACTGAGTGAGAACCAGGGCTTCTGAGGAAGGCCTGCTGTAGGGAGAGCTATTAAGTAAACACTAACACATAGGAGAAACTTGATGGAGATTAGGATGAGTGAGGTCAGGTAGGGATTCCAGGTTAGACCATATCCTAGGCTGGGATGGAGTGAGAGCAAAGGCTCAGAAATGCAAGTGGGGAGGTGTTGTTGGGAGACATAGTGAAGAGGGACATGGCAGATAAAGCTGGACAGACAGCATGTGAGATTCCCATTCCCAAGGGCAAACAAAGCACTTGGTACACCGTCTTCATTGAGGAAATGTCTAGAGTTCTATTGCCAATTCACATTAGCTGACAATTATAATGTTACTGAGTCTCAGTATTGTAGATCATGTTGTCCAGTTGTGTGGAGGATATGGGTAGGATTTTGGAATGGCTGATATATAGAAGAGTGAAAGAGTGGGTGCTTTGAAACACCTGGCCTGATTAGGAAATAAATGTGAGGAAGGGGAGGTGTGGCTCAAGTGGTAGAGTACCAGCTTGGAGTGAAAAAGCCAAGGGAGAGGACAGGGCCCTGAATTCAAACTTTAGGACTGGCACCAAAGAAGAAGAAGGAGGAGGAGGAGGAGGAGAAGGAAGAGAGGAAGAAGAGGAAGAAGAGGAGGAGGAGGAAGAAGAGGAAGAAGAGGAAGAAGAGGAGGAGGAAGAAGAAGAGGAAGAAGAGGAGGAGGAGGAAGAAGAGGAAGAAGAGGAGGAGGAGGAAGAGAGGAGGAGGAGGAAAAGAAAGAAATAAGTGTGGGAGGTCGCAGTATCAGCTCCCGAGCCTGTGCTGCGGCCCTGGCCGGTCAGTGTAGGAACCTTCTCAATAAAGTTGCTCCTTTATTAACAACAAGAACAACAACAAAAAAGAAATTAGTGTGGGAATTCAAGCATGCCATACTTAGTGACTCAACTAAGTTGAGAGCTCAGAGGAGGTAGTAGTAGTGGAGTGGAGAGGTGCGGAGAGTCACTGTAAGAAGCCGTTTTCGTTTAGTTTAGCTTTGTTTTGTGGTGCTGGGGATTGAGTTCAGGGCCTTTACTGCTCAATCCAAACACCTCCAGTCCTTTTGACTTTTTGATTTATTTTTCAGATAGGATCTTTTGCCTGCAGCAGACTCTCTATTGTCACCTTCTGTGTAGGTAGGATTATACGTATGTGCCACCATGCCTTGCCTGGTAATGAGGAGTTTTCTTTTCATTCTTTAAAATAAATATAATCGTGTTGCTCCTAAGGTGATGTACAGAGGGGCTGCCATTTCATAAGTCAGGTAATGAATACATGTATTTTTGGACAGTGTCACCCCTTCCTTCACTTTTTCCCAGTTTCCTCTCCCTTCTTTGCCCACAAGTTGCACAGTTAATTTTCCACATAGTGTCTACTGAGTGGTAGTGAGGTTTTGAGGAACAGATGTATACAAAGGTTGTAGAAAGCACAAAGCACCCTATCACTCCCCGCCCCCCCCATCTGAGGCAGCTGATCCTTTTAAAGGCAGACCTCTCCCTGTCTCGAGGCTCCAGCCTGAAGCCATGGAGGTTGCACTGTCCATCTATGTTGGAATTTCAATTTTTAACAAATCCATCTCTAAGTATATCCCACAAGATAATCCTGCCTCCACTTAGGATAATTAGGATAATTGGTGAGTTCATTCATTCACTTGTTCCTTCTTTCTTCAGCAATTGCCGAGCATGACCCTGGACATTCAAAGATAATTCAGATCTCATGCCTGTCCTCAGGGAGTTAAAAGTTCTGCAGGTGTCAAACATATAAATATTGTTAGTGATAAAAGACGGTGCATCTTCGAAAGGCATAGTCAATACCCAAAGGAGATGACAGCGACATGCGGAGGCATGAATCAGAAGCATGTTAAAAGAAGTGAGAGCTGAATTTTTGTTGTAGGGTTTGTGTCCTGTCTTATGCCCCTTGGGCTATATATAATAAAAGACTACAGACTCGGTGGCTTAAGTAACAGAATTTTCTTTTCTCACAGTTCTAGGAGTCAGTTGTCTCAGGTCAAGTTCTACCAGGGGCAGTTTGATTTGCATCTGTAAATCTTCTTACTGTGACTTGACATGGACACTTCTTCAAAGGATGCTAGTTGTGTGGAATTAGAGCCACACCTAAAGATGTCAGTTACTTCCATATAAATATAGATTCTGTCATACAATACAATCACATAGAGAGAGCTTCGATATGTACGTGTGATGGGAGGGAAAGATGCAATTTAGTCCATAGTACTGGATCCAGGCAATGGGAGAAGGTACTTGTTTCAAGTCCTTTTTTAATGTCAGTTAGCAGGTGCTTATACATGAAGATGATCAAGAGGTAAAATGGAAGAAATTGGGGTCCAATTTGTTGTGGAATAAAGAAGATTTTCCATCTTTAGGAGAAATATGAGTGACTCATTTCTGAGTCACTCCATTTCTTGGATGAATGCTATTAGTCTTTCCTATTTCTAAGGCCCATCTTTCTTACAAATAGTAATTAAATCCATTCAAGAAGAAGTCATTGATTTCTTGAAGTTGTTCATAATTTTTCTCACAATAAAATCTAGTTGGTGATGAGCTAGTGCAAACATGGGCCTGGAGAAAAAAGAATTCTTTTTTTTTTTTTTTTTTGCCAGTCCTGGCACTTGAACTCCGGGTGTGGGCACTATCCCTGAGCTTCTTTTGCTCAAGGCTAGCACTCTACCACTTGAGTCACAGTGACACTTCCAGCTTTTTCTGTTTATGTGGTACTGAGGAATCAAACCCAGGGCTTCATGCATGCTAAGCAAGCACTCACTAAGCCACATTCCCAGCAAAAAAAGGAATTCTCTGGAGTTAAGGTATGGACACCTGTCATTTCTGCCATTCAGTTGTTGTCCAACTCATTTAAAAAATTTTTTTAATTGTGAAAATACCATACAGAGGGGTTACAATTACATGAGCAAGGTAATGAGTACACTTCTTATCAAGTATTGTTGCCTCCTCCTATGTTTCCCCTTCCCATCCCTTTCCATCTCCCCTGCCCCCTCCCACTGTCCCCCCCCCCACCACGTATCCAATTCTTTTTGTAAAGCCTTGATTTCTCTCTGAAAAATGGACTCTCTGCTGTGCTCTGTAAAGTCTTGATGAGTCTTGGCTACTAAAACAGAAAATGTTCTGAAATAATTTAACTTCCTGTGTCCTGCTATCCTGATCCCAGAACCTTCCTTTCTTTCTGTTCTTTCTAAAAGACTAAGGAATTCAATTCAATTCCATTCCATTTATTTTTGTGAGCTACCCTATATCCTTTTAGTAAATATTATTCTTTTCTAATTTGCTTTCTGTTGCAACTAAGGAAGTCTACCTGGAGTGCAATAGGGTGGCAGAAAAGCCCCAATATCCCACAACTGTATTTTATAGACCCTCCTTGGCCTGCAGAAATACACTAAAGACCACTTCTGCTCGCCCCATAAGGCCTTCCCCGTACGCAGATCCTTGTGCTCACATGTGGCAGGCAGTTAGGTAATGTCCCCTTCATGTCCAAGCATGGTTGTCTCCATTCTAGACCTAGCTGATAATTCGTATAGGAATTGCTTCAGCTGCCATGTCCAGCTGTCACTGTAAGGAGAAGAGTGTCGTCCGTCAGACTGTCCCCAATGAGGGCATGGAAAGGACAGCAGAGGCTCCGACTGCTAAAAAGAAAGTGCAATGAAGAGCCATAAGGAAAGGAACAACAGATGGAGGTGGCCTCAGGTGAGCTTTGCCAACATGACATTAGCTTTCTCCACATTTTTAAAGATACCATTTCCTAGGCTCTGCTGCCAAAACTTTCTGGAACACCAGACCTCCATGCCAGGGCAAGCTGGAAAGCCAGCCAGCCATTGCTGCAAGTGCCAGGAGATCACAAACACAGCCACGAGTAGCAGCTTGCCAGATAACTCAGTGCCTTTTCATTTCTGCCAGATGGATGTGGCCATCAAAGTCATCTTCCAGACCCCATGGTCCAGGTGGCAGGCCTAGAGAGGCAGACTCAGCCCAGGGCTCTGAAGCTGGCGGCTGGCAAGGGGTTGGAGGCTTTAACAAATGGTCCTCTTTGTCACATTTAGGTAGGTCTGTAGCCACCTAGGACCTTCAACTCTATCAGCGTCTCCAGCAGCCAAGAATAATTGCAGAACATCTGTCAGTGGTTGAATCAGGTCTCACTTCTATCATCCTTTGAACTTCTTTAAACAAAGAGGCTTCATAGCTCTTTCCCTATGACTATTCCCCTGCCAAAAGCCAGCTGTCAATGAGTATTAGTGTAGTGTTTTGTTTCTATAAAGAAACTATCAATGGCAGCAATAATAGAAACATAAGAATTGTCTTGAACAGCATCTGCTATGTGTCTCATATGCATACTGGATCTAAATTATCAGGTAACTATAGCTGTAGGTATACATTTATTTACTTTTTATTGGGAAAATATTTTATTCCAGGTATCATGTTAGGTCCTATTGAGAAGCCCTTGACAGATTTTTTTTATCTTTCTAATAGGGGACAAAGACAAAACCCTAAATGACTGGACCTCATGGTCTAAAGTTTAGCTCAGGCAGAACTCAGAACACAAGTTTGTATTGATGATAACCTGATTTTAAATGACCCAGGTTTCTGAGACATGATAGTCTGAGGAATGCTTGGGCCACTCTCTTCCATGAATCACACACTTCCTTGGATGGTCAACCTCCCTTGTAAGGTAAATAAGTTTGGGTCTCTCCAGTTATAGGAAAGGGCAAGGAGAGACTCACCTTTGACCTCATGCCTCAGAAAGTTCTTGCTGATTAACAGCCTTGCAAACACAGGAGTTTTTAGTGCTCACTTTTAGGGCTCATACTTGGACTTTCAAGGTTCAAGTCATGGTATGACAACTGTCACTTTATTTCATATGTGCTTACCCAACCTTGCAGTTTCTTCCAATACTGCTTAAGCAATCTGCACAAGAGAGAAAACATAAAACCATAACAACTGATGCTGCACTTTATAACCTATCCTTGGTATATATTCTTGTTACCTACTGTACATCCATTATAACAGTGATTACTATCATGGGTGAGAAATGCTGTTAGGAGATAGGTCCTGTTCTAAAGAATAAAACAAATATATAGAAGCTAGTAGCTAGTACGAGTATTGACATCTTCCACTTGGAAACTACTACACTATGTCTGATCTTCACAAGCCTACACAGTAGTAGAATGTTTCCTTCCAGTTTGTTGATTTGGAGGCCCCGCTCCAGAAATTAAGTAATTCTTCTTTTTCTTTTCTCCTTCCTTCCTTCCTTCCTTCCTTCCTTCCTTCCTTCCTTCCTTCCTTCCTTCCTTCCTTCCTTCCTTCTTCCCTTCCTTCCTTCTTTCCTCTTTCTTTCTTTTGTTCTTGACACTGTCTCACTACATAGCCCAAGCTGTTGGAATGAACTGTCCTCTTGCCTCCACCTACCACCGAGTGCTGGGATTACAGATCTGTACTACCCCACACTCACCTGGAAAGTCAGGTTCTTTTTTCTTTTCCTTTTTTCCTTTTAGGCAGTATTGGAGTTTGAACGTATGGTCTCTACCACTTAAGTAACACCCTCTACTACTAGAAGTCAGGTTCTAGATCAAACTATGTCTATTGAAAGGAGTCTGATTCCAATGGGTCTGTTTCAATCTTTTTCCTTTCCTCCAGTATGCTCTACTGTAGTAGAAAGGTTGTAAATTCTACAATCAGCATTCCCCCAGCTGGGTGAGGAAACAACTTTTCTTATATCAATTTCTTTCTTCCTTTAAGGACTTTAGGATGAATACAAATCTTCTCTGTGGGGCATGAAATTGTGGAGGCAGGTAATTTGAAGAATTCCTGTCAGTGGGTGGTAGAGGTCCACCTCTTCTGAGAATAGATTCTAATGTTGTTTCACTGACGTCCCTGGGGAAGTGCTATGACAGCTCCCCTCCCCCTGTGAAAGTAGCCAACTAAGGCACCATGTGACCTTGGCACATTGATCCAGGGCCCAGTACCTCCCCAAGAGCTGCCATCCCATTGTCTGATCCATGAAGAGGTCCGCTGGGAAAATATGGGCTGCATCAATTACAATTGTGCTTCTGAAAATTTGAGTTGGGAAATATGCAGAGAGAGGGAGGGAAGGGGGCAGACTTGGGGCATAAACTATAAGGCTGATCGACTTGAAGTCAAATAAGTCTACATCTTGGCTGAAAGCACATGCCAACTGAAGTGACTAGGAATCAATGGATGTGCTTCAAGTTCGAGGTCTACAATTCACATCCCTCTCCTTGTGGAGCACACATCTTTCAGATAGTACTTGTATGAACACAAGACCCTACCTAGTCATCGTATTCCGCCAAAGCACTGTAGCACTACCAGCTCTATGCACTTGCCGGGAAGTGGTGGGGATCTTCCCATCATCTCTGGGCAATGTGTCTCTCAGCCTCTCAATGATGCTCAGCAAGATCTAGCACAGGTGTCATCTCTGTGGATCAAGCAGCATTACACTTCTGTTTTTGCGTCCCCTTACTTTATCCTATTTTGCTAAAAGAAAGGTAAGGGAAAAAGGCCATGATATCTGGGATGTTCATTTCAAAGAGTTAGGGGAAGCTAGAAAATCTTCTGGGCAAGAAAAGGCAAAAGGATCAAGACCAAGAGTTCTTAACTATTCTTACATGTAAAGTTCAACCTGTGGGGGTGCTGTTGTGGGAGAAACCCTCAGATAGTCTTGAAGAGTGTGTAAAAGCATGATTATTCTTCACTTCTTCAAGAACAGCTGAAAAGACTTTATGCGTTTTGGAAGACTCATGACCCTGCTTTTTCCCTGATGCCAGAATATACAAAAGGCTGAGCAAGTTATAAGGTACGTGGTCTTGAGCTAGCATGTCTTGTGCCCTTGACTTTTGAGTGATGCATTGTAACTAAGAAGTCTGAATATTTTTGCTATTGCTGGGGTTTAGACTCATCATGCTCTTGTAGCTGGAGCTCTACCCCTTGAGCCACAACTCTAGTCCAACATTTTGCTATTTATTTAAGTTTTATTGTGCTGGTCCTGGGACTTGAACTCAGCACCTGGTTATTGTCTCTGAGCTTTTTTGGATCAAGGCTAGCAGTCTACTACTTGAGCCACAGCTCCACTTTCAGCTTTTTGTGGTTAATTGGAGTCTCACAGACTTTCCTGCCCAGACTGGCTTTGAACCACGATCCTCAGATCTCAGCCTCCCGAGTAGCTAGGATTACAGGCATGAGCCACTAGCATGCAGCTTGCTGGTTGTTTTTGAGATAGGGTTTCATGGGCTTTTCTTCTCAGGATAGCTATGACCAAAAACATTTTGAATCATATGGTGGTGCTCAGCATTTTTATTGAGGATACAGTTGGCTCAGAAAGGAGAGTATAGCTCAGAAAGAAGAAATAGCAGTTTTAATGGGCTCCATTCCCAGGGACACTCAGCAATAAGAGCTAGAATGTCATGTGTATACACATATACACGTGTGTGTGTGTGTGTGTGTGTGTGTGTATGTATGTATGTATGTGTTGGAGCTATATCTCCAGCCTGATATCTAGCTGGTTAATTGGAGATGGAATCTTGCAGACCTTTCTGCCTAGGCTGATTTTACCCTGGTCCATCAAGTCTCTGCCTCCTGCATTGCCAGGATTACAGGTGTAAATCACTGGCACCCAGCTTGCTATAAAGCCGTTGACTTTGTGGTTTTAGTTAGCTCCATAATTTGCATTGACCTTGCTTCTACTTCTACTCTGTAACCTGGCAGAGCTGGATTCTGGTGACTCCTGCCTATAATCCTAGCTACTCAGCAGACTGAGATCTGAGGATCATGGTTCAAAGCCATCCTGAGCAGGCAAGTCTCTGAGATTCTTACTCAAATTAACCACCAGAAAACAGGGAGTGGTGCTGTGGTTCAGAGTGGCTCAGGTTCAAGGCCTCAGCCTTGAACAAAAGAGCTCAGGGACAGTGCTGAGGCCCTGAGTTCAAGCCCCATGATTGACTCCCCCCGCAAAAAAAAATCTCTTTTAAGATCAGATAGAAAGGGCTGAAAAGATCTCTGCCCATTTGCTTATGCTTTAGATGACCACCCCTAACCTCAGCCTGGCAAAGGAGACCTCTAGTTCATCATCAGGCAGATCTTGGCACATTTGTCTAGATTGCATTTAGTATAGTCAAGCCAGGAACCCGTCTACTCATTTGCCTCTTCTTTGATGCCTTTGACAGAGCTGAGGTCTGTTAAAAACAAATGCTGGTAAAGTGAACTGCAAGTTCCTACAAAGACCCACTGATCCTTGGAATGTAATCTGAGTAAGGCAAAGAGCACAGCAGTTCTCGGTTACGACCACAGGACCCTCACACCCAAAAACACTTAACTCTGAGCTGTTTTCTCACCGACAAAGGAGGGATCCTGGTTGCTAGCTGTTCACACGTCAGCACCTGTAACTGGACACTGTGTAAACAGGCCCTTGCTGGCATACTTTGGTGGCTGTCTGCCCTGTCCCCGTGGGACATGTGAGGATGATTAATTAGAAACATCTCTGTTCGTACCCACCAGCTTGCAGCATCTGACCATTTCCTGGATGTATTAACCCTGCTTCATGGATTCCAGACCCTTTATGGTTAGAAGAGGAGATTTAACACTGCTCACAGCAGAATGAAGCCTTTTTAAAATGATATACATAGGAAATAATTTGGTTATATACTCAACCAGGGGAATAATTCCAAAGGAGGAATTTCTCCAGTGCTGTTATACCTATGCAGCTATAGCCACTACTCTGAATCATTGGCCATCCCAAGGGGTTCATTATATTTTATCTTAAAAATATTTATTTGCTCAGTAGCCCTTTTTCCTGGTCTTCCAGAAGGGGCTCATCCACAAGCCACAGGGGTAGAAAAAAATGTGTCAGAGTTTGGTTGATTTTAACATGCTGTCCACTTGCCTCCTACATGGAAGCAAATAATTCAACTGTGAATTAATGAAATTTTTCTCTGAGCTCTCACATGATGACTTTCCTTGTGAGTTTCTACTTCAGTCTGGGTTGTTTATTTTTTTAAAAATAGAATTTTTCTCCTATTCTGGAGTCAAGAAAGGCTAGGATTGGGCTGGGAAGTTGGCTCAGTGGTAGAGCGCTTGCCTTGCATGCCAGAGGCCCTGGGTTCGATTCCTCAGCACCACATAAGCAAAAAGAAAAAAGCCAGAAGTGGCGCTGTGGCTCAAGCGGTGGAGTGCTAACCTTGAGCTGAAGAGCTGAGGGACAGAGCTCAGGCCCAGAGTTCAGGCCCCCCCAAAAAAAAGAAAGGCTAGGATTATAGTAGCAGTCAGATCAATGTGTAGTGAGGGTGCTTTTTGCATCCTGGTTTCTGTAGCCTTTGGAGGGGAGGAAACTACATTCTCACAAGGTGGAAGGCAGAAGGACAAGGGAGCTGAATGAATGCTAAATGAAGCTTCTTCTGGAAGGTCCTTAATTCCACATGTGAAGAATCCTTCATGAGTTTATCACCTCCTAATAACAGCATTTTGGCCATTAAGTTTTAATAAGTTAATTTTAAAGGGGACATACTCAATCCATAGCACAAACTCTGTTGGTGTCAGGCTTGATTATATGGCTTTTTTTTGGCTTAAAAAATGACTAGAAGTCACTTACGGGCAGAACCTTTCAGTGGCATGGTGAGGTTTCACCGAATTCTCTTTTCCAGGGCACATTCAACTCTCCTTTAGTAGAAGGTCCACTCTATCAATCCAATTCCTGAAATGGACACAAAGTGTAGTATTGCTGAAACTTATATGTAGTAGCACGCAATCTTAGAAAGAAATAACTGGTATTTTTTTTGTCATAAGCCATTGAAATTTGAAGGGCTTTTTCTGTAGAAACATTAACAATGGGGTGCTGATGGCTCACACCTGTAATCCTATTAATCAGGAGGTTAAGATCTGAGGGTCAAGGTTGGAAGCCAGCTAGGGAGACTCTTATCTCCAATTAATAAGCAAAAAGCCAGAGTGGAGATGTGGCTCAAGTGATGCCTTGAGCAAAACAAGCAAGAGCAAGCCAAGCAAGAGCTCAAGGTCCTGAGTTCAAGCTCTAGTAGCACTATGTTAGCATGTATGAGTTGTACAAAAGGGTTTCAGTGTCATATATATGATATATATATATATATATATATATATATATGACATATCTATATAAACCTCAAACAAACTTGTTCCCTCCATAACTCTCCATCATTTTCCTTTACCTCTTTTTAAAATAGTTTTACAAGTGTCATTGTTCTGTTTTTACACAAGCATGTAAGGTACTTCAACCATATTCACCTTCATTTATCTTCTCTATTGGCCCTCCCCTTCCTGCTGGTAACTGTCTCTTAAACTTGTTCTAATTTGCTGTCATTCTTTTTCCTTCAGTGCATAAAGGTTTCACCATGGTAATTCATGTGTGCATGTATTATAATTTTGTCAGATTATTGACATTTCATTACTGAAATCTCATCTATTGCTCTCCTTTTCTATTTCCCCCACTCCCGACTGATCAGTAACTTTCACTTTTGCTCCTTATTCTAGAGGTGGAGTTTAGCAAACTTTTACACCCAAGTTGGCCTCCAGCTGTAATCCTCCAGATTACAGAAGTGAGCCACTGGTGCCCAGCTACATGTTTATTATTTTAAAATGGTGTATTGAGTATTTTATACAATGGGATAAACTCTCAAGACCAAATTTAGCCATTGGTCCTACAGTTTTCTTCTCCTCTTCAAGGTTTCTGGTCCAAACTTCAGCCTGGACAGAAATAAGCTAACTCGGGGAAGGAGGGGGAGAGAGGTGAAGAGAAGGAGTTGTTGATGAAGATATGGCTCTCAGAACTGAGGATAGCAGAACTGACCATAACTATTTGCAGGAACCAGAGGCTGTGGCTGGCAGCCCCCTGTGCCAGCACAGGAGAAAAATCCATACTGAAGGGAGAGCAGGGAACTTTAAGATTTCCCCAAAGTGATGGTGTTGCTTCTTGGCAGCCCATTCCTGGAGGGGCAGAGAAATGAACTTGCTGTCATTTGGAATAGCTCTGTCCCTGTGGTGAAATTGGCCCAGCTGGACTAGGATTGCAGTGAGGTAGTTCACTAGTTTTGTTAGATTTTTGGAAGTTGAAAACCTCATTTCTTCCAAGCATGTTTCCCTTTAATTATTTTTCTTTCCAGAGACCCAGCCTTCAGCTTTACCCAGCACGAAACAATTTGTGCACAGGCCACAAAGAGAACTCCAACAGCGTGTCTAAGTACTCTAATTCCCTGAAATTGATATGTTTTCTTCTTATTACTGCCATTCCCACACATCCTGTGACATGCATTTGAAATGCTGTGTTCACATAAAAACTGTTCACTGTTTCAAGTCTTCCCAACAATGGGTGAAGAGCATTTACACTGTGCCTTTTAAGAGCAAAAATAACCAGAGCTACAACAACACCACTGGGATTACTTTTGAATGTTTTCTATCATGACACAATCTGCCATACTTGAGACCAAGATGAAATGCTAGTCCAGCTGACTTTGTGTGAGTATGTATGTGTGTTTAGGCACCTATTTAAAATGTAACCACGGGCCAGTGTGTCTTCATTGAAGCACATGGATATCATTACCTTAGTGCCCTTACATTTCAGCTTGGAAGGAACTATAGCAGTTAGCAACTTGAAATCTCAGTAGACAAAAAGAAAGCACCATTAAATTTTACAACGGTAGTACAGAAGACTGCAAAATATAAGTTGCATTGTAAAAATTAGGAACAAAGTTATGTTACATACCTGAGTGATTTTGTCACAGAGTTGATTAGTAGAACTTAGTTTCTACCTGTGATTAGAAGATTCCATTTCCACTGTGAAGGATAGTCCAAAAAATCAGTTGCCATATCAATCCCATTGTATTAAGACATGCAGAATTTCTCACAAGCTTTCAGTGTGCAAAAACAACAAATTAGAATGATTATTTGGAAGTTAGTTTTTTGTCAGTAGAAAAGACAACTACCAGGAAGATGAGTTTGATCAAGGTACATTGTGTGCAGGAAGAAAATATCACAATGAAACCCCATTGTACAACTAGTTTCTTTCTTTTTTTTCTTTTTGGTCAGTTGTGGGGCTTGAACTCTGGGCCTGGGCACTGTCCCTCAGCTCTTCAGGTCAAGGCTAGCACTCTACCACTTGAGCCACAGCACCACTTCTGGTTTTCTGGTGTTTTTTTTTTCAATTGGAGATAAGAGTCTTTCCTGCCTGGGCTGGATTTGAACTGCAATCCTCAGATCTCAGCCTCCTGAGTAGCTAGGATTACAGGCGTGAGCCACCAGCGCCTGGCTGTACAACTAATTTATACAAACAATGCTTTCTGTTTTTCTGTTGATTAAGTGTTCCACTAGACTTTTAAAATGTTTTTACTGGTCCTGGGCCTTGAATTCAGGTTCTTGCACTTCACTTCAGCTTTTTTACTGAAGGACATCGCACACTTGGATCACACCTCCATTTCCAGCCTTTTGCTGGTTAATTGGAGATGATGGTTAATTGGATTTGTTTGCTTGGACTGGTTTCAAACCTTGATCTTCACTCAGCCTCCTAAGTAACCAGGAGTATAGGCCTGAGCCACCAACACCTGCCTCAGACTCATTTTAATGGGAAAAATAATCCCATCAGGTTAAAATTCATGTAGAAAGATTAAGATGTTTTAACTTTTAATTATACATTTAGTTCTTTTAGGAATCAAGTTGAGATCTAGAAGTATTAAGCAAAATCAAATGTTCTGAGTTGGCTTATATTAAAAGCTTGCTCTAATCGTTTAAATAGGGATACAAGTAGACCCATTGCAACAATGAGATGTACAAGTTGTTATGTGGAAAACAAACTTTACAACTTTGGGGTGGGGGGAGGGATGATTGGGTGGGGGGGCAGGGGGAGGATGGGAAGGGTTAGGAAAGGGAAACAAAGGAGGAGGCTACAATGCTTGATAAGAAATGTACTCATTATCTTGCTCATGTAATTGTAACCCCTCTGTACAGTGTTTTCACAATAAAAAAATAAAAATAAAAAAGCTTGCTCTTTTTTTAGCAATAGGTACCATAAAGAAAGACTTTCTACTGTGTTCAGCAACAGTATTCAAGGAACTGAGTATAGTAACCCTGAGTGGTTTTAAAGTTTCCTAAGTGACCTGGAGAAAGCTAACAGAAGAGGGTAATATATTTCACATAATTAACTTAACATTTCTGGAGTCATTTCCTTTCAAATAATGCATGAAAGAACTTGGTCAAAAATTTGGTGGCAGTAGAAATCCTTCAACATGACTCCATCCATTGTCTTTTACGTTTCCAGACCATGAGTGTACTGAGAATGAAATATCATCCTCAAAGTTAGAACCTTTATAAATCTGGATGTTTTTCTCTAAAAAAATAAGAAAGCAAAGTCACTACTCTCTTCCAACAACTGGAAGAAAACTTTAGAAAGTCAACATTGTTTCAGTGAGAAAAATATGTCATATTTGGTTTAATAAAGACTGAGTTGGCAGTATACTAAGGCAATTTAGCAATGTGATCTGTAACTCATAGTCTTAATTACATGGAGAAAAAGTGAATGTGTTCATTAATGTAGAGAAAAGGAACAGTGACCCTTCCTGCCAAGTGACAAGGTGGAAATAATTAATCTGGTCAATTAAAAAGAAATAGATAATTTAAAATGCAAAGACATCCATTGGTTTCCTGTGTTCTGCTCTCTGCAGTGACAAAGTTTTACTGTAAATTCTTGTATTGTCCATACATTTTCTTCATTCTATCTTTTTATAAACATCTGGTAGCATAATAAAATTCACCAAAAGCAACTGAAAGGGAGTAAGAAGGAGAAGGAAGCGGTTAGGAAGGGACATATAGACAGAGTGAGTTTGATCAAAGTACACGATATGCATGTAAAAATATCACAAATATCTTTTATACAATTAATTTAGACTAAAATTGTTAAAATATTTTTTTGCCAAAAGCTCAAATGTAATAGAAAAATTCATTTATATTTTATGTTCTAAAATACTACTTATTCTAATATATAGTCTAAAAATGTTGATGGGGGGCTAGATTTAGCCACGATTATTTTTTCTTTATGGGGCTCTGCTATATCTTACTTTCCTTTCAAAATTGTTTGCTTTTTATTCTGGGAGTTTTAATAATATTTGTTAAGTGCTGGAGTCTGAGCCACATTGTCTGGTTTATCTAATCCTATTTATGATCCCATAACCTTGACGTTTGCCACGACCTGGCTGTCAGCACCAGATTCTAAATACATAGGGTGGTGTGTTTGCTCCACAGAACAGGAAATTAGTGAAACAGTTACTTTCCTCCAAATGTTCATAATTTCTCTTGACATTTACAAGCCAGTAGTAGCTCTTAGACATAGTATGATTTCAGAACTCATTGGGGAGCAGCGATTGGCGATCACTACAGTGAAGGCCATGCAGATATTTTTGCACATCGGCCCTGCTTGCATGGGTGCATGGCTTCACAAAACCTGTGTGCTCAGCTGTCCAGCTGTGCAGCTGGTCTGGCAGAAGAAAATGCATGGGTGCCTTAATCTTTTGTTTGTTTTTCCATTTGCTAGCCTAGTCTCAGGATACACATTAATATCCCTTTCATTTTAGCCCCAGCAAAGCTTTTAAGAATACAACATCCAAATTTCCCCTCAATCAGTTCAATGGAAATGTTTTTTTAAATCAATTAATTTATTTTTTATTATGGTGAGAGCCTGGCTGTTCAATTTTGGTTACTAAAGAAGGAAACTCTTATGTCGAAACAAAACCCTGCCAAAATGAAGTGCAAGTTGTGCATTTGCTAGGTGTCTAACTTGGCAAGTGAGAAGACGGAGGGTGGAAGGAGAAAGCATCTTCATGGACGCTTGGTGGACGGGCGCGTATTATGTCAGCTCGGCAGGCGGCGCGCAGCGGCCATATGTGCGGCGCTGAATAAAATGGAATAAACAGCTGTCGCCAGGAATCCGGTTCCTGGCGAGCAGGCAAGCCCAAGTCCTCCTGCTTCCAAAATAAAAATCACCAGAGGGATTCCCTTTCCTGCAGCTCCAGCCAGTAGTGTTATAAAAGCATAAAACATGGTTGTATTGTGGTTTATAATAATCCCTTCCATTTGTAAAAGCATTTGAACAGTTTACAAAGCGCTTTACCAACATCATCTCATTTGAGCTGCCTCTTAACAGCCCTGGAGAGTAGAAAACAGCAGATAATTGTGCTCAGCTCCCACACATGGAGAAAGGTAGGCTCAGAGGTGCCCAGCCCAGGTCTCCTCCACCCTAGCTATCCACACAGAGATCTCCTGCAGCAGTGCTGCGAAGAGGGTGGGGAGGGATGGGGACCAGGTAAAGGAACCAGAGTTGATGTTCAAGCGCGTCTTCACTTGGTTTCCTTTGTGTATCCATCCCATCTTTTCTTTGTGAACCCGCAAACGTGAACTAGCTGGAAGGAAACCAGCAGAAAGAGGAAAGGGCACTCCAAATACGGGGTAGGAGTCTGGTTAGCAAAGGCAGTCAAAGCTATTATTTCCCCACCGCGGCAGGGGTCAGTTCAGGTCACCTTAGAACTGCACCATGAAGGACTCAGATGTGCAGTTGTTCTTCGACACTGCCTCCTTTGCAAACAGCAGAAGAACAAACTTTTTTTTTCTGCCACCTTCCAGGATGGGCAAATTTACAGAAAGGATCTACAGAGCCTTTATAGCAAAATCGCTTCAGGCTTAGGAACTGGTGGGATCCTGGGACAGGGCTGCCCTAGTCTGTGAGATAGAGATCATGGTGGATGGTTGCTGTGGTGGCCTACCCTGGGCTTCTGAGGCTCTGCAGTAGGAATCTAGTCTTGGGAGAAGACTTGGAGCCATCTCTAGCAATTTACTCAGGTCTCACTGAACCTGCATGCTTTGTGGTGTTGTGCTTTGGTGCTAGCTGCAGAACCTAACATTGTAATGTAGTAGGTAAAACAGACATTAGAACCTAAATGTCAGCACTCTAGCTCACCAGCGCTGTTCTCTTGGTATCAAAGAGAGCTGGTATTAATAAACTCTGGTATTAATAAAAATCAGTTTCATAAGATTGTAAGAGTGTAATGAGATAATATCTGTAAAATGCCTTGAGTGGGATCTAACTGCTCAGCTTTGTGAAAGTCAATTAAAAGGCTCAAAACTCAGTAAGTGACAGCAGCCCAGCTGCAGCCAGCTTTTCCTGCTCCCTGACTATGAATAGCTTACTGAGAATGACATCCCTTCTCCCTTTATCAGCCTTCACCCACACATCCTTCCCTGGATTCCTCAGGCAGATGCAAAACCAAGAAGTACCTGTTTTGTGCAATTCAGCTTTTCATGCTACAAAGCAAGAGGGTTTGCAGGATGTAAGATTTTAAAACAGTGGATAAGAGGGAGATACTGTTGCCTGTGTTTGCTAAGTGGCCAGTTAAGAGAAAACAGTCTGCTCTTATCTTTATAACAGATGGCAGTTTTATAGCTTGGAACAAGGTATTACTGAAGTTAGGCTCCTATTGTCTCCCAGGATATATTAAGAGGCTCAGATCAAGGAGAGGTGTTGTGTTCTTTAGCCGTATCCTTAGGTCCTTGAGAAAGATATTCTTGTGTTGTAAAACTAGCAAGACACTTTTAAGATTAACAAGTATCTCACCACAGAGGTACAGTTCAGAGGTAGATTGCTTCCCTAGCATGGGCAAGTGCTAAGGTCAAGGGTTTATAAATACATAATACACATACCTTAAAGGAGTGGTAAGCAACTTTACAATTAAATATCTTCTTTTAAAAAAAGTACTCCAAAGCCAGGGCACTAGTGATTCAGCCTATAATCCTAGCTACTCAGGAGGCTGAGATCTGAGGATTGTTGTTCAAAACTAGCCTGGGCAGAAAAGTCTCTGTGAGACTCTGGTCTCCAGTTAAGCACTCAAAAGCTGGAAGTGGCACTGTGGATCAAAGTGGGTGAGCACTAGTCTTGAGCAAAAGAGCTCAGGGACAGTGCTTTGGTCCTGAGTTCAAGCCCTACAACCTCCTCCCGCCTCCCCTCCGCCCCCACCAATAATAAAACTCTAAGAAAAGAAGTCAGAATTATTCAGGGTAACGAAGAAAGCTGGCTGAACTTGAACCATGCAAGGGAGGGTCCAAATTTCACTTTTTGCAAGGACAGCTCTTGAGAGTTGGAAGAGGGAGAAAGAAGGGAGCTGCATTTTACTTTATATCTTAAACCCTTGATTTCTGACCTACTTCATAAACTGATATACCTTTGCTGAACAAGAGATTGTCACTCTTGCCACTTAATGTCCTTTCATGCTCCTAGGTGTAGAAAGAACTACATAGCTGAAGTGCTCCCCAGAAGTGATAGGCTACTTCACAGGATGAAGACTCCTTGTAAATTGCCACTCCCAACTTAGATTCCAACTAGTACATCAACCCTCAGGTACGTACTCTCTTCTCTAGGGAAAACTCCCCCAAACTTCCAAATCTTTTGATGTATGGAAGGCAACTGGGACTGTCAAAGTAACTAGAGATACTTATTGCTGTTGTAACTTAAAAAATTTTTTTTTATTGTAAAGATGTTGTACAGAGAGGTTACAGTTACATGAGTAAGGTAATGAGTACATTTCTTGTTGACCATTGTTACTCCCTCCTTTGTTTTTCTACTACAATTCCTTCCCTCCCACACTTCCCTCACTCCCCCCCCCCAAATTGTAAAATTTGTTTCCAACATGTCTTATGAGTATCATTGTTGTAATGGGTCATCCTGTGTCCTTGTTTCAGCATTTTGTTATTCTCCTTCCTTTCCCTAATTCAAATGAACATATTTACAATACTCAGGGTACCAAAATCAAATACAGTGACAGCAGGGGATAAACCATAAAGGACACACACACACACACACACACACACACACACACACACACACACACACACACACCCCACATTTTCTTGCTTGATCCATTCATCTACTGAGGGACATCTGGGTTGGTTCCATATCTTAGCTATGGTGAATAATGCTGTGATAAACATAGTTGTGCCGGTAGCTTTAGTATGGCCTTGTTTATTGTCATTTGGGTAAATGTCCAGAAGTGGGAATGCTGGGTCATAGGGGAGCTCTATGTGTAGTCTTTTGAGGAACCTCCACACTGCTTTCCAGATGGTTGAACAAATTTATAAAACAATAAGTGAGGAGAGGCTCCTTGCTGTACAGCAAAGAGTAGGTCTGAAGTCTATTGATAACATTCACTTTTCAGTCTTCCTACCTGGGTCAGCTGCAGGTGGGTCGCCCCTTTCCCCTTTATTCTGTGTCTGCCAGTCTCATTCAATGACCACAGTCATTTTCAGTAGCAATGCCCTTTAAATGGATATCGGGAAGTATTAAACAACTTTTCAAGGTGTCTTTTCTTCTCCCCCTCTCTATGAGTTTCTCTTCTGTCCCTTGAGGTTATCAACCTGTTTCTGGAATGTGTAGTGGTTGGTTTCTTTGATGTTGTGTGCTGGGAAAGCAGCTGAGGCAAAAGGAAGACGACAGCAATTTTAAAGACGCTCTAGTTCTCTGATCCCCTCTGGTAGGACAGTTGTCACTTCTTTCTGTAGTTCATGGGTTGTTGACTGTAGAATTGATACAGAGTAATAGTTCAATTGAATCTCATCCATTGAAAAGAACCACTTCCAGACCTTAAGGCAGGCTTTAAATCGCAGAAGGCCACATGTGGACCGTCCACAGCAGTGCGAGCAAGAGGAAGGCAAGCGCTAAAGGTCAATGTGTCCTTGGGCTTTCTGAGGTAAGTGTGATGTGCTCAGAACAGATGGGAAGACATAGTCTTTGCCCCAGGTAAATATGTGAAATGGATCCATTTGCTTTTCATGTTTATTTCAAAAGGCTGTTCTCAGAGCACCCATGTCAGAAAGAACATGCATCTCTGGACATTTGGAAAAGAGATGAAAGTTATGCTGTGTACAAGGTACATACAGCTCTGAGTTTAAAAAGTGGACAAAGGGTCAACTCCCACAGAAGAGGCCCACAGGCTGCAATGTGGATCACATGGGGAGACAGGTTCTCTTTGCATATGGCCACAGTTAAACATGTACAAAGGGTCAACCAGGGAGCAAGAAATCTATGCAGAAAGATGAACAGCTTCATGGAAAGTCCAGCCAAAGTCAGGGACATAATTGTTGAATCCCAGTGCAAAATATGAATGCAGGATCCTTGGTTAGGAATTACTAGGATATGAAAACAATGGTAGGCAAGGCTTAAGTGGAGTATGCAGCCCTCCTGGGTTGGAGCTCTGGGTGCCGGCACCAGTTCCACACCTGTGAGGGCTCTGCTATCTCTCATAGAATTAATTCAAAGTGTAGGTCCATCAAAACCAATTGCATTGGGCTGGGAAGGTGGCTTAGTGGTAGAGTGCTTGCCTAGCATGCATGAGGCCCTCGATTCGATTCTTGAGTACCACATAAACAGAAAACGCCAGAAGTGCTGCTATGACTCAAGTGGTAGAGTGCCAGCCTTGAGCAAAAGAAGCTCAGGGACAGCGCTCAGACTCTGAGGTCAAGCCCCAGGACTGGCAAAAAAAATTGCATTATTTTCTCATGCAATAGGGTAAGACCTTTGCCTTCTCCACAAAGCTGCCACTTGTGCAGAAGGGCAGGGTGGGATAGACTCACTCAGGATGTTCTGAACAATATTCTTTCACTATGCAATGTGGACACTGCTTCCCTGTCCCCCTCCCTTCCTTTCTCCTTGCCTTAGTAAGGGTTTCATTCCTGGAAGGCAGCTCCTTTTTTTAAATTACCTGGCAGTATCTGTGTCTGAAGTGGAGGCACCTTGAAGGAGGTTCTGGGCAAAGGTTTCCTTTACATACCATTTCTTTCCCATCTCTTACCTTGTAGCCAACACATAGTTCTTTCAGTGGTTCTGGAAAAATGTTTAGGCAAGTTATTTTTTGAGGAGGGGGTGGTTATTAGAAATACACTGTAATTCCAAATTTTGATTATATGATGTCTGGCTTTCCCTGAGTCCAAATTCAATATCCTGGAAATGGGAAGCTTTATTGGACGACTAAAGCATACACCAGTGTGGGGCCTGGAAGTGAGCCCTTGGGTCTGCTGATAGCTTTGCTTCCATATCCTATAATGTCTAGTTGGCTATGGCTGGATCTGTAACCTCTTTTTCACCTTTAAGACAGACTCTTTCACCTTCTTGAATTATGTTTACCAAGAAATGTTTTGTATATTTTCAAAAAGGACAAGTCATTTATAGTTCTACAGTCTTAATGCTCCAAACTCTCTTCATTTGACATGTTCTCTTAGTCTCCTGGATTACCTTTTTTTCTGATTGCATTCATAATAGTTACATTTTTTTTGTTCTAGTGTAGTTAAAGTTTAATCTACTCTATCCTCAGGACAGTAAGCCATATTTATGAAGTTAAAGAGGACAAAGGCAGAACTGGTGGTGCATGCTTACCATCCTACTTCCACAGGAAGGAGGATCCTGACTGAAACTGGTCAGGGCAAAAATTGCATAGCCAAAATGCTGGAGACATGCCTCATGTGAGAGAGCATCTTGCCTAGCAACCCGAAAGGTTCAAGCACTGGTACCACAAAAAAAAGCAGACACTGTAAGCAGGGGGGGGGGGGTCATAGAACTGCCCTCAAACAAAAGGTAAAATGATAATTATTCCAAGCAGCTGCATAGAATAGAGAGATGGCTGTGCCTTTATTTTACAGAAAAGGAAATGAGATTCAGAGGTGGAATGACTTTCTCAAAGTCACCCAGATCCTCGGGAAGTCAGGATTTAAGATGTGTAATCCTGTCTCCAAGTTGGTAACTTTCAGTGTGACAATGGTTTTTTTCCCTTATGTTTAGCTTTCTTTTCACAAAGAGGGACTTGGAACCAATGTTCTTAAAGATCCTTCCAAATCTACAACTTTGATTTCAAACTTAATAGAACATCGTGGAATTTCTGCCTGGTTAGCTCACAACTATCACAGATTTAATGAAAAATATAGGTGCTAAAACATTCACTGTTTTAGGTATTTTAGATCTGGCTATCTAGATGCTTAGGAAAGGTGAAGACTAAATTCCAAACTGGATTGTGAGAACTCGCACACACACAGCTGCTAAACTGACACCCCCTCCCACTTTGCAGATTCATTTTAAGATGGAGAGAAAAGTGTGTAGGTCAGGCACACAAAGAGCAGGTGATCTGCTTCCTATACTTTCAAGTCCTTCTGAAGACTTTGCAAGCAGTGAGGGCTCCCTCTCCTGGTAGGATTTATCATCTGCCAGTCTGAATTTGGAAGGATTGTGAGGAATAGAAAAGAAAAAGAAAAAAGTAAAATTAAAAAGCAAAACAAATCCAATCCAAACCAACCAACCAAACAAGCAAACCTCATCAGAGAAAAGATCGAAATTGCAAGGAAAAGTGAAAAAATCTAGTCTAAAAAATCTGATCTAGAAAGTTTAAAATAGCTTCCCATACATTTGTTAGGCAACAGTCTCCAGAGGAAGTGGCAAAATAGGAAATAGAAAGCCCTTAAAATATGTTCTAAGTCAATAATGAATAAAAATCACACTGGTGCTCAGTGAAAACTAGATTCTCATGAAATTCTGTGTTCCATGTGCTTAAACCAAGATTTCCTAAACTCTCGTCATTCAGATATCCTTGACATGCTTCTTGCAAAAATGAAGTACTATTATGTATACTATTATTTATTGGTTTTCTTTTAATAAATCCACTTATGAATTTTTAGCCTCATTATAAGCAATGGAATCTCATGAAGACTGATGGATGTGTGTGTATACATCCTATCAAAGCCAAACTTGTATATATGTGTGTGTTGGCAAATGTTTGCATATTACAATAAAATAAATGACTCCTTATTAATTTGTCTATATCAATTAAATCTATCCTCATTAATTATCAAATATGCCTAATGTGTTTCAGAAAACATTGAAGTAGGGCTGGGATGTAGCTCAGTGGCAAAGTGCATGCCTAGCAAGTGCAATGTCCTGGGTTCGATCCCTAGTACCAAAAAAGAAAAGACAAAAATAAAAGTTAAAAAAACCCAAACAGAAAACACTGAAGCAATACATTCTATATTGGAGTTATTTAAGTATGGCAGTCATAATTTCATTATTTCTTTAAAAGCGAATTGTTTGCTGCCTTCTTTTCCTGTCTTTCTCCTGCTTCTCATCTCCTTTCATGAGGCCTTCCCTCATCTCCTTTCCATCCTTTTACAGTCCTTTGCCTTAGGGTTCGTATTTCCTTTCCCCCAGCATTCTAAGGCAAGAAAACGGATTCTCTGTTGACCATTGGAAGCCATAACTTAATTTCAGGAAACCACATTGAAATCAACTGGGTATTTGACAGAATGAATAAGAGCCTTTGTATTGATGTCTTTTTCTGAGACTTAGGGCTTGAGGGATCTTTTTAAAATGTTATTTCTATTTTATCCTAATAGTCAGGCTTTTCTGAGGAAATGACATGAACACAGAAAAATCCAGTTTATAAAAACACATTTAACTCATTATTCCTTGAGGAATATAATGGAGACTCTGTTCTTTCTGACATTGTGAAAGCTGCCATTCCTGTCGGGGAGAACAAAGATGAGGGAAGGCTGATCTTCATGAAATCTTCCCCCTTATTAAACATTCCTGTGAAATTAATTCAAGATTTATTTCTTCAGTAATAAAGTGACTGGTGTACATTTATTGCTGATGCATGTACTCAATTCCCAGTTGGTTACAGCTTTGTTTTACTGTGAAAGCTCTTTTATTTACAGATTATTTGTATGAAAGTTCATCTGCACAAGATCACTCTGCATGCCTCTTGTTATTATCTGTTTTCTTTGCTTTAACGTATTGTCTCCTTTTTTTTTTTTTGGTTGGTCATGGGGCCTGAACTCTGGACCTGGGCACTGTCTCTCAGCTTTTCAGTTTAAGGCTAGAGCCCTACGGCTAGAGCCATAGTGCCACTTTCAGCTTTTTCTGCTTATGTGGTGCTGAGGAATTGAACCAAGGGCCTCATGCATGCAAGGCAAGCACTCTTACCACCGAGCCACCTTCCTAGTCCTATTGTCTTATTTCTGTTAATATATTTGTACTTTTTGTTTTGTTCTTGTGTGTGTGCCAGTACTGTACTGGGGTTTGAACTCAGGTTTGAGTTCTTGCTGAGCTTTTTCACTGAAAGCTGGGGCTCTACCATTTGAGCTATACTTCCAGTTCCAGCCTTTTACTATTTAGTGGGAGATAGGAATATCACAGATTTGTCTACCTGGGCTGGCTTTGAGCCTTGATCCTCAGATCTCAGCCTCCAGAGTAGGTAGGATTAGAGGTGTGAGCAACTGGGACCTAGGCAATGTGTGTGTGTGTGTGTGTGTGTGTGTGTGTGTGTGTGTGTGTGTGTGTGTGTGTGTGTGTGTAAACAACTATAGCGAAGGAGCTCAGATTTACTTCAAATGGAAGCAGTTTTATAATAAAGACTACAGTATATAAAGTTACAAAGGAGGTTTCATTTTGATACTATTGGCATAGTAGTTTTGGAATCATATGAAAAAATTTTAAAGTAACTTATAAGCCAGACAATTTCATTGTGATATACCTTATTTTGAAGAAAATAAGCATGTTCAGTCCTAACAACAGCAGACCCGAAAAAGACTAAAGACTCGAGGACCCATGGGGAGAAATGGGTGCTCTGCATTTACCATGGATCCCCCAAGAGTTCTTTCTGATGGGAAGCAGATGTAATCCTCACTGAGAGGTAGGCTCCCACTGTGACTGTCACAGGGCCACTCCCTGCTTTGCAAAGAACATCAGCCAGGAAGTCAGTGACTGGAGTTTCAGATTTTTTTGGGGGGGGGGGTCCGGTCATGGGGCCTGAACTCTGGGTCTGGGCTCTGTCCCTCAGCTCAAGGCTAGCGCTCTACCACTTGAGCCACAGCACCACTTCCGGCTTTTTCCCCCTCCTGCTTATGTGGTCCTGAGGAATCGAACCCAGGGCCTCATGCATGCAAGGCAAGCGCTCTACCACTGAGCCACCTTCCCAGCCCTGGAGTTTCAGATTTTATAGAAGGATTTTTGCTTCCAATTCCCTTCCCTTCCCCTTTGCCCCTTTCCTTGCCTTGCCTCGACTTTTTCCCCCTCTTTTCTCTTTCCTCTCCTCTTTCCTGTCCTCTCTTCTCCCCTTCCCTTTCTTCCCCTCTCCTCTTCCTTCCTTTCTGCCCAAAGATGGCAGAAGGAAGGGACAATAAATTCTTTTAGAACCTTCTCCTGGTAGATGTTCAAGAGACTATCATGAGCAAATCAAACGTCCCAATCTCCTGATGAGATAAGGAAGATGCATTTGAAATTTGAATTTCTTGTACCCCCCTTTTGGGGATTCAATGTGTGACAAAAGGGGCTGGGAAGGTGGCTCAGTGGTAGAGCGCTTGCCTTGCATGCCTGAGGTCCTGGTTCGATTCCTCAGCACCATATAAGCAAAAAGAAAAAAGCCAGAAGTGGCGCTGTGGCTCAAGTGGTAGAGTGCTAGCCTTGAGCTGAAGAGCTGAGGGACAGCACCCAGGCCCAGAGTTCAGGCCCCACGACTGGACCCCCCCCAAAAAAAATGTGTGACAAAAATCTGAATAAATTAGACCACTATGTGGAATGTAGTGCTCTGTTTGTGTGTGTGTGTGTGTGTGTGTGTGTGTGTGTATGCGCGCGCGCGCGCGCGCGCGCGTGCATGCATGCGTGGGTAATCAGTAAAAACAAAAGTATTTATTGTTATAAAGCATCTCCTATGACTGGGAAGGTCCAAGGCTAAAATAGTTCAGCACATGGCTTGTATTTCTCACTGGAGAAAAGATGCTGTCTCCACTGAATACTTAGTTTACTACACATAAGTAAATGCTGTTTTCATTTCCATTTTTATTCTTCTAATATTTTTGAGCGTTCTTTCTGAAACAACTGTATGCGAATGTGTATGAAATTAAAAAATTGAATAATACGTTTTCCATCTGAATTACTATATGCATTGGAGTTTATACTTAGTTGCCAAGAAGTAGTGATCCAACTAAATTTAAAGCTAGTTCATTTGGTAAGTCAGTTTTCTATTTACTTTTATATAAGTGAATGTTCTCTTTGTAAAGTAAAAGTTGTCCAATTTCATGAGTTGTGTTTGTAATTTCAAAAGACTAGATTTTTTTATAGTTAATATGAATAAAGTCAAAATTTTAGGTATTTTCTGTAAAAAGATCAATTAATTTCATCTTGTGCACCTGAAACTACAGAATGATGCTGGCTCTCAGGGAAGACTGGATTACTGTTGTGCTTGGAAATGTGCACGTAGATTCTTCAGCTCCTAGACAATACTTCAGATGTATGGCGTATGTATATTGCTAAAGAAAAAAAATATTCTATTACACTTGTTGCTAGGGCACCCTTTATTCAAGATGTGTAGGAGGTTATCTCTTCAGGAACGGAAACCACTGCAATAGAATTTTGCAGTTGAGGAGAGAGATTAGGCTCAACTCCAAGTCTAGCATGGATAAGGGGAATTTATAGCCAAGGAGGAAGGTTGTACCAGTTTGGTGGAAAATTACTAAGATCAGAGGAAGAGGTGATTCTGACTAAAGTGATTTTTACCAGATTCCTTCTAAAGATAGGCCAGATATCACCTGGGAAATGATTGAAGAGGAGAAGAAATCCAGTTATATATTGAAGATAATCAGATATGGAGTATTCTAGCTGAACCAGCTTGGCAGGATTCTTGTTAAAATTGGACAACGCAGAAACAAATATGGCAGTCCAAAAGGCAAAACCTACTTAAGAGGTTAGGTTTGGTCAATGAGAGAATCTTTATTGATCTTCAATGTGGTTTGAGTGCTTTTAAAAAAGAAAAATTTGATTCAAGCACTTTAACAATAAGGCAAATTATTATTTCCCTTCAAGACAGGCTCCAGGGTAGGTAACACAACTCAAGGTACCATCAAAGACCTAAGGTCTTTTGTTACCTTGATGTTTTCAAAACCATCATTACCCTTGGGCTGATTCTGTTATGCCAGAAGACATTGATGAAAGATTCAGATAATCAATGCCTAGATAAAGAAAAGGAATTCTTTTTTTTTCAATTGTGAACATACCTTACAGAGAGGTTACAATTATATGAGCAAGGTAATGAGTACATTTCTTATCAAGCATTGTTGCCTCCTTTGTTTCTCCTTACCATCCAGAAAAGGAATTCTTTTTTAAAATTTATTTTTTATTGTGAAAATACAGAAAAGGAATTCTTATAGCCACTCCTTATTATTTTTTTAATAGGTGGAGAAACCTTGCCCAGTAGTCTTCCAGGAGACTTCTTGTGCTTTTGTAAGGATTGGGTCATGTACATATTCTTAAATCAATTGTGAATAAAAATGATTTTAGTGATTGGCTTACACTAGTATTTTTCAATTGTGGCTGCATTTTGAAAGATTCAAACCACCCCTCCCCCAAGAAATTCTACTTTAATTATTCTTGATGGTAACCTGAGCCATGAGAGTTGAACAGTTTTCCAGGTGGTCCAAATATGCAGCCAAGCAGTTCAGACCCAATGTCTAGAGGCAGGAGTGAAGAGGTTGGGAAATGAACATTAGATTATAAACCAGCATAACCTCTGAGTATATTCAATGCAAACAGTTAAAAGTTGGAAGTGGCACTGTGGCTCAAGTGGTAGAGTGCGAGCTTTGAGCTGAAGAGCTGAGGGACAGCGCCCAGGCACAGAGTTCGAGCCCCACGACTAACAAAAAAAATTAAAAGTCTGTGTACACATAAATAAATGCACACAGAACATTGTAATCTGGTTTGAAGAAAATACATTTTTTTTTGTTTTTTGTTTTTGGGTCCGGTTGTGGGGCCTGAACTCTGGGTCTGGGCGCTGTCCCTCAGCTCTTCAGCTCAAGGCTAGCGCTCTACCACTTGAGTCACAGCGCCACTTCCGGCTTTTTTCTTTTTTGCTTATGTGGTGCTGAGGAATCGAACCCAGGGCCTCAAGCATGCAAGGCAAGCACTCTACCACTGAGCCACCTTCCCAGCCCGGAAATACATTTTTGTAGGAAGACCAGATGAATGTGGTCCATATTAGAATAACAAATTGGTACATCTAAAGCCAAACAAAACAATTTTATAAAAATGGTTATGATAATGCACATATAGTGTTTATTTTTACTATAACAAAGCATAATCAAGTAAATAGTGATGACAGGGTCATTTAGGACACACGACTCTAAAATATACTGCTTTGGCATATTAATTATTTTGAACTAAAGGTGTTTAAAAGCATATCCAAAAAAAAGAATTCTGATCTTCCTGAAATTCGCTACACTAGGAGAAAAGAAATATCCTTATCACCTAAGATGAGGAATTATGTGGAAGGAAATTTGTACATACAAATCATGTTAAACTAATCCCTCTTACAGAGGAGAATGATGAAACTGGTAACATGATCAAGATGTATTGTGCTCAGAGACTGACAAATTGAATTGAACCCCCCTTGTATGATTACTTGAGATAATAATAAAAAATTTCTAACCCCTCTTTCTACTTACTTTTTTGCAATTTGTAGCTAGATAAGTATGTAGGCCTAATGTTTTGGCAGTGTATTTTCTAGTGGGAGACCCCATGTATATATAAATAAAATGTGTGTATATTTCCTACTGTTGAACAGTCTTATGTTAAGTCCAGCCATTCAACAATTTGTGACCACTGCAAACACTATGTGGTGCTCATTCAAGATCATTCCAGAACATTTTTGGAGATAATAGGGTGTAGCTTGAGTTGAGTCTTATTAAAACTACAAGTTATCAACAACAGAAGTGGTCAAAATCATAGCTCTGGAAAAAGAAGTGTCAAACATTGATAGAATAAGTTAGAATAAAATACAACATAAAGGGAGAATGTTATAATGAACAGCATTGACAATTGAGCCAGAAGCCAGGATTTTAGTACTGTCTTGCTACTGCTTAGCTCTGTAGTCTTGGACAAATGAAATTCATCCAAGACTCAGTTTTAGTATTTAAGAAATAAGGGAGTCCAAGTCCTCATTGTTCAGTCTCTACTTGTTGATAAACTTGAGAGGTGTATCTTAACACCCCATTTGTAATGACAGGTTATACCTATCATTGTTATAAAAGATTATAATCTTTTAAAAGATTATATTTATGATTATTTTGAGAATATTTTTTATGATTTTTCCAATCATTTAATTAAAAATAGTCTCCTTAGCTTTTGAAACTGTTTGGTATCTCAGTCAAATTATGTATAGCTCTCTGCAGGCCTTTGGCATTTTGTCAAAGCAGATTAATGCTGTTTTAGAGAAAAAGCCTTTCATTTTCTCATAATACACAAAATAATGGCATATGTATGTGCCATTGCCCTGCACAGAATCTTTTTCAGCAAAATGTTTTTGCTGCCATCTAAATTCTGAAAACTTATTTTGTTTTTTTAGTATTGGATAAGACTGACTCTTGCTACACCTATTTCCTGACTTATAAATGGAAAAGACATTTTATATTCTCAAACTATTCCACATATGAAGTGAATAAACAATAGGATATGGCTTTGGCTAATTTGGAATAAGTAGGATGAACAAGTTGTGTTTTTCAAAGAATAGATTCTGACTAGAAAAACCAACCAGCTAGTAATTTCCTGCTGAGTGTTAACAGGATCTTAAGGGTTTGTGAGCACTTTGTGGCTCTACTTTATAGAGTAGTTGCTATGAATGCTGGCAAAACTTATATTCATGTATCCTTATTTGGCTCCTGCTAATAAAACAACAAAAAATACTAATAGAAATATTTGTTCTCATTTTAAGATCCTCTTTGCTTAGTGTAATTTTAACCATTCATTATTTTAAATTAATGTATCCAGTCATTGATATGATATGTTTAATTTTACAAAAATGCAAATATCACTCTTGGACAAGAAGTTGGTCATTTTACCTGTTTACCTAGTAATATTGACAATGAATTTGTTAGCAGCTCTTAAACTCACAAATTTCATGCTAGAAATACATACAAATATATCTTCTAATAATTTTTCCCTTAAGGACAATTTCTTTTCTAACACATACACATTATGTTATAGGGAAGATTTAGTATGTGGTAAATCAATCTTGGGCCAAATCCAAGGGAGAAGATTTACTTAAACAATCGAAAGAACTTCAATTATTAGGAGATTCAAATATAATCACTTTGCACTGATTAGTTCCCCAAGAGAGTATTAAACACTGTACTTTTGGAGAGTAAATTAATAATCTTCTGGCTAATACATAGCACTATTTTGTTATAGAAATAGAAAAATCCAGTGTTCTCTAGAGTTAAATGTTTAATTTCTACTATCACAGAGAACTCTAAATAATAAAAATATTTCATATCTTGAAGACTTCTTTTACTATTTATTTTTCTATTGATATCAAAGTATTTTTTTAAAGATAGATTTATTGAAAATGTAAAGTTTACCGTATTCTACAAATTATGTAGCTCCAGTAGTTTTGGTGAGTACTGTTAAAGCTATCTCTGATCTTAATCAATTTGAGAGCAACTTTTTCTTGAGAAATGTTATTTCAATTTGCAAAATTACATGATTAAAGGTTTTATAGAGTCACCTTGATAATCATGGGGCTAGCTTGCCTGACACTGTAGAAGCCGGGCATACATTTTTTAAAAAATACTTGGTTGTAGTTTAGACTGCCAGCTATCAGAGAAGTGTCCCTATAATTGACAGAGAAGATAAAATGGAAAAGAAAAGGGAGTTGGTAAGATAGATTTTTCATTTCTTATCTTGTGATACATTCTGCAGCAGTAAACACCACTATCTCTTAAACCTCTTGAAGGCAGGGAAAGAAAACACTCCAAGAGAATGCTTTATAAACACCTGGTCTAGGTGGCTTTGTCCTTTGGGAAAGTCTGTATGACCTTTCTTCCTCTTATTAAATAAAACAAGGGTATAAGGACTGATGATTTGATTTGGTGAGTTGGTTACAAAAATGGCTCTGGCATCTGTTACTTCTACTCAGCTATTCATTATTTCTGTTCTGTTAATAGTAGTAGACATTTGATTAACTGCTAAGATTAGGACATGAAGGGGATTGTGGAGTAAATGATGTAGTGAAATCTCCATCATATCTTCACGTTACCTGTTACTCTGTTTTCAGGTTTCTAGCAGACTGGCAGCTGGACGCCTTTACCTCTAGGGCAGGAAAGGATCTAATTATTTTCAGAATAATTGGGGAAAAGACATACCATAATAATCTATCAATAGAATTCCAGAACTGAAAGGTGGTTTATCATTTGGAGAAAGGAATAAATGGCAAATCTCCATTCTTCAATAAAGACATACATTTTTAGATCCACTAAAAGAATTTTACAGTTTCTAAATATTAGAAATGCATATTTTATGCATAGCCATAGTAAAGAATAGGATTTATACACACCATAGCTAATGTGGTAAGCAAAAATCTTGAGTAAAATGACAAAAACTCAGCTGGGTGCTAGTGGCTTATGCCTATAATCCTAGCTACTCAGAAGGCTGAGATCTGAGGTTCACAGTTCAAAGCCAGCTCAGGCAGGAAAGTCTGTGAGACTTTAATGTCCAAATAACTACCAGAAAACTGGAAGTGGAGTTATGGCTCAAAGTGGTAGAAGAACTCAGTGCCAAGGCCCTGAGTTCAAGCCCCACAACCACCACCACCCACAACAAAAAGAGAAATCTCAAATTTCATCACAATAGGTATATTATAATGTACAAAATAAGAGAAAATTATCTTGAGTTAATATTTATTCTAGACCAGGAAATGTTCTTTTGAAATAGTTATATTTTTCCATTTTGTGCCTGGTTACTCTATCTAAATCATAATAGAGGAAAGACAAGTTTCTTCTATATGGATTTTAACATATCCAGCCATCATAGCCAAAGGTAATCATCAAGAGCATAGTTCAAATGCTGGTAATGTCAGACTCCAGAGTATATGAACTCAGGGTCTACAGACTGTAGGAGAGCTGGAACCTATACATCAATTTTGTCATTCTCAGCCCAGTGCTTATTGCTCCCTACACTGCAAATATTAGAAAGCTTCTAAAACATATTTATCAGTAGACACAGAAGATGCTTATGGAAATCTGAAAGTGGAAAATGAAGATAACTGTTAATTATAAAACTGAAGTAGAAATGAGGGCATTGGCCAAACCTCAAAACTAGAATAAGATGAGTTTATTGTTTATACTTGTAATCCTAAAGAGGTTTTGGGCTTTGGTTGTTGAGATCCAGAAAGAACTTAAAATAAAAAAATTCAAACAGAGACATATAGTTAACAGATTTATTGAGCAGCACAGTCTGAGATGGAGAAAACCTGCCCTTATTTGCTGACTGAGCAAAGATCCAGATGTGGGCTAGAAATCAACATACCAGACATGGTGGGACTACGAAGAACACCCCCCTCCAGGCATTTATTGGCTCATTCCAATCCTTTTTTAAACATCAACTACTATTTAGTGTTATCTGTGTATATAAAGATCTGACTAAAGTAATTGTTACTACTCATAAGCCTGATCTGGTGATTGTCAGAAGCAGAAATAAGTGTCTCAATTCACAGTTCAATCTTTAGTTATATAAATTAAGTGGAAAAGAGGCTTGAACATATTTGCTATAACTTTAAATGTATAGATTTATACATGAAACAAATATAAAAATGGCAAGGATAAATTTAACTTGAAAAGAGTGAACTGTAGGTTATAAGACTTTTGATGACAGCCATTATCAGCTATAACTACATATTCCACCCTATAATCTCAAAAATCAAACCTTGTAACTGTCTGGATTCGTATGTGACTGTATTCTTTCCAATATGCATTCTTTCTTGTTCCAGGGGTTGCTCTATAACAGCAGGCACATTTCTGCCAAAAACTTCACAGTGTTCGAGAAACTGGATACATTCCTGAATAACACAGTCACGAAGCATGATTGTATGCTTTGACATGTTCTCCAGTAAGGACAGGAAGCACCTTTTGGCATAATACCAAGTATCAGTCCCTAACTTTTTATTATAAGGTTCCAAGCTTTTGATAACTCGAGAAATGCCAAAGTCGTAATTTCCTTTGGCACAATAAAGTGTTCCTATCACCAAATTCACAATGCAGAGATGGTAGATTTTCTTGTCTGGGTCACCATAGGACAGGTGCTCTTCTTCCTTTTCAATCTTCCTCATCAACTCCTCAGCTTCTTCATTTTGACTGGTCATTATGTAGGAAACACAGAGGTTGGCTAACACAACAGCACTGACATTCAGGATGTTATCATAATGCTTCTTGACTATGGGCTCATAGAAACCAATGGCTTCTTTGTATTTGTTTTCCTGCATGAAAAGGACATGAGCCACATTCAACTTCCACACATCATGTTCATTACAGAATTCCACGGACTTGCGGAAGATCTTCTCCACCATTGAATAATTTTCAAGGTTCCAGTAGATTTTTGCCTGGGCCATCAACACAGGAATGTACTTCTCAAGGGCATCATCATATTCATTCAATGCTTTTATGGCCACATCATCATCTCTATTGTGTCTTGCTTCTTGTACTTGTTTGGTGAGTCTTCGGAGCTGCTCAGTCAGCATCCCTGCTAGCCCATCAAGCTTAATGAAAGCCTCTTCAGGAGCTGTCTGGCAAGTAATCATTGCATCCAAGAAGTCATAGAGATAGGGTGTGAGGAATTTATAAGTCAGATGTGCATTCTCTGCCAGGACATCTGCTGCCAGATCAAAATACTCATACTTACAGTAGAGCAGTAAGAGGTTGCCAAAGGTCTCTGGGGGAAAGGGATTCTGTTGCAGCAAAAACTGTAGCTTTTCAAAGCCCTCTGTAGGCCTGGTGTCCATGTTCATGAGTGCCTGGTTGTGCAAGGTCACAGGGTCCAATTCCTCTTCTGCCCTAGGGGGCATGTCAGTGAGGGCTTCTTGAGCAGCATCAAAGCTTTTCAGCTGGTATTCTATGGCTGCCTTGAGGTTGAAGGCTTCCACCAGAGCAGTCTGGTGGAGGACTGAGGTGTTGCCCACACTGCGAACATCGATGCCCTCAGTGGTCATGCCCACACCCAGCTCTGGGTGCTGGCGAATACCACGCTCAATAATGTTGGCAATGTGTTTAAGGGCAGGGCCATAGTGTCTGTTGCTGTAACATGCCAGAGCTAGATTGTAGGACACATCAGGCTGGTAGCCTGAGGCCTGCAGGGCGGCAAAGAACTTGGAACAGGCAGCTTCATAGTGTCCCTCCTTGTAGAGCAAACAGCCCAGGTTGACCTGGCCATCAGTGTCATTCTCGCCCCCTCCCTCCTCTCCAGCCTCGCCACCCAGCAGCTGCTCCACCAGGCTCCTGGCCCCTGGCAGGTCTCCCTCACTGTACTTGATAGCAGCCTGCAGGCGCAGGACCCGGTTGTGGTAGGCTGGGTTGTCGAGGAGGAGGAAGGCGACGCGGGTGGCCTCTGGGTAGAGGCAGGCCTTGTACAGGGCCTGGGCCTGGTACAGGCGGTACTGCTCGATGTCGGGGTAGAGCTGGCCGAGCTGCTCATAGCACTCGGCGGCCAGGGCGAACTCCTGCAGGCGGTAGTAGCAGTAGCCGAGCAGGGAGAGGCCGGCGCGGCTCTTGGGGCTGCGCTGCAGCTCTGCGCCCAGCAGCTGCACGGCCTCGGTGTAGCGGGCGTCGCGGATGAGCCTGTACACCACCGCCGTGAACTCCCCGTCGGGGATCTGAGCGCTGCTCAGCCCCGCCATAACCGCCAAGATGGTTGCGAGTGGTTGTATCCAAGGCAACAAGGCAACCGGAAGCGGAAGTGAGAGTATAAAATTTTCTCTCTCGAGCAGGAAGGGAATTAATGGTGGATGGAATGGCCAGCGCAGAATCCCGAGGTGATCCTGTGCAGTGTGCTTTCTACAGGTTAGCAAATGCAAATGTGTCTCATTCGTTTGACACATAAGCTTATATTGTAAAATCTACTTCAGGGATTAATTCAAATATGAAAATATAACCATCATAGTTGATGCCAATACAGCTGCAGTAGCCGCTTAAAATTAACTGAGCGCGGGTCACTCATGCGCGCAATCCTCGCTACACAGAAGGCTAAGGTCTGGGGATTGTGGTTCGAAGCCAGCCTGAGAAGAAAAGCCTGAGGGACTCTTACTGTCAACCATACGCCAGTGGAGCTGTGCCTCAAGTGGTAGAATACCAGCTTTGAGCAAAGAAGGTTAAGAGAGTTCCTAGGTCCCGAGTTCAAGCCTGGTACCACGTTCAAGTACTGGTACCAAGAGAAACAAAAAGCTTACAAATGCTATTAGATATAAGATATGTTAAGCTCTGCCCAAAATGGTGACAGATAGGGTACCATTTCTCATCATAAAAAAAGGGGATACCAGAGGAATTAAGTAGTATAAAATTGTTCTTCCTGGAAGGAAACAAAAAAAAAGTTGGTTATGAAGTAGGGAGATCAGGTGTGGCCAGAGCCATAGTGGCCACATGGTGAATAGTAGGGTCTTCATGCTGGGGGAAGGAGATGCCCAGCCTCCCAGGTGATAGGTGTGTCAGGCAATTGGCTGATGTGTTGCTAGACCTGTCAGTCCAGTGCCTTGGAATGGGAATTTCTTGTGACCCTGCCTCCTGCCCTGACCCTATTTAGGCCCAGGTGAGCATAGACTCCATGACACCATCCACAGGTTCCCATCCTTCATTTTGAAAGTTGTTTTTTTTTTAATTGGCCTGTAATAAGTTCCACATAGTAAAGGTTTTCATCATGGCATTTCTCTACATACAGATAGGGCACTTAGTTTGTATTTGCCCTTACTGATAGCAGAATGTAGGTCTCTTGAATTCAATGCCAACTAACAAATAATGGTAACAGGGTTTTTGAGCAAAGGAAATAAATAGTCACTAATTTTTCCTTGAAATAATGGGGATTGTGTCCTTAGGAAATGAAAGTGCAATTATTGTCCAGTAGTGGGAGATGAGTTTTTATAGATACTCTCAGGAAGCTTCTATATGTACTTGTTACAACATGACTCATGTCCCCTTATTTCCTGATGTGTTGGCACTGGCTTCACAGTTATATTACTTGCTGTCTTGGCTGTTCCTTCACTCTGTGATCAGTGAAATAAGGAGGGGAATGTGGTGACCTTACCTGGAGTTTTAAAGACATTCTTGAGTTTCATCACATGGGAGAACATTGGACAAGGAAAAAGAAAAGGGAAAAAAAGTCCTTTGAAAACATGTATAACTAAGTGCATGGTTATCAGGAAAGTTGCTAGTTACTGAGCTGAAACTACATTTGTGAGCATAGTATTATTGTTACATCTTCATTGCTCTTTCTTACCTTCCTTCCTCCATCTTCCCCCCCCTCCCATCACACATTTTCACCTCCCTAGTAGTCGATGTTTTACTTTCATGACCTTGCTGGACTTTTTTCTCCCTTAGATGCTGAATTTAAGAGAAAATATGTGATACTTACCTTCATAAGGTTGTTTCTTTTTCACTCATGATGATGATCTCCACTTATATACAATCCAGAATAAATTTAAATAATTTTATTCTTCTTACTGGTGGAATATATACATATATACAAATACATGTGTATTTCACATTTTTTATCCATTCATCTGTTGATAATTGATGAGCACTGAGGCAAAATTCATAATTTGTCTATTATGAATAGTATTGCAATAAACATCAGGTATCTCTATACTAAGCAACTAAGCAGAATCTTAGTGTAGTGGGTTTTTTTTGGGGGTGTCCGGTCGTGGGGCCCGAACTCTGGGCCTGGGTGCTGTCCCTCAGCTCTTCAGCCCAAGGCTAGCGCTCTACCACTTGAGCCACAGTGCCACTTCTGGCTTTTTTCTTTTTGCTTATGTGGTGCTGAGGAATCGAACCCAGGGTCTCAGGCATGCAAGGCAAGTGTTCTACAACTGAGACAACTTCCCAGCCCCACCTTTTTTTTTTTTTTTTTTTTTTTAATGGTAGTAGTACTCTACTGCTTGAGCATTACCCTCAACCCTTTTAGCTTTAGTTTCTTTTCAGATAATGTTTTGTGCTTCTTCTTTGGATTAGTCTGAGATCTTGAATCTTACTCTGCTCTCTAAATATCTGGGATTACAGATGTATTCCACCACATTCAATTGCTTTCTAAAGAGGATCTTTCTTTTTTTTTAAGTTTAAGTTTTATTGTAAAGGTGATGTACAGTGGGGTTACAGTTACATTTGTCATGTAATGAGTATATTTCTTTTTGAACAGTGTTGCCTCTCCCTCATTTTCTCCCACTTTTCCCCCTCTCAATGCCCCTTCCCACCAAGTTGTAAAGTTAATTTTTAACATAGTGTCTAGTGATATCACTGTTGAATTGGTTGACCCTTTGTCCTACTGTTTCTGTGATTCTCCTTCCCTTCCCCAAATCAGATAATCCTATACAAGACAAAGGGTACAGAAATAAAAAAAAAAAACAAAACAAAACAGTAGCATCAGGGAATAAACCAAAAGGAAAGCAGGGCGCCGGTGGCTCATGCCTGTAATCCTAGCTACCCAGGAGGCTGAGATCTGAGGATCATGGTTCAAAGCCAGCCAGGCAGGTAAGTCTATGAGACCCTTACCTCCAATTACCACCAGAAAACCAGAAGTGGAACTGTGGCTCAAGTGGTAGAGCCCTCACCTTGAGCTGAAGAGTTCAGGGACAGCACCCAGGCCTAGAGTTCAAGCCCCATGACTGAGAGAAAAAGAAAGAAAAAAGAAATAACTATAAACAGTACAATAAAAAACCTCATTTCCATTTCTTGGAGTTCATTTTGATAAGTTTTATTTTATATGGTCATATGCACATAGCTATTGAGCTATTGTGGTCCTCTTCTAAGAATATCCTAGACATATTCTAGTTATTACAAATAAGGTAAACCATGCAGCCTATGTTTCTTTGGGTCTGGCTTACTTCACTTAATATAATTTTTTTAAGTTTTTCCATTTTCTTACAAATGGGGCAATGTCATTCTTTCTGATGGAAGCATAGAATTCTGTTGTGTATATGTACCACATTTTTCTTGAACCATCATCCACTGAGGGGCATATGGGTTGATTCCATATTTTAGCTATAGTAAATAATACTGCAGTGAACATGGCTGTGCTGGTGGCTTGGCTAATTTGTGATCATCTGGGCAAATGTCCAAGAGTGGGATTGCAGTAGAGGAACTCGTCTTTTGAGGAACCTCCATACTGTTTTCCAGAGTGGTTGAACAAGTTTACATTCCCACCAACAGTATAGTAGTGTTCCCTTTTGGCCACATCCCTGCTGTTAAATCTGCCTGGGAAAAGGGCTGCTTTTTCTGTGCTAGTTTGTACATAGACTTTTCCCCTCCTCCTTTGTTTTTCATGCTGAAAGGCACATGTCCACCCCCAGCACCTGTATTACCCAGGTGACCAGCATAACTGGGGGCAGTTACCTACCCTTTCTCTTAAGTCACATTCTGGGCTGTCATGCCTCCTTCAGATTGTAGGAGGTTCCTGAACTTGGAGGTCACATCTGCATCCATAGTCACCACTCCTCCTCCCTGCTCTCTCCCTACATTAACCCCAATCCAGCCAGAAGTTACCCTTCCCATCTTTTCCTTTCCTTTCTCCAAGCACCTTCTATCCTGTGTGGACCAGCAGTTTGCTCTCCCCACAATAAAATCTTTTCTGCCCAAACCATGTGGCAGTTTCCTTTTGGCTAAACCTTACACCCACCAACATCTGCTATTATTAGTTTTCTTAATAGCCATTCTACCTGGGTGAGGTGAATCTCAATGTTGTTTTGATTTGCATTTCTTTTATGGCTAGAGAAACTGAGCATTTCTTCATGTGTCTAATGGCCATTCTTTTTTCTTCTTTGGAGAAGTCTCTCTTTAAGTCTTTAGCCCACTTATTAATGAAGTTATTGTTTCTTTGAGGATTTGTTTTTTTTTTAATTTTAAGCTATAAGTATATTTTTAGATGTGAGGCCCTTTTTTATCTTGCTAGCTATGTCCTTTGCCATGCAGAGACTCTTCAGTTTGATATAATCCCATTTATCCATCCTTTCTTTGATTTGTTTTTCTGGGTCTTGCTAATGAGCCTTAGTGTTTCCCCAATTGTTCCTGTAATATTTTCAGTGTAATATGGGATCTTTCCAACTTTTTTCTTATTTTAGCCTATCTGCCTTTGAAGTAGCTAGCACTACAATCATGAGCTACCACATTCAGCCTCAATGTAGGTTAGGTTTTATTTTCTTGTCAGCTAAGGATGTTGAATATTTTTTTCATGTATTTGTTGGCCATTTTTATTTACACATTTGAATACTATCTACTTATTTTATTACTTAATTAAATTAAAATATTGGTGCTATTAGAATTTGAAGTCAGAGCTTCATGTTCTCTTAGCCTGCTTGCTCAGCTAGCACTTTTTTTGCTGGTCACTTGTGGAGACACAGTCCAAAGCTATAAATTATGATTCTTCAGATCTCAATCTCTTGCATAATTTAGATGACAGGTATGGTGCCACTAACACCTGGCTCATTTATTCATTGGATTATTTGTTCTTTTGATGTTTAATTTTGAATACGGATATGTGTCACCTGTTGGGGAAATAACTGTTAAGATTTCATTTATTCTGGAGGTTATTTTCACTCTGTTGATTGCTTCTTTTGCTGTGCCTAAATGCCATTTTTCAATTCTTGCTTTTACATTCTGAGCTATTCAGAAAGTTGTTGCCTATACATATGTCTTTGCTTTTCTTTTTTTTGTTTTGTTTTGTTTTGTTTTTGGGTCTGGTCGTGGGGCCTGAACTCTGGGCCTGGGCGCTGTCCCTGAGCTCTACAGCTCAAGGCTAGCGCTGTACCACTTGAGCCACAGCGCCATGGAATCAAACCCAGGGCCTCAGGCATGCAAGGCAAGCGCTCTACCACTGAGCCACCTTCCCAGCCCCTATACATATGTCTTGAAGTGCTTCCCTTACATTTTCCTCTAGTAGGTTCAAGGTTTATGTCCTAAACTTTGACCTATTTTAAGTTGATTTCCGTACGAAGTAAGAAATAGGATTTAGTTTTATTTTCTACATATGAATACCTAATTCTTAATGAGGCTGTTTTTTCTTGAACGCATGTTCTGTGTACTTTTGTCAAGAATCAGATGTCAATACCTGCTCGAACCTATTTCTAGACCTTCTATTTTATTACATTGGTCTTTGTGTCTCACTTTGTGACAATACTATGGTTCTGTAGTATAGTTTTTGAAGTCAAGTATTTTAATACTTCCAGCATTGCACTTTGTCCAGTGTGCTCTGTTTATTTGTGTCTTTTGTATTGCTATCTACATTTTAGGATTGTTTTTTGTTTATATTCTGTGAAAAATGCCACTGGAAATTTGATGAGGATTGCCTTGAATTTGTGTATTGATTTGCATAGTATGGTTATTTTAACAATATTCTGCTAATCATGACTGTGGGATTACCTTTGATCTTCTATCTTCTATACTTTCTTTTCTTTAGTGCTTCATTGCAGATTCTTTAAAATCTTTGGTTAAGTTTATACATAGGTATTTTTTGAGGATATTCTGCTTTCCTCTCTTTTTCAGTAAGATTGTTGTTAGTGTTTATGAAATTACTGCTTATTATGTGGGACTATGTTTTATCCTGCTTGGCTGAAAGTGATGATCAGATCTAGTGTGTTTTGGTAGACTCTCTAAAGATTCTGAAAAGAGTTTGTTTTCTTTCTTTCTTATTGTATCATTTTTTCCCCTTTTACCTTATTGTTCTAAGAATTCAAGCACTGTCTTGCATAAGAGTGATGATATTGGACACTCTTCCTTCATTCCTAACTTCAGAGGAAATGTTTTCCGTTTTCCCCTAGTTAGTATAATGTTGGCTTTAGGTCTGTCCACATATAGTTTTCATTATGTTGAGATACTAACCTTCTACTCCTAGCTTCCTCAGGACTTTTATCATGAAGGGATACTGGATTGCTAAAGACTTTTTCTATTGAAATGATTTGTGATTCTTATCCATATATGTTTGTATGCTGTGTTATGTTCTTTGATGCATGTATGCTGAATCATCCTTGTATTATTCTAATGAAGTCAACTTGAGTGTGTCATGTGATCTTTGTGTGTTGTTGAATTTGGGTTGCAAGTATTTCGTTGGGGATTTTTATGGCTTAAGTTCATCAAGAAAATTGGCCTATAGTTTTTCTTTTCTGCTATGTTTCATAGAATTAGTTGGTTACATTTCTATATTGTGGAATAGTTTGAGGAATATTGTGGAATAGTTCTTAGAGGCTGATAGCATTTAGCAGTGAATTTATTTGGTTCTGGACGCTTGTTCTTTGAAAGATATTACTGATTAAATCTCATTAGGTGATGTAGATTTATGTTATTTATATTCAATTTTTAGTAATATATGTGTGTAGAACTTTATTTTTTTCAGATTTTACAATTTGTTTTAATAAAGGTTTTCAAAATATTTCTCCAGATTCTATGGATTTCAGGATTTATCTGTTATATTGTTACATACCTTAATTTCGTTAATTTGGGTTCTCTGCCTTTGTTTTGGTTGATTTGGCTGATGACTTGTCAATCTGGTTTTTCCAGTCAGAGAACCAACTCTGTTTCATTGATCTTTTTATTGTTTTTATGGTTTCCATTTTATTAGTTTTGTTTCTGATATTTCTTATTGCTTTCCATTTAATGATGCTAGAATTAGTTTGTCATTGTTTTTCTAACACCTTGAGGTACATCACTAGGTTATTTAAATGTAAGCATTTATAGCTATTAACTTCCATCCTACAATTGATTTTATTGTATTCCACAGGTTTTGTATATTGTATTTTCATTTTAACTTGCTTTTAGGATTTTTTAATCTCCCATATTATTCCATTAATGAATGATGTATCAGGGAAAAGCATATTGTTCAATATGTGTGTGTATTTACAGTTGATTTTCTTGCTGTTATTAGTTTTTTTCCATTGTAGTCTGATAAAATGCAAGAGATTATTTCAACTTTCTTTTATTTTTTAAGACTTGCTTTAGTCCTAAAATATAAGATAATTTAGAGGAAGTTCCATGGGTTGCTGAGAAAAGTGTGTATTCTGTGGCTGCTGCATAGAATATTCTGTAAATGCCTGTTAAATTCATTTGATCTATAGTGTCATTTAATTCTGAAGTATCTTTGTGGATTCTTTTTGGTCTAGATGACATATTTATTGGTAAAAGTAGGGAACTGAAATCACCCACTATTACTATGTTGGGGATTATCTGTGCTTTTATGTGCAATAGTGTTTGTTTTATGATATTGGGTGTGTCAATGTGTGGTATATAAAAGTTTATATAGTTGTTTTATACTCTTGATACATTGCTTCCTTTATCAATATGAAGTGATCTTCTTTACCTCTTCTGACTAATTTTTATTTGAAGTCTGTTTAGTCAGATACGAGTATATTTATTTTTGTTTGCCTTCAGGTTGCAATTTTTAGAATATATTTTTCCACCAATTGACTTTAAACCTGTGTTTGTCTTTCTAGTGAGGTACATTTTATTGTAACAACAAAAAAATTGGGTCTTATTTTTTATTATTACTTTTGTTTTTTTTTTGTTTTTGGAACCAGTTATGGAGCTTGAACTAAGGGTATAGGTACTGTTCTCTGAACTTCCTTGCTCAAGGCTGTGAGTTCTCTACTGCTTGAGCCACAGCTCCACTTCCAGCTTTTTCTGATGCTTAAGTAGAGATAAGAATCTCACAGACTTTCCTGCCTGGGCTGACTTTGAACCTCGATCCTCAGATCTCAGCCTCTTGAGTAGCTAGGATTACAGGTTTGAGCCACTGACGCCCAGCTCATTGATTTTTTCTTAATCCTCATTTTTTCACTCGTCTACTCTGATTTATTCTTTTCAATATTCTCTTGGTTGTGCTTATCTCCCCCCCCTTTTTTTCTTTTTCTTTTTATTGTGAAAATACTGTACAGAGGGGTTACAATTACAAGGGCAAGATAATGAGTACATTTCTTATCAAGCATTGTAGCCTCCTCCTTTGTTTCCCCTTCCCATCCCTTCCCATCCTCCCTCCGCCCCCCCCACCCAATCCTCCCCCATCCCACCAAAGTTGTAAAGTTCATTTTCGACATAACGACTTGTACATCTCAGTGTTGCAATGGGTCCACCAGTATCCCTATTTAAACGATTTGTTTTTCCCCTTCCCCTCCACAAATTATACCGACATCAAGCACAGTGAAAGCAGGGGTTATACTGTGGGGGAGGGACATACAAAGCAACAAAGAAATAATCTTATAAATGTGTTAGAAATAATCACATGAAAGAAAAAAAACATTTGAATACATATCTTAGGGTTCATTTCCCTAACATGAACTTATCTGACCTTTTCTGCTTGATTCAGACATATACTAGATATTGCAGATAAGGGAAACCATGGGACCTATGTTTCTTTGGGGCCTGGCTTACTTCACTTAATATAATTTTTTCCAAGCCTTTCCATTTCCTAACAAATGGGGAAATGTCATTCTTTCTGATGGAGGCATAGGATTCCATTGTGTGTGTGTGTGTGTGTGTGTTTGTGTGTGTGTGTGTGTGTGTGTGTGTGTGTGTGTGTGTGTGTGTATCACATTTTCTTGATCCATTCATCTACTGAGGGTTAGTTCTGTATCTTAGCTATGGTAAATAATGCTGCAATAAACATAGTTGTGCTGGTAGCTTTAGTATGGTCTTGTTTGTGATCATTTGGGTAAATGCCCAAAAGTGGGATTGCTGGGTCATAGGGGAGCTCTATGTGGAATCTTTTGAGGAACCTCCATACTGCTTTCCCAAGTGGTTGAACAAGTTTACACTCCCACCAACAATGCAGTAGGGTTCCCTTTTGTTCACATCCCCTCCAGCATCTGTTGTTATTAGAGTTCTTGATTTTAGCCATTCTAACTGGGGTGAGGTGGTATCTCAATGTTGTTTTGATTTGCATTTCTTTTATGGCTGGGGAGGTTGAGCATTTCTTCATGTGTCTATTGGCCATCCTTCTTTCCTTTTCAGAGAAGTGTCTCTTTAAGTCTTTAGCCCACTTATTTATTGGGCAGTTGTTTCTTTGAAGATTTGTTCCCCCCACCCCTTTTTTTTTGTAGGATTCCTTTAGCTCTTTTTTTTTTTTTTTTTCATTGCTGGCTGAGTGGTCATGAAATCTATCAGTTTTGTTTGTCATGGAAGGTTTTTACTTTTTCTTCAGTTATAAAAGAGAACTTTGTTGGATGAATTACTCAGGTTGAAAATAATTTTCCTCCAAGGATTCGATTATATTATTAGACTATATTATTCTATGCCCTCTTTGCTTTTAGTTTCTCTTGAAGAGAATCTGCTGTGCCAAGTCCTAGTGGCTCATACCTGCTAACCAAGAGGCTTAGATCTAGATGATTTCAGTTTGAAGCCAGCTCTGAACAGAAAAGTCTGCAAGACCCCCACCTGAAGTTAACCAGCAAAATGCCAGATTGGAGGTATGGCTAGTGTGATAGAGTACCAGCTATGAGAAAGACAGCTGAGAGGGCAAGGTTATTAGTTCAAGCCCCAAAACAATAGAAAAAAGAAAGATCTGCTGTTAATCTGTGTTTAATTTTATATGTGACTTGATACTTCTCTCTTGCACCTTTTAATATTTTTTTTCTTATTCTGTGTACTTAACGCTAAAATATGGCATGGAAAGGGCCTTTTCTTTTTTTTCTTGTGGGGCAGGGCGGGGGAAATAAACTAGATTTACTTCACATCTACCTTGTACTGTACACTTTCCTTATATCCTACTTTCATTTTTTATATTAATAAGTTTTTTTATTGTGAGAATACCGTACAGAAGGGTTACAATTACATGAGCAAGGTAATGAGTACATTTCTTATCAAGCATTGTTGCCTCCTCCTTTGTTTCCCCTTACCATCCCTGTCCTCCCCTTTTCTGTTTTTTTGTGTGTATATTATAAAAGCCCCCCTGCCTAGATGACCATTTCATTTTCAGGACTTGGGGTAATTTTCTGCTATTGTTTTATGAAATGCTTTTTATTTCTTTAGCTTATATATCTTCTTCTTTTATGCCTTGAATTCAAAGTTTTGGGTTTTTAGTGGTATCACAGAACTTTAATTTGATTTCCCCCCTAGGATTGTTGTATGTTTATTGGATTCCTTTTTCTTATTCTGAATCATTTTCCTTATTTTTTAAACTCTTTATCTACATTTTGTCTTGAATCCATTTATCTGTTTATTCATATCATCTTTATTCTCAGGCACCAGTGGCTTGTGCCTACAATCCTATCTACTCAGGAGTCACTGTCACCCAAAATTCCTTCATTGAACTTAAGGTTTTTTGTTTTTGTTTTGAGTTCTTTAAGATTTTCTCCACTTCACAATAATTATAGTCTATTTTTGTAGAACTGTTGACTTTCAGAGGAGTCATGTTGGTTTTTTTCCATATTTGTTGTTTCTGCATAAAGGTATGCACAATTTGAAGTTAACTCGTTGTTTGGAAAGTTTAATCATCTGTATTATTTCAGTCAAGCTGATATCAATATTCAGGCAGGCCCAAGTAGTAGCAGGGATGTGATGGAATTTCTTAATATTGCATTGGTATGTTGCATATTATTCAAACACTTGCTCATATGCCCAGGGCATCAAACTTGATGATCCCAGCACTTCCCGGAGAGAAGAAATGTAGCTGGATTTTCTTATATTTCCTGTGGTTCAAGATGGTCCTGTATATGGGCTTGTGATAAAGTTGATTGGTATTCAGTTGTTTATCTCAGGGTTGCAGTCATTTTAGAAGCTTTCTTTATTTGTATATAAGGAGACAGCTGGGCTCATAGTTTCTTATGATTCAACATAACACTTTTTGCAACCTATGGTCTGAGAAGGTGGCAACTTGTTCCATAGGCCCTCTCATGCATTTAAGCGGGAGTTGCTTACTGTGCTCACTGAAATAATAGATGTTAAAAAGCATGCAGAATACTGCTTTTTGCACTGGAGTGGAGGACACCAAGGAATCCTGGTGCTTTGCTTTCAGTCTCAGTGCTTCCAGATACTACTCACTATTTATCCACCCTGTGACAGGGATGAGGTTAGGGAAATGGAGTTATCTGTGGGACCTGGGCCCAGAGCTCTCAGTCCCATCAGGAAACAAACCATATACAACTGTGATGCAGCTCCCAGAGTTCAATCAACCCACCATCACTTAGCTCTGAGGTCTGTCCTCAGTGACCCACAGTTATGGGTTTGCTCAGCAACTGCCATATTTTTTGTTGTCGAAGCACTGCTTATCTTTCTCAGCTGTCTCCTTATATACAAATAAAGAAAGCTTCTAAAATGACCGCAACCCTGAGATAAACAACTGAATACCGATCAACTTTATCATAAGCCCATATACAGTACCATCTTGAACCACAGGAAATCTAAAAAAATCCAGCTGAAAATATAAGAAAATCCAGCTACCTACTATATTTCTTTCTCTCTACAACCATCTCTTATGGCTGACTACCACCCTGGCACCATGTGGGTATCTCCAGGCTTCCTGAGCTATTATAGTTCATTGTTTTCAAGTTCCCAGACTAGCCCAGCCTCAAACGATAAGGCCTCTACGCCAAGATAGTGCCATGATATAGCACTTTGAGATATGCTGGACTACAAAATGCATTTCTTTTCCGGTGCAACTGTGCCACTCAGGAATCACCATCACCCCAAATTCCCTCACTGAACTTAAGGTTTTTAGTTTTGGTTTTAGAAAATTTGGCTTATTTTCCTGCTAGAACTCCATAGTACAAGAACTGCCTGGCTCATTTTGTGGTTGTGGCTTTAATATCTCCTGCCACTGTAAAGCTGGGGTTGGAGCAGCACCTTGCCTCCTCTTATATGCATGTCCTTTCTTTTCCTCTGTGGTTTTTCAGGTGAACTGTCAGCTCTTTCATGATTCCTGATATCCTTCCTTCTTTAGAATAATTCCTTGTTACTCTGACCTTGCCCTTCCATACTGTCATATGTAGGAAGCTTCTACTCCACCATCTTCTAGTCTTGAATGTCTTTTTTTAAATAAGTTTTTTATTGTAAAAATACTCTACAGAGCAGTTACAATCACATGAGCAAGGTATTGAGTACATTTCTTATCAAGCATTGTTGCCTCCTCCTTTGTTTTTCTCCTACCATCCCTTCCTTCCCACCTCCACAACTACATTCCTGCTCTCCCCACCTAAATTGTAAAGTTCATTTTTTGACATAGCATCTTGTATATCTCATTGTTGCAATGGGTCCACCTGTATCCCTATTTAAACAATTTGTTTTTTCCCTTCCGCTCCCCAAATTATACCAACATCAAATATAGTGAAAAAACGGGTTATACCGTGGGGAAGGGACATACAAAGCAACAAAAAAAATTATGTAGTACCTTATAAGTACGTTAGAGACAACAGCAATAAAGAAAAAACCACTTGTGTCCTTATCTTCTGGTTCATTTCTCTTAACATCATCTTATCTGACGTTTTCTGCTTGTTTCAGACATATACTAGTTATTGCAAATAAGGGAAACCTATGTTTCTTTGGTCCTGGCTTACTTCACTTAATATAATTTTTTGCAAGCCTTTACATTTCCTAACAAATGGGGCAATGTCATTCTTTCTGATGGAGGCATAGAATTCCATTGTGTGTATATACCACATTTTCTTGATCCATTCATCTACTGAGGGGCATCTGGGTTGGTTCCATATCTTAGCTATAGTAAATGCTGCTGCAATAAACATAGTTGTGCTGGTAGCTTTAGTATGTTCTTGTTTGTGATCATTTGGGTAAATGCCCAAAAGTGGGATTGCTGGGTCATATAGGGGAGCTCTATGTAGAGTCTTTTGAGGAACCTCCATACTACTTTCCAAAGTAGTTGAATAAGTTTACACTTCCATCAACAATGCAGTAAGGTTCCCTTCTGTCCACATCCGCTCCAGCTTCAGTTGTTATTAGAGTTCTTGATTATAGCCATTCTAACTGGGGTGAGGTGGTATCTCAATGTTGTTTTGATTTGCATTTCTTTTATGGCTAGGGAGCTTCAGCATTTCTTCATGTGTCTATTGGCCATTCTTATTTCCTCTTCAGAAAAGTTTCTTTGTAAGTCTTCAGTCCATTTATTTATTGGGTCCTTGTTTCTTTGAGCATTTGTTGTTGGGGGATTTAATTTTTTTAGTTCCATGTATATTTTAGATATGAGACCCTTGTCTGTTGTATGGCTAGTGAAGATCTTTTTCCAATCTGTGGGCTTTCTATTGATCTTGCTAGCTATGTCCTTCGCCATGCAGAAGCTCTGCAATTTCATGCAATCCCATTTGTCCAACCTTTCTTTGATTTGTTGTGTTTCTGGGTCTCCATTAAGAAAATTTCAACATAACAACTTGTACATTTCATTGTTGCAATATCCCTATTTAAACAATTTGTTTTTTCCCTTCCCCTCCCCAAATTATACCAACATCAAATACAATGAAAAACAGGGGTTATACCGTGGGGGAGGGACATACAAAGCAACAAAGAAATCATCTTATAAATATGTTAGAAACAATCACATTAAAGAAAAAACATTTGAATACTTATCTTGGTGTTCATTCACCTAACATCAACTTATCTGACCTTTTCTGCTTGTCTCAGACATATACTAGTTATTGCAAATAAGGGAAACCATGGTACCTGTGTTTCTTTGGGCCTGGCTTACTTCACTTAATATAATCTTTTCCAAGTCTTTCCATTTCCTAACAAATGGCGCAATGTCATTCTTTCTAATGGAGGCATAGAATTCCATTATGTATATATACCACATTTTCTTGATCCATTCATTTACTGAGGGGCATCTGGGTTGATTCCATATCTTAGCTATGGTGGGAGGGGTGGGTGGTGGGAGATGGAAGGGATGGGAAGGGGAAACAAAGGAGGAGGCAACAATGCTTGATAAGAAATGTACTCATTATCTTGCCCATGTAATTTTAACCCCTTTATACGGTATTTTCACAATAAATTTTTTTAAAAAGTGAAAAAAAGAAAATTTCAGCCTGTGCCAAGGAGACTTAGGTTTTCTCCTATTCCATCCTGTTATGTTTTCAGGTTGTCTGCTTTGACTCTGAGGTCTTTGATCTATTTGGAGTTGATTCTGGTGCAGGGTGATATATAAGGATCTAGCTTTAGTTTTCTACAAGTGATTAACCAATTTTGCCAACACCATTTACTGAAGAGGCTGTCTTTCTTCCATTCTATTTTTTTTTTTTTTTTTTTTTTTTGTCGGTCGTGGGGCTTGAACTCTGGGCCTGGGCGCTGTCCCTCAGCTCTTCAGCTCAAGGCGAGCGCTCTACCACTTGAGCTACAGCGCCACTTCCGGTTTTCTGGTGGTTTATTAGAGATAGGAGTCTCACGGTCTTTCCTGCCCGGGTTGGCTTTGAACCACAATCCTCAGATCTCATCCTCCTGAGTAGCTAGGATTACAGGCGTGAGCCACCAGCGCCCGGCTTCCATTCTATTTTTTTTAGCTCCCTTATTGCAGATTAGGTGGCTGTAGGTCTGCAGGTTCATTTCTGGGTTTTCAATTCTATTCCATTGGTCCTGAGGTCTCTTCTTGTGCCAGTATCAAGCTGTTTTGATTACTATGGCTTTGTAGTAGAGTTTGAAATTTGGTATTGATATTCCTCCAGCACTGTTCTTTCTGTTAAGGATCATTTTTTGCTGTTTGGGGTCTTTTGTTGTTCCATATGAATTTTTGGATTCCCTCTTCTATTTACTTGAAGAGTGAGGTTGGAATATTCATAGGTATCGCATTGAATTTGTAGATATCCTTGGGAAGTATTGCCATTTTCACAATATTGATCCTTCCAACCCAGGAGCATGGGAGGTTTTTCTACTTTCTAAGTTATTTTGATTTCCTTTTTCAGGTATTACAGTTTTCATCATAAAGATCCTTCCCTTCTTTTGTTAATTCCTAGGTATTTTGTTTTTTGTGGGGCTATTACTAATGGAGCTGCTTTCTTGATTTCAGCTGCGCTCTTCTCATCGTTGGCATACAGAAAAGCCATTGATTTTTGAGGGTTAATTTTATACCCTGCTACTTTGTAAAGTTTCAAATCATCTTGAGTAATTTGGTAGTGGACTCTGGGATTCTTTGAATACAAGATCATGTCATCTGCAATGAGGGAGAGTTTTACTTCATCTTTCCCTATTTGGATCCCTTTTATGTTTGCATCTTGTCTTATTGCTATAGCTAGGCATTCTAATACTAAGTTGAAGAGAAGTGGAGAGAGTTGACATCCTTGTCTCATTCCTGAGTTTAGAGGAAATGGCTTTAGTTTTTCACCATTAATTATGATGCTGGCTGTAGGTTTGTCATATACAGCTTTTATTGTATTGAGGAATGTTCCATAGATTCCTAATTTTTCCAGAGCCTTCATCGTAAAGGGGTGTTGGATCTTGTCAAATGCTTTTTCTGCATCTATTGAGATAATCATGTGGTTCTTATCCTTGCTCTTGTTGATGTGATGAATTATATTAATTTCGTATATTGAACCAGCTTTGCATCCCTGAAATGAATCCTATTTGATTGTGACTTACGATTTTTTGGATGAATTGTTGAAGTTGATTGGCCAAAATTTTGTTGAGAAGTTTTGCATCGATGTTCATCAAAGAAATGGGTCTATAGTTCTCTTTCTTTGATGAGTCCCTGCCTGGTTTTTGGGATGAGGGTTATGTTGGCTTCATAGAAAGAGTTCGGTGGTGAACTTTCTCTTTCAATTTCATTGAAGACTTGGAGGAGTATTGGTGTGAATTCTGCTGTGAAGGCCTTGTAGAATTCCGCTGTAAATCCATCTGGTCCTGGGCTTTTCTTAGATGGAGGTCTCTTATTACTGTTTCTATTTCAATGCTTAATATGGGCCTGTTAAGTTGGTTTAACTCACTTGTTTTAGTTTTTACATGTCAATATTTGCTAGGAAATCGTCCATTTCTTCCACATTCTCAAACTTATTAGCATAAAGGTTTGAGAAGTATTTCCTTAAAATGTTCTGGATCTTGTTTTTGTGGTGATGTTTCCATTTTCATCTCTGAGTTTGTTTTTTTGGTTGTGTTTTCTTCTTTTTCTGATAAGACTTGCTAAATTTTGTTAATTTTTACAAAGAACCAACTCTTTGTTTTTTGATTCTTTCTATGGTTTTTGTGGATTCTAATTCATTTAATTATGATTTAATTTTAATTATTTATTTCTGTCTACTGGATTGGGTTTAGGTTGCTGCTCTTTTTTAAGGAGGTTCAGATGTCTCATTAAATTGTTGGTTTCATTGATATAAGAACTCAGAGCTAAAAATCTTGCCTCTGAGTACTGCTTTTGCTGTTTCCCAGAGGAGCTGGTAATTTGCGTGTTCATTTTTGTTAAATATCATGAACATTTGAATTTCCTTTCTAATTTCTTCATGACCCAATGGTGATTCAACATTGTGTTCAGTCTCCATGTGTTTCAGGGCTTTCTTTGGTGGCTTTGGGTGTTGAGTTGTTTTATTCCCTTGTGGTCTGAGAAAATGCAGGGCATAATTTCAATGTTTTTGAATTTGGACAAGTTTGCTTTGTGACCTAAAATGTGGTCTATTTTGGACAATGTTCCGTGTGCTGCTGAGAAAAATGTGTATTCTGATGTTGCTGGGTGAAATATTCGGTAGATGTCTGTTAAGTCTAGTTGATCTAAGCAGTTGTTTAGATATGTAGTTTCTCTGTTGAGTTTTTGCCGATTGATCTATGTAGTGGGGATGGTGGTGTGTTAAAGTCCCCAATAATTAATGTCTTTGGATCTATGTGAGATTTGAGGGAAAGTAGTGTTTCTTGGATAAATTTGGGTGCTCCGTTGTTTGGTAAATAGATATTTAGAATTGTAATATCTTCCCTTAATTAGTATGTAGCGCCCTTCTTTATCTTTTCTCACTAATTTTAATTTGAAGTCTATTTTATCTGATATTAGGCCTGCAACTCCCACCTTTTTATGGGGCCTTTGCTTTGTAGATTTTATTCCAGCCTTTCACTTTCAGAATATGTTTGTTTTTATAGGCAAGGTGTGACTCTTGAAGGCAGCAGATAAAAGGATCTTGCTTTATAATCCAACTAGACAGTCTATGTCGCTTGATTGGACAGTTAAGTCCATTAATATTGAGGGTTAGGACTGAGAGTTGTTTGGTAGTTCCTGCCATGTTATCCATCTTCTTGGGGGCTGCAACAGCTGGGTTCTTCCTATGGTTCTTGGATTCTTAGTTTGGGTGTGTTTTCTTGGCCTTTATTGTGGTCTTGTTAGTTTTCTATGTGTAGGACATCTTTAAGGATCTTTTGTAGGGTTGGTTTCATGGAGATATATTGTTTCAGTTTTTCTTTGCTATGGAAGGTTTTTATTTGACCTTGGATTATGAAGGAGAGTTTAGCTGGGTACAGTATTCTTGGTTGATGGTTGTTTGTCTTTAGGGCATGGCATACATCATTCCATGCTCTTCTTGCTTTAATTGTCTCTGCTGAGAAATCTGAGGTGATTCTAATTGGTTTCCCCTTATAAGTGATTGATCTTTTCTCCTTGACAGCTTTAAGGATCCTTTCCTTAGTCTGAATTGATCCTGTGTGGATTATAATATGATGGTGGGATGTCCTGTTCTGGTCTGGTCTATTTGGGGTTCTAAATCTTCTTGTATCTGAATGGGCCTATCCTTTTGCATGTTTGGGAAGTTCTCTGCTAGGATCTTGTTAAATAAATATCCTAGACCATTAACTTCTGTCTCTAGGTGCTCCTCTACACCCATTATCCTCAGATTAGGCCTTCTGATGGTATCTTCCAAATGTTGAATAGATCTATCATATTTCTTGGATTTGTCTTGGATCATTGTCTGTTCTTTATAATATCTAGGCTGTCTTCAATCCCCAAGATTTGATCTTCTGCATGGTCTAACCTACTGTTAAGACTTTATACTTTGTTTTTTATTTCCTTTCCTTCTAATTGGTCGGCTTTGATGGCTTCAAATTCTTTGTTGGAACTTTTAGATCTTGTATGAACTTCTTTACTTCCTTAATTTGGTGTTCAGTGTTTACTCTCAAATCACTTAGCTGATTAGTTATGGTTTCCTTGGACTCCCTTTCCCTCTGATGGGCTCCATTTAGCATTCCCTTTGTAGTCTCCCTGGATTCCTTCAGCTGTCTGTTTATGGATTCCATGAATGCCTCTATTGATCTTTGGCTGTTCTCAGCCTGCTCATGCAATTCCTGTATTAATCTTTGAGTAGATTCCTTATGCTCATGAGATTCCTGTAGTAATTTTTGGTTAGCCTCAACATGCTTGTGAAGTTCCTGTATTAATCGTTGGTTTGTCTGGTCTCGTTCCCTACCATGCTAGCACTGAGTCCTTTGCAGGTTTTCAATCTTTTCATTGACCATGTTTACCAGTAGTGTTTGTAGAGCTTTTTGGGAACTCTCCTCTGGATTATTCATTAACTTTTCTGTCACCTGGTTATCCTGAGTGGCAGCTGAGATACCCAAACTTGTCATTTTTCTTGTGTTTCTCCAGTTTGTTCTGCCCATTTGGTATGAAAGTAATACCAGTTTTGTGCTAGAACACTATATTAAGGCAAGCATCAACCAGAGTCCTGTAGTTGCACAGTCAAAATGGCTGCAGATACAATTTGGCTCAACAGATACAATCTATTCAACATCATATAACTATGGATTAATGGGCTAAAAACATTAAAGAAGGATTCAGCAAACCAGAAATTATTAGGTTTAGGGAGAATTGTGGGGAAAAATAGGATTAGAGGGATGTGGAGAGGCAAGGAGAGTGAATTTAACCAAGTACTAATCTCAGAGAGGGAAATGGATAGGACAGGATAGGAGAAAGATAAAAAAACAAAAATAAGAGGAAAAACAAAAATTTGCATTTGAAAAATGAATCACTTAAAAATTATATAAGTAGGGGCTGGGAAGGTGGCTCAGTGATAGAGCGCTTGCCTTGCATGCCTGAGGCCCTGGGTTCGATTCCTCAGCACCACATAAGCAAAAAGAAAAAAGCCGGAAGTGGCGCTGTGCCTCAAGTGGTAGAGGCTAGCCTTGAGCTGAAGAGCTGAGGGACAGTGCCCAGGCCCAGAGTTCAGGCCCCATGACCAGACCAAAAAAAAAATTATATAAGTATAGAGAAATGATATTGAGAGAAAAAAGGATAGGATGATAGGAGGGAAAACATAAAAAGGAAAAATGAAAAAATAAAAATTCTTAAAATTGGAATACTTGAAAGCTATATAGGTATAAAGAAATAATACTACTATTAAGGAAGTTAAGCCTAAGAGGTTGTGAATTGAGTAATAAATTTCTGGATTAAGTATGTACACAATGAGGGATAAGGTCTAATAATTGATGACGGGGATGAGCAGAACAGCAATTAAGTCCCACAAAAAAGGAAGGAAAGAGAAAAAAAAAAAGAAAAAAAGAGACCAAAAGGTCAAAAGAGGTTTTTAAAAAAGCACACACACACATACACTCCTACAATAAAAATTATGAAAGAACAAAAGAAAAAAATAGAAAAAAATTTAAATAATAATAAAAAATCAGTAGACAAAAGAGTTCTTTGATTTTTTGGGGTGAGGGGAGGGGGAGAGGAAGATCTTATATCTCCCCTGTGTCTGTAATCAGTCTCTTGGTGGAGTCTCTGGTCTGCTTGTGGTGTTTGGTTTTCCTGTGGTTTGATTGGTTTCTTAAGTCAGTTTGTTTGAGCAGGCAGACAGATCTGCTTTACTCAGGACTTTGTGATCCTCCTCCCAGGCTAGTTCAGTGGGTGGGAGATGTGCTTTGAGTATCCAAAAGAGGGAGATGGCTGTTTTCTCTAGTTTGGAGATGCTATAATGAGGCTAGGTTCTGGGTAGGGTTGAGGCCTTTCAGCAAACAGTAGCTTTTCCCTGAGAGGCTAGCTCCTGAAACACTCACAGAGCCCAGCCTGGAGCCATTCTCAGAGTTTATGTTTACTGAGTTTCAATTGTTTGTCTAGGCTGCCATAGAGAGAAGCAACCTCTGGCTCTCTCTGTCTACCCAATGATGAAACCCACTCCTCCAGGGGCAGAGATGCCTTTGCCTGGGAAGAGTGACTTTCCCCTGGGTGGAGCTGAGCCTGGCAGGTCAGTTCAGGTTCCTGTGACCTGCTAATGGCTCCAATTGTTTCCTTCCAAGGCCTGTGTTAGAGCTAGCTGCTCCACCAGCCTTTTTCAGTATCAAAGATGGAGATCTCCTCTGGTGGTGGGAGAGGAGCTGCCTTCCCACTGGGGCTCCGTGAGAAGGAGTGAGGCTGTCAGTGTTCTACTCACACTAGACTCTTGGTTCCTGGGCTGTCCCTGGTCTGTGATCAGCAGGCTGAAGATTTCTGCTCCTTGTCAGTTCTTGCTGGTGGTGAGTAGAATTTGCTTGCAGATCACGTCTGGCACCTTTGTTCTGGACTTTCTCTGTTTATATGGTGGCCATCGCAGCAGCAGCCACCGCTTCCGCAGACAAGGGCAAGTGCTCAGATCTGTCTCCTTGACCAAGCTGCCTGGAATTTCCCTCTCTGGCAAAATTCTTTGTACTGTGATGGCACACTTGGTGTGATTCTCTAGCCGAGGACTGTTCGCTAGAACACTAAAACTGCTTTCTATGCAAGAGCTTGTTTAGCCTCCAGCTTCTCCTCCGCCATCTTCTTCCGGGCTCAGTCTTGAATGTTTTTAACATACAAAGCTAGAAGTTTCTTATGATCCAACCTGACACTTTTGATCTTCTCTGGGTGCCGATTGGGCCACCTGCATTTTCTAGATTGTTCACTTGTGTCTTGGATGGGAACCATCTTAGGAGATGTCTTATAATCAAATCTTGTAGCTGGGGAAAGTAGGAAAACCTGCATTTTCATATTTCCAAGCCCTAAGACTTTTGTCCCCCTTCATGGGGTAAACGAACTACTATTCTGACAATTTGGATTCAAATCCATAGATACATAAATTGGATTCAAATTTATAGACACAAAAAATGTACGAATTGTGGGAAGTGAAAGCTGCAATGATGATGGAAGCTGAGGGTGAACATGTCAATGGAGGTATTAGAAAAGCCCTGGTAAGAAGGGAGAGGCTGGCTGTGATTGAATATGAGCTGGGGTACTAAGACAAAGAACTATGAGGGACTACAGGATCAGAGTCCCAGGCCTTGCCCAGCCAAGCATATGCTTTGGTTTGACTACTTTGTACACTCATGGAGGACTGACTAGTCACGGAGGACTAGATTGATTGGTGGAAAGCAGCCATTGCTTAAGAATTTTCAATACCAAATCCACAAAGGCATATGTACTTCTGGTATATATGCCATTCATACCTATGGTGAAAGTAGTCCATGGGCTCAGTTGATGGGAACAATTTCAGTGTGTCTTCTAACTCCACCACCTTAACAGGACTGCTTATGGGAAAACATTGATAGGATTTCAGCTCAACAGGAAGGCAGGACAACAGGGCTTAGTCTGAAAATACCTTTTTCTGGTGTAACTGGTTTGCCCCTGACAAAGTAAGTGTAAAAGAAAACTGGTTGGCAGAAATATCTTCTTCCCCTTGGCAAGGAAGAACTAGTGATTACCTTTATTATTTTGTTTTCAATAAAGTTATTTTATCCTTCTCTGCTATATCTTCTAACTTTATCCCATATACTTTTCTTGTCTTCCTCTCCTTGGTGTTTTTTCTTTTTTCCTTTTTCCCCTTCTCCTCTTTATTGTTAATACCTTTAGCTTTATTTGTTTTTTAAATTCCTAGTTTAAAACTATCCTAGTTTCTTTCTTTTCTAATCTTATTGGGGGTGTAATTGGTATTGTCAATTACTTTTTAAAAATCACATTTATATATCGGATTCAGTTTTAATTGTTGCTTTCGTTACTACTGGCTACTCTCCTCCTCTGAGTAATGGTTGGGACTATAACTACAGAGAAGAAAATGCTTTTTTAAAAACTCCAACCTGAAAGTGGTATATATTCCAACAAAAATATACAAATTACAATGTAAAAATATGAAATATTAAATACATCAGAAATGTGAAAAATAAGATAAAATGACTCACTCAAAAACTTATCAATTTTTACATCACACATGAAGATTTAGAAATGGTTGAAATTCTGTACAAAGAATTAAAAAATGTAATTTTAGTCACATATGGTGGCTCTTTTGTAATCCTAACTAGTTCGAAGGCTGAGATGAGGGAAATCACAGCTCAAGGCCAGCCCAGACAAAATCTTTGTGAGAAAACTAAAAATACAACACACTACAGTCCATCAATACCAATCTCAGGCATTTATCCAAAAGATTACAAGTCAAGATGTAATAAAGATGCTTGCCCACTCATTGCTCTACTAGTTGCCATAGCTAAGTTATGGAAACATCCCAGATGTCCTACAACTGATGAATAGATCAAGAAAATGTGGTAGGGCTGGGAAGGTGGCTCAGTGGTAGATTGCTTGCCTTGCATGCATGAGGCCCTGGGTTCGATTCCCCAGCACCACATAAGCAAAAAGAAAAAAGCTGGAAGTGGCACTGTGGCTCAAGTGGTAGAGTGCTAACCTTGAGCTGAAGAGCTGAGGGACAGCGCCCAGGCCCAGAGTTCAGGCCCCATGACCGGACCCCCCCCCCAAAAAAAAAAAAAAGAAAAAAAGAAAATATGGTGTATATAACAGAATCTGCTTATCTATGAGTAATAATAATAATTTTTAATTTGCAGCAAATCTATAGACCTGGAAAAACTTAGAAGTCAGACTCAGAGAGAGACTAAGGGCACATATTTTCTCATATGGGTGAAGTTAGATCTAAACTATAAGCATACATGAAAAATATTTAGGGCCATTTGTATACATACTCCATAAAACTGACTAAATTATAGGATATATAGGGGTGGATTCTCCTGATGTAATTCATCTGACCAATTAATTGACAGTTTAACAAAATGAATATCAGGAAGCTGAGACATGGTTTGTCTGAAGAGGTTGGGACTTAGGCATGAGGAAAAAGATTAACAGAGAGAAGAATGATGGACAAATAGTTACAAGGCTCAATGTACATGGAACCAGGTAACTGTAAGGGATGGGTGGGGTTAGGATAAATGGGTGAGATGACCGAAGGGGTGACACTGATCAAAATGCTTTATACTCATACACTGACATGTTGAGTTAAAACTTCTTTATACAACTACTTAAAGATAGAAAAAGTTGGGCTGGGCAGGTGGCTCAGTGGTAGAGTGCTTGCCTTGCATGCATGAGGCCTTAGGTTCGATTCCTCAGCACCACATGAACAGAAAAAGCTGTAGTGGTGCTGTGGATCAAGAAGTAGAGCACTAGCCTTGAGCTGAAGAACTGAGGCCCAGAGCCCAGGCCCAGAGTTCAGGCCCCATAACTGACAAAAAAAAAAAAAAAAGATAGCAAAAGTTTTGAAGCTCAATCTTGACAGAAAAATATGGTTAGAGTACCATAAGCCTGTCATGTCCAACTATGGTGGGAAGTATAAATAAGAAAATTGTGGTCTAGGCTGGCCCAGGCAGAAAGTGAAACTGTCTCAGAAATAACAAAAGCAACTGCCAGGAGGTATGACTAAAGTGGCAGGCAGGATTAAAGGTTTTAAAGCCCAGTATGGCAAAAAAAAAAAAAAAAAAATATATATATATATATATATATATATATATATAATTTCAAAAATGATAGCGACTTTCAAAGAGTACTTATTCAATCAGATGAACGATGTAAGGAAGTTGCTAAAGATCTGTATGAGAATGGACAATAAATTCAACAAGGAAATTGAGATTTTGAGGAAAAAAATGAAAATATTGGTAATGAAAAAGTCAATACATAAAATAAAAAACAAAGTGGAAATCACCATAAATCGCTATAGACTAGATCAAAAAGAAGAAAGAACATTAGGGATTGAAGACAAGGTTAAGGAACTATTACAGAGAGCCATAAAGGGTAGGAAAATAAACAAGTATGACTATACCTTTTGAGAACTCTTGGACATGATCAGTGTGAGAGTAAACTAAGAATTTATGGGGTAGGAAAAGATGTAATACAAATTCAAAGCATAGAAAATATATTTAATAAAATGATAGCAGAAAAATTTCCAAATCTAGAGAAAGATATGAACATTCAACTGAAAGATGTATTTAGAATAGCAAATAACCAGAAATTCTACACATCATACTAATACACACCGTACTCTGTAGTAGCTTACAAGCAAGAACATTCAAGGGGCTGGGAAGGTGGCTCAGTGGTAGAGTGCTTGCCTTGCATGCCAGAGGCCCTGGGTTTGATTCCTCAGCACCACATAAGAAAAAAGCCAGAAGTGGCGCTGTGGCTCAAGTGGTAGAGTGCTAGCCTTGAGCTGAAGAACTGAGGGACAGCGCCTAGGCCCAGAGTTCAGGCCCCATGACCGGACCAAAAACAAAAAAAAGACAACAAAAAAAGAACATTCAAAACTTAAAGAGCAAGAGATCAACTTATTTATAATGGGAAATATGAAAATTACATCAGACATCTATCTTAGAAGAAACTCTAAAAGCCAGGAAGGCATGAAATGATATATTTCTAGTCCTAGGAATAAATACTCACCAAATAAGATTACAGTGCTAGACAAAGTTATATTTTTTGATGGTGATTTTACTTCAGCTTTAAAGAAAAACTTATTGAAAAGGTAATGTGCAAAGGGGTTACAATTACACAAGGAAGGTAATGAGTATATTTCTTTTTTTAACACTGTTGTCCCTCCCTTTTTTCTCACTTTTCCTTCAGTTCCCCTCACCCCCCAAGTTATAAAGTTTATTTCCAACATAGTGTCTAGTGAGTATCACTGTTGTATTGTTTTCTGTCACTGGGAATCTCTGCAAGCTTTTACAAACCTCTCCCCACCCCCCACCCGCAGTGAGATTTTACAGATTTTTGGTGAGGCTGCCTCAGGCAAAGCTGTCCCTCCTTGGGGGTCCTCCTCCACCAGGACAGGGCTGCCTTTCCCTGGGCAGAGCTGGCTCTCCCTAGGCAGGGTTTTATTTTCCACCAGATTCCTTTGCCTTGTTGAAAGATGACACGTGTTACCAGCCAGCTGCTTCTTCAGACAGAGCACTGTTGGTTTCTCACTAATTTTCTTCCATGTTCTACTTCCCAAAGTTGTCTTTGAAAGTAAAGATCTTCTAACATAAGCACAAACCAAGCCAATCCATGTTCTTGCCTAAGCCAGATATGTTGGAATTGACAATCACACAACAGTTCACAGGGGGAACCAACTTGCTCCCCCCCCAAAAAAATAATGATTGGGAAGGTTATAAACATGAAATTGGTTAAAGTGAAACACAAAATATTGATATGGTTTCAGAATACTGATTGAACATTTTACTTGTGGTTTGAGTAGGAGCAGAATTGGATTATGTCATGAATAGTAGGGAGGATATTCTTTCCTTTTCCAAAAAACTACAAGAAACTCCATCACTAATATCTCTTTCCTAATTTACAGCATCAGTACAGAAATTAAGAAAATTGACCTTCCAAACCTTCCTTGGTTATTAATGACAGCTATCAGTAAGATCATAATTCTGTTTGTGTTCATAAAGTCTACTTACTATAAAAACTAAAGTAAATCAGAGAAAATTTTATTCATTTTATTATTTTCTCCATACCATACAAACCATGCTATTACTTGGGTGCAAAATTTTCCACTGAATCTTATCCATTTGAAGAAAGACTATGAACAGCAGCAGTTTTTGCTAGATAAAAGCATTGTATCCGTATTGAAAAACCTTGCTGAAATATCCAACAACTACATACAATTTGTGAAATACAAATTAATATAATTATGAAGCTAAGTTGTTGGAGTAGAACATATAATTTCCTGAAATGATTATGTAAGCCCAGATATACTACATAATTCATTTTAGGGTTCAAGTTTATTTTATTGTATTTCATTTTGTGAAGTTTGAAGAAAAATTCCTTCCACTTATTTAAAAAATAATTTTGAAGTGTACAAAGTTCAAAATGTGAAAAGTGTGGTGTCATAAAACAATACTTTACAAAGATGGGATAGACTTTTATGATAAAAAAATCCTTGTCATTGCTACATATTCCATCCTGTGATCTCATAAATCAAAGCTTTTAACTGTCTAGACTCATATGTGACTGTATTCTTTCCAGTATATATTCTATCTTCCTCCAGAGGTTGTTCTATAACAGCAGGTATGTTTCTGCCAAAAACTTCACAATGCTCTAGAAACTGGACACATTCTTCAATAACATTGTCACAAAGCACTATCATGTGCTTGGACATGTTTTCTAATAGGGAGAAGAAGCATCTTTTGGCATAATACCAAGTATCAGTTCCCAGTTTTTTGTTGTAAGGTTCCAAGCTCCTGATAATTCGAGAAATGCCAAAGTTATAATTTCCTTTGGCACAATAAAGTGTTCCTATCACCAAATTCACAATGCAGAGATGGTAGATTTTCTTGTCTGGGTCATCATAGGACAGGTGCTCTTCTTCCTTTTCAATCTTCCTCATCAACTCCTCAGCTTCTTCATTTTGACTAGTCATTATGTAGGAAACACAGAGGTTGGCTAACACAACAGCACTGACGTTCAGGATGTTATCATAATGCTTCTTGACTATGGGCTCATAGAAACCAATGGCTTCTTTGTATTTGTCTTCCTGCATGAAAAGAATATGAGCCACATTCAACTTCCATACATCATGGTCATTACAGAATTCCACAGAATTGCAGAAGATCTTCTCCACCATTGAATAATTTTCAAGGTTCCAGTAGATTTTTGCCTGGGCCATCAACACAGGAATGTACTTCTCAAGGGCATCATCATATTCATTCAATGCTTTTTTGACAAGGTTTTCATCTTTATTGTGTCTTGCTTCTTGTACCTGTTTGGTGAGTCTCTGGAGCTGCTCAGTCAGCATCCCTGCTAGCCCATCAAGCTTGATGAAAGCCTCTTCAGGAGCTGTCTGGCAAGTAATCATTGCATCCAAGAAGTCATAGAGATAGGGTGTGAGGAATTTATAAGTCAGATGTGCATTCTCTGCCAGGACATCTGCTGCCAGATCAAAATACTCATACTTACAGTAGAGCAGTAAGAGGTTGCCAAAGGTCTCTGGGGGAAAGGGATTCTGTTGCAGCAAAAACTGTAGCTTTTCAAAGCCCTCTGTAGGCCTGGTGTCCATGTTCATGAGTGCCTGGTTGTGCAAGGTCACAGGGTCCAATTCCTCTTCTGCCCTAGGGGGCATGTCAGTGAGGGCTTCTTGAGCAGCATCAAAGCTTTTCAGCTGGTATTCTATGGCTGCCTTGAGGTTGAAGGCTTCCACCAGAGCAGTCTGGTGGAGGACAGAGGTGTTGCCCACACTGCGAACATCGATGCCCTCAGTGGTCATGCCCACACCCAGCTCTGGGTGCTGGCGAATACCACGCTCAATAATGTTGGCAATGTGTTTAAGGGCAGGGCCATAGTGTCTGTTGCTGTAACATGCCAGAGCTAGATTGTAGGACACATCAGGCTGGTAGCCTGAGGCCTGCAGGGCGGCAAAGAACTTGGAACAGGCAGCTTCATAGTGTCCCTCCTTGTAGAGCAAACAGCCCAGGTTGACCTGGCCATCAGTGTCATTCTCGCCCCCTCCCTCCTCTCCAGCCTCGCCACCCAGCAGCTGCTCCACCAGGCTCCTGGCCCCTGGCAGGTCTCCCTCACTGTACTTGATAGCAGCCTGCAGGCGCAGGACCCGGTTGTGGTAGGCTGGGTTGTCGAGGAGGAGGAAGGCGACGCGGGTGGCCTCTGGGTAGAGGCAGGCCTTGTACAGGGCCTGGGCCTGGTACAGGCGGTACTGCTCGATGTCGGGGTAGAGCTGGCCGAGCTGCTCATAGCACTCGGCGGCCAGGGCGAACTCCTGCAGGCGGTAGTAGCAGTAGCCGAGCAGGGAGAGGCCGGCGCGGCTCTTGGGGCTGCGCTGCAGCTCTGCGCCCAGCAGCTGCACGGCCTCGGTGTAGCGGGCGTCGCGGATGAGCCTGTACACCACCGCCGTGAACTCCCTTTTGGGGACCTGAGCGCCATTTTGTAGGGCCATACTGGCCAGTTTTGCTGTGCGTCCTTGTTTCCAAGGCAACAAGGCAACCGGAAATGGAAGTATGTACTGATGTTACTCTGGAGAATTAATAATGCGCTAGGAAAGAAAAGGAATCCTTGGCCTGAGTTTCTCTTTCTTGCTGTCTGTCAGAAAACCCCTGATTGTGTAGTGACAGGGGTGAGAGAGAGAAGCAAATCCTCTGGACTGTTCATATGCTGAAACCATGTTTTCATATGTACCTTTTAGTTCACACGGCCCGTTGGGACATAGCAGCCATTCATGCTGAGGCATGAATGCTAGAAGCATCGTCTTTGCTGGAAAGACAGCCCTGGGGGTGTGTTATGTGTCTCTCTTCCGTGTGTGTGTGTGTGTGTGTATGTATTTTTTGTGTTTTGCAGATAGCAGAGCGACGTTTAGACTCTCCCTTGTTGTTAAACTGTGGTCATCGACAGTAAATGACATGCTCCTAGACCCATGTAGTGTTAGAGGCAGGGTCTGCACAAATGATCATTGAGTTCATTGAGGCTTATACATTCTAGGTTTATACCAATGGTATTGTTTCACACTGTTTCAGTGATAGGATCTGGGTGAAAAACATGATTTATATCCTCAAAATCTCCCTAGAATTATCTATTATGGTCACATGAAAGTACATTTTGTGAGAGAAAGTCTTTTCTGGCAAACTAGAATGTCTCCATCTTATGCGCAACCACCATTTTGTACCTAAATTTCTTGGAATTGTTTGCTTTTTTGTGGTAAGGGACTTTTCATTGATATTTCCAACTTCCTCAAACTGTAAATATGAGCTGCACCTTTCTTAGCAAACTGTGATCCTTTGCCACTGTTAAGGTGAAAGGAATGAGTACTCCCCCCAGAGTACTTTCTAACTTTCACAGAGTACTTACTTTCTAGCTTTCTAGCTTCCTTGATCCACTCCACCCCAACTTCACCTGCTAGCCAATGGCAAATAGAATGTGAGCCTGACTCCTAATAGGGAGAAGGGGCAGCACCACCCCTTGTATTAGGATAAATCCTAGGTGACCACTGACCTGTATGTGCCTGCTTGACTGTGAGTAGAGTGGCTAGGCACCCTTCTGTGCAGAAGGAAATTGCCTTGAGGAGATCTCCTTTGTTGTATGTCTGTTTTCCAACACCAGCAGGTTGCTACATCCAACAATTTTGTGAGAGAGTAGTTCTGTTACTAGCAGTTCTTAATTGTGGTTATTTCCAGAGGTTGACTGGTAAGAAGAAAAATATGCTGTGACTCCTAACAAGTATTAGAAGAGGATCAGTTTTAGATCAGTTCTAAGCATTTTCCTATCCTCCTTTTTATAAACATATTACTAAATATGTATTACTGACCCTGCATTCAAACTTGACTATATCCAAAACTTTTGTCCTTTAACTTTACCTCACAATAAGAAGCTAATATCTTCTATCTTTTTCATTGTGTTAATACCTAAGATAAATGTGATCAAAATAAAAGCATAATATAATATAAAGACTTTCATGCAACCCTTTCAACTGTCTTTTAGATAGTATTGCTTCCCATACCTATTTTCTTATTAATTGCACAGGCAGCACCAGCCATAGCATATCCACTCTATTATAGTCCATTTATTTGCGATTTTAGTAGCCATCCTCCAATCTGCATATTACTGATGAAAATTGTGTGGGCTAGGAAGGTTTAAAAGTTTATGTAATTTTCCCAACTACTGGTAGGTAGAGGATGAAACATGATATAAAACAGCTAAGTTCCAAAGGAAAGAGTTGAATAGTTAATAATTCAATACATGTATCTCCTGTACATTGGGCCTAGTTTTTGGTATGATGGGAATTTTTGTGGGTTTTCTTTTCCTCTTTAGGATTACTTGGTGTGGACCATAGACTTTGAAGTTCCATGTGTCAATTCCAGATTCAAGCAGATGTTAGAAAGTGAGTATTGGGGATACTACTAATCACTTAGTATTGGAAGGAGGAAACTTCAGTAAAGAGGCAATAGTTGGTGGCATATTCAGGCTTCCTATTGCTGAGAACTGGCAGTTTTGTATTCCTGGGTGGAGCCAGATAAGGAGCATCTCAATATGTCAATATCAAGAAAGGAACAACTCTACCCATTTCAGAAGATTGAAAGAGACTTTGGCTCATCCAAAATCTTGACATAAGGCAGCTGAATTCAACTCAGTCCTACTCTGAGGCTTCTTACAACTTTATCTCTTAGTGCACCTACTCTTTTAGGGCTTTAACTCAACAGAGGGTTGGTGGAGGGCTCTGACTGGTGCTAATGTCTTCTTCTTTATGACTATGCTCTCTGCCTGACAATTGTTGGTTGGAAATGTAAACTCAGCAGTTTTAAATACTTGTGTATGGACTGTTCTTTTTAGTAAGATGATATTAAGGTAAGATAACAAAACAAAAAATAATACTTCATATCTTTTGTGTCTCTGTAGAGTTGTATTTATACCATGGAAACATTTAATTCCAAATGACTTTAAAACATGCACAATAAAAGGACTATCTACTATTTCCAATTTTCTTTGATCCCTGTAGGAAATCAGTTCAGGTTCTCCTCTTTGTGTTGGCACCATTCTGTGAGCATGGCAGGAAATGTGGGCAAGAAAGTGACTGTCTATCTTCCTTATTTCATGGGATGCTGCTCCAGAGGCTTGGCTTGAAAAAAGCAGAAAAATCAGCTTAGCCAGCTGGAGGGCAGGGTCATTTATGAGTGCACCAATCACACTGTGAAACGGGCATGAACATTACTGTGCTGTGAGAGACTCACTTTTATTTAGTCTGATAGGTAGTTGGGGAATAGATTCTTCATCCTCCACCTCCTCTTCCTCCTCCTCTCCCGCTCCCTCCCCTTCCTCCTCCTTCCTCCTTTTCTACCTCCTCCTCCTCCTTCCCCATGTGAAGAGTAAAAAGAAGACTTTTTCCCCCCACAATATTAAAATTTATTGAATAATAAAAAATTCACAAGCGATATAAATTTCATTGGTGTTAATTTGCCGATTACTACTGAGGTCACTTGATCGCCTGATCTGCTAGAAACACAGACAAAAAGAGAACTTTTAATTAAAGATAGAAATTCTCAAAAGTGATAATCTAGGTGAAAAACTGTAAAATATAAAGAATCATTTTTTGCAATAGAATCCTAAAATTTGGAGTATATATATCAAGAAAGTGTAGATAAGTATTTAGTGGTTGTAATGAAGTGAGTTAGAGATTTGTAGAAACAAATTAGTGATTGAGAAAAATGGTATGAGATTCAGGGTGGATTTTGGTATAAGAAGAAGGCATGTGTACCATGTTGGAGAGTTTCATTTACACAAAACTCATAGAAGCTAAATGTATGATGTTTGCTTTCGAGCATGCTTATGTTCTGCTTGCCAAAATACAACATGATCTGCTTCTATGATCTATCTGCATGTATAATGTATTTAGCATTCTCTCTTGCATCTCATTGGAAATCATATTGTCTTATGTATACTGAAAATGCGAACACCTCCTATAGGCAAACATTGTTAATTCATGAATATTCTAATCACATCTGTGAGCAAACATCATCCTTGGTAAAAGGAAGTTCTTCTGCACAAACCATTTTCCAGTTGTTACTTCTTTTTCCCTTTGATTCCAGAACAATATCTTTGGGGTGGCCAGTATGAAAGCGGTTACACTGCCATACATACCCCAAACCCCATCTCCCTCTGTGAACAGGAAAAAAAAAACAACAATAAATTTTCCAAATTGCAATGTAGCTCACTGACTTTTAGCAGCATCTGTTCAATCTTTCAGGACTTTTGGAAAGATGGTATACTGAATCAACATTGGTAACGTTTATGTGTGGATGGTGAGACACAACCTTATTTGGAAGTCTCCTCTCATTGGCAGTTTGACTTTTATTAATATTTTAACAGATTTCCTTCTTGAATATGCTTTGCTTTCAATCAAGTAGCGTATATTTTGGATTTATGATGCTACTGTGTGAATTAATCAAGAAGAGCACAATAGCATTATGGTTTATAACAGGGAGTAGCAGAGAAAACAAAACAGTGGATACTGGAATTTTAAAACAACCAACCACCCATCCAAACAAAGAGCTACCCTAAATCCCTGTGTTCGTGTAGTACTTCTAGTACCAGGCCCGCTTTGCCTAATTTCCCTCATTAATCCTCACAAGCCCTTCTGTGAATTAGATGATTCTTATTGTGAGCCTCACTTTAAAACTGCTTACTGCATAGCACAAAGAAGCCTGCAGTTGCCACAGCTAACACTGGTGATTCTTCCTATTGGCCAGTAGTGGGCCACACTGCACCTCTTCCCTCTGTCCCTGGGCACCTCCTCAGCAGTCATTTGAATTGGCTTTGGATCATTTGCTGCAGTTTGTTCTAATAGAACAGGCACAATGGTGTAAGAATTTTAAAGTTTAAGCACCGAAGCCATTGTGTAATTGTATAGCGTCATTGTGGCTGGCGGCCCTGCATTGATGCGATCCCCCAGTGTAATTGCCCATGCAAATTTGAACACTGTGCAACCGACATAGGAACCCAGCTTTTGGCTGCAGACTCTCTTACCTCCAGAAAACCTTCAATGATTGGAAGAACCTTTGTCATTTAAAAATTACTGTCCCTGTATCCTGTCACACAGGCAAACATCACAGATCACAACAGGCTTAATGGGCTAAACTAACAGTCAACATGTAAATGTATGCTTCCTCCTTTCAGCCCTTCTCAAAAGAAATAACAATTATTCCAGAGCTTTAGCTAAACATTAAGCATTTTATTAAAAACAAAGACTTTTAGGTCTCTTAAGCAGTTTGTTTCAAAACCGTAATTTATTTGGAAGAGCCAAGCAGTGTTTAATATAGTGTTCTTGAAGGAAACATCAGCCTGGGAAATCTACACAAAGGGAATGGCTTCAAACAACTCAACTGAAGACATATATTCCTTCTTTTGTGTAAACCAATAATAATTAGAAAGAAAGTCAGCAGGGGATCCACTTTAGATTATTATACATCAAAATAAAATAGAAAAAGCAATATTCCCCTCAAGGGAATGAGACTCAGCAAAACCCAGTCTCCTGTTTCCACATTATGCTGTTTTGTTTAAAATGATCTAAACAGGATTCAGATCTAAAGCAGAATAAAAATTAAGATTGCAATACACACTTTATACACATAAAATGAGCACAGATAAATGATGGCTTCAAAGAACACATTTTACACAACAAGTAGTTAATCTACTTAATAAAATGAACTTATTTTTGAACCAGTGTATCCATCCAATGACATTGGGGTAGATAAATGACCAGATAAACAACTTATATTTAGCACTGCTGAGAGATTAGCAAACATGCAAGGATACTCAAATTAAATTATAAAAGATGTATTACACACAATTGGTAGCCAAAGAAAAAGACAATGATACACACAATATAAGTACAACATCAGACTCCACTAAGTCTAAATGCTAATCACAAAATCCTCCAGACCTAACCCTTTCTGTTTCTGCCATCTATGTGCTTTAGTCCATTATTGTTCACTTAGGAAGTTTATAGAATTGTGGTCTTCTTGTGGCCAGACTTCACCTTCACATTCCTGATACATTTGAGTTTGGGGAGATCTTTATAGCACACTGCAGAATAACAATTCAGAATGTTATGTGGGAGCACATAATGAAACTTTACTCTAGTGGCACTGCCAGAGATTTTAGGACCCCAAATTAGGCTTTGTTCATTTGCTTTAGTGAATTCCTTTTGTGTTTTCTTTTTTGCCAAGCCAAAGCATTTTTCTTTTTTTTAATTTTAATTTTTTGTGAACATACTGTAAGCATTTTTCTTTATATTAAATATTTTTTCCAAATATGTTTAGGTTTCTATCCTGAATGAAGGAACTTGTTTCTCAGTGTTATTGGGGAATACTTTTTTGTGTCTTTTTGTAATTTGTAAGAGTCAGTGGGAGAAATAATTTAAAAATAATTGAGCCACAAAGTAAATTGAGTTGACTCTGTTCAGTGACCTAAAGTGGATAAAATATGATGTATCCCTCCCTCCCTCCTTCCTTTTCTTCCTTGCCTTCTTTCCTTTTCTTCCTTCTCCTTCTTTTTCTTCCTTCCCTCCCTCCATTCCTCCCTCCCTCTCTTCCTCACTCCTTCACTCTCTTCCTTCTTTTGTGGTCCCTCCCTCCCTTTCTTCCTTCTTTTGTGTTACCAGGGATTGAACTCAGGGCCTCACACTTGCCAGGCAGGTATTCTACCCATGAGAAACCACACCACAAGTCCTTAGGCTTTTAGTTTGTTTTCAGGTTGAGTCTTACACTAACTTTGCCTGAAATGAAAAACCTTTAACCTGTCTCTTTATCCAACCCTTGTAGCAGGGACTATAGGTGTATACCACCAAATCTATCCCAAAGTATGAAAAAGCAACTGAATTCCAATAACATCAATACAATAATATTTCACTAATAAAAGGTTTTAAACTTAATATTAACACAACACATTTGCAAATATAAAATACCTGAATGTATAGGTATCTCACATTGAAGAAACCATGAAAACAGAGGCAAATTAACTTTTCTTGACTCATTTTCTAAATTTACTCTAAGTTAATGAATATTATTTATTAGATATTGTGATATAAGATAATCTAAAATTATTCTGAGTGAATAATATATGTGTATTTAAAAAGCATATGGATCATATTTTTGTAATCTCTAGAAGTAGGTTTAGACACATTTAGAACAAGACTTTTTATATCTAATATCTATATATCTATATATCTTTACATTTTGACTTTAGTGAGAAGATGACCTCTTTAGGTTTGTTTCTGTTTTTTTTGGGAATACAAGTAAAAATTGTCTGAAGGAACTTTTAAAAGCAAAGAGCTTGGTCCTTTCATGTGAAAACTGAAAAAATGTCAGTGCTTTTATTAAACAGATAAAAACCTGAGACTTGTTGAGTCCCAAGACAACAAGTCTAGCCAGTGGCCAGATAGGATAGAGTCCTAGTCTACTGCTTGTTGGCATTTTTCACAGTGTGCCAAACTGTCTATATGTGTTAGGATTTCTGGCTGCATTGTAAATTGTGCATATATTATTTACATACTGAGTAGTATGAATAGACATCAGGTCTGGAAAAAAAACCCACAACTCATAGAAAAAGTAGGGTGAAATCATTTTGACCATAAATGCCAAGAGACTTGAGGAAAGAAACATACTGGTTAAGTAGAAGTTACAAGAAGCCTCACATTTCCAATGCATTCCTCTGATAGTGAACACTAATGACAAGGATTGGGGAATTTTCTTCTTCTCTAATATAGAAAAGTGGAAAATAGGTAGGGATAATCACACATACCTCACATTCTTGGGAAGTTATAAATTATTTTACACAGGGATTAAAAATATCTCAAACTCTCAGGAGGTCAACCTCAAGGTTATTGGACCAAGAGGCTGCCACTCTCTTTTCACCTCTTTGTTGTCGTGAAAAAAGACCCCTAGCATTAGTCAGCAGTTTCTAAATCTTGACCACCCCCCTCCCCAATAGGAAAGATATCTCAAGACAGGAGAAATAGATGGAGGCAATTACAAACAGTCACTTGATTGATGGTTGACATTGTCAGGGCTCCACTGTATGGCAGATTGCAATGGTGTTGAACTCCCCTTGCTACCAGTGGAGGTTGCTATTGGCAACCGTGCAGTGAAGCCAATAAAAAGGCAAGAAAATGAGAGGAAAACTCAACCTTAGTGGAATCTGTAGGGTTTGTGCTATAAATTATGTTCCCTTTAGCCATATGCAGCATCAACATTCAGGACAGCTACAGTGCTTGTAGCTGCCTGCAGGTTCTGACAGACCCTGGGTCCAGTTTTATCATAAAACACATCCTTTAAAATTTTGCCATAGATGGACTGGCATCATTTGTCAGGCTATTTATTTATTGTTGGGGAGGACAACAGATGTGAGCTCATTGCTGCCTCACATAGACTGATTTTTCAATTCCCATTTGTGATATAAACATGATGTGGCATAATACCCAGAAACACCTGCAGTGTTTCTGAGCAGCGGACACACGATGATCTCACAGACCAAGGGCTGTTCTTAGCTCCACCCATCCTTTGTTCCTTACCTGAAGGAGGGGAGACAGCCCTGCAGAAGCTATTTTCCTTTATAGCAGAGTGATTCAGAAAACTGGCTTAATAAAATCCATAAATCTGAACAACCTCCTCTTACCTGCTCTGCAGAGGCAATTTTTCCTGCACTCATTTTCTCCCCCAGTGTCTCCAGTCTTCCCTGCAGAGACAGCTGTAAAGGGTATCTAGGAACATTATTTTTTAGGACTCCCACTCCTTTTTCTCCTTTGTCAACCTCCTTCCTGCCAATTCTCTCTCTTTCCTGCTCAACTGATGATAGGATTCTGCACCCTCTTTTTTTTTTTTGGTTGGAAGTGCCATTTTTCTTTGTTTGGATTGACTTTCACTTTTCCTTTGGCAGTTCTCTTAACCACCTGCCTCAGCTCCCATCTCTCCTGTGTTGGTCTTCCTATTTGTTTCTTCTTCCTTTTCTCTCCTTTTACTTGGTTTATATTTTTCTTTTACTTTCTTGCTATAACAATACTACTTCTCTACAGCTGCCTGCCCCATCCCTACCTTAATTTCTGTCATGTCTTTTTCATACATTTCCCAAATGTCTCCTCTGTGTCAAGAAAGTGATGTTCCTTGTAGAGGTTGATCTCTATTTCTTTACGATTTCAGTAGGAAAGTTAATAACTGATACTGATCAGTAAAAATAAGAACAGCAATGTTTTCTGGAATGAATCTCAGTTTTTATCCCATCCAGGAATTTTCTTATTTCCCAGTGTTTCTTTGTGGAGTGCAAAATTTATAATCAAATAGATAAAGATTTGAAGGGCTCAGGGTCCCTTAACCCTTCAAACAGAAGACTTTAGTTAGCCTTTAGATGTCACGTATTTTGAGGATTCCTTAAAAGATTAATTTGACCAGAGATTCTAAATATTTCTCCAACTTGACAAATGAGGAAACAGGCTGAGAGTTCAGTGCCTTGTCCACGGTCATCCAGTCAGTGGCTTCATAGCTAGGGATTGAGGTCCAGCTTCTAGTCACATGTTCTTTGGGGAAAAAACCATAGTATGTCTTCAATCTCTCAGGCAAAATGAGCAGCAAAGCAGCTTTCTAGTTTATCTGTTATAAACTTGGCTTCCTACAGAATATGTGTTTTCTGTCTAGGGACTTATTTCTCCACTTTCCAAGCATTATTTCTTAAACTTAAGGAAAAATGTAAAATTGGGGATCAATTTGATACTAAAACATCACTAGGAGGACTGCATAACCCTGCTGGTCCTGTGAAATATCTCTCAGGATTGGCGATAATTCTTGATGTTAATATGTCATTTCTGGTACATTCTTACATAGATGTCCATTCATCTTTGACTTAATTAAATAACCTATTCTTCCTAGGGAAAAAAAGCTTAATCTACAATGAAGGGTGGATTTTAAAACTCTTAAAAGATAGACTATAATCTCATCAGATACTTACAAACCTTGTGTAAAAACAACCAGCCAAAATACATTTATTATATTTCTGCTATGGTCCTTTAAGGGAAAAATGATGACTGGTTGGAATTTATAGGAATAGTGAGTTTAAATTTCAGGTAGGTGATTCTAAAAGCTTTGGCTCACTCTTAAGAAGCTATAGGGTGAACACAACAATACCTCTGCAAAATATAAATCTGGATTCCTGGGACAGTCTGGCATATAAGGACACTCTAGAGGAGGCTGAAAAGACAGATGTGTTTGGCTTGTAACAACAACAAAAAAACCGTATACAAGAAGCAGCAGCACTAATGACACTGACGGCTCTGGGTTCCCCACACAGAATGAGTGGAGCTGGCTGTAGATCTTGAGGTCTGTGGGTCCAGTCCAGGCTTTTTCCAGAACTGGTATGGTTTCATCAGAGAAAGCTGAGGCTCTCTGTCCTTCTGTCCCGTCCAGGCATCAAGGCAGGCCCAAGCATGCTTCCCAGCAATCCTGGAGATCCTTAGATTTATGGAAGCTAAAAACAACAACAAAAACTTAAAACAAAAAGGATGATGTGGCTTGGCTGAAGGTGGCCTTTGAGCTGCAGTGTCTGGAAACACAGGAGGACCGGGGTTTACTGTCTGTCCTCCCTGGCCACCAGGAGGCTGGCTGGCGCAGGGGAGGCAGCGGAGACCAGCTGTCTTTTTTGGTGTAACTCTTCCCACTTCCTTCGGTTTGCAGCCACTGAATCCAGCATGGGCTTCAGTTTCACATTGACCTTTACCAGCGCCTGAAACAAAACAAGAAACTGTTGGGGAGAGAGGACCCCAAGCCATTGACAGTTATATTTTCCACCTTTCCTCTTTATAAGAACAGCAAAAATGACTGTGAGATGAAAAAGATGATTATTTTGGCAAACACGAGCTATTTATCCAAAGTAAACATGCACTTAGCACTATTTTGCTATATTAACATAACCGGTGCAGGAAATGAAAAGATAAGACAGGCTGTGTACAGCACCAGGGGAGAGGCAGGCCCAAAGGCTCCCATCCTATTTCACAGCCAGGGTGGGAGAGATGAGGGAAGAAGAAATGTGGCGTATCACTAGATAAGGGCAAACTTCAAGGTCTTTGAACCAGATCCATCTAAGTATTTTCTTTCATATCACTTTTTTGTAAACAAAATAATTTAAAAATAAAATATGACCTTACAACCTAGATCACTCTTGGTAGTGCAGTGAGAGGCCCTGCAGTATGATGGCTCATTTGAGTTTAATGCACATGAGTCATTCTGCAACTTCAACGGCAGTGTCTATGTAGGCATGAGGGTGCCAGGGAGGGCCCCAGGATATTGTCTCTGAATTGGGATTAGAATAGATTCAGCAAGTACAGACTAAATGCAAATAGGTAAATACCTTATAAGCTAGAGGAACACAGAGTTTACTTGGCCCAACAGAGAAAGTTCACTGTACTCTTTCATCATTTTTTCTAAATTATGAATTTAAAAAGTTTGTAAGTTCTTTTTTTTAATTTTTTAGGTGATTGACAGTATTTCTTCTTTCTTCCTTTCCCCGCCTTGTGTCCCTCCCTCTCTTCTCTCTCTCTCCTTCCTTCCTTCCTTCTTTCCTTCCAATCTTTCCTTCCTTCCTTCCTTCCTTCCTTCCTTCCTTCCTTCCTTCCTTCCTTCCTTCCTTCTTTTCTTCCTTGTTTTGGGTATTCTACCCAAAATCTTGCACATGTATGCAAGCATTCAACTTCTGAGTTATGTTCCCACATTTTCTGTATTTTAAATCTTTTACTTTTCATTATGAAATGTTTCAAACATATCCAGCCAGTAAAATATGATTAGCAAAGGTAGCTATTAAACATCTATGTGTGAATAAATAATATAAGCAAAAGATAGGAAAAAATAATAAATATAGGTAATGTTACTTGTATAAAATATAAACAACAAAGGATCCTATTTGCTTTCTGGGTAGCCCAATGAAAAAAGGAAATAAGATTTGGATAATATATCATGTATTAAAAATATGGTCTTTATCCTGTTAAAATAGGAAGGTAGGTATTTCTTATTGTTATTTAAAAGAGAATGCCTTCTTTTTCTAGTCATTTAAAATATTTATTAAGTAAGGTTTTGATTTTAGACAATATAGAAACAGCTTAAATGAAAAAGGATATAATATTTTGTAATTTGTAACTCGAGATAATCAGTTCTAACATTTAGGTTTTGTATTGAATGTGATCCTTCCTATTTTCTAAATGGCTAAGTTATCTAAACATCTAAAATATATTCAAATTGTGTTTTACAATAGCAGTTCATAAAAGGGCCCACTTTAATGAGAACTTTTGGATTTTTAAATATTCATGTTTCTTGGGCCTATTTTCCATCTTCAGGGTCTCAATGAAGTACAAAAACATGACGTCCCATCTGAATGTGGTAGAGATTCTGCTTATGGACATCTAGTATTTTTTAGATGAATAACCAGTTACTATATGGCACACTGTATTCCTCACAGTGACTCTACATTTTGAAAATGATGAAATATGTTCCTCCCATGTTAGGATTGATCATACATGATTTTTAGACCTCCTACTCTAGGACGAAATAAGAATCCACATAGAAAGTTAAAGGTTCTTTTTGTAATCTTATTATTTGTTTTGGAAGATATGGAGAACACCAAATTTTTCTAAAGTAAAAATCAAGGAAAGGCACCAGCTTGCCATATAGAATGAGTGTACAAAGAAAACTGTTTGAGGATGTAGCATGAGAAGAATAGCTCTTAAAACATCAAAAAGAGAAAAAAGAAGAAGAAGGAGGAGGAGGAGGAGAAGGAGGAGGAGAAGGAGGAGGAGAAGGAGAAGGACAAGAAGGAGGAGGAGGAGGTATGGTTCTTGAAAATGTGTGACTTCAACCCTTATCAGGAATCAATCAAACTGGTTAATAATTTTGTGATTCATAAGATGTGATATCAATGAAGATGACATTTTGAGGACACTGAGTATAATTCTTATTGTCTTTAGTTTGGGGACTGTTTGGCACCAGAAGCTTCCTTTCTTCCTTCTTTTGATTCATTAATTTTATCACATCCATTATCCTGGATATGTGTAGAATGCTCAGAATTCTGACATTTACCTTTGAGTATAATCTTTATATCACTTTGGGCTCTTCCTATCCAGTGAAATTTGACTTCAAATTGATTTCATGCCCTGAGTAACTTATAAACTCCTCTTCATGATTTCTAGGTCTTATTTACTTGGGCTATTTGATTTCCTTCTAAGGTCTATTTGGCCATTTGATTTTACTTTACATCATTCCCAATGCAAAGTGCTACATTTCTCCTTTTACAGGAAAATAGGGAAATGATATGTGTGTGTGTGTGTGTGTGTGTGTGTGTGTGTGTGTGTGTATGTATATATATATATATATGTATATATATATATATATATATTCACTCTACCTGACTCAAGATTATATTCTTCCTCCCTATAGAAAGAGTATTGTTGTTTTCTCTCAGACCCCGTCAACCAGTATGTTTTGCCCAAGTTCCCTGGGTTCTGAGTTAAATTTGTCTTTGTACACAAAGCCCTATAAAGTATCCTTTTAGGTTTGTTTTGAGGTCAGGGGAATGATAACCCACTTCAAGCTTGGGTCAGTTAACTTCTATTTTTTTAAATGAGTTTTTTATTGTAAAAATATGGTACAGAGGGGTTACAGTTACATGAGCAAGGTAATGAGTACATTTCCTATCAAGCATTGTTGCCTCTGCCTTTGTTTTTCCTCTACCATCCCTTCCCTCCCACCTCCACAACTACACTCCTCCTGCTTAAATTGTAAAGTTCATTTTTCAACATAGTGTCTTGTACATCTCTTGTACATCTTGTACAAGACCTGTATCCCTATTTAAACATTTTGTTTTTTCCCTTCCCCTCCCCAAATTAGACCGACATCAAATACAGTGAAAACAGGGATTATACCATGAGAGAGGAATATACAAAGCAACAAAAAAATCATATGTTACATTATAAATACATTAGAAACAATAGCACGAAAGAAAAAACCACTTGTGTCCCTACCTTGGGGTTTATTTTGCTTAACATCATCTTATCTGGTCATATGTACATAGCTTTTGACCTTTTCTGCTTGTCCCAGACATATACGAGTTATTGCAAATAAGGGAAACAATGAGACCTATGTTTCTTTAGGCCTGGCTTACTTCACTTAATATAATTTTTTCCAAGTCTTTCCATTTCCTAACAAATGGGGCGATGTCATTCTTTCTGATGGAAGCATAGAATTCCAGTGTATGTGTGTGTGTGTGTGTGTGTGTGTGTGTGTGTGTGTGTGTGTGTGTGTGTGTGTGTATGCATATATATATCACATTTTCTTGATCCATTCATCCTCTGAGGGGCATCTAGGTTGGTTCCATTATCTTAGCTATGGTAAATAATGCTGCAATAAACATAGTTGTGCTGGTAACTTTAGTATGGTCTTTTTTGTGATCATTTGGGTAAATGCCCAAAAGTGGGTCATAGGGGAACTCTATGTGCAGTCTGTTGAGGAACCTCCATACTGCTTTCCAAAGTGCTTGACCAAGTTTACACTCCCACCAGCAATGCAGTAGGGTTCCCTTCTGGCCCCATCCCATCCAGCTTCTATTTTTCTAGAGCCACAGATTATAACCTTGGTCCCATGTGGATAGCTTGCATGTTTGTCCTATTTATCACAAAGGAGACAAAAAGTGAAGACAGAATTAAACCCTTATAATTTCACTAAATACTTCTGAAAAGCTTTCCTGAGGTATTCTCTGTGGTTAGGGAATGGTCAACAGCAAAGTCCTCCAGGAGGAAAAGAGCTCCTTTTACAGAGGAGGGCAAGATGTCCATCACCTAGGCACAAATCTGACTCAGCTCCTTAAATAGCCAGTCCTCCTTTCCAGGGAGTTACAGAGAGAAATAGCCAATATGTAACTAGATATAAGTTGAAGGGGTGCATTGGAGATTGGAAACCCAGAAATAATCAGTTCTCCCAATAAATAGATTTCATCCTGGGCTGACATGAAGTGGCACTCTCTTGATGTCAGTGTCCTATAAACAGAGAATATACTTTTCCCTCTCTCAACAATGACCGCTGTTTATGTCATTAAGCAAAAGCATCTATTTTAAAATCAGGTATATATACTGGCTAATTCAGATGATGATAATACAAGGCACTCTAACAACTCAGGCAGTGATCAAAACCCTCTTTATTTTCATGAGGAAAACGCAGATGCCTGATTCCTGTGTTATCATTTAAACAAGAATGCAAGGGAGAACTGACTGCCATGGTTTTTATTTAGTATGGTTTGGCACCAGCTCCTCTTTACTCTGATCAAGCCTTTTAATTAAACTGACTACTATAATTCCTATGGAAATTAGTGTTTATGTTATTTTCCTGTTACAAAAGCATTTCTCTAGAACTTATTTTTTTAATTCCAGGAGCACAAATTGGATTTTTTTTCTGCTTGAAATGTAATTAAAAACTCATTTGATTACAATATTTCTGGCTCTGTTTTACTTATTAAATTCCTGTAATCAGTTTTCTTTTATGAAGCTGCTGGGAAATGATCTCAAAAGCAACACATTTTTCTCTTCTTTGGCAGGTTCCCGAGCATTTACTAAATTACATTCGCAGCACCTGCCCTTGATTCGAATTACTCCACCAATTTATTCCTTAAACCACTTTTAAGTTATTTGGCTTAGTCCCAAACAGCTTTCTTCCCTTTTATCCTTGTTCTTTGTTCTCTTTCTTCCTTATTTTCTGTTGAATAAAATACTGAGGGGAGAAAGGGTTACATCTTTCTCAGACTTTCTCTTTTCTCTTTGTTGTCTTATTGTAGAATGGAATTGCCACAACAGAATGCTGGTTTTCTCTGGATAGGTGCTGGCTCTAGGCAAAGGTAGCAAAAATCCTGGAGGAATTACTAATTGCAGCTGGCTAAGAAAACATGGAACTAGTAAATGCAAAGGATTATCTGAAAACAAGAAAGCAAGGTTTATGATGACTCCTTTTAAAGCATCATCATCCAGAGGATGGCTTCCAGCAAATACAACACTGTGGGCATTTCTGAAGGCTAGGCTAGGCTCTGAGAGCCAGTGACACATGATGGCTTCTGTGACAGTAACTGGCTTCTCACTTAGCCATGGCTGTATCTGTGGCAGGATGCTCGCTCTCCTTTGCACCATCCCCGAGTGTGACCATTCAGCCACTGTTTAAATACATCAAGAGGCAGCGTGCACACTACTTCTATGATCCATCTACTCTTTGACTACTCAGTTTAGAGAATTACGCCTCACTTTTAGCAGCAGTCTACATCGTTATTATGTCTACCTAATGGTTATAATCCTTGGGGTGCTTGCCCTTTAAACTAGACTCTTCTTGAGATGTGTAGTTTTCACTGCTTGTATATGGCTCCAGGTATAGTTTAAGGTGGATGCAAATTCAAAACCCACTTGGATGCATAGCTCCTTCCTAGTGGGCAACCTAATTAATGTCACTGAAGTTCTAACACCACCTCCAGATAGAACCTGGGCAATTTACCCCATTAGGGCAATTAGTCTTCTAGCTGGTTCCATACACAATACATTGTTAAGTTCTCATGTGACAAACACATATGGTAGTCCATGTTTTACTCATATTTTGAATAAGTAACATATTCACACAGCTCAAGAGATATCAAAGGGTACCATACAAAATCTCCCCTTCGGCCCTGTCCCACCCATGAGCATTTCTTCCTAAGGGCTACAGATGCCAATAGGTTTTGTATATTTTTCAAGAAACATTTATCATTATACAAGTAGTAACTACATGGTATTTCATTGCTGTCATAATTTGGCCAGTTCTATTTTTAATGTAAACCCTTGGGGTTTATATTTGGTCATTATAAATAATGCTAAGATGGATAACCTTGCACATGGCTGTTTTGTAGATATGAAATTTATCTGATAGTCAAACTACAAAATAGTTATTGCTAGGTAAAAAAGTGGATGCACTTGCATTTTGAGCCATATTACTACAAACATCACTGGAAATAGAGAACAGGGTCCTTACATTAAGCATAGTAACAAGAGAAAGAAAACATTGAAAGAAGCTATAGCTTCTATTAAGATTAAAGCCTTGGAAAGATGACATGGGGATGAATAAAGCTAAGAAAGAAAAGCAGGTCTGGCATTTGGTCATTTCTTCTCTCTACATTCCAGGTTTTTTCTAATGTGTGCATTGTACAATGGCCTTGCCTAAGCACGTTGTGATTTCACTCCCTTTCTGAAAAAAAGTCTTGTATTAACTATATATATATATATATATATATATATATTCATATCTGGTGAGTGAATTTACTTAAATTTTTGAATTTTTGTAGCTAATCCATTGTCTTGGCCATTCACAAGTGTTTTCTGGGTGTTTCACAGGCTCTTATTGTTACTGCCAAATATTCTTTGGATGCTAATTATGTGTGCAATTGTATGAAGAATTTTACATATATTATCATTTAATTTAACTTATGTGGTATATTTTATTATCATCACTTTTTTGTTGTGATTGTTGCTTAATGATTGAGGACGCCAGTACTTAGATTAAAGGACTTCATCATAGTTATTTTGTTGGTAAGTAGGAGAACAGATAAACTACTAAATATCCTTAGCATCAATACTACTGACATTTTGGACCAAATAATTCTTTATTACAGAAGCTGTCCTGTGCAGTGTAAGATATCACAGAAACCAGAAGCAGCTTCTCCCCCACCCTACCAAATTGTGTAGCCAAAAGTATCTCAGATATCATATCAATCACCAATGTTCTTTGGAGAGTAGTCATGTACCTGCTGAAAACCACTGCTCTGTACTTCCTCTAAGAATGGTCTGCCTCCATGAAGCTTTAATCCTGATTTGTCTCAAACAGGAGGAAAGAATAGTAGCCAGAAATATAGTGTGAACCCTAACAGAATCTCTGCTAGGAGAGAAGGGAAGATTTCCTCCTTGGGCCAAACATATACACCTGCCACCTTCTTTATCTGAAGACATTTAAGGAAAGGAAATACAAAGAGTTTCTACAGATGAATTGTATGACTCTGGCTATGGATTTAAAGTCATTAACTCACAAAAATGTCACAGCACTTGGATGCATCCATGCAGTAGATATATTTTCATCTCTATAGAGAGGAAAACTGAGGTTCAATAAGGTTATGTGTCATGACCTATAGTCATAAAATGAGAGAGCAGGATCTTACTTAAGTCTCTCTGACTTACAATACTGAGCAGTTCTCTCCTTAGAGAACTGATTGGCCCTCCCTAGTCAACTCATACTGTACCTTCTCTATGAAGTCCTCCTTGTTCCTCCAGAATGATCTGGAGGGTAAAACCTGGCTGCCTCTTTTTAAATGCATACCTGAAGCAGGTTTTCTGTCTCTCCAATTATATTGTTCATACCAAAAAGGTACATTTTTAAACTTTAAAGATGCCCTCTACATTGTATTTTTGTTTTTGGACATAATATTCATTTTGTCCTCTGGCTTTTAAAGACTTTCTGTATATCAAGACATTTGGTTCTGATGTGGTGATGTAATTTCCTTCATGTATATTCTGCTTGGGGCTCATTGAGAATCTGAGTTCTGTAAGCTTATAATTTCCATATATATATCGATATTTTTTTGTTGGTCTTGGGGCCTGAAATCTGGGCCTGGACACTGTCCCTCAACTCTTCAGCTCGAGGCTAGTGCTCTACCACTTGAGCCACAGAGCCACTTCGGGCTTTTTTCTGCTTATGTGGTGCTGAGGAATCAAACCCAGGGCCTCATGCATGTGAGGCAAGCACTCTACCACTGAGCCATCTTACCATCCCCTCCATCATATTTTGAAAAACATTTCTACTGTTCTTTCTTTCAACTATTTCAAATACCTATCTCTTTTTTCTGGGACTCCAATTATACACCATATTAAGACATCTAGTGGTATTCTGTAGCTCAACTGATGTTCTGTCTATTTATTTTCAGTCTCTACATGATTCATTTTGGATGGTTTCAACTGTAATGCCATTGAGTTTTTCTTCTGTAGTGTTTAATCTTCAGTGAAACCATCTACTTTTTTTTTATTTCAGAAGCTGAAGTTTTCATTTCCACAAGTTCTATTTGAGTGTTTTTTTTTTGTATCTTCCATGACTCTGCTTATCACACTCATTCTTCTACCCACTTGAAGAAAATGTAAGCACAATGTCCTTTACCAGTTCTATGATCTGTATCGTTTTAAAATGTATTGATAGATTCACCTCATTATTATGGGTCTTTTTTTGTTTTTTGCCAGTCCTGGGGCTTGAACTCAGGGCTTGAGTACTGTTCCTGAGCTTCTTTTGTTCAAGGCTAGCACTTTACCACTTGAGCCACAGCGCCACTTCTGGCTTTTTCTGTTTATGTGGTACTGAGATATTGAATTCAGGGCTCATGCATTCTAGGCAAGCACTCTTCCACTACTGAACTCTACCACTACTGCCACCTTCCTAACCCTGGGTCAAATTTCTTTACTTCTTTACATGCCTAGTAATTTTCAATTAAATTTTCACCTTTCAATTAAACATTTGAATAATAGATTTTTCCCTAACTTCTTCAGACATTTCTCTTAATTCTAAAATGTAGTTAGTCTGATTGATATAAAATGACACTTTTGAGGTTAGCTTATATGCTGTGTGGGTGAGTCTAGAAGATTCTTTGGTCCAGGGTTGTTTTGGCTTCACTACTGAGACTATACCTTTCTGAGCACTGTTTACAAACTTCCTATATTTCAAAGGTTTTCTCTGGTACGCTGGCTGGTGGGAACATAAGACAATTCTCCAGCCTCTGAGATCTTCAAAGATTGTCTTATTTACTCCTGTTTGCTATTTTGTTTTGTGATTTTCTCACATGGATCTGGTAAGCAGACCTAGACTAAAGGTTCAAAGTTCTATGTAGCATTTACTCTGGCTTTTCTCCCTGGAATCTCTGAACAACCTGGGCTCAGATACTAGCTCTGCCCCTTCAGTTCAATGAAATCACTGGACTCTTCCTGGATTGCCCCTCCCAGGGAATTCTCTCCAGGCATTAAGCTTGGCTCCTCTCCACAAATAGGCATGTTTATTTTCCTTCCTTTTCCTCTTCTTCCTCTCCCTTCTCTTCTTCCTTCTCCTTTTTCTTCCCTCCTCTTCAAAAATAGGACCTCTTTGAAGCTATGGAAGCCTCTTGTCATTGTTTTATTTACTTACTTTGTTTTTCTGTAGGTTGTGGGGCTTGAACTCTGGCCCTGGGTGCTGTCCCTCAGCTGTTCAGCTCAAGGCAAGCTCAGCCACAGCTCCACTTCCAGTTTTCTGAGTAGTTTATTGGAGATAAGAATCTCACTGGACTTTCCTGCCTGAGCTGGCTTTGAACCATCATCCTCAGATCTCAGCCTCCTGAGTAGCTAGGATTATAGGTGTGAGCCATCAGCTCGGCTATTTACTTACTTTGGCTTTGTAAGACAGGATTTTGCTTTATATCTCAGGCTAGCCTAGAACTTGCAGTCCTTCTGACTTTGCCTCCCAAAAGCTGAGATTACAGGCATGGCATGTGCTATGTGTCAGTTTTAAATAACTGTGTGCCTAATGCTACAGTTTGAACCTTGAACATCTCCCAGAGGCCCATGTATTAAAGGATTGGCCCCTTGTGTGGTGCTAGTGGGAGGTATCGAAACCTTTGTGGGGAGGGGAGTTTGTGGGAGGTCCTTAGGTTATTGTAAACGTACCATAATCTCTTATTATTTTTCTCTTTTGCATCATGACCTTGAATGAGCACTTGGACTTGCCATGTTCTTTCCACCATTGCCATCTGGCATCCTGATCAGAGACCCAAAGCAATGAGTCTGCCAGATATATTGGACTGGAATCTCCAAAACTGTGAGCCAAAACAACACTTTTCTCTTTATAAACTAATTATCTCAGGAGTTTTATTGCAGTGAAGGAAAGCTAACATACCTTGATCCCATGAGCTCAGAGAGATCAGAGAGTAACAGAGCCTTTCACCATTGTATTGCAGGTATTTAGTACAGTGATGCTAGCAGAAAGTAGGCCCTCCTCACAGACCAGTGACAGGAAGAGCCAGTGGCTAAGAATGGTTTTAGGACATACTAACTTGCTACAAAATCCTATTGTAGAAACCAGCCTTAGAATAACCAATCACCTTGGGAAATGAATATAGGGCTCTCTTTTATTACTCTCTAGACTTTGTTTTTAATCAGGTCATTAAGCTGCTAGAAACCACAATCTGGCCTTGCCGTCCCTCGGCCATTTCCTTTGGTCATCATGGTCGAAGTCTGCTATGGCTCAATGTGGGCTGATTAGTGAACCATACATTCTGGAACTCAAGAGCTGAATATGGGACAAAGGAGTAAACAAACGCATGGGTTGTTATTCGAAACTGTATGTACTGTATGCTGTTGCTGGAAGGGGACATAGAAAAACTTAACCAAATTAAAACCAGATCTGTCTTTGAACTTTGAAAAAATTGACAACAGAGAGGATTATTTTTAAATTGTATTTGGACTGCTGCCAGCAGTATTACTTAGGTTTGTCTGCTTTCCCTCACTTCTGCCTTATCTAGGAGAAACAATTGGGAATTAAAAGATGTAGAGGAGAAAGAATTCTTTTGAAATACTATTTTTTTATGAACTGAAAAATTAGGCTTGAAACTTATCTAAGATTTGTTTGGGCTGGATCCTTGTTCTGAGGATATGGTTACTTTATGATCATGATTATTTCCTTTCTGAGTGAGTGAAAATGTCAAAGGCCCACTTAAGCATTGATATTTTGAGATGGAAAAAAATCATTGATAATATGCTCAGCTGGCATCATCTCTGTCTAGACCTTCAACAGAAAAGGCCAGAGGACGTACAAGTGGTGGCTCAAGTTCTCTGGAATCCATGTGGCTAACGAGTAATTAGTACAAAGAACATGTATAAGGAACAGGTTTCTATTAACATCCATGACTTCAGGCACTGGTGACTCATGCCTATACTGCTAGCTACTCCCGAGGCTGAGACTTGGAAGATTATTCCGTATCAACCCAGGCCGAAAAGGCTTTGAGATCTATCACCAATTAAATAACAAAATGCTGGAGTGGAGGTGTGTCTCAAGTGGTAGAGCACCAGATAAGCCAAGCTTGTGAGATACTGACTTTGAGCCCTGATGCCTGCCTGGAAAAAAAATAGATAAGGAAAAAATGGGCAACTATGGGAACAAGTCTTAACTTGTAGTTAGTGAATTGTCAAACAGTTCAACAATTGGATCTCTCTTGGATCCAAATGAAGGTTGTAGATTATTTAATCTGATATACCCTGCATTTCTCATGCCACACTGCAGTAATGCAGTTGGCTAAGAATCACGTTTGGCTGCCTCCACCCCGGCCCCTGGCTCTTCCATGTGCTGTGGTACTTACAACCACAGTGGACTGAATGTTCAGAGCTGAGCTTATCACCTTTCTTCAGACCTCCCTCAACTTTCAGGTTACTGTCTTAGATTGCTGAGCATTATCATCCATCCAGACACCCCATCCGCCATGCTCTTCCTCTCTTCTCTCATGTTCAATCACTATGAACCGTCAGCCCTACTTCCAAATGATCTTTGTATATCCATCAATTGCCATTTCTACAGCTACCATCCTCCTTCCAACTGCTTAATGTCTGCTATGGCATGCTAATGACTCTTGCTCTTGTTTTCCGGTCCAGTCACAGGAGCCCCTCCCACCGCCCCCACAGCCATTCAAACCAAAATGGGGCCGTTGATTAAACACACAAACCTGAACTAAGCTAGCCATTCTCTACTCTGAGCCTTTCCATGGCTCTCATGTGATATGAGCATTCATATTCTATCAAGTCCAAATCCTTTCACTTGGTCGCATTGGCCTATCAGAGAAGTGTAGTAGATAAGAGACTGAAATTCAGAAGCAAAACAGACATGAGACTATGAAACTTGGTTCTAACTTGGGCTATGGTTCAAAAACACATCTGAGAGACCGAGTTTTCTGGAAAACTGGAAATGTGGCAGTTTTGGTGCACTTTAGTATTGCCAAGTTTCCATCCTATGGGAGGCAAGCCTAGCTGAGGTGCGAATGTAGCTGAGGTGCGGGGGATTCCATGTTAGAGCAGATGGTGCTGGCACAGGGACCAGATGGAAGCAGTGAGCAGACTCCTAACCCTCTCTTCTTCCCTTTTCATTCAATGGCTTTTGAAACTAGGTTGTGTAAAAATTAATTTGCATTAAATTGCTTAATATAATGTATAAACTATCTTATGAGGCTTCCAGCAGCTTTTAAAACTTATTTGAAAAACAAATAATCAATAAAGGTGAGAAGTAAGCCAAGATTTCTTTAGATAAATGCTTAAAATATTTCCATTCAGGGTATTAACTATACAGCATCTTTTTGTATAATTTGCTGAAGGTGAAAAGTAAATAGTGCTTAGTTAGGTTACAAATGTAACTCTGTCAGTTGTTGTGCTATAAGTAGGTTTCCTATATTTTACCACCAAACGTCAGGATGAGGGAAGTGGCTTCTTATCAATCCATCTTAGAGAGCTGTCTAACTTGCTCGGGGCCACAAAGCTAGGGTTGGGAACCAGGTCTCTCAGATCCCAGGCTCCTCACTTATAACCACATCTGTAATGTTAGCATGTGAATTTGCATGGGAAGGCTCTACTGACTAGAGTTCTGAATGAACAATGAATCTCTAGGTAGTTGAGGGTGGCCCAGGTGATGAATAACTGATGCTCTAATCAATGTTTTCCCTAACAGATTTAAGCACTGCTATGGCCTCAGAGTGAGTTAGGTCAGAAGAAGGCAAGATTGGCTGAAGAGAGCAGATGGGCCACTCTATAAATGAGTGAAGGGGGTTCAAGGTTGTCCAAGGGTACATAAGACTGTTTGAGAACCAAACCAGGGGCAGAAGAACAAGGAAAAACCAAGGAGAGACAAAGTCTTAAGAGAGCTGACATGGGATGGGATTTATAGCAGCTGAGGATCTGAAACATTTTCTATTGGGTTTGTCCCTGGCCAGACCACAATAGAGTTGAAGGGACTCTAGCTTTGAAGCTTCTACCCTATTTTGGGTTGGTGACCACTTAGTCTCTCAGGACTTAGGATATTTCTAGAAGTTTGCTAATTGCCTATCTTCCTTGAGCTTAGGAATGGCCGGGGAAATATAAGAAGAATTCATAAAGTAGAAGTTCAGGAGAAGCTATTTATAGGGGTCTTGTTCAGCTGAGAGGTACTTTCTCTTGTCCTTATCCCTGGCTCCATCTCATTAATGGTTGGAGCCACAGGGGTCATTTTGTGACTATGAAGAAAACTTGTGTTATTGGTAGCCATGTGGTAAAGAAAAATAGAGGAGATTGGGTTACCTGTTACTGGTAGCAAGAGCTAATTCCTAATTGGGAAAAGTGATGGCATTTCTGATCGCAGCAGTTCCACAGGGTAAACAAACAAGTAGAAAAATAGTTATCCCTTGGCATGTGGCTCCCAGGAAAGCTGTACTCATAGGCATCCATCCACTGGTGGATCCATTTAGTCTAGATTTTTCTCTGTGGTCCAGATGAGCCTGGTTATTTTCTTTTTCATGGGAATTGAAGATTACCTCATGATTTTTCATCTGGGAAAACTGATTTTTCTATCTGTGGTGTTTATCCTGTGGAACTGTTATCAGCAATGACAGTCTGGCTGTGTGAGATTTATGCAAAGGCCAAAAAGTTTTGTCAGATTTTAAGGATTCTAGAGACTTGCACATCTAAATAATGGGAGATGGTTAACTAAATATTAAGAGTGATAGAGTGACTGAGGTGGTGCTTAGCATCAAAGCCAGAGAGCTCTTTAGAATCTACTGCCAGAAAGATTCAGATCTGTGATTTAAGCAAATTTGAGAAATACAACTACCCAAGTTAGAACAGAAGACAAAATGTTTTTACTAGCAATGCCTAATATTCTGAAAGCTAATTACAGTACTTAGAATAAGATCATTTTCTTCCCGAGGTTTGAAGCCTTACTGGTACATGTAAAGTGAAATGCAACATACTACTTTTCTTCCATTTCCTTCCTGACTTCACAGATGCCTTGTTTTTGCTTATTTTATTTATATGCTCAAGGGAACTCTCTGGAAAGTGATATTCATAAATGACATTAGCATTCTGAATTAATGAGATAAAAATGTTACTCTCCTTGGATTAATAGCAGTGTTATTTCCTTAATATAGGGCCAGAGTCCTAATGTCTACAGGGCCGAGCCAATAAAGTTAATGAATAACATAGTCTGCATAAAACAGTTGGGAGTGGTGGGGACTATGGAAAACTGGGCATTTCACAGTTTTCAAAATTGAACTCTACTGAGTGAAATGGAGGGGCTCAGCCTGTTCTGTGGGCTACCTGTTTTGATTGCTGTAAACGAATCTTTTGTTTGCCTGCTGTAAATTACTTTGTGTGCTGGAATAAACTCACCAAGGTGAGTGAAATGGATGTGTTCCATGTTTGAGGTGCCAAACCGGGAGCTCTGCAGATGTGAGTTATTTAAATCTCAAAACAGTGCAGCAAGGAGCTATTATCAGCTCCATTTGGACAGACTAGTCATCTAAGATGGGGAAATGAAGTTCACAGAGTCAGAGTTTACATGGTTGAGTATGAAGCCTGGGCTGGACAGAAGACAAAGCCCACAGCATGGTCTCAGTAGGGACTTAGCTGGAATGTTGGTAATGAGTGCTACCTCCCGTCTTCCTGCTAGCCAAAGACAGTATATTTGAAACTCTGGTACTGTTACTGGACAGACTTGTAGAAGAGAGGCCACTTTGCCAAGTAAGGCAGAAACCACCTTCCAACACAAGGTAGTGAATCTTTTCTGTGATTTCTCTACCTTGCTCTGAGAAAACCAAACAAGGGCTGCAAAGAAGTAAATGACAGGCAGGCCTAGGGAGCACTTGTGGGAATGGGAGCAAAGAGGACAGGCCCTTCCATTATAATGAACCCCTCTAGGAGACCATCCTGGGTTATCCTGGTGGCTGGGTTTTCAGAGCAGACTGGTAGCTAATCAATCACATTCATTGTGTGGGTGACTCCTGACTTGGCAGCAGTGTTTGCTGACCCAGAAGCTGCCGCCTTTGATGAATGGGGCTTCATATGAGAGCTGGGTGGAACATGTAAGTAAAGCATAGTCATGTGGTAATCATCCACCTTGCCACCTACCAGACAGTTTTCCCATAAAATTAGGCCCCCTGAAACTTTATAGATATATGTAAAAATATATATACTATTTTTCAAAATTCATTATGTAAAAGGGATCACTTACCAATTTTGGTTGGCTGAGCAAACATTTTTGCTCTGTACATTTAAAAAATATACTTCACCTGTGCCTTGAGTCCAGGGTACTTCTAAACACAACTGCCTGTGTGTGGGAGAGTTATATAAATAGCAACTGAAAATGCATTCCCTCAGTTTGAATGTGCTCTGGGAAAGTACTTCAGAACCTCCAAGAATGGATTCAACAATATTCTATTAGAGCAGGTATATTGGTATATTGGTACATGCCTGTAATCCCAGCTAGTTGGGGACTAGAGATGGGAGGATCATGGTTTGAGCAAAGTTATAAGAGCCATCTCTGCAAATAAGCTAGGTGTTAAATTATCTAAAGTGAAATGAGGTGGGGGGGGTATGGTTTGAGTGGTAGAGTATCTAACTGGGGTATGGTCTGGCTAGCAAGCATATAGTTCTGGGTTCAAACCCCAGTAATGCCAAAAAGAAATACTCTTAGTATTTGTTGTTCTATATTTTAGCTTATATTTGAAGAGTCCCATGAGTTGAAAGCAGTAACTATAAGCAGTAATGAGCTGCTTACTTAGCACACACAAATCTAATGATTACTAAGAATATTTAAATGAGTTTAGGAATGGTTTATAGGCCCAGCACCAAGCCATGCTCAGATCTGAGGTGGGGAGAAACACCATACTCTCACTACAGAGAATGAGACCCAGAGCTTCTAGGGGTAATGCTTTATCTTTAGAGAGAGGCTTTTGGGGACAAAGATCCCCTTTTATTTGGTTGTCTTTCTCTACCACATGACAATCTTCTTGTTCTTAATTCTTTAACAGTAAGAGAGATTTTTTTTAAGAGGGAGAATGGGAGGACAAGCAAAGGAATGTTCTGCATCCAGGGGAATGTAACAGAACAGGCACTGTGTCTTCAAATGGCCTTCCCTTTGTCCATGGAAAGGGATCTGTCTGCTTCCCTTAATGCCTGAATGAGATTATGTCATTGTGATTTTATGACATTGCCAAGTCCTCCAGAGGCTAAAATGACCAAAGCCTGTGTGTATAGGGACAGTGGGATCAATCCCCTCAGTAGTTTTACTACATTTCTGAAGTGCAGTTTAAGGCAGGAAACATAGACTTTTATGAATAAAAACTTCCTACTGAGCCAGGTGCTGGTGGCTCAAGCCTGTAATGCTGGATACTCAGGAGGCTGAGATCTAAGGATTATGATTTGAAGCCAGCGAAGGCAAAAAAAGTCCACGAGAGTCCTATCTCCAATAAAGTACTCAGAAAAAGCCAGAAGTGTGAGCTGGTGGCTCAAGTGGTAGAGCAATAGCCCTGAGCACAAAGAGGCTCAAGTACAGCATCCCGGTCCTGAGATCAAGCCCCAGGACTGGCAAAACAAAATAAAAAACAAAAACAAAACAAAATACCTTCCTACTGGGGACCAATCCCAGTGAAAGATAAAGTTGAGGGATAGCAGTGTGAAATCCGCCCAGGCAAAAATGTTCATGAGACTCCTCAACCAGTGGTGGGCATGTCCTGTGATCTCGGCTACAGGGGATTAGGAAGATCACAGTCCTTGTAGTCCAAGGCATAACGCGAGACCCTATCTCAAGAAACAAAAACAAAACCATAAAACAATACAAAAAGTGGTTGGAGTGGTAGATTGCCTGCCTAACAAGCATGCGGTTCTGAGAGCAAACCCAAGGATCATCCCTAGACAGAAGTATGAGTACCCTTTGAGTATTTTATTCAAAAGACTAACACACATAAATTAGGGAATTATTGATCATGTGTAAGAATAATTAAATAATAAGTCAGCTGATTGTTAATAGTTACTAAAGCAGCTTACTAGCACTGGTATAGTAAAGATAAATGCTTATTTCATAAAGATCAAAGCAATATAGTGTTTTACCACCATCATTCCAAAATTATTTTAATGCCTCTTGTATGTTGCGATAATCCTGAATAGGAAGACCTCTTCCCCAGATCACCCAGCTCACTGCCACTGAGGGCTACTTCGTCATTGCTTCTCAGCATTTCCTCTGAAAAGCGATCAATGTCTCCTGCCTGGTCATTAAATAGACTTTGAAAAACTCTTCAATCCGTATCAGTCTCATATCCTTATTTAGTTCCTCAGATTTGCCCTCAGCTGGGAATTCTGCCTGCGATGGCGGTCCTGGTGTGCTCCCCGCTCATTTGAAAGGGCCCATCCATCATCATTTCTAGTCCTTTTCTGATGCAATGTAGCTTGTTCTTTGTCTTTCTTAAAAACTGAATGGCTGTTAAATTATCCATTTATCTTCCTTCAGATTTTCTGTTCAGTTTCTCAGGGCCTCTTGGGGCTGTCTTTTCTACCTTGTTTGCTGACTTTTCATTCCATTTCCCTCTTCTTAGAGGCATCTTGGCTCACCATGCTGTCCTTCCAAAGAAACTCTCTGGTGAAGTGACTTTCTGCTTATTTAAAATCTTTTCACTCCTTATGGGGATTTGGTCCCTTCCAAATCACTGTGAAAACTTCTGAGAATAGTATTATGTCAAATTTTGTACATAAGTCATAGGATATATTGGGACAAACCTTAAGCTGAAAATCAAAAGTCTTGAGTTATAAATCCAGTTTCATTCAAATCCTAACTTTTAGGATTTTGCTTTCTTCTGCCAGTCTATTCAGAATAAAGCTTATAGTATTACAGCAGTATGTTTGCCTCTGCTTAAGGGAACCTTAAGGCCCTGACGTTTGTACACAGTGCGAGCTGTATACAAACTGGTAAAGCACATCTGTACACAAACACAATCTCATTGTCAGAGTCGTGAACACACACAAAATGCTCAAGAAATACTACATTGATGAGATGGGAAGGCTGGCTATTCTGATCCAAATTCCCAACAGAGATATGGAAGTTCAGAGATGATATTAATGGCAATAACAATAAAAACCCCACATGTTGAAAGGTTTTAATATATGCATGCACTTTTCTCAAAGGACTTCTAAATATTTTGCTTTCCTTGGTTCAGACTTGCTGCAAGCTGAAATGACCCAGCATCAATTTGTTTGCTTCAAGAAGTCACTTTGCAAGGCCAAAGTCTTTTAAGAAATAACAGAGTGAAGCTACTTTTAGTCATACCTATGAGCTAGCAGTGATCACCTTAAAAAGCCCACTGAAGAGAAGCAGTGTTTGGTTTAGGTCAGAATTGAAAGAGGACACTTAGAAAAAGTCTTATCTATTATTTTGAGCATTCATCTTGGTCTTTTTTCTCTTTCCTAGTGATTTGTTCTTGGGATGTCTATGTTTGTTTTTCCTTCCTCTTTAGAATTTTCAGCTGTTCTGGTAATCTGTAGCATTAAGACTGCAGCCAGTGATTTGTTAAGTCACAGACTTGGAGAACACTCCTTCCTTTTCTGTGATTTTACAGTCCTGGAGTTATTTTCTCTTTGCTTTCTAGATGATGAAACCCTCTTAATTCATGGGAAGCTAACTTCCCTACTTCCTCATCTGTGAGATTGGGGCAGAAAAACTAGTCTGTCACAGAGCGACTCAAGCAGGTAGGTTATTTCCAGGTCCTCTGAGTACACAGATGCTGAGTAACTTTAAGTTCACCTGAGCTATTACTGGTAGCAGTGGGGCAAGCCATTTTTCCCCAACCCAGTGCTCCAAGATTGCTGGGGTAGGCTCCTGGACCCCAATCAGATAAGGACATACATACTGAGACTCCAGAGGGGGCACTGGAGAAGAATGGCAGTGTTTAGGATGATGAGTTTTGCGGCAACAGAGAATGAATGCAAATCCTACAACATGCTAATCAAGGAAACCACACCAAATCCCAAAGGCCAGAGTATCTACAAGAAGACTGTTGAGTGGTGCCCAAAGGAAGAGTAGGATTGACTTGAGAGGAGGGAAAGGTAGGCCTGCAGAGAAGGCCAGGGGAGCAAGGGCACAGGAATAGGACAATAGCCATGCAGTGGTTGTGGAAATGGCAGACTGAAAGATTGAAGTCAGGACTATGTGCTGACAGTTATGGTGAGATCAGGAATGGAGAATAGAATGGAAGAGTCAGACTGGCCAACTTAGACATCATCTCCAGTAATAGAGATAGAGGAGCTGAAGGATTCTGAGTAGGTGAGTGAGGGACATCAGATCTGCTTTAGGGAGACAACTCTAGTGAGTTACTTGGTGGGGGGGTGGAGGGTGATATTGTTCAGTGAGTAGAGAGTGGCAGTAAGGAGACCCCCATTACTATGAGAGGGGACCAAGATAAAGGAGAAAAATAATAACCTGACAACTCAAAAATAATAGGGGAGAAAATGCTAAGTCTAATAGTTGGTGTCTCTGTTGTGAAGTGGGTGAAGACATTGCAGAGATTGGAGCGATATACCTATAAGCCAAGGAGTGTCATATTGCAGACAGACACCAGGAAATGGGGGAGAGAATAGAGTAACCTTACTCTCAGAACCTTCAGCAGAAATTCATAACTGGGAGAAAAATGAATTTCTGCTGTTCCAAGCCACCCAGATTGAAGTACTTTGTTGTAGTGGTCTTGAGACCCTGATACACACACTCCTGGCAGCACATGCCTCTGTGTCCTGAATCTCTCAGGAGCTCCTAGTGAAAGACAGATCATCTGGCTTCCTTTGCTCTCCCCTCCCCAGATATTCCTAAATGTTACTTCCCTTCCAATTTCCAATATTTGGAGATATCTTATCTCTATTTACATTCCGTTTCTTGAAAGTTATATCTTGGAATACAACTTTATTATTTCAAATCAAACCTGATAATACTAGATAAGTCCATAAAACATTGAACAAAGGTGCTGATTTCAGAGTTTTCTCTATTAGAAGGAAAAGAACAACTAAATAAATCATGACAAATCAACTGGCTGGACCGCTAGAGTGCCATCTCAACGGGTGATTTGAAAACTAAATAGGAACATAGAATCATGGTATAAGCTTTATGTTAAGTAAGTGAAAAAAATACCATTTTAGGTCTGAGCTAATGTTTTCGTGTGGACAGTGGTATAAAGGGACTTCACTGGAGAAGTAAGCCAGGCCCAAAGAAACATAGGTCCCATGGTTTCCCTTATTTGCAATAACTAGTGTATGTCTAGGACAAGCAGAAAAGGTCAAAAGCTATGTACATATGACCATATAAGATGATGTTAAGCTAAATGAACCCCAAGACAGGGACAAAAGTGGTTTTTTCTTTCTTGCTATTGTTTTTTAACGTACTTATAATGTACTATGTGATTTTTTTTTTTGTTTCTTTTGTATGTTCTTCCCCCATGGTATTACCCCTGTTTTCACTGTATTTGATTCTGGTGCCCTGCATCTTGTATATAAACTTTTCTAATTTGGGGAGGAGAAGGGAAAAACAAAATGCTTAAATAGGGATACAGGTTGACCCATTGTAACAATGAAATGTACAAGACACTATGTTGAAAACGAACTTTACAACTTGTGGGGTGGGTGAGGGAGGGAGGAGTTGGAGAGGTGAGGAGGGAAGGGATGGTAGGGGAAAAACAAAAGAGGAGGCAACAATGCTTGATAGGAAATGTACTCATTACCTTACTCATGTAACTGTAACCCCTCTGTACACCATTTTTAAAATAAAAACCATATAAAAAAGGGACTTCACTGGAGTAGTAGAATGTGAGGTTTCTGTTTTTCCTGATCAGTTAAACATTCTGTAAGGTGATATGTGTTTTCATACTCTTCTCAATTCCCTTTAAAAGCACAGTCATTAACACCTATTCTAATAATCTAGAACAATCTGTTTTAGCATCTAGGCTTTTCTATCATGCTCCTCAAAGTTCTTCAGGCCTCTTCTCATTGCCCAAGGAAGTTATCTTATAAAAAAATTCTTTTCTTAAAATAAGGGATCATCAAAAAGATGAGGAGATTAACTTGTAAAGTCAATCTACCCTTTTACTGGTAATGTCAACCCATGTTGTTATCCTTATATCAAGGATAACATGACATAAGATATTTTGAGAAAATTGTCTGTAATGATGTGGAATCCACTAGCTTGTTTGTTCCTTAGAATTCTTTACTCTATAAAAAAAATTAGAGTTTTATTTTGAAAATGGTAGGTTCAGGAAGCTAGAACACTGTTGGACAAGATAGAATCAACTTCTACATCTTCAGGGCAGATTAGTGGAGAAAAACACAGCTGGACCTAAAGGACATGCCTTAGAAACTGGCCCTGCCTTGGACTGACTACTTCTAAGTCCATTAGCTTCTTTGTGTTCTAGTTTCCTCATTTGTAGAAATCAGACCCTGAGGCAATATGGGATCAATGGTGAAGTCATTTCTTCCTTCCCAAATTAAAGAAACTGTATATATAATTAAATTGTATATATAAAAGCACTTTGTAAACCTTAAGATGTAAGACCTCATCCAATGGCAAATTCATATCATCTATTGAGTAGCTTTCTGTTTTCTGGAAAGTGTGCATAAGGATGGTCTGGTATTGTAGGTCTCTAATATTGATATTCTTTTTCAAGCCTTTGTTCCAAACAGAAGTCTTTAGCTTTGTTTTAGACTCAACTTGTGGCTGCTGAGTTAGTTGTTAGTTGTTGGATGAGGTTTGAAGTCTGCCTTTGAGCACATAGCAATGTAGCTTAGCATCTACTTACTAGAGGAGGCAGTGTGCTTTGAGTGATTTATTTAATGTTTATAAGGCTGCAGCTCTGATAATTAAATACAAGAGTAGTGATAGCTGAGGATCCAATAACGCCTTCTTGAATTATCTCAGGAAACATTTGGAATAGTTTAGAGGATTCTATTTGGCAATAGCATAATAAGAACGCTTTCTGTTTATCTCATGCCTCATTTCCCATAAGCTCGAACAACAGTGTCTCTCTAAATGGAAATAAAATTACAAAATTTTAGAGAGGCATTAACAATACAAAAAAATGAAGTGAAGAGAGGTTTTCATTTACATCTTATAAAATAGAAAGTCTGGACTTTTCCTTCTTTCCTTTTTCTTCCTCTTCCCTATGCCATTCCTAATTGACTGGAAGTCTTTCTGTCTCTCCTTCTCTTTCCCTCTTCCTCTCTTCCCCTCCTTTCTCCTCTCTTCCTCTCCTCTCCCTTCACTTCTTTTCCCCTCTTGTTTTCTTAAGGAGTAAAAGAGTTTCAAGTGTGCTCTGTAAAGGAACTGGAAAGTAACTTAAGTAAAGACAAGATTTCAAACCTTGTATGGACTTGGAGCTGAGTAACTTTTAGCTTTATGGTTTTAAAACAGAAAATACTCTTAAATGGGGAGTGATTTATGTTGGTCAGCTGGGTACAGAGAAGTAGATCTTATCTTAAAATTCTATCTTAAAAACCCTTATTAGGGAACCATGTCATGATTTTTTTTTTACCAGATTCCAAGATTTTAAAGCAGATTCATGATGGAAATTTGTAGGCTGATAAAATACACATGGATAGAATACATCAGTACTCTTGTATAAAGAAAAGAATGAGTTGCATGAAATAAAGCACATTAAAGTATATTTTATTTCTAAGAATATGTATAAAGAATTGGTTTTGTTTTTATCAACTCAAGCTCATGTTTGGAGGTAAAAATTTCTCTACAAAGCCAAACACCAGCTGCTCAGGGAGAACTCTGAGGTATAGTCCAAGGTATGAGACCCTTTACCCTCAAGTGTCAGGCAGGAGGGAGGAGGTCACATGACTTCACTGCTTTTACTAGTGAGCTTCCATCCTGCAGACAACTCTAGTATTTGATGGTTTTATTAATAACTCTTAGGAACTAGAGAATCCCAAAAGTCTTCTAAGTCAAAGGAACTTTGAATTTTAATCCTGATAAATTTAGTGCATTACACTGTATTAGAACTTTTTGAATTCATGAATATAACATATAATTGTATAATTATATACATAATTTCTTCAGATGTATGTATGACATATGGCAGCTTGATCTTATTATCTTGAAAATTAAAATAACTACAATATTACATTTTCTGGCAGTGCTGGATAAGAGAAATTTAATGTATTTCCCAGCTAAAAATAGTCAAAGCTCTGAAAAATTCATGGCTATAAACTGGCCCTTTATAGTAGAATTAAGAGCCAATTCAACCAAGATGAGGACTAAACCACTTGCTAAAAAGATATCATAGGCCATATACTTTAGGTTATGGGCAGGCATATAACAGTTCATACTGTAGTGAAAGGGTTTTTATATTTATAGGTGATAACTTAAAATGGCATTAAACCTTTCTTCATACATTGCACTACTTATAATGAATCCGTGGTACTGCATCCCAGAATTGACTTTTCATCTCATCATTCATTTGTTCAGCAAACATTTACTGAGTTGCTGTAATGTGCAAGGCACTCTATGGGGTGCCAGGAGTAAGATACTCCCCAGAAACCCATCTTGTAGGGAAGAGAGACAGACAGGAAGATAGTGACTATGGAGAGATGGAGAGAGTGCCACAGAATACTGATGACATGTGGCAGTTTGGGCAGAGTGGAGAGGGAGGGAGGGAGGCAGAGGCAAAGGCAAGGAAGATGGACAAATGGTTTAGTGAGTCCTGTGCTTTGGATGTCTAGGTAAGCGGGAAGTGACAAGGGGTGAGGCTTACAAGGTGTGAGGAGGGGTCTGAATGGAATGAGAGGCCCTTAATGCCACACAGAGTTACCTGGAAGCATCTAACGCACGGCAGTGGCAGCCTGAAGTTTGAAGGCACCGAGACGCCATGACCAATCCAGTCCTCCTGCCCCCTCTCTCACAAGAACGATCATTTTAAAAGTTTAGAAGCTATCCATAGTGGAGGGGCCTGTAAATTATCTAAAACTGACCTTTTTGAATGTTTATGTTTCTCTTCCTGTTTGATTTAGTAGTGCATAGCCTATTTTGGAGGTAAGCACTCAGTTTCAGGTAGAATATGTATGACAAGGATGATACTTCGAAAATAAGAAAGCAATGCATTTTTCATTCTGTTCCCGTCACGGTGCCTGTGACTTGCCACATATCAATATCAACTCGGCTGGTTTCCTTCCTTCAGGCAAATGGTGGATTCCTGCTAGAAACAGTCACACATCAGCTCATCATTCAACTTTGGAAGACAAGATCCTGCATGTCAGTTTTTTGTGTAGTGAAGCGGGATTTCTAAATTCCAGAATTCTCCTCTACTTGCAAAGAAGCAGGCCTGGCTAAGTCAGAACATCCAGCTCACAATAGAGCTCTTGCTAGAAATGCTTAGAGGTAACCATCTATATAAGGACAGTTCCCATCAGCCCAGCAAAAGGAAACTTAGAAATTTTCCACTGTGGTATTAGGGAAGGGGGAGGGAGAGAGATGAAAGGAGAAGAGAGGGGAGAGAGACAACAGAGGGGTGAAAGAGGGAAGGTCAGAAGTAAGCAGCCTGCCTCCATGTTCCTTGAGGGTGAGGAGAGCGCTTGTCTCTTGAATCTCAAACCTAATTCAGGAAAATGACAGGATTTTCCTAAAGCAAGTTAGCACTATCTAGGCAGCATGTTAGGAAAAGCTTAGGAAGTTGTGTAGGGATGAGAAAGTAGCAAGAAGTCTGTGGGAAAACTGGGGGAACTAGGCAATTGCTAAAGGAAGCAGTTGATTACAACTGACCAGGAAGCAAGTACAAGTGGGGTGGGCTTTCTAAAAGTCTTTTACAGGGACCACAGACTTTAGCAGCCAGAACTAGTGACCATGACCTGCACAAGATGTTCATCTCCATACCCATGGTCAGACATTTCCCTCCTTTCCTTCCTTCCTTCCTTCCTTCCTTCCTTCCTTCCTTCCTTCCTTCCTTCCTTCCTTCCTTCCTTCCTTCCTTTTTTCCTTTCTTCTTTCCTCCCTCCCTCCCTCCTTCCCTCCCTCCCTCCCTCCCTCCCTGCACTTTTCCTTCCCTCTCTCCTTCCTTCCCTCTCTGCCTCCCTCCCTCTGTCCCTTCCTGGAAAATAGCCAATGAAGTTTTTCTTCTTTCTATCCACATTCTACTCCTGTAGTCTATTTGAAAGCAGATGATTTTATGCTGTAAGTATTCATTGTGTAGCTCATTAGTTATTCTGTTTTTGTAATCCAGACACGAGCCATAGAGCATAAGGAAACATTGCAAGTAGCTTTACAGCACTTTTATCAGTATCCAGAGACATTGTACTGTATTAGGCTTTATATTCTTTTTTTTTTTTTTTTTTTGCAGTTTATCAGTTTCTAACTAGTTGGAATATAGTTTCATGTGTAATTTAGAGATGACTTGCCTTTCTCAGAGAACATGTTAATCACTGCATCAAGAGGAATGGATTTTTGCCAAAATGGACATTACAACTGGTGATGGAAAAAACATCAGTTTGTTCTGCCCCGTTGGTTGCAGAAAACTTACAAGATTTTTTTTTTTTGGTCGGTCATGGGGTTTGAACTCTGGGCTTGGGAGCTGTACCTGTGCTCTTCAGCTCAAGGTGAGCGCTCTACCGCTTGATCTACAGTACCACTTCTGGTTTTTTGAGTGGTTTATTGGAGATAAGAGTCTCATGACTTTCCTGCCCGGGCTGGCTTTGAACTGTGATCCTCAGATCTCAGCCTCCTGAATAGCTAGGATTACAGGCATGAGCCACAGGTGCCCAGCTAACTTACACAATTTTTATAGAGAAGCACCTATTTTTACTAAAAACATCCCCTCTTAATGGTGGGAGTATTATTCTGCCTAGATGCTGCTCAGGTTTAACCCTTTTGCTTTCTCTGCAAGAAGGTCTGCCCCCAAATCAAAAGCCAGTTTGGGATAAGCTGACATTTTGATTATAATAAAAATGTTCATAATGAAAACAAAATCTCTCAATCTTTAAAAGCAGATTTATAATGCGTCTGTGCATCATTGACATTCTGTGTACACTGAGATTTCAATTGAGAATGAAAATAAGGGGCAAAAACTGTTTGCTCCTGCAAAGAGAAGCTCAGAATGATCCAGTGACATTGGGGTTTCTGTTTATCCCTAAGGCTCTACAGCAATGGCTTCAAAGTTTGATGTTGTCTTTTTTCTTCTTCTTCTTTCTTACTTTTTTTTTCTTCCAAAGATGTTGAGCAGCAGGCTAATGGCTCCTCAGCAGGGTGCAAAGACAGCAGAAAGCTCTGGAATCAGATGTCAATGTGTTCCTAGGAGATACCCTGCTAGGACAGAGCTAACTAACCAGGGCTTTAGTCTCTCTTGGGGCCCATGCTTGAATGGCTCCCTGCCCACTCTCAGCTTCCTATATGCTCCCTGATTAAAATGCTGTCACAGATAAATCATGACTTCTCCCTCCCTCCTTTCTTTCCCCCATCTTTCCTTCACGTTTTCTTTCTCTCCTCTCTCTGTTTCAGAAAAGTTTAAAGATTACAAAGATGAATAAGCCTTGCAAAACTACCTACTTGCATATGTAAGTAAGCGTTCATGGAACTGGGCAGGTCTTTGGCATGCCCTCCTGACCTGGCATGCAGCAAGCACTAAGCAATGCCTCAGCCACATGTTCTTATTCTCCACTAGAGATATGTTTACAATACATGAGGTGAACAGGACCACCACCACTTTTGGCGTTACTGATTACCTAGTTATTACTAAGAATTAAACCCAGGACAGATATACCAGGTAGGCACTACATGCTGACTTATACCTTAGCCCTATATGTTTTCATGTATTTTCTGTCAGTCCCTTTCAATCAATTACTTGATGACTCCTGTAACTTCCTTATAAATAGATTGATTATTTTGGGAGTTCCACATTGCTTTTCCCTAACACAGTCAGAAACTGATGAGAAATTGAAGCCCCTCACATATAGTTTTGATTTTCAATGCAGTGAATAAATGTGCGTTCCCACCTGGAAGTAGAGATAACGGGCCTTCAGGTAGTTAAGAGTAGTTGCTTTGCTACTCTATCGTTTGCTTGGAACAAAGACGAAACTGAGCCTCCAACAACACAAGCATAGCCTGATCTATTAGGATATTTGACAAGTACAACCATTTAAAATCACAAAGTAAAACCAAACTATCCAGTGAAAGTCAATGAAGTAAAAATACTGTACTAAAGCCATATTCACATCTTCAACTTAGCCACATGTCTACCTTCTCCTCCTCAACTCCCAATTTTGTCCTGTCTTTGAACCCTATAACCCTGTAGCTGCCTCTAACTTCTCTAGATTCCATCTGTTCCATGCTGTTCCACTTGCAGAATGGCCTATCTCCATGAAAATCTATTTGCTTACGCTCTACACAAAATTTCTTCCTATCTATACCTACAACCTTGATGTGGGACTGAGGCTTTGGCCACTAGAGAGGGCTTTGTCTTTGATGTCCTGTTCTGTGCCCTTTGCCTTGGTCCCCAGTCTACCTAAGAAGGCCTTGGTGGGTTCTTGGGCTCTGAATTTCAGAGCATATCATTTCAGTCCATCCACAGCAAGGATTCTGCCACCTGCATTCCTTCTTTTTGCTTTCCATCTCTCGACTCCTGGCTGTTGATCTTCCATGTTTCAAACCTCACGCTGGTCTTTGAGAATCATCTGAGTTGTTTCAGCTATGCTGTTTTAGTACCAGTGTCATATCAATGACTTTCCTTGCTTGTCATTTCTTTTAGAATTTGTCTTCTCACTAATGACATTTCCCTACCCAGTGACTGATTCCATTTCAGGAGCACCAACAATTAATGTGATGTTATCCAGCAAAATCATGAGGAAACCCCCATTGCATGAGATGGAACACAGTAGGAACCCTCACAGAGGTTACTTAGACTAACCACACCTTCAGTTTGAAAGTACTTTTTGTTGTTGTTGTTGTTGGTCGTTGGGCCTGAACTCTGTCTGGGCACTGTCCCTCAGCTCTTCAGCTCAAGACTAGCACTCTATTACTTGAGCCAAGCACCACTTCTAGCTTTTTCTGCTTATGTGGTGCTGAGGAATTGAACCCAGGGCCTCATGCATGGAAGGCAAGCACTCTACCACTGAGCCACCTTCCCAGCCCTGAAAGCACTTTTGAAAGTTGATTTCAAATCTTGATAAAAAAAATGTACAGGGAGAAAATGAGGGAAGAAGTGACAGTGTTCAAAAAGAAATGTACCCATTACCTGACTTATGTAACTGCAGCCTCTCTGCAAATCACTTTTACAATATAAATAAAAAAGGAAAAAATGTACAAATAAAATTGTGAAAGTAAATAAAAATAGTGGTGATAAAGAATTTTAAAACAGCAAGATTTTAGTCCTCTGTTAAAGAAGAACTACACTATGAACTTTTGTAAACAGCTGTTTCCATATTCCCCTTTAGAGTAGCATTCTCTTCCAAGAGCGAAAAAGCCAGGGAGAAATTTCCATGAATGGTAAGAAGCTGAAGCTGGGATCCTTTGCCCCAGAACAAAGGTTATGGATGCCCAGAACCCAATTCTGATGTATTATTTAACTTTGTATATGTTCCTTTCTTGCTGGTAAAGATATATATAGATATAGATAGATAGATAGATAGATAGATAGATAGATAGATAGATAGATAGATAGATAGATAGATAGATGGATAGATAGATAGATAGATAGATAGATAGATAGATAGATAGATAGATAGATTGATAGATAGATAGATAGATAGATAAAACCTCTCAGATGAACAGTAAAGTAAAACGGATGTGGAAACATCAGGATGATGTAGTAATAATACTTATTCCCTACATCTGTGAAGATACAATTTTCAGTTTAAATTAACTTCCTTTTTTTTTTTTTGGTGCTTAGGTTTGATGCTTGAGCTCAAGGCTGGGGTGCTGTCTCTGAGCTTCTTTTGCTTAAGGCTAGAGCTTTACCACTTGAGACACAGCTGTATTTCCTGCTGGTTTTTTTTTTAAGTAGTTTATTGGAGATAAGAGTCTCACAGATTTTCCTGCAAAGGCTAGCTTTGAACTGCGATCCTCAGAACTTAGTCTCCTGAGTAGCTATGATTACAGCATGAGCCAATGGTTCCCCACTTAACTTCCTTTTCACCCAAAGATTTCAAAGTATTTAATAGGAGGTACATGGTAATTACAATAATTGCTCATTGAGTCAGCAATGCGACAAATTAACATGCAAAAGCTTATGAGGTTCTTTCTTAGCACTTACTGTAAGTAACCCTGTGGGAAGCTATGTATATTTCTGGGTCATTTCAAAGTAGCTTTGCAAAGTAGTACCCCATATTAAACAACGACATAATACATGTCTTCAACCTCCTAAGTTTTACTATTGGTAAAAAAAAATGATAAATCTCATTTATTGTCTTAAGTATGCACAAGAAACTGAATAACATTAAAACAAAATTTCCCCTGGGCAGCCAAAATCAATTGAGCAAAGGAAGAGATATCTGATCTAGAAGCTATGGTCTTCACACATGGGGCCAACTAGTGCAGTAACATCCATGATGGAAGGAGCAGACAAGATGGAATGAAGGTTGAGGATCCCCTTGATTAATAAAGTACACATCATTTTCATCCCTCCCCCTTTCATTATTATAAAGGAACATTGTGATCATTTGTAACTAAAGTAATTGATTTTAACTTCTTTGAAAGCTCTATCTGGTGAAAATGATGCTGGCAGGCATTTAATGGGTCACAGAAAACAAAAATGAGTTTTTGTTATTAATTGTTAATAAAACTTACATTTCCATCTTTTAAGACAGTGTTCTAATTTGTTTGTTTTCAGGGTACTGTGACAGGGCTCAGCAGTTCCTAAAAGTACTGAAAATAATGTGGCAGCTAAGTTTGAGATTTAATGGTCATGGGGTCCTTAAAAAACAATACTGGGTTTTTAATGGAGTTCCACAGAGTGAGAAACTAAAGAGGTTTGCTTTCCCTGCATGTTTCTTGCTTTGAAGTTAGAAATGCGGCTCAGTCTGATTGAGCTAGGTTGGGGGTAAAGAACTTGCCAGGTTTTACAGATGAAAGCAAATGCTTAGCAGTGGAATTAAAAACCAATGTACACAAAACTGTTAGTGTTTAACGGATGCCAGTCCTCACTGGTACTCAAAAAGTGATGTCTGAACCATTCAAAGCCGACCTGGGTCTCCTTGCCAGGAGCAGGTTTGCACACCAGGCAGCCTGGTATGCAGAAATCATTAGTGCAGCTCACTTAGAAGTCACTGGTGGGGAGAACTCTCCCACATGCTTCTCAAAAAGAGGCAGAATTACATGGAAGTGCTTCCTAAAGTTGGGTGGTCCAGATCAAGGGGTCAGAGCAGAAACCACATTTCATGGAAACCCCATGTCTCTCATGACATTAATAAAAGTGAAAGAAAAAGTGGTTAAAAAAAGAAAAAGAAAAACAATTCCATGGTCAAATATATTTGAAAAACTGAAAGTTAAGCAAGGTTAAACATGTTTCTTCCATGCCTACTTCTTCTCTAGGCATGCAACATTTTAAGGAGAATGGGATTTCCTTTGTTACTAGGCTTGCTGGCTGGTTTTGAAAAGATAGCTAGCTGTTAGACAATGTCTACATACTGTGATCCAAGGGACACAGCCTGGGAAATACTGAAATAAAATATTATTATCCTTGGTTTACAGAAGAGGACGATGAGGCTCATGGAGAAGATGGTAGAGGTCTCAGGCCTGCAGCTCCCTAGGACCAACTCTTAGGTCAGAAATTTGAGAAAAGACAAATTTCAAAGTACATATCCTGAAAGAGTCTCCTCAAACCAATGCTTCTGAAAGTGCTTCACACATGCTTTCTTTACTGACTCAGTGAAGACTGGCAGAGCCTCCCAAGTCAAGATTACCTGATACAAGGGCATGCAGATGCTATCAATCCACTCCAGTTGCAAGCGAGGCAGTTCATCTTTCCGGTTCCGGTCAAAAATAGCCTAGAATGGAGGAGGAGAGCTTTGCTTTACTACACTGGAGTATTTTACAGGGACTTTGTCAAACACTGTCACAGTGATCCAATTTCTACCAACTGAATACTTCACATATCACCATCAATATATGTACTTTCTTTTCCTTTATCTGTGAGGAAAATCAAATATTTTCACCCTTAAAAACAGATTTGTAAGTGAATATATTTGAATTTTATAGCACACCCTGGGAGCTAGGTATGAATCCAAGGGAAGGGGACATATTATACTGTCACAAAAATAATAGAGGACTTTTATTTTTACAATGAGAGGGTGGTTCAGAAAAGGATAGATAGAAAAATGTTCTTAAAAACATTTTTTTAAAAGTAGAGACCAAGAGCATCACACAAATAAATTGATAAGTTGAATTGAAATTCTTTTGACCAACTACTTAAATATAATACAAGATTAAAAATAGAAACCATTTACAGTATATTTTGAAGGTGAAACATTAGTTTGGTAATTATGTAAAATTTTCAATAAGATTCTGTCATGAATAAATTCCTATGTATGGATGGGTGGAAGTGGAAGGATTCAATCTCTTCACTGCCTCCTTTAATGATGTTATAATATTTGATATAATTTAGGTATATTTTTGAATAAAAAGAATGGCATTTCTGTTAGGAGTCTTGGCAAGGGAAACAATTGGAATTGGAGGAGTAAAATATACAAAGTCAGTTCTATGCCAATAAGAATGCCTCCCTTGGTTCTTCAAGCATAAAGCCAGAGCCTAAGAAGCTACCTGTGCTCTTATTGGTTTGGCAGAGAGCACTACTGAATTATATCTCATCTCACCTTATCCTCTCCAAGGAAGACTGTGTCTTTCCTCTAGGTAAAATGTGGTGTCCACATGATTTGGCATTCTTTCAGGCTATGGAGGCACATACAAGCCACCTCTTTGGTTCAGAGATGTTGGAAAAGCATGCATTCTTAAGATTGAAGTAGTGGGGCAGAAATCGCTAAATATAAAATGTGAAATATTCAGAAAGAAGACTGGGATTCAGAGAAGACTGCAAAATATGCCAGAGAAAGTGGTATTTTTGTGACTCACCTGAATGTTGGTTCTCTAAAAACATTCATATACAATTCTATTTTAGATTACTATAATAAAATACCAGAGGCTGAGAAATTTAAAAAAATCAGTTTATGTAGCTCATAGTTCTGGAGCTTCATGGCTCTATGTTTGTCATGGTCTCCTTGCTGCGATTCTTGAGGTAGCATAAATTATCACATGGCAAGAGACAGGGCATTCACCTGTGTGCCTTTTGCTGTCTCTCTTTCTGATGAAGCCACTGTGACTCAGATATGGGGAAGTGAGCTCCACCCTAGTGACTTTCTCTAATCCCAATCTCCCAAAAACCCTACACTTCTAAATACAACCAGATTCAGTTTCCAGTCTCTGAATGTCTTACCATGGGGATAAAATTTCAACATATTTAGTCCTGGGGGACACATTTAACCTATGTTCAAACTGTAAGGTTTTATTCCATTTTCTCTACAGCTCTTTCTACTATCTGAAGTATTTATTGTTTGTTTGTTTACTGTTTCTGATGGGTATTAGATACAAATACTTGAAAAATTCAGTCTTTTAGTCCCAATTGTACAACTATTCCATAAATGATTTTAGAACTTGAGTACTGTCGCCAAAAGCAATCATGCCAATACTAATAACTCTTCATTTCCTCTTGATCATCTAATCTTAGACAGTCCCCACTAATGTACCTTCTGTAAGGATTTGCCTATCCTACATGTTTCATAAAAAAGGAATCACATCTGTACTCTCTTGTGACTGGATTCTTTCACTTAGTATAATAATTCCAGGGGTCATTCGTATAACATGCATCAGAACTTCATTTAACTTTTTTTCTGCCTCATGGTGATATTTCATTGTTTAGACATACCAAGTTTTATTCATAGACATATGAGTTGTTTCCACATTTTGGCTATTCTGATTAGCACTTCTATAAACATTCATGTGCAAGTTTTTGTATGGATATATGTTTTTATTTTGGGGAGACAGGGGATATATTTAGAAATAGAGCCCTGGGTCATTTGGTAACTTTATGTTAATTTTTTTTTTTCAGTTGTGGGGCTTGAACTCAGGGTCTGGGCTCTGTCCCTGAGCTCTTCTGCTCAAGGCTAGGGCTCTACCACTTTGGGTCACAGTCCTACTTCTGGTTTTCTGGTAGTTAATTGGATATAAGAGTCTTATAGACTTGTCCTGACTGGGCTGGCTTTGAACCATTGTTCTCAGATCAGCCTCCTGGGTAGCTAGGGTTACAGGTGTAGGCTAGCATATGTTTAAATTTTGGATAACTACAAAGTTGCTTCTCAGAGCACTTTCACTATTTTACATTCCCACCAGCAATTTATGGAGATTTAACTTCTTCACAACCACACCAACATTTGTCATTATCATTTTAATTATAGTCCTCCCAGTGGGTGTGAAATACTACTTCCGTATGGTTTCCATTTGCGTTTTCCTGATATCTAATTATTTTGGTCATCTTCATGTGCATATTAGCCATTTTAGTATTTCTTAGAAAATGTATCTATTCAAATCCTTTGCCTATCTTTTAGACTGAGTTGTCTTTATATTTTTACTACAGTAGTTCTTTTCATATTATAAATATGAAGTAACTATGTGATATGCAATTTGTAAATAATCACCCTTTTTGCAGATTATCTTTTTACTTTCCTGGTGGTGTCATTTGACGCACAGAAGTTTTTAGCTTCAATGAAGTTTCATTTAGTTTTGGTGAAGTCCAGTTCAACACCTGTGAACTAGCATCTCTGGATCATTCCTAATTTTGTTTCTTCTTGTAGCTTCTGTATAATATCTCAGACATCATTGCCAAATCAAACTCTTGAAGATGTCTATGTATATTTTCTTTAAAGATTTTATTGGTTTTACTATTACACATGTCTGTGATCCAGCTTGTTTGTTTTGGAGTACAGTGAGTGGAAGGGCACTCACTTCATTCTTTTTGCCTGGAATAGTCAAGCTGTTCCTGGACCATTCACTGAAAAGACTTTTTCATGAATGTCAGACAATGTCCTGACATTCCTGTTGAAATCTCTTGACCATAATGGTAAGGCTTGTCTTGGACTAGTCACTTCTTAATCAATGTGTGACCTAAGAAAAATGAGTGTAGGTACGGTATTGTGCTTTCCCTTAGCAGCATTTTGCATCTGGTATTTATTACTGATTACTTATTGCCCACTTCCCTAGCTGGTTGACAAAATCTAAGAGGGCAGGGAAAATCATGCCTCTCTCATTTCTGGAGGAACAGTGCTTAGTTCCATGCTTGGTACACAGAGGTACTCAATCACATTTTATTAACTCACTGCTTCTAGAATTATCCTGTCTGTGGTCCAGATTAGCTTTTGTCTCTAAAAGTTACTGTGATAACCTCTAGGACTGTATAACATATGGAGGGGAGGGAGAAGTTCCAGGACAATTTTCTTCCTAAATGTCAAGGGAAGGTGGACATAGTGGATGTCAACTCTTGGTGAATGCACTTCTAGAAGCTTTTGGAAAGGCTTGTCTCCTGGGGGGAGACAATTGTGTGCTGTGGTACGTAGCCTTTTGTGAATGTAGAGGAGAATTTGGAGCTGTTTCCACCACAAAATTAATTTCATTATGTCCTCAGAATAGTCCTTACCTGAGACTACAGATAAAGGCCCCTTAGTTCTGCCCTGCTGCTCCTGTCTGCTCACTGATGCCAGCAATTTACTCTTTTCTTTTATTTAATTAAATGACCTGTGGTATTGCTTCACTATAAACCCTTCAGAATATGCCTCTGAAACAGCTTTTAAAAGGAAGAAAAAAACTTTTATTTAAAAGTAGATATGTAGCTGAGAGAAATTCGGGTTATATTAGGTTTTCCATATAAACTGAATATATCCTAATCTAATATCTTTTTTTTTTTTTTTCTTCAGTCATGGGGCTTGAACTCTGGGCCTGGGCTCTGTCCCTGTGGTCTTCAGCTGAAGGCCAGTGCCCTACCACATGAGCCATAGCACCACTCCCAGTTTTCTGGTGGTTAATTGGAGATAAGAGTCTGACGGACTTTCCTGCGTGGGCTGGCTTTGAACCATGATCCTCAGATCTCAGCATTCTGAGAAGCTAGGATTACAGGCTTGAGCCACCAGCGCCCAGCTAATATCTTTATTTTTATAACCAAATTTAGTAACACTGCTAACAAAGACTGGTATGCGTTTCAGTCTATTTAATCTGGCTTTTATTAGGTAAGTAACTAGTTAAGAATAGTTGAAATCAGCTGGGCACCGGTGGCTCACACCTGTAATCCTAGATACTCAGGAGACTGAGCTCTGAGGATCATGGTTCTATGCCAGCCCAAGCAGGAAAGTCTGTGAGACTCTTATCTCCACTAAACTACCAAAAAAAAAAAAAAGCTGGAAGTAGAGTTGTGGCTCAAGTGGTAGAGCATTAGTCTTGAGCAGAACAAGTTCGAGGATAGAGCCTAGGCCCTGAGTTCAAGCCCCACGACTAGCAGAAAAAAGAGAAAGAAAAGATTCATTCTCAAATAATAATTGAAAAGTTGAAGCCAGCATTCTAGCACCAAAACCTAGTTCCTTAGGTAAAACTTTTCATTTTGCAAATAAATTGGTTGGAAATGATTTGCTTTTGAGATTCTGAAAGCTCTAAACTTTAGGACAAAAATCCAAGTCCATGACAGAAGACCACTTAAAGGCAGGTATGAAATGCCAACTCTGGGTCTGATCTTTCAAGTTCCACTTGGCACTTCCTCCTTCATATATACTTGTTTGTCCCATTGAGGGCTTGTTACATAGCATGCCACTTTTAGGCAGAAACCTGGGCATAAGAATGTTTAGCATTTAAGCTTAATTAAAGTTTAAAGCTTTCAAAGTCTTTTCTTAAATCATTTTTCAAGCTTTTCCAATTTTGAGTTGTGATTTGGAGTTATTTTTGGAAATGTCATTTAGAAAGGTAAATACATGATAATGAAAGCATGACATACTGAAGGAGTGAGTTTAAGTTCTGATCTTTCTCGATCTCCTTGTTCGAAGAACTCACTAGTCACAAGTTCAGCCACCTGAAAGACAGAAATATTTTAACTTATGTGTGGTTCATCATGAGACTTGGAAATTAGTTCTGGCTTATTACATGGCAGTTATCTTCAACACCAACAGTCATTTAAAAAGCTGATAAGAGAGTATATTAACCTTTTGTGTTGCAGAATTTAATCAATAAAACTGATTTCCTTTTAATGGGAACCTGTGCAATGTACTTTTAGATGCATTCCAATGGATAATCTAGAAAAAGTTTCTATACAGAAAAATAAAACAATAATTCAATCAAATCATATCATATCTTTTATTATCATATTTTTTTATTATATGGTAATAATCATTTTTTATTTGTCTTTCTAGATTCTTGTGTATGTGTGTGTGTGTGTGTGTGTGTGTGTGTGTGTGTGTGTGTGTGTATGTGTGTGTGCGCACGCGCATGCTTGTGTTGAACCCAGGACTTCATTCTTTCCCTTAACTTTTTCAATCAAAGCTAATACTCTACACTTGAACCACATCTCTGCTTTTGACTTTTTGCAGGTTAATTGGAGAAACGAATCTTACAGAATTTTCTGCCCAAGCTGCTTTCAAACTGCAATCCATAGAACTCAGGCTCCTCAATAGCTAGGGTAATAGGTGTGAACCATCAGTACCTGGCTTCTATGTAAATTCTTTACTGAGCTCCATACTTTTATCTCAGTCTGACTTTATCTTGTAATGATAAATCCATCACAACTTCCTTCTACTAATATTTGTGTGCACTCTGGAAAGGATAATCTCAGAGCATTCTCTGCTTTCCACTGTAGCTATCAACCAAGAGGCAAGACTAATGCAAGCTTCCTAGGTCATACCAGACTTTCTCAGGTTGTTATGATCTAGTTTGAACAACAGTCTTTGGGCTATCTGAATCTGTACTGAAAGTGTTTATGTATGGCACACTCTACTTGTTGCAAGCACAGTGGAATGGATATTCTTCCTCAGACCACTGACAGCTTTGTTTTCCTACCTTTCATCCATTAGTGTGGATGATCAACAGCCAAGCTAAAGAGATTATTTTATCTCCCAAAGACTTTCCTTCTCAGCATTTTTTTGAAGGAATTGATCTAACAAATAAGTGTTGAGAAGTAACAATAACAATATGATGTGCACTGAGGAAAGGTTTGAATGAACTACCTGGATTTGCAAAATATTGGAAGGAAAAGGGAAAAAAATCTTATACAATTGATGGCAAGACCTGGATCCCTACACTAGGCCTTCTTTGTCCTGTGCTATTAGAAAGATCAGGTCCTATGTCTGGTAAGTGAGATGAGTTTAATTTTGATCAAGGATACTGACTCAAGATATTTACATTATATATATATATATATATATATATATATATATATATATATATGTAGCTCAAAAGATGGATCACAGATAAAACTTAACTATCTTAAATACCGTATCTTCCTGAAATACAAGAGTAGCAAGGATAAAACCATCTATTAAGGGGAAAAAAACCCACCAAATATCCAGTAAGGTCAGATTCTTTCAAGAATTTAGCTGCATAAAAGTAGCAGGATATACCAATGAATGGATAAAGAAAATGTGGTATAATGCCCAATGGAGTATGATGCAATCATAAAAAAGAATAAAATTGTCACATGCAGGGAAATGGATGGAACTGCAGGTCATTGGGCTAATGGAAATAAATTAGACTTACAAGATTTTTTTCCTCATCTGGATGTATGTATGCTTGTATATGTATATACTTATGGTATATATTCACATAAAAAGGGGGCTGTATGAGGAAAGCCACCAGTGGGCGGGAAGGAGATGATGTTGGTAAGTAAATAACAAAGTAGATTATGAATTTGTGAAAATAATATAATGGAATCTATTTAAATTGTATAAAAAGGGAAGAAGTTGGAGGAGAATAGAGAGTAATAGAAGGAATGAATTTGATCCAAGTACATTTGATACATGCATAGAACTATCACAATGAACTCCCCTTTGTACAATTAATATGTACTAATTTAAACAAAGTAATCGAAAGTGACTCAAAAGATTGCCTTCCCACCAGCTGACTATATAGTCCTTTGGCTGGTATGTTGTGTGTTTTCTAGGACTTGATTTAACTTTTCCCAAAATGCTACTGCCTTTGATTTTAGCATCCCAGGTCTCCATTCTCCAGACTTCCTTTAAAGAAGAAAACATACCCATAGGGTTTCTCCTCATTAATCCCAGAACTCTCCCTCAGCTAGCTCTGAAGCTGGGTCTTCTACATTAAAAAATGGAAATGTGCACATCAAGTGCACCATGGTTGGGAGTCCCGCACAGGTCTACAGCCCGTGGAAAGCAGAGAAATTAAGACAAAATCCTGCCCTTACTCCTTCTAAAGAGGTCCTCAGTATCTCTCCAGTGTTTCTTTCACAGCTTAACTTGTACCACTGTTTTGTTTGTACTTAAAAACCCAATCAGGAACATTAAGTCGCTCCTGATTGAATTTTTTATTAACGAAGGAAATTGGGATGCTAATCAGTCCTTGGGGATCACTGGAGAAACTCACATGCTCAGTGTCATATTTCTGAGGAGGAAAACTGAGTAGATTAAAGTGTTTTTTTTAAAGGCATTTTGAAAAGGAATTTAGAAAAACATCTGAGAAGTTAGAAATACATTTCTAGTTTTAAAAGAAGGCCTCAGTTATGTCCAAATCTTTCCTGAAATCAAGAACGAGTATAATTTAAAAAAATATTTTAACCTACTCAATTTAGAGACAAACATGAACATGACTTGTCACAAGAATCCTGATGGAAACATTTGTAAAACCATAATGATGTTTTTATTTTCCTGGACTCTTTCTTGGTTTTCTACACTTATCAGTGGAACTTCACATCAAGAAATATAAAAATAATATTTATACCATTAATTGAGTAGAACACTTAGAAGTGTCTTCTGAACCTCCCATGTTGATCTAAAATATCAGTGTAGAGATTATTTTTCTTCCAAATACTTTGTCCTGTGAATTTCTTGTTCCCTATAGGATGCTGCTAAGATCCTGGCATGTCATACCTCACCTCATTGTCTTTCCAGTCTTCTCTATTTTTCTCCTTATCCTTCCAAGATATCTCCACCCTCCATCCTTCCATCCACTTAGTCCCTACCATAGCAGCTCAATCTGCATTAGACTATGATGTGAGCAAGAAATAAATTCTATTTGGTTTTAAATATAATTTCAGAATATATTTGTTATTGCAGTAGAGCCTAACCTAACCTTGACTCATACAAAAATTTGTATGGAAGCAAGGTCTTGATGCTTAAAAAGAAAAGAAAGGAAAAAGAAATAAAAAAAATTGAGTGATCCTAAAATACGTGGCATCAGCTTGGGTTCAGGAATCAGATAGCAGATCATCTATATAACATAATTTTGTGCAATTATTACTGAAGTAAAGCCAATGATATTCTTACTGAATTTACAGTCTTAGGAAAAGAGTCTGGGAAAAAATGTTAGTAGCATGTGATGGCTGATACTGACAATCCCCCCTCCTCCATGTATTCCAGGAAGTGATTTCAGGAAAGGATCATCAGGCTTATAAAAACAAATGAAAGAGATTAGGAAAATTCTAAGTCTTACAGAGATGGAAATTAAAGCTCTTTCTCAACTTCAAAACTAAAAATTAAAATTTAGGCATGTTTTAAATAACAAACATCAAATAAGGTTCATTCTTGAAATAAGAATCTAATCAAAGGTATGGTCAACACCCTAGAGTTAAAAACTCTGAGTTAGATGATAAGCAACAAACTCTGGTAACTGGGTGAAAATAGCTCAGGGAAATGATTTACCTACATAGTTCTCTAATATTTGTGAGGCCCAAGATACTAGGAATAGAGAGAGAGAGAGAGAGAGAGAGAGAGAGAGAGAGAGAGAGAGAGAGAGAGGGAGAGAGGGAGAGGGAGAGGGAGAGAGGGAGAGAGGGAGAGAGGAAAGAAGGAACATGAAAGACAGAACATGAAGGAAAAAAGGAAGGAAGGTTGGTTGGAAGGTTGATTTGTATAGTTCTTTAATCCCAAATATAAGAAAGCAAAGAAATACAGAGAATCTAAGATGTTTTGGGTAGGAAAAAAAAAGACTGTAAATGTGATTACTGACAAATTGAAATAACTAGAATCAAAGACACAAACAACTGTCTAAATGTTTAAAAGACTTTCAATGCTAAAGAATCCAGGAACCCATAATAATATAAAACAAAACCTTCTTTAGGTGAGAAACAAGCTGAAAAAGCTTACTTCACCCTCAAATAATTGCATGGAAGATAATGGAAAGGAATAATTTCTAAGGATAAGGATCTAAAGGTGAAGGGAAATGAATGTGGAGGTAGCTCCCAGGGAGTCAGGCCCACTGCAGTGTGGAGAGCTCTTACAGCGAATGACCACAGGGATTTTAGAATTGCTTTGAATTACACACTGACTGCAAATGTTTCTGATCTCTTCCTACTGAATGGGAATACTGCAGTAGTATTTTATGTTTGGGGTGAATGTTAGATACTGTATTTTTGATATGCATAGGACTTATTAGGGAAATAGGTATAAATCTGCCTGAGTTTCTGGACTGAGCACTTGTCCTGATTGATAGGCCATTTGGGTTTTTCTCCTCAGGAGAGAAGAAGAATATATTCTATCTGCAAAAAGGAAAGAAAATAATATTTTTGGTGATTTGAAGGGCATGATAGACATGTTTTACCAACAGTGTCTGTCTTTCTACTTGGTGGGCACATGAAATCACTGTTCTTGGTAGAGTGAGGTCATGTGACATGTTTGGATCAATGAATTGTTGAAGTGGGGCATTTAATTGTCAATGCAAGATCTTCTAGGGCCCTGACAGGAGATCCAGAATGATGCAGATAGTGCTGCTTCATCTGCACAATCCAAAATGAGGGCAAAGGAATACATGTTCATGAGCAATTTTTTTTAACCATGAGAACTGTGAGGTCTAGTGTAACATAGTATATTCTGTATAGACTGTTTATTATATACTGCATAGTTTAAAATTGAAGATTGATGCATACTATGTAGGAAAGCATCCTGGAGATTAAAGTCTTGGAGCCTAGCCAGCTAGGATCTATTTTTACCCCTACCACCTGCTAGATATAGGATCTCAGATTTCCTATCTTTTCAAACCTAATATTTCTCATTTATGAAGTGAAGATAATAACTATATTTATTCCTCAAAGCTGCCAAAAATTGCTTCAAACTTTATGGCTAAGACAACAGGAATTTATTCTCCAATATATTTTTTGAGGACAAGAAAGCTATATCAGTTCACTGAACAGGAATTAAGATGCTAGCAGGCTGGGCTCCCTCTGGAGGTTCTGAAGAGAATCTATCCTTGCCTCTTTCTGTTTCTGGTAGCTGCCAGCATTCCTTAGCTTGTGGCCATATCATTTCAGTCTCTGCATCATCTTCTCACATCGTCTTCTCTTCTTCTGAAATGTTTGATCTCTCTTACAAGGATACTGTGATTGAATTTAGGGCCCACTTGGATAAACCAAACTCATCTCCCAAATCAGATACTTTCTTAAATCACATTGGCAAAAATGCCCTTTCCTTCTCAATAATGGCTACAGGTGCTGGGTGCTGGTGGCTCACGCCTGTAATCCTAGCTACTCAGGAGGCTGAGATCTGAGGATTGTGGTTCAAAGCCAGCCCGGGCAGGAGAGACCATGAGACTCCTATCTCCAATAAACCACCAGAAAACCGGAAGTGGCGCTGTAGCTCAAGTGGTAGAGTGCTCACCTTGAGCTAAAGAGCTGAGGGACAGCACCCAGGCCCAGAGTTCAAGTCCTACGGCCGACCAAAAAAATAAAAAATAAAAAAAAATAATGGCTACAGGTTTCAGACTAGGACCTGGTTCCTCTTGTGTCTATTATTATGCCTACTATGGCAACTATACTTGAAGGCATTTTATGGATTAAATGAGATAATGTGCCTCGAACAGCTATATGTTGGTGGTGCATGAATATATGTTATTCCCTAAAACATCAAGTGTTAAGATATCAAGTGACTGTTTTGGCCCCCACAGTTCACATATTAGGTATCCCATAAAGCTTAAATAATTAGCCAGCAGTCCTAGCACTAGAGAGACTGAGGTGGGAGGATTGTTTGAGACTGGGAGTTGGGCAATATAGCATGATCTTTCATCAGAACAATAAAATAAAATTTAAAAAAGGAGAGAAAACTGAAAGAGCTATTAACTTTTATCAGTAATTAAAGACTTTGAATTGGGTAATTACCAGATTGAAAACTATTGTTGCCATGAAACCAGAATTGGGTGGTGGTGAAAACAGAGAAATGTAAACACAGAACTGTTGTGATACAAATTAAATTGGGTGTTGCACATGGTGGTCATAAAAGGCCTCTGATATCTGAATAGTATTAGGAAAGAAAAATACAATTTCCTTTTTAGCCTCTTTTATTTTTCTCTCCAAATGTGAAAAATAGGACCCTGTACCAAGACATGATTACTTATTCAGAAACCCTATTTTAGAAATGCTTGCCTTAAGAAATCGTGAAAGTGTTGTTCAGATTTAGCACATTACAAAAATCTTGTAGGCAGAAATAGAATTGCTCAGTGAAGAAAAGACTGAGCTTAAGCCCTATTGTGACTAAGCCTGCTGCTGCTGTTTCTGTTTTAATATCATGTTAATGTGGATGCAAATCCACTAGGGTTTCAGTGTCTCACTTACCCCCCCCTCCCCGCCCCCCCATTCCCTCCTCTGCCGAGCCCTGCCATTAATCACCACTTGCCTGTCTGGAGATCTCCCACGGTTTGGTCACGGCTCCAAGGTCACAAGCTGTCATTAACATTGATCTGAAAAACAGAACCGAACAAAACAGCCTGAATGATCTTTTGTAGCATTCCTAAACAAACCCGTCCTAGATAGATAAATAAATAAAATGAAAACAAGGCCGGCTCACGTCTTCTTTCCCTCAACAAGGGGCAGCACTGTTTATAGTCCCTGTGTTTGGAATCTCTAGCATGCCACCACACTGCTGAGAAGACAAAGCGCTCACACATCCCCTGGTGGCCCTTTTTGTTTGGTCTGCAGCAAACCAAGGAAAGCAAAACACTCCTTTTTCTACACCTGAACCAGGCAAGCTCTGTTTAAAATAATTTATAATGCACAATGTTGCTGTTTTGTTTTTCGTTAAACTATAAGCCAGGGAATCAATATATAACACTATGCACATGTCCAATGAATCTTTTGCTGACTTCTCATTGATTGATGGTAACAGAAGAATATCCGCACCAAAGAGGTGAGACACACGACATATAAGATGCAGGGTGCTCCTTCATTTTCATGGGCTCCATAGAGCTGAGATTTATGGGAGCCATACCATGTCATTCTAGTTTACTACCTGGATCCTACATGTTTTATGAGCATTATGAAGAAGAAACACCTTCAGCTATAGCTTTCATTAGACTGAGCATGTAAGAAAACACAGAAATGATTTGAATAAGGTCTTTGAGAGGCAGACTTACTAGAATTTTACATCAAATGATGGAAACACAGGAATGATGAAAACAACTGAAATGGTAGATGGATTATAATTTGATGTAATGGGAAGGGGAAAAACAAGACACACAGTCTTTGTCCCAAACCTGCTTTCTTTATGTTAAAACTAACAGTAGGTGATGAAAGTAATATAGGATTTGAGCGGGAGATCACATCTTGGCTGACTGCTTTTGGAAGAAAGGGTGTGTTGTTAAAGGTCAGAGGGCTGTCCTGCAGTTGTGTCTTAACATTTTCTATGCCAGATCCCAGTGCCTTTGAATCATGTCTGCGGCCCAGATGGCAAAGCAGGCTCCACTGAAGGGAGGTTTGTATAATTTCACCAGGAAATCTCTCCAGGGAGCAAGACTGCTCAGCAAATAATAGGTTATTCAAGGCACAATCAGACTGCATCAGCATCAGCAGCCTGCTCAGATTGGAGCAGCACTTAGAAAGCAGCCAACTCCAAACAACCCAGTGTTAAGCATTATGCAAAAGGAAACACATGGGTCTACTCTTCATTTTTGATCCTTTGTATTATAAGCATTTCCATAGTACATACCATATGCCTCTCTCTGTACTAAGTATTTATCCAACAAACTACTAGTAAGTGAATCTTTACTACTCACAGTAGTGAGCATTATCGTTCCTCTTTACAAATAAGTAAATAGAAGCACAGAGAGATTAGCTTTTCAGAGGTGAATAAAGAATTTACTATCCTGTGTTTATTACAAAGCTACTGGAACCCATCTCATTATATTCTTATACTTTTCTTTTTCTGTTCTGTTGGAATGAAAATGTGGGTTAACATGTGGGGCTTGGCAGTGCCTCCTGAACAGAAAATAACTGCTACAAAGTTGCCTACTGGGATTATAATTTGTATAATTACTCAGGTTCTGTTCAATTGATCATTTAAAACTTATCATATTATTACCTTAACCAACTGATCAACAAGTTTCTTGCATAGCTGTTAGGTGCTCAGATGATGATGATTTTAATAGCATTTATTGAATAGTCACTTCAGGGTGATTGACAGTTTTTATTTGAGATAAGGGTTCTAGTATTATTTCCATTTTTACCTACCAAAAATTGTGGCTCTCAATAGTTAGGTAGCTTGTCCAAGGTTAAAATTGCTAGATGTGTCAAAGTTAGGGCTGGAATTCACAATGTCTTACAGAAGATTCCTTACACCAATGAATGCCCTAATAGTAGAGGAGCAGGAAGTCTATGCAGAAAATGATAGAAAAGGCTGGATGTAGGATAGGTTAATTGAGCAAAGCCTTTACCCAATTAGCACCAAACAGAGGGATCAATCAAAGTTGAAGATTTAAGAAGGATTTAGCCAGGCCATGGTGGCTCACGCCTGTAATCCTAGCTATTCAGGAGGCTGAGATCTGAGGATTGTGATTCAAAGCCAGCCTGGACAGAAAAGTTTGTGTGAGACTATAATCTCTAATAAATTACTCAGAAAAAGCTGGAAGTGGTACTGTGGCTCAAATAGTAGGGCATGAACTTTGAGTACACAAAGGCAAGCCCTGAGTCCAAGTCCTGAGTTCAAGCTCAAAGACTGGCAAAAGAAAAAGAATGATCTAGTTAGACCTTTAGGGAGTAGATGTGAAGATCATTTGAAGAAGGAGTGGAAGGAGAGAGAACAAGTGTATGCATAAACTGACAAGAGCCTAAAAGAAGGATTGACAGGGAGAGCTGAAATGCAAGGGCAAGGACAGATAGTTACAAAGGAAATACTAAAGGAGAAGAAGGCACAGTTATCATTATTATTATTTTTAAAATCAAGTTTCTGCAAGGATTTATATTTCTAGAGTGAGAGAACAGAGAGGAAGGTTGTATCAACTGTTCAAGTTCAGTCCAATTTATAATTAAGTGAATCACTTTGGTCAAATTGAATGCATGGCCTGAAAGAAGGGCATCAAATTTCTGTCCTAAGTAGCAGGAAAAGAATGGTTGTGTACCTAGCATATCTAATACTGGCAGCAGAACATTTTAAGTATTGTTATCTATTTGATTAGTTCTGTAATTTTAAAACAATTAATAATTTACACAAGAGGCCCTAGATTAAAGCTGTAGAACCACCAAAATAATTAAAAGAAACAATTTTTATTTTAATAATACATTCAAATTTAGTAAAAATTGTATGTATGAGCTGAAGTTTCTCTATACACAACAATGTTGGGTAAAGAGAGCAACCTGTTTCATTGTTTAACATTTTAAAGACAAAAACCACATATGGTCACATAGAATGCCAGGATGGAAGGAACTCACATTATGTGTCTGTATGGTGCTATCTTTGTTCATTTCACATACACTGTGGAAAACAGGATTTTGTACAGCTAGAGGTATAAAATTCATTGTGAGTGAGTTGGTGTAGACTCCAGATATAGTTTACTCTGGAACGTGAGGAGCTAAGTCCACTTGTTTGAGGGACTGACTATAAAACCAGGCATTTTTTGATTTTGCTTACATTATAACACATATACAATGAGAGGGTAAGAAAGAATTGCTAATTTCCTGTCAATTATTTTTGTGTTCAGCAGTAAAACAAAACAAAACAAAACTGGTTAGAATTTATCTCAACCAAGGATTTTCTTCAGGGAGAAATAGTACGTCACTGACATTATTCAAACCTTAGGGCATATGGCAATGCAAACTGGCTTTTAGTTGGTTTTATTACTATTTAAAAATTCTCTGCAGATATTGTTTTAGCAGTGCCTACCTTCGGGGCATCTCAGTCAAACCAAGCAATGCAACAGGAAAGGCAGACACCTGCCTTTTATATACTGTGCTTTCAAATAAGACATTTTTTCCTGGTGGGCTTCCCTGGAAAAAAACATTGAAATTTTCTGCAGAAAAATATCTAGCTGGAAGCTGGGGACAGGTGATTCACGCCTGTAATCCTGACTATTCAGGAAGTTAAGATCTGAGGATTATAGTTGAAAGCCACCCTAGGCAGGAAAGTCCTTGAGACTCTTATCTCCAATAAATTACCAAAAAAGCCAGAAGTGGAGCTGTGGGGAGAATTCCAAGGCCTGCAGTTAAATGGAAAAAGCAAGTTCAGTTTGGTATGCAAATATGCAGTTTATGTTAAAATAATGTGGCATAAATATCCAAATACGTAATATACACACTTGAAAATGGAACAGTGAAGCGTGTTGAGATTGGTTTGGGAAGAGGAAGAGGAAGAGGACGGAGGTGGAGTGCTAGAAGGGCTAAGTCAGTTATGCAAATGTAGACATGTCAAAATGAAACCCCCTTGTATAATTGATGCTATTTCTTTAATGTAGGAAAATGATGGTGGGTGTTAGTGTTTCACATTTGTAATCCTAGTTACTTAGGAGGCTGCAAACTGGGAATCAGTTTCAAAATCAGTCTGGGCAAAAAATGTCCTTGAGATTTTTATCTCTAATTAGCCAGCAAAATGTCAGTATGTGAAAAAGCTGAGCCAAAGCACATGGCCCTGAGTTCAAAGTTCAAGCTTTAGTATTAACAAAATAAAAAACAAATAAGAAAATTGGGAAAAAGCAAAAATGGTCACAGGGTACACAGGTGTGTAATACTGTGGGAATGTCCAGGAAAGACAAAACAAGCTGATAATGGAAGGATAGCTATGCAATCAGTATAGGCATTGGGTTGGAGCTCAAAGGAGACTGGGCATACATTTGTAATAATTTCATTCATTACAGAGAAATAGATTCATATATTGCATAGTAATTTCACAGTAATTACATAGTCATTCATAGTATTTCACACATGCATATTCATATAATGTGTATATAATTATTCATGGAATACAGAAATTACATGAAAAGAAGTCTTCTTGCAAGAAGTTGAGTGGACAAGTGAAATGTCAGAGTGATGGAAAGGGGGGGAAGAGAAAACTAAGATGGGACTTTGAGAAAGTCTGGCCTCTAATTCACTATGTGACTTCAGGTGGCCTTGTACTCATGATCCTAATGCCTCAGCCTCCCAAATGCTGGGAATACAGCATATAGCAACAAGCCTTCCTTATTGAGGAGCTGCAAGCACATTTTTAGTTCTAGAAAGGCCATCAGCATCAAAACAAGATTTTGAAAATGGAAGCCAAGATCAGTCATAGATACTGGCTTGAAGGAGGGTATGGGGGGAAGACAATAAAACTAGGATGCGTAGAGGTGTCATTTTGAAGAGAGGAGAGCTCTTTCACTCTGAGAAGAATGAAGAAAGGTCTGTAAAGGTAACCAAGAAGTATTCAGAGTGGAGAGGGATGAGATTAAACCCTCTGTGACCTCAAGAGACTTCCAAGTGAGGTTGGCTCTAGAGGGAAGGAGGCAGGAAATATCCTGAACTGTAGGTAAGGAGTTGATAAATAGCAGATATATAGCTAAGATAGGAATCATGCTTAGGGTAACTCATGGTTTCCTGGTGGTGAGCCCAAACCAGGACCTCATACGCTTCCCAATAAAACCTAGTAGTGTGAGAACAGGAAGGAAACAGAAGATGAAGACGGTGAGAGCATGGTCTAGGAGAGAGAGCAATGACACAATGTGCTGGAGCATGTGTAGAGTGGTTTGCTGTGCAAAGTCTAGAACAGGCCCTTACTTCTGCCCCACACAGTGTTTAGGTTGTTTTCTATCCACAGTGCTTATTATCCCTAAAGGAAAACAAAGGTAACTTACCACTTTTCTGCACTCTGGGTAACTTTGGCTCCTAAGGTTAAAAAATCCTGTCTCTGCCCACTTGCACCTTTCCAACACCAGAAAAAAGGAAGAAATCAGGAGTTGGTGAAAGTAAATTAATTTTCTAATTTTGAAGATAGATTTATGGAGAGGAGAAAAAGAAGTAATAAATTGCAAGACAAAACGATCCATTCTTTATCTTGGCTCTAGTTGTTCAACTAATCTCAAGGTGTTTTGGATGTAAGTGAAGATTTATTACTTCAAAAATCTCTTAATATGCTTTTAGCACTGTCAGAAAAGTGTGTCTAAATGTTCAGATAATGAAAAAACACTGAAATATGAGCTTTTTCTTACCGAAATATATCACGATGGTTTTTGATGTTCCAATCATATTCTCCTTTACTGACAAGTTCAAAGAATTCAGTTCTCCTCCTGCAGGAAAATCAGATGAAGAAAAAAAGAAATAACCTGGAATGAAATTTCTGTCTGTGGGGTGACAGATACATTTATGGGGGACATATAAGACCACCTGAACCAACTGACTTAATATTTGAAATCATAAGGCTAAATAAAGCACTATTAAGTCACTTAAAAAAAAAGAATGCTGAGGCTTCAAGAGATATCCACATCACTGCTGAATATATTTACAGTGGAGGATATTACAGAACCATAAAATGGAAGACAATATGAAACTGCCTTCAGGATTATGTGCTGACACTCTGTGACACTGTAAGTCAGAGGAGGGAGGCAAGGACAAATAAAAAGAGCGGACAGTTGCAGAATGTTCTTTTATCATCTAACATAGAATTGAGCTGCATCATGACCTGAGGAAAGGTAGGCTCCCTAGTAGTAAATTCAGGATAAAAAATATTTGCTTTCCAGGTTGGAAAGCAACTATCTCACCATTTCAGTGCTTAAACACATCGGCTACGAAGACAGAAAGTAACTCTCAACAGTGACTCCGTTTCCTACACGCCGTGCAACTTTGGAAGGTTGCTTAAGCTATCTGAAATTCACTTTCTTCAAGTCTAATGTGAAGATCATATTTGCTAACCTAGGGTTAAATGTGAGGATTAAATGAGATGATAAAAGTGAAACCTTTAGCCCAGAGTCTGATACTTTAAGTGTTTGATGAATCTAAACACGCACCAAACACACACATACACACACACAAACACACACACACACACACACACACACACACACACACACACACACACACACACACACACACACACACACACACACACACACACACACACACACACACACACACACACACACACACACACACACACACACCCTCTACTAATTTGGAGATATATAAAAGAGAAAGATGGACCACCTGGAAGTTGTAAAAAGAGGATGATGTGCTCACAGAGGAAGGAGCTTAGTTTGGAGGCTCATGAAAAGCTTTCTGGAGGAGTTTCTAGTCACCATCCTCATCATTTTAGGCACCTGGATGGGCCACTTCAACCTATGAGTTATTTCAAGAAATTACCAGACTCCAAGCTCCATGAAGACAAGGGCCTGGCCCATTTCTGTTCACTCCTTCTAGCTCAGTGCTTGCAACAGTACCTGAAGCTCAATAAATATTTGTTAAATTGATGAATAAATTAAAATGATTACTTCAGAAAGTAATTTTTCAGCCACTGATTTCAATTAGGTTCTAGGGGCTTCACAGTTAGAGAAATTGAGATTCTAAAACAATGTGAGATCTATTCAAGAAAAATGCTGTCAGATTCCTTCAGACTAGAACCCACTGGACAACATAACAACTTACATGAAGTAAGAACACAATTCCCATCCAATATCTCACTCACTCTCCACTAAATATCTTTCTATCTGCAGATAGAAAGGGAAAAAACATTTTTGAGAGAAAGTGAAGGTATATTACCTAGGTGGTTAACTTATTGGGAAAAAAATCCCTTTTTCAGAAATATAAATCTTTGACATGCAAACTGAATACCATCATGAAAATAAATTCCCTAGTGATGAAATATTAATAGGTAGAGTTTCTGGTATGAAATTCTTAAATAAACTGAATGCACGATTGGTCTTTGGTTTCATATGACACTAACAAAACCAGATTTCTTCACACTGGGAAGAGAACATTCATTACCCCAAGAGGATGGTAGATAGAAGAGGAATGAGAGGAATCTCTTCATAAGGTGTATAAAAATCTGTAATCCTAGTTAACAGCCAATACGTTCTATTTATTCTGTCATTTCAAGGTCTGACTAAGGCTCCAGAAGTAATTCTGTCAAGTTAAACTTGGGACATCAAGGGCTGAGGGTTGTTTGGCTTGATGGTAGAGTACTTGATAATATGCACACGGACCTGGGTTTAGGCCCTAGATTAAATCCCCCAAACCACAATAGGAACTGTGAGAAATCTAGTATTGGTAGAACCATATATACTGTATACCTGGTAATCTGTTTCCTCTCATCATAAGATGACCACATTCTCTGTTTGGTACTGAGCATCTTCACATATATCTTTATCATTTTTCTAGGTAAGTAAATGCATTGTTCTGCTTTTTTTTTTTTTTTTTTTTTGGTCCAGTCGTGGTGCCTGAACTCTGGGCCTGTGCGCTGTCCCTCAGCTCTTCAGCTCAAAGCTAGCGCTCTACCACTTGAGCCACAGTGCCACTTTCCGGCTTTTTTTCTTTTTGCTTATGTGGTGCTGAGGAATCGAACCCAGGGCCTCATGCATGCAAGGCAAGCGCTCTACCACCAAGCCACCTTCCCAGCCCTGTTCTGCATATTTTAAAACTTCATAGAATAATATCATATTGAATGTATTCTTTGGCTACTTGCTTTTCAAAAAAATGATTATGAGATTGATCTGTATTGGTATGTATACTCTAGGCCACTCTTTCTCACAGATGCATGGCGTTGCATATATGATGATGCCACTGGTTATATACTCATTTTCTGATGATGACATTTTAGATGGTTTTCATTTTTAAAATTTTGTATTATTTATATTGTTTCTATGAATAAGCTCATACGCTTCTCCTTGTAAATTTGTGTGTGAGTACTGTGTGTGTGTGTACATATATATATATATATATGTATATATATATGAGTACAAGTAAAATTTCTGAGTCATATGTTTGAGTTTTCATTATAGTTGTAGACTATGAGTGTTGTCTATAACTTCTGAATGAGATCTTCTATAATTCTCACATTTTATAGGTGGGGAAACTCAAGGTAAAGGAAGGTAAAATGATTCTCCCTGAGAAGTTGTGGGCAGATCTAGGTAGATTCTAATTCCCCAGTCTCCATTTCTGGCCCTTGGGATAATCTTGGTAAACTTTAGGTAGCACACATCTTTGAGGCCAGATAGGCCTTCATGTTGAGAGTTGATGCCATGTCCCAGCTGCCCATCTTCATGAGACAGACTAGCATCATGGGCAGCTCTGCCCCGGCAGAGGCAGTACCAACTAAGGTAGACCTAGACAGCGATCTCTCCACTAAAGGATGTTGAAAGAAGGGCCCAGCCCAAGTTGATGGTCCACTGTGTAGGTACTGTACTTCAGATTTCCTCATTCTCAGCAATAATTACAAAACAACAAGAAATTTCACTGTGCTTTTTGGAATGAGTTTATACATAGAGTTTGTCCTTTGTGTGTGTGTGTGTGTGTGTGTGTGTGTGTGTGTGTGTGTGTGTGTGTGTGTGTGTGTGTGTGTGTGTGTGTGTGTGTAAATTGTAGAGTCAATGACATGAAACTGTTAGAAATAGAAGTACTTTTAGGAACACGGGACTCTTAAAAGGAATGTTTGAAAATCCACAAAATTATATAATACTCCCCAGATCCAGACTCTTTTTGTCATGAGGAACTATGTCATTAACTTCTCAAGCAGATCATTGGGAACCTTGGATTTCAAGGACAATGGCAAGTACCTCAGCTAGTGAAAAGCAACTTACTGGAAAATCTCATTTATAATCAGATATGTTTTTATTAGGCTTTTATTCTGCTCTGCTGACATATGTTCCACTCAGAAAAATGGCAGTCTTTTAAAAAGCATCATTTCAACAGAACTGTTAAAATTACCCTCAAAAATAATTCCAAAGATTGGTTACATTCACTCACCGCTACATTGAAGATCTTTCTGGTTTGTGATTTATCTGCCAGGCACCTTTTGTTTGTAAAATGAGAAATCACCATTCCTGTGTATATTTTAATCAGGGAGTGTGTGTGTGTGAATTTAAATGTGTGTATCTTATACATGTTATCTATTCATCTGATGATTTGACCCTCCTTAGCCCATGGACATTTGGAAGCTTTCCTGTGCAAGTGAGAAGCCATCCTGCATCGCCCCTGCATTCTCAGCTCCAGACTTACCAGGCAGAGGTTGCAGGAAGCTTATCTGTGTGGGCAGGGAGGGCAGGTGCAGGAGGAATCCTGTTCCCTTGGTGTTCTTTCAATTTATTCATAGGTGAATCATACATGTGTAATTAGTTGCTAAAGGCATATTCTGGAAGGTTTATGGGCTTTGGGCACCAAAGCTTTGGAAAGGGGAATAAAAAGTACTATGCAGATGTCAACTCCTGTCATTCATTTTTTTAAGGTAGGGTCTTTCTGTGTAGTCCAGGCTGGCCTCAAATTGGTGATCCTCTTGCCTCTGCCTCTCAAAGGGTGGGATTGCAGCACATCCAGCATGAAGTTAATTTCAAAGTAAATGTTCTCCTTGTTCTAGATTAGCATTGATAACACAAGGGGCTAGCTAAGCCCATGAGTGAAATGACCTTTTCCAAGCTTTGTTTTGTTGATAGTTATAAATGAAGGAAACAGAAAACCTTAAATTACTCTAAATGTAGAACATGGCAGATTGGAGGTTCTAATATTCCTGTCCAACCACAATCAAAGTAGTTGTGAAAACTGAGATCTAGGCAGAGCTGGTTCCAGCTGCTCTGTGCATTGACTCTAGCCGTAACATTCCACCTGTGATAGTATTACTGTTTTCTTCCTTCCCCTGTGGGATCTATGTGCCTGTAGTCCTATGTTTAAGAATTGCTCATTTTCTATTTAGTTGTAATATCATGTGGATGAGTTTTAAAATGTGTGTGTTAGACAGGAACCAGTGGCGCATGCTTGTAATCTTAGCTATTTAGGAAATAGACTTCTAAGGATCTCATTTTGAGGCCAGTCCAGGCAGGAAGTCCAATCAGACTCTTATCTCCAGTTAACCAGCAAAAAGCCAGAAGTGGAAGTATGGTTCAAGTGTTAAGAGTACAAGCCTTGAGTGAAAAAAGCTAAGGGTTAATGATCAGGCTCAAGCCTGCCTTCAAGCCTTAGTAGCAGAACAAAGAAAAAAATGTGTCAGAAAAACTACCAAAATATTTAACCTATTAAAGGCCCATATAAAATGGAATCACACACATACAAATCTACTAAGTAAACACTCAGGAAATCTCAGCTAATTGTGGCAGCTGATTAGGCCATCTTTGCTGACTTACTTGCAGACAAATAGTACCAAACCTTTGTGACATCTCTTTGAAGTTGTAACGTTTGTGATTTTAGATGTCTCTCTCTGCCCATTCCAAGTGTCATCTTTTATGAAGCATATTTTATTAGGTTTCTGGCTGAATGATTTCTTTTTTATAAGGTATTTTAAATTATCAAAGCTCTTCCTGGTAGGTAATCTTTTTTGCCTTCCACAAGGACCTTAGCAGATGGGAAGGGTGAAATGCCTATCCTCATATTTCTGACAAGGAAACCAAGGCAGAGAGAGGTTAAGTAAGTGGGAGCTTCTCTTAGTCACGTGGCTGATCACTGACAGGGTATGTCTGATTCCTGCTTGAGCTGATAAAATTACTCTTTAATTATCAGGGACTGCAGGGACTAAGAAATAGGCACAGGAAATCAATTTCAGAAAATCATTCAACAGTAACCAAGTTTTCAGTGAGTTGGAAAACCAGACTAAATAATTAACTCCCCAGACTTGGGGTATGAAACCTAGACAATCTTATCAAGGATTTGTTTGTTTTCCTTTAAATCTTGTAAATCCTATCTTTATACACTGTGAGTGGCATAGAATCCCAAAGACACTTGAGCCATTAGAAATGGAAAGTTTCAAGATTGTTTCAAAAGAATCTCCACATTTCCATGGTTTTTTCCCCTCTCCTGGAGCACAGCAAGAATCCCTGTCCTTAGTAATGAGCCACAAATACTTCTCCAAAAGGCAGGGATCCACTCCCTGCCACTCTGGTCGTTTCCTCAACTCTATCATGACATTTGATTTGAGTAGTAGGAGCAGAAGAACCAGTGGGTAATCAGACTTCAGAGCCAGATGTAGGGACCACCTTACATGCTCTAGACCTCATTTTCTCCCAATCTTGAACTATACCACTAAAACCACAGATTCTACCCTGGAACCAGTCCTGCTGGGATTCAAGGTGGAACTGGGAAGAGCTATAGAAATCGCTAGCCTTGAGCGCACAACCTGGAATTACATGGAAGTCAACACCCCTTAGAGTAAACTGGCTGACAAGGATGGATGCTAGTGGAAAGTTCTGAGACACAGACTTTCTCAGATGGTCCCATCATCACTGGTCAACCTGGCTAACCATGGAGATGACCAACCTGGAATGTATCCTTCCAGTGGCTTCCAGTGGCTTCCCTCTTTTCCATTTCACTGTCCCAGTCTCTGCCTCTCCTCCTCAGGCATTCTTGCTTTATTTCCCAAACTAAACTAACTATATTTATGCCACAATCTCCAATTGTGACTTAGAAAAGAATATATCAAACCCAGGTTCATGTTAATTTTAAGCTGATTGAAGTATAGCTGAGAAAGTCAGTATTGCCACAAACTGTATCCTCAATCAACATATTCTTGATTCATTCCTTGGAAGGGAAAAATGGTGGTTGTAGGAAAGGCCCTCCTCACCCAAAGGATGTATGGTTTCAGTTTTGCCAATAATTAGTTACGTGACCAAAGCTACCCTATTTAACCAATGGAAACTCAGTACCTGATTTCTCAAAATAAAGGAGATGAATTAGATGGCATCATTTCTAAGATTCCTTCCAGCTCTGTGATTGTATGTGAAATAAAAGCATCTGGGTGACAGTGTGTAGAGTTACTTTCCCCTTCATTAACTTGAGGGATTGTTTTGGCTAAAAATATGGCAATACTTTAATGCAGCTTTAGACAGGCAAGTGAATCAGTCCCCTGAAGGTCTAGATTAGAGAATGAATAGCTATTCAGAACCTCAAAAAATAATACTGCTGGCAGAAAGAGAATAAGCCAGCTTCTATGAGAGTCAGCAAACATTAGCAGGGGCTGCAGCATTAAGATAAGAACAGAGTAATGAGAAACCGACTCGCCACCAACTTCCCTGTCTGCATCCCAGCGGTCACTCATCCCTAACAAGGTTTACTTGATAAATGGACTCCATGGGCTGAGATTTTTTTTTCTCCCTTTAAGAGGTGGTTGAAAACTTGGTTTGGGAAAATGCTTCTACTTTGAAAAAAACCCCACAAACACAAAATCCACCAGTGTCAGGGACAAGAAATAAAAACATTAAAGAATGCAGGCTTTCCAAAATCCCAGATCACGGAGGATCAGTCCAGAAAAAAAGAAGGTCATGATAGTTAATGGAACAAGAAAGCCACAAAACATGCAAAATAAATACATCTATAAAGCAAGTGAGAGAGTTGATGTCATCCCTTGTAAGATATTTGAGATAAGTATTATCTCCATTCTACACATGGAGAAAAGAGGCTCAGAAGGGAAGTAATTTAATGACATACAGCTAGTTAACAGTAGAGCTGGGATTCTTATCTTTTTAAGGATGTATATTTATGTTAATTAAAATTTATATTTATCAAAATACTACATGGACATACTAACAAACCCAACAACAGCACTAAAAAGACATATAATGAAGTGTAGCTATTTTCTACCTTTCTGCTTTTTGTTCTTTGCATTTCCCAATGCTCTCATGTTGTGTTTCTAATTGTGATTATTTCTCTTAAGTGGTGTGTACTCATATTTGCTAAGCAGCCACTCACTCTACCACTTCTCTAGGATTATTTTTAAGGCATTCTATTATTGCCTCTTGTAGGATAATACATAGACAGACCTGGTTGAAGTAGATAAAGCCTGTAAAGGAGAAATGAAATACAAGAATATATGGGGCAGATTATGGATGACTCTGAAAATCGAACCAAACTTAAAGCTTTCTTAGGAGGCAATGAAGGAAATAAGTGATGGAAATAAGAGATGCAAGCCTACAATGACACGAGCTTGAAGTGAAGTATTTCTGAGTATTTCCTATATACAGCTAATTGTAATGCAGGTCAAGATAATATAGAAGTCAGTCATGAGATACAAGAAGAGAGAAGAAAGTGGGTTCAAATCGCAGGGAAGGATGACAGAGAAAGACAATGAATGGAATGTTGGGGAGGCAAAGAAATAAAATGTGACAATGAAAAGTCTGCAAACCTTTTTACCTGTCACATGAAGATAGAAAAGCATCAAATCATTTGTGATCATTGACAGTACAGTTTTGATAGATTGTGTAGATGCACTGTGCTCTTTGAGTGTCACAAATATAGAAGTGATGTACACTATTTGTTTAAAAATAGTAAAATAAAAGCAAGTTGAGAAACAAAAATCTGCTATGGATCAAGTGAGATAATTGAAAATTTGGTCTTTAAGGTAAGAGAGGATGAAGCATATCACTGGAAGAAGACTGTTCCAGGCTGTCAAAAGAGGAATTATCTGATTGAGTCAGTCCTCACAGGGAATGAGAAAGATGTGATTTTCTGCCCAGAGAAAGGCCTAAGCTGTGGAAAAAAGGGAAGACAGCTCTTCTAAGAAAGAAAAAAGAGGAGAAACCAAGAACTTGACTTTCTGGTCAGCCTTCCATCAATTAATATGTTTATAATCATGGTCATCAACATCATTATCATCAATGTTCTTATAGATTGGTTCAGAAATAGGAGCCTAAAATAGCAGTGATAGGCAGTTTTCAAAATAAAATTATAAAATTATCATCCTTGCATTTCTGACTCAAGAGTTCCACATAAGGCTCATTAAAAAAAATAGAAATCTTGCCATGGTAACCATGGATCTTTTGGCTTATACATACTAACTTAATGAACTTCATTTAGTTAGAGAAGAAGCATTAAAAATATAGCCCTTTTTACACATTGATATCAATGATAAAAGAACAGGCGGCCCACAACATGGACCTAAAAATTAACTATAAGCTGAAACTTCAGATATCCATTTGTCAAATAGATCAAATGCCAATACCTACTCAAAGTACAGAGTGAGGTCTGTTGCTAATATTGACTGCTTCAAAAGCTGCATAAGGTCACTGTATTCCTTGGAGGACAAATTAGCAAAGATGTTATGACCCTGTAATGAGAAAGTAAAAAGTCACCAAACACATCATTAAGTCTCTGGGTTTTGTTTACATGTTTTTCCTATATTAAAAAAATATCTGGGAACATAATAAAATCATTTTTAAAGCTTAATAAAAAATTAAAATACAAACATTCCCTGGCAAGTACTGCAAGGCCAGGAAGTGAATCATTTTTGAGGAGGTCCACGGAGGCATCCTTGATCACGTGTTCAGAGTGGAAGGGAAAACCTTTGGAAACATTTGAATTTTTCATATTAGGGATATGTTTGTGTCAATAACTCTACTTCACTACTAATTTCCTAGGGAAGTACATGAAAGAGACGCAGGCAAAACATTTGGGAACTGTTTGACCCTACCATGAATATTCCACTACTAAAGAGTTAGCTGGCATTCTAGAAATGCTTGCTGTGACAATAAGATACACTGATGAGGTAAAAAGGCCAATAGACCAATGGTTCTTAGTGATTATAAGGAGTTTTTGTGCTCTCTGTCTCTGTCTCTCTATCTCTGTCTCTCTGCCCCCCCCCCCCCCTCTCTCTCTCTCTCTCTCTCTCTCTCTCTCTCTCTCTCTCTCTCTATATATATATATATATATAAATATATATATTTTTTTGTCAGTCGTAGGGCCTGAGCTCTGGGCCTGGGCACTGTCCCTCAGCTCTTCAGCTCAAGGCTAGCATTCTACCACTTGAGCTACAGCACCACTTCTGGCTTTTTCTGCTTAGGTGGTGCTGAGGAATCAAACCCAGGGCCTCATGCATGCAAGGCAAGCACTCTACTGCTGAGCCACTTTCCCAGCCCTGTCTAGAGCTATTTTTTGATGGTCACAACATGTTGTGATCTGCTGACATTTAAAGAGAGAAGCCATGTATGCCCAGGAATCCTACAATGCTCGTGAAACTCTGTACAGCAAAGATCTACTTGGCCTAACATTACAGGACTGCTGAAGGAAAGAAAGCTTGCATATACTACTAAAATGCACTTTAAGGAAGGCAATTCTGGATTAAATTCAGTACAAGCAAATGATTTCTGAACAGCTTTGCTTTTCATGCAACTGGACTCTAGAGGTAACATTTATCTAAGAAAAGTTGCAATTACAGCTTTATCACCATACTTTGGGAAAGCTTTCTTGCTTTCATCAAAGTTTGTTAAAGCAACACTCTAGTCAAGTGAAAATTCCTTTGTAATGTGACCAAAATGCTACTTAATTTATTAGTAAAACCAGGACTCATCATGCTTTGTGCTTTTAACTGGGGAACTTTTCAGGTTTTCTTAGCATGAAATATGAACTCATAAGCTTGTGGTCTGGGAACTGGACCAATTTTAACCAGAACTGAGAGCCAGAAGATGGTAGAGAAAGGGCAAATGACTGAGAATAAACTATTCTCCAATGAGAGGTAAATTAATCCTTTCAGGGACCAAGACTATCAATTAGTAAATTACTTCTTACTAGGCATCAGATGATAATCTGCTCCCTTGAGTTAATTTATCTTATTGGGTGAACCCCCCACTCTTTAAAGACTAGAGTATATTGGTTCTACCTGGGACCAAATCCAACATTAATAATAATTTTCAAATGAACTCTTCTAGACCCTTTATTCACCCAGTAAGAGAAAGACAAATAACTAAGGGAGTGCTGTACCATATTTCTGCCTAGATTTTTTTCTGCCTGGGTGAGCATCAATCCATGGATCAGCCATAAGCAGATATTCCAGAGCCTGGGAAAAGTGTCTGAAGGGTATGGAAAAATAATCACCTGATCCAACCATATACCCAGTATCACCTATTGAAAGAAATATAGTATTGAGGCTTAAGTTAAAAGCTTTTGGGCAAAGGAAAAACTAATGTGAACTTGAGAATTCTGATTATTTTACAAAGATGTGAAGTGTGTGTGTGTGTGTGTGTGTGTGTGTGTGTATGTGTGTGTGTGTGTGTGTGTGTGTGTGTGTGTGTGTGTGTGTGTGTGTGTGTTTGTTCTGGGGCTTAAATTTAGGGTCTTAAACTCTCATTCAGCTTACTTGCTCCTGACTGGTGCTCTACCAATTGCACCATACCTCCAGTGTAATGGTTTGCTGGTTAATTGGAGATGAAATCTCATGGACTTTTTTTTTTGTCCTGGCTGTCTTTGAACTGGGATTCTTCAGATCTCAGCTTCATGAGTAGCTGGGATTACAGGTGTGCAAAGGTGTGCATTTTGCTACCTTGACAAGACATAAAGCAACTAAAACCATTTCCAGATAACACAATAACAAAACTCAAAGCTCATTAGATCTGCTTTAATTTTTTTTTTTTTTGTCAGTTGTGGGGCCTGAACTCTGGGCCCTGGGCCTGGGAAATGTCCCTCAACTAGCGCTCTACTACTTGAGCCACAGCGCCACTTCCTGCTTTTTCTGTTTATGTGGTGCTGAGGATTCGAACCCAGGGCCTCATGCATGCAAGGCAAGCACTCTACCACTAAGCCACCTTCCCAGCCCCAGCTTTACTTTTGAAAAGGATTAATTTACATCAGGGCATAATTTATATTAAAATTGTCTTTGTACAGTTTCTCAAGGTTTAGTCACAAAGTAGAGTTGAGATGCCTGGAAATTCTGCTTTTTATCTTTTGTTCAGTGATATGGTATGTGTAGAGTTGATGAAAAGGAAAAAGAGAATGAGGAGGGAGAAAGGTCTGCAGTGACCTCCCTCTAGCCATCCACCTTCTCTGCATCTGTGAGTCATTTGAAAGGGGGACGGGAGATAACCCCTGCCTTTCTGCCTTTCTGATGGACAGGTCAGCAGGGATCAGGGAGAAATGTCCACAGAGTGTTGAACGTGACAGATGAACAGTGCCTGGTTCCATTATTACTGTTCAGTGTTGCTCAGAAGAACCCCGTGTGAAGGGCAGCCAATGTGTTATATTTATATGAACACAAATTCTGTGGGGGCCAAGGTTGTTTTCTCCAGGAGACTTGGCATCCTGTTTAAAATCCCTGGCTTTCTGGGGTCAGAGTGGAACGTCATCTTATTTTCCTTTACAGAGGAAACAGTATGAACAAAAATGCCTCCCATGGCTCCCTCCCTCTTCCTCAGCGTTCTGCTACAACATGGCATTCACAGGAAAATTACACAGTCACAGATGTGAGGATGCCAGCCAGTTCCTGAGCACCTATCCCTGATGCTTCATTCCCAGTGGAGAATACATCACGCTGGCATGGGCACATGTGCCCTGCTCCAGTTGCATTCAGGAGAGCAGTGACTCTCCTTTATGGGGTCGAAGGTTTTTGTGATAGTGCACAAGACAAGCTTTTGCAAGATAGGCTGGAGGAAAAAAAATCCTCCATATTTAATGATGCTATTCCAGCGAAGCAGGACCTTAATGATGATAATAATAATAATTAATGGCACAGCTAGAGAACTGACAAATAATGGGGAACAGATGATCCCTTCTTGCCCTCACAAAAATGAGTCTGTACGCCTGCAGAAAATTAAACAGATCTTTCCCTGGCAAGTTAAAACTCAGATGCCTCAGCCAGAGTCAGCTCATGGTTTCTGTTTTTCTCTGTGGAAAGCACAATGTATAAAAATTCCAACTACTTCTAACTCCTGCCTTGCCACAGGAAGCAAAATAGGGCATATTGCATTAGCCCTGGGCCTTAAGTTTAGTTGCAATTCCCACTTTTAAACTGATCTTACCATCAATTTTAATTTCCTTTATCTTTTTATAGATTTCTTGATTATGCTATTAAAGTACTACTTCGCTTGCCTGGTTTTTGCTTATAATGTGTGTGTGTGTGTGTGTGTGTGTGTGTGTGTGTGTGTGTGTGTGTGTGTGTGTGTGTGTGTGTGTGTGTGTGTGTGTGTGTGTGTGTGTGTGTGTGTATGCGCACTGTTGTTGGGGCTTGAACTTGGGGCCTGGGTGCTGTCATTGAGCTCTTTTGCTTAAGGCTGGTGCTCTACTTCTGTGTATTTTGAATGTCTAATTGGAATCTCATGAACTTTCCTGTCTGGGCTAGCTTCCAACTTCAATTCTCAGATCTTATCTTCCTGCTAGGATTGCAGGTGTGAGCTACTAGCACCTAGCTCTACCTCTACCATCTTTTAAATGGCTTTTGCTTTTACAAAATGGGATTGTTAGGCTACTCAGTACTTGGATCAACTCATTCCCTTCGTGGGCTTCTACATCCAGTAAGGAAGGCAAGATGGTTTGCAGTTAGGCAGCTATACCTGTTACTTATAAGTGACTATGTAAAGCTTAAGAGTGAAACTAAAAGCATCAGCTCAGGAAGAACCTGGACAGGATCCTTGATCAGGCAAGTCAAAGAATCAAGTGAGTCACCAAAGTCCAAAAGATTGACTTAAACACTAGTTCCCCATGACTCTGTGGAGACTATGAGGAAAGAGAGGTTAAGAATCCTAAGTCTGCTCTTCTGTTACTGGGAGAAGTGGAGCAAGTCATACCTCACTTTGAAGGATCATCACAGCATGGTTGAAATGGTGATGCTCTAAGGTAGCCGAGGTCCCATAGAGCTGGGCCAGCGCAGAGCCACTCCTGGAAGAGGACAGAAGGTGAGGTGACCATCGCCCACACCTGTTCTTTGGATTAAGCTGCTTTTCCTGCTTTTGGAGACCACCACACCAAGTACATTCTCAGGTGACTGCTTGTCTAGTTCATTCATCTCATAAGCAAATATTCCAGAAACTTTCTATATGTAAAGCTGGATGCTGTATGATTAATAAGACACAGTCACTGCCCTTCATAAAACTAGCAAGAGAGACATGATCAGAAGAAAGGATAATGCATGCAACAATACCACAGATACAAATGTATTATAGAATAGCATTTTGGGTCCAACTTAGGTGCTGTGAGGAGACACAACATCAAGCTCTGGGAACAGTGTAGGCCTCAGGAGATTTTGAGTGCCCCCAGCAGCTCTCCTACATCAAATGTGCTTGATTGTCCATAGGAAAAGACCTTGGGAATGTTCTACAGTGTCAACAAGTGAAGCTGACAACCTTCTGTGGTCTCTGTTATCTCCAAGATACCAATGTGAGTTTCTTGGATTTGGATTCACCCTAGCCATTCCTCTGTTGGTAGTTCTGGACACTAACTTGGCCTATTTAAGCCTCAGTTTCTTAGCCTCTAATATTATGATCCTATCGTCTACTCATTTGTTGTTCATGAGACCACAATAAAATATTTGAAAGTGCTTGTCACAGTGCCTGACATGGAGTAGAATATAGTCTATTTTAATTACAAATAAGTTATCTATATATGCATTTATATACATGTATGTGGATATTTCCATTTTAAATCAATAAAGTTTTAATACTTGAAGGGATTATTTTGAGTTATATGTAAATTTCACTTTTAAAGAACAACCTACCAAACAATAACATCAGTAAAATGATCAAAAGCATTCATTTTTACAACTATCTTTTTGGAATAGTAGTTGAGCATCTTAGGAGTCAAGAGGCAGCACACTGAGGAGAAGTGTATTAAAAAGAAAAGTGAGTGTAAAAAAATTATCTTCAGGTATGTCCTTCTTTGGACAGACACCAAACCTCAGAGCATAAAATAAAATGTCCCTCCACAATTTCCCTATATGCATACATGTATATTCTTTGAGAAAAAGACTTAATGGCAGTTGGTGCAGGTATGGCTTTGAAAAGGAAACTTTGAAAAGGAAAACTATGAAAGGTAATTAGGAAATTGAGAATTGTGGGGAGTTGGTGAAGAATGGGATTAGGCTGTCATGGCAGATTAATGTGCCCCAGTATTTCACTTCTGGGACCTGGCCGAAAGCGACAAGATGGGTTTTTTCCCCCCAAGAAATGAGTATAAGAGATTATGCTAGAAATGAATAGAAGAAGTCTCCTAGGAGAATATACTACAAAGCTGCTCGGTACTGATATTTAATCATCAGGGGCAGCTGTAATAGAGAGGGGGATGAGAGGGAAATGCTGTCCCTGGAGAAAACAGGGGAGAGGTGTGGACAGCAATTTCAGAGTGCCGTGGTACTGCTGCCTTCTCTACCCATTGATCATTCATTGCACGCACTCTAATACTTAAAAATTAGGAATAAAATATGAAAATGCAAAGGTTCACTTATCAGAAAGGCTAAGAGTATAAATCAAATTGTGCTCTAACTAAAGTCATACTTTTTTATTATAGAGGCATTTTGCATTTTATATAGCAATTTGTCCCTTGCTAAATGTCTCCTGTTTTTTAATAGCCTTATATATGAAAAAAGGTAGCATATGCTTTGCTACATAATAATTGGAGCATTTAAATTCCATTTCCAAATCTTTGGAAAGGCTGTGAAGAGTTCAAGAGAAGAGAATTAGACTCTGATCACTTTAAGAGAAGAGACTGTTTACTGTATTTTCTTATTTCTCCCACCATACTTAACACAAGGATAGGACGTAGAAATCACTGGGAATAAAAAAGGATAACACATACAGCTTTCTTCCTAGGGATGATTTAAACTCTAGTAAACCCAATGGATAAATATTATTCTGATCAATAAAAAGTTCCTACATCAGGGTATAAAAAAATCTCTTTCAACATATACTGTCAAAGGTAATTTTAAGTGAGATTTGGTGGTCAGAAGTGACTCCCTTAGGTTGGGCTGGTGGACAGAGCTGATGGCAAGTTAGGCATCTCTAAGTATATCTACAGTCTTGAAACAGGCGGATTTGATCCTATGACATGCCAAGAAAAAAGAATTCTAGTATTTGTGACTTAATATTTAATTTGCATGAATATCATTCATTTTGGAATCACAGTTTCCAGTTTTGTAAAATTAAAGCATTTTGAAATATGACAAGGTTTAGTTCAGTTCTATAATTTTTATGACTCTATGCCTTGAGTTTCTGAATGTCAAAATATATCTTAATTTTGTAGAGCTCACGTATCGGGCAAGACGGCCAGTAAGCTGTAAGCTCAAAGGCCCAAAATAGAAGTCATAGTGTCATGGAAGAAAACAATGCAGTGGTTTAGGAATGGCTTTCAGAATAGTCTTGGGTCCAAATCTGCTCTGCAGCATTCTGAATAGATGAATTGGGGCACATAACTTACCTTCCTGAGGCTTCTGTAATAATGGAGAGCAAAGTATCTACAAACATATTGGGAAGGGCTTGAGACATAGTAAACAACAAATAAATTATAATTCTCATTGTTTATGGACTTCTAGTTGCATAAAACCAAAAATAAAGTACAAGATTAACAAAAAAAATTAGTTTAAATGATTCCAGGTACTCTGAGGAAACTCAAGTGCCTTAAGTTTGACTGAGTCTCCTAAGCAATAGGAACAGTAATGGAAAAAGCCAGGGACTGTTTTGTTTTTTTTTGTCTCTCTTTTAGTTGAACAGCCTTTCTTTGTGGCTTCTCTCTGAAAATCAACTTCCTTCTTTTCTCCTTTCTGCAGAATTATCTTCTTATTCCTTCCAACCCCTTGGGATATTCTGTTTATAGCAAAATGGCAGCCTCAGCTCACAAGTCTTTGTAGACCTGTAGCTTAGATCCCTATTCAGGATCATGGTAACAAACTTCAAAATTCTAGGGGGATAACATCCAATTGGATTAAATTTGATTGGGTATATACTCTTGATTCAAACCACTGAGAGCTCAGCCAGCAAGAAGAATGGCCACTTTCAGTGTGTTGCAATAGGCTTTCTTGCTGAGGAGAGGTCATGGATATCAGAGCACAATTTTTGTGAATTTCAAAGAATGCTCAAGGCTCTTACTCTCAGTTTACAGGCAGAATTTAACACGTTTATCTCTTCTTTATTTATAAGTGGTAGAAGGGTAGGGGGCTGAAAAGAGGGCACAAAAAGAGATATACTAGATTTCTGGTGGGGCCATTCACTGGGATACCATTGGCCTGGGAGAGAGAAAAATCCTTTAAAAAATAGTGAAGGGCTGGGAAGTTTGCTCAGTGGTAGAGTGCTTGCCTTGCATGCATGAGTCCCTGGGTTCAGTTCCTCAGCACCACATAAGCAGAAAAAGCTGGAAGTGGCGCTGTGGCTCAAGTAGTGAGCACTAGCCTTGAGCTGAAGAGCTGAGGGACAGTGCCTAGGCCCAGAGTTCAGGCCCCATGACCGACAAAAAAGGAAAAAAAATAGTGAAACACATAAGAACTTAAAACAAGCAACTATTAAATCCTTTAACGAAAGTGTGGGTAGTTTATTTGATGAGTTCTAGGTGTTTGCTACACAGTAGAAAACCTGTGTTTATCAAAGCTATGCTTTATCATAGTCTATGAAAGAGCGTATGCTTTTCTTAAAGCAATAAACTATTGAAAAGTTATATTTGAATAAGATAAAATCCTACAATTCATCATTTATCAAAAATTAATCATATGCTAATTGAAAAGGCAGTACCAGGGCATTATATGGGCATAAGAGTTATCAAAGAGAGATCCTCAGGGATTTAAACCCCAAATTGATACTTTTGGAGTACTTCTGATGATCAAAGGTAAAGGATGGCATTGAAGGTAAAAGAAATAGCATATTTGGTATCAAAGAGATGTCAGTTAGCAGGACCCCCGTTGATAACTTTCAGATGTCTTATGTCTGGAAAATGGATGCTTGGGTGGAGTAGGCTGGAGGCTGAGTGGGTGCTGGGCCAGAGAAACAATGCTTGATAAGAAATGTACTCGTTACCTTGCTCATGTAACTGTAACCCCTCTGCACAGTATTTTCACAATAAAAACTTATTAAAAATAAAACAAAAAATCAAACAAACAAACAACAATAACAACAAAAGAATCCCCTTAGAGGGATAAGCTAAGGAGTGTGAACATTATCCTAAAAGTCACAGAAGGCCAATGGGTGGCTTTTAAGATGAGGAATGACCTGATCACTTCTGTGTATCAGAATATCCTAGTGTTCAAAGCCACTGGGAGAAAAGTCAGGATGTTTTTCACAATAATCTAAGATAGCTGCAAAAGAAGCAGCAGTTTCTGCAAGAGGGCAAAGGAAGGGAGACACTTTAAGGAGTTCCAAGAAGGAAGTCTGAGTGACTTATGACTTGTAGATTTCTGGTAGGGCTGTTCATTAAGATACAGAGTAAGAGAGAGAGGTCTTCCCACCATGCATAGTGGGAAGATTGAGAGTGAGCTGACTGGAACTTCAAGTAGGAGGTACTTCTCAAACAGCTGAAAGGAACGCCTGGAGATAAGCTGTGGGTGATGGTTCGGTTATGGACTTGAGATCCACCAGCAGATGGACAGAGGCCCACACAAAGGCTGATGGAACATGAAAACAAAAGAGAAATGAGAGGAAGCATCCACCAGTGAAAGGCAGGTAGGAGGAGATGCCTTGGAGCACACCGGGAAGAATAATATAATGATAGATGAAAATCCTTTGTGTGTGAGATAAAGAGTTTCAGGAAGGAGACACTAATGGTCAAGAAAGGGCAGCTTTGGGCAAAGGGGAATTGCTGGTTTCTCTGGTCAGATGAAACTGGAAGCCCTCAGACAGGAGTACAATTGGAGGCAGCAAAGACAATGGACACAGATGTCTTTCCAATAAGTCTGACTGAGAAGGAAAGAATAGAGCAGTAGCTACCGAGGGAAGTGGTGATTAAAGTGTTTTTTTTTTTTTAATGGGGACAAGGGACAATTGTTCATATTAATAGGATGCAGGAGAAAATGGCTGAGAGATATGAGGAAGGAAGAAGGAGGTGAGGGTTCCAGATGAGAGAGAAGAAAGGGATCCAAAGCAGAGGTAGAGGAATTTGCCTCCCTAAGATAGGAGGCAAAGATGGGGATGGATAGAAAAGTTTGTAGAGGTCAGGGGAGGAAATTGCGGGAATTCTCTTCGATGGCCTCTGTTTTCTCTGTGAAGCAAGAGGCCAGGTGGTCTGCTGAGTGGTGTCGGGAGAGGTGGCAGAGCAGGAAGTGGGTTGGGAAGAGCATGCTTGTCCTATAACACTACTAATAATGAGGGGGACAGAGCTGGCAAGGGACACAGGAAGATTAGTAGGGAACAGCACACCCAGCCAAGTTCGGAGAGTATATATCTGAACTGTCTCAAACTCTCACAACTGTCACACTTTTTCCTAAATGTTCTAAGTCTAGGCAGAATAGATGCTAGGGCTGAGGTTTACAGAAGGGATGTCATAGAAATGAAAGAGTCAAGAAATTGTAGAAGAGATGGTAGAAGTCATGGGCCACAGATTGCAGGGGGATAAAGACCTCAAAATTAATTTGCTCTTGGTAGATCAGGAACAAATGCAAGAGCCCAGGACTCCAAGCCTCATTGGGAGGTTTAGGGAACAAAAGGAATGATAAGGAGATTGTTAGTGTTTCAATTAACATAGGTTGGTGACCTGGAGGTTCTGATTTCAGTCGTATGAAAGTTAATCTCACTTCCCTATAGAAGCTTCCCCTAGCTCCTCTTCACCCCAAATTGTTTCTCTCAGTCTTCTGATCTCCTGCATCATTTTATTTGCAGATAAATAGTACAAAGAACATTTAAAACCCCTAGCTCAGATTTCTATCACCTCTTAGGTTCTGTAGCGTTGGCCATTGTATAGACCACCACTATATAGTAGCTATCCTGACCAGTAGTTTGCTTAGGGACAGGTTATTCTATCCTTGCACATTATGCGCAGGGAAAATAGTTGCCTACACATGTCTGTATTTATGCAGTGCCTTTGTCTTCATGTAAATAGGCATGAGAAGAGCAAAGACTATTCTATTGTATGTGGCTTTACTTTGTTACAGTTTATATAACAACCACCATCAAAGAAATCCTTGGAGCAATTTTGTTGGAAATAGAGGAATATTTTGCTTCATAAAATTTCCTAAGACCCTTTTCATTTAATAGTCTCAGAACTAGACTTGGGAGTAGCAGGTCTATGTACTTTGTCACACCATGTAGGCAAATATTCTGAGAGGGAAAATGTAGGCCCCTTAAAACTGGAGCTTCTTAACTGACTGAGGTCAACAGAGACAGACCAAATCAACAAGCATGACATGAAGGGCAAATTTGCAATTAAAAGAAGAATGGGGAATTATAAAGATGGATGGGCCCCATGACATGCACGCCCAAGTCTGCATGGCCTTGGCCTCAAATGCCAGAAATTAATGCTTTACTCTTTAGCAATCGTCACCTTTGGCTCTGAGCAGAAAGGCAAATGCATTAAAATAACAACAAACAGAAGACTTACTTAGCTTGGAAGGCATTGTTGGTTCCCCTGTGGTCAAGGTCATGACACAGGCATCCCACAATCACGGCTAAAATTTCCACCTCAGTCAGGATCTCTTGAAACCCAGCCGTCTGGGAAGAAGGAGAAAATGGCAACAGTCACTACTGGGAGCAGGGAGGATAGATAAGGTTAGCAGGCTGTTGTTTTCATACCCACATCATTTGAGGAAATGATTAACTGCCACCTTCTTAGATGACAGTAAGTTGAGTGGTCAGTTGCACAGCCTATGGTCCCCACAGTGATAAATTAGTTTGCTGTCACAATGGCCCATGCTACCACACCAGCATGATGTTCCTCTTTGGAGAATGGACTTTACTATCTAGATAACAGAGATAGCTTGGTAAAGGCCCAAAGCAAAGTATACTTTGCTGTTGTACATTTTGATGGCGAGCTTCTGGTTTGATGGTAGGGTGATAAAAAGGCAAATTTCAAACTGACACTGCCCCTACCAGATGCCACTCAAATGAGTGGTATTAAAAGGAACAACTTGGAAGTAAGCAAACTGGTTCATGATCTCATTCTAGACGTTATCTTGCAACACATTAATTCATGTTACATTGTGAGCTGATTAAATTCATACAGGTAGTAAGATGGAAACAGAGTTTAGCAGAGCATTAGGCAACCCAGATTGAGGGAAGTACACATTGTTAATTTTTTTCCCTAACTGGTAGTTTTGTTTGTGAAATACATAGCTGTGATGTAATTTCTTCTAGAAACACTTTGATATAATTATGGGACCAAGAGAAGCAATGATTCTTGGTTCCTGCTGATCCTTTCATTAGTTTAAAAGAGGAAGTGCACCTCTGGGAAAGCTAGTCTATGAATTTTCTTGATCCAAGGCTTTTATCTTCCCCCTCTCCTTTTACTGTGAAAGTCTCCCATTTCATTACTTATTAAAATCTTTATCAGAGGACAGGAGAAGGGGAATGAAGACTTAAATTCTTTTACTTTAGTGTGTTTCTCCTCCCAAATCTATGATCCTTGGATAGTTTATCCATAAGACACTTCTAGTAGAGCAATGAAAATGTTGTTTCATAATTAGTTATGTTACCATTGCAGAAACAATTGAGTAGTGGAGTACTGTGTTGATAATTTTTTTTTTTAAAAACGGAGTAACCTGCTCCGGTAGATGTTGAAATTCATCTAACTTCATTTATGTAGCAAATGAAAATGTTAACAAATTATCTGGAGTGTGAAATGGTCCATACTAAAGTTTGTATGTGCCCTTAATATAAAATTTGGTATTGATTGCTGCGTTTTCTGTTTTGCTTATTTTACTTAAAGTATTTTAAAAAATCCCATCATACTTAGAGACTTAGAGTCAAACACCAGTAATCCTTCATCCTTTCCCTTTTCTGAATCCCTAAAGACAGCCACTTAAAAAATATATGTAGTTAGTTAGGTTTCTACCACATTTCTTTATAGTATGGGCAAGTTTTAGCACTAGGTTATTCACCAGATGCTTGGTCTTTACTGTGTACCTTGACCTTTGAGCTTTCAAGTTGAACAATTCTTTTAAGAGTACTATGTGGTTAAGTGCTACAATTACCCCCTTTTAGATTAGGAAACTGAAGTCCCAGAGAAACTATGTTCTGTGTCCCATACCTAATACCTAGGAAAGGATACTCCCAGTGTGCCTCCTTCAGCATCTATTATAAAAAAGTGATGATGTCCAGTGGCAGGTAAAGGCAAAGCCCTCCAAACCTGTTCTCATACTCTCAGTATGATCACTTAATAATCACTCTATAAATATTACTCACTGATGAACTAATTAGCATACAGTGATTGTTTCCTACCTAGGTTATGTAAAGATTTGCATTTCCTGGTGTTAGAATTTCTTTGAAACATCTAATACTTTTACATCCTGCATCACTTCGTTAAAGAATTGCTAAACAATTGTGAGAATCAAGTGTCACACATTTTATTTGACCCTTTGTGTCCTGGTGATGCAACTTTCCCTCACCATTATTTAGCGATTTGCTCTTGCCTGATATCGTGTCCTGCAGCCCAAGTCTTTCTCTTCCCTTGATTTTTCCCTTGCTTTGCAAGAACATTAACAAAGATAATAACTTTTTATTAAGTTTTAACCCTGAGTGAGCTCATTGTTTTTGGAGCTTTATGTGACTGAAGAAAATCTTTATTCTTTCTTATATTCAATTGCTAGTTTATCTGCCGCTGCATCCTACTTTTGTGGTGTCACCGTGCCTTGGCAGGGTGCTCTTTTCATGTGTGCTCAGCCTTGAGCCCTGAGGCACTTGGTAGAGACCTTGTTCTTCTTTACTAAGTTAGGAGCCAATCTTCCCTCTATTTTCTGCCTTCATAGGTTATGGGTCCAAGAAAGGGGAGGGGGGAGTTTATATCCATTTCTGTTCTTCCTGTTATTTGGTGATTTTTTTGAAAGGAACAGGAGGTATAACTATCATCTTAAAATCGTAAATTAGCCGGGCGCTGGTGGCTCACGCCTGTAATCCGAGCTACTCAGGAGGCTGAGATCTGAGGATCGCGGTTCAAAGCCAGCCCGGGCAGGAGAGACCGTGAGACTCCGATCTCCAATAAACCACCAGAAAACCGGAAGTGGTGCTGTAGCTCAAGTGGTAGAGCGCTTGCCTTGAGCTGAAGAGCTCAGGGACAGAACCAGGCCCAGAGTTCAAGCCCCACGACCGACCAAAAAAAAAAAAAAATCGTAAATTAGCTTTGTGTTTGTTAGGGGGCGTTTGGTCTTGCTAATGCAAAATAAATCTTGAAAGTCTATCAAGTAAGCAATAATTATTATCATATAGAAGTTTTAAACAGTGGAATTCTACTGAAATACAGAGGGTTTTTTTTTGCCTGTGAAAATACTATCAACTAGGATGAATGAGAACAGTGGGAATAGAGATAATATTAAGATACAGTAATTTGACTAGAAATTTATGAATATGTTAAAATCAAATTTCTTCTAAGAGATTCAAGATCAATACACCAAATCATGTAAAGCCATAAGTTAGCACCCATGATATATAGAGTGAATCATATTTTGCTGAAGTTTTCTATAGTTACCTTTTGTTCTCTTGAAATCTAACAACTGGTTCTAAAATAATTTCTATCATGGCTACTTTGGAGAATTTGGTGAAAGCTATGGACTTTCTAGAAAATTTCCTATAATTTTGTAGCATTCAAAGACCATGGAGCCTAGCCCATCTCTAATCCTCAGAAGAATCCCCGAAATACATACACACAGTTGCACAAAATGTATTTACCTCTCCAGACTGTGATACCTGAGTTACTGAAGCAGCACCTATCTCTTGACTGTGATTTAAAGCTGCCTCGTAAATGGTTTCTGAGACTCATCAGGCCTGAAAAGTGTCCACCTGCCACTAAGTGTCCATTTGCCCCTCCCCGCTCTCATCCATCTTTCTTCTGGCCCTGTCCAAGCAGACCTAAATTTATCCACACTGAGCAGAAAAAGTCAGCTGCCTGCTGCTGATAATATACCTTCAAAAGGAAACAGAGGTAGGAGAAAGTGTATTTCAATGCATTTGCCCTACTCCTGACTCAAATTCTTATTTTATTTTTAAATAAAATATGACTTTTTTTGCTCTTCACCCAATAATTATGAATTTATTGATCTTTATGGTAATATATCTTTTCTCCTATATTTCCTCAGGGTATGTATCAAAAATTGAAGCAATGACTATGATTTCCCTAAGTAAAGAGGAAGTCAAGGCATGTAGACCTCGTTCCCAAGACTCCCTTCTCAGAGAAACCTTGTGATTGTTCTAGGCCATCATATTCTGAATGACCTCTAGACAGTTTCAACTGGGAGGTCTTGTAAACTGTGGTCAGAGAGAGACAGAGAGAGAAAGCATTCATACCAGAAACATCTAACTTCTGGTTTAATTTCTGGGACACAGAATGTTGTGGGTTTACTGTCTACAGCTTTTGTTTGATACATGATCAAAATCAAATTTACTATGGCTTAGAAGTACTCTTTGATGATTTTGTGCTAAATATTATCATTTCTTCAAATAAATGCCTCAAATTGCAATGCTGATGGCTGGTTTTATGGTGGAAACAGCAGTGCTGAAGGGGAAATTGATACTACTCCACAACACAACCTCCCTTGTTGTTGTTTAAATAATTTTATTTCATTTTTAAAAATTGTCTTTTGATTATCTTTAAGTAGCTGTACAAAGGTGTTAACATTCAACTGTCATTTTGTCAGTATAATGCATTTTGATTGATATCTTCTCTTTCATCTTTCTCTCCCATCCCTCCCAACCCAATCCCTCACTTCCATTTACTTTGTTTCATAGGCTGTTCATTAAGTATTATGACCAAATTCTCTCCCAACTTCTTCCTCTTCTTTTAAGATCCCATCTTTGCTAGCTATAGAAAGTGCATGAGAAAAGGACAGGAGAGGAGAGTAGGAATCAAGAATAATCCTTTCTGGGTGGAAAACCCCACAGGACAAACTACACCATCACTGATCAATGGTTGGACTCCCTTGTGTTTACAGTGATGTTTGCCTGAGGACATTTAAAGCTGCTGAACTGAAAAGGAGGCACTTCAGTCTCCTATTGAGGTCCAAAGGTCAGAAACTTCAGAGGATCACCATCTAGCACCAACCTATTGCATATCTCTTTTACCAGAGCATGAAGCTCTGGTAATACCAATCATTTGTGCTTTGTTTAATTTTCTGTGGGAATGGAATCTTTTTGATTTAATTTGCTCCTGTTTCTTCTCAAGATGAATGTAACCAAATAGTGATTTGAAATTAATTAAAGTCTATAGTGATCCTTTCTTTACCAAGCTAACAGGTGGGAAAACATTGTATCTTCGTCTAAATGACTTTCTTTTACAACTGGAAGCTTCTGAAAGCACTTACTATCAAATTCTACAACCTGGCATGTTTGGAGTATATATGATTGCTAGTCTCAAATTATCTTGCAAATGTTTATCTATGTAATTCTCAGAAAGGTGAGTCAACAAGACTCAGTAGTCTGTCTGGTACAATTATGTGTTGAGTATTTGTCTCATGCACAAATGAGATACTGACTTTATACAATTATATTTAGTTATTTTAGCCCCATCCAATAATTAATTTCTAACCTACTTGTTTCCAGACTCAAAAACCTTTATTGTAGAAAGGTAAACATACACAAACATATAGATGACTATATAGTGAACGTCATGTTATCCTTTGCCTAACGTGGCTAGGAATCCATGTATTGCCAGTTGTTGCATTGTTCCTTTATTTGCAGTGTCTTGTTCACGTATCTGTTTGTTTTGTTTGCTAGAATATTTCAAAGCGTCTATCAAAATTCCTTATTCTCAAAAGGTTTTGATGTGGTCAAATAAAAAAATCAATTAATATATCTCTGCTCTCATATTTTGATAAATGTGGAAAAATAAACAAAAGATAAGAAGAAAGTCTCAGTCTAAATGTGTCAGTTTAAAATAAAATATTCAAAAAAAGATGAGAAAATTGAGATTTCTCTTTTAGTTTAGACAATATAATAAACATAGCCTTATGTAATTTAAATGTACATCTAAAAAGAAGCAAGGGAAGAGTATTAGATTATTAAGACCCTAAAATATGTATGTTTATTATTTTTTAGAGGATAAGAGCAGCATGTTTTGTTCATATGTAGAAATGGCAAATTATTAGTGAATGCAATATAATATAACATATGGTCTGTGAGCATAGAAAATGAAGCAGATCTCTTGGTGAACGTTAATTGTGTAGAAAGAGATCTCTCAGAGGTCCATGAGAGGCCAGCTTGATGAATTTCAATAATCTGAGACCTCTTTAAAACTTACCCCAGGTTTTACTGGCCAAGATTAAGCATGAATCAAGATTAAGCATGAGACCCAGTAAAAATGTAAACTCTTTAAAGCTCCCCGGCTTGCCACTGGTAGGTGCCAGGTTTCAGTCCCAAGAAAGTACCACCAGGAAGTCCTAAAACCATGGAAAATGGAGGCTGTGATAAATAGTTCTGGCTCTGCGGCTGGGTCTCTCTGAACTGGGGGATTCAGCTGGCATCATAAAACACAAAGCGACAGATTAAGCAGTTTACCAACACTATAAAAATCTCAAGAATAAATTCACTTTAATCGAAAAGCCCTGTATTCTAACTAAGGCATTTTTAGTCCTAAAACCACATACTTTTCCTTAAAAGGCTATCTCCATGAGCAAGAGCTTATAGTTTCCCTGTAATGCCAGACACAGTTATGTTCATGCACTTTTGCAATTTACATGTCCTAAGGAAAATACCCAGCTTGAGCTGATGGTGCGGGAGAATTTATTTTCACTAGAGAGGGAATGACCCATAACTCATGAATGGCAGCGCTTAAAGTGAGTTATGGAGGTTACTCTCCTGTGAGAGGAAATGGATTGGATTATCCTTCTGCCCAATTGTATGTTTTGGTTCTTAGCACACCAGGTTCTTAATTATGTACATTTTTCCTTTTTCTTTCATAAAATAAACGTGGATAAAGGGCAGTGCCATCTAGAAGCATGAGGTGCCTAATTGGGGCTCTGAAATATAGCAGAGTAAAAACAGAAGCCTTCTTACATGATTAAAAGGTAGGAGCCCTAAATGCAATTTAAACATAGTATTCAAGTTGATTAGCTCTGTAGTTAATTTATGATGCCCCCTGCTGCTATTATGCAAAACATTAAAAATCATTCCTTTCCTAAATTAAATATTTGCTGTTTTAAGTTATACCTAAATGAAGATTAAGTAACTGTTTTTTTCTAATTTCTTTGTATTGTTATGATAAGGCTGTTATTTAAAGTAAATATAACTAGTCACTACTTCCATTGGTAAGGAAATGATATGTAAAAATTACATTTGATAGTTATTTTATACAAATGATTATTGTTTATTTTACTGCAGTCAGTTATAGAACAAAATGTATAGATCTCTTTGTGCCTTTCAACAGAACAATTAGCAAAGGAATTTGATTTTGTTTGAGATTAAGATTCTGGTTCTTCAGTGAAAATGTTTTCTTTACAAATTCAATTGGCATTGTCCGAAAAGAAATGTACTACTGTTTATCTGACCTACATAACTGTAACCCTTCTGTATGTTACTTTAATAATAGCAATGTAAAATATTTTAAATAAATACATAAAATTCAGTTCATCTGTCCTTGGTGGGAAAGAAAAGAGTTTCAGTTGTGCTTTTGTGAGCTTCCAGGAGAACATTTCTACCTTGAAACTCAAGGTCTTTTCTGGCAACCACAGAGAGCACGAAGCATCTCAGCCCCAGGCTTGGGAGCCGGATGGAATTTGCTCTAAACATCCCGTCTGCTCTCTAGTTTGAATTCTCAATAAAACAGCTTAGCTTATCTCTGAAAATCACCTTGTTGACAACACAAATATGGACCTACACTTGCCACCTTCACACTTAAGATTTAAGAAGCCCCCACTAAACGTCCAGGGGTGTCAGTGTGTGCACTATTATTATTAGTGGTTATTATTAGTGTTTAACTGCAATTCCCCACCAGTACCATGCTGCCAGCACTACCATAAATTTTAATGCGATCACGTGCTCTTCTCTATTCATATCCACTGAATTCTGCAAGATCATAATATTCTCTATGAACCCTGGCTGAACCTTAGTGTGATATGAAGAAAGAACAAGATTTCTAGCACTGTTAGTTGTTCGTCATTTTGTAGTTTTTTTTTTTAAACTGGACACTGAGAGACACGGTTCCTTGAATAATATTACCTTAAAGCAAATTCACTCATTCAATTAATCTTTATCGAGCCTCTACAGGATGCGGGGCATGGCCCGAAGTGCTAATGAGTACATTTATGGGATAGTAAAGAATACTGACTCTTGAGAAAACCTTTCTCTCCCACTGCCTTGGAAAATCTGTCAGAGCTCATATATCATTTATAAAACCAAAAAGTATCTATGCAGCCCTGGAACCACTATTTTCCTTTTACTTTAAGAATACAAATTATAAAGAATAAAAGAACCCAGCCTTTCCCTGTAATCTTTCCTCTATTTTTCATGTGTGTTTGATAGAATTTTTTTCTAAAGGATTCCATAAAAGAAGATAATTTGTATACCTACCAATGATCTGCAGGCTTTTAATCTTTATTTTACTACAAACAGTAAGTGATTCTATCTGCTAAATTTATGGGAAGAATTCAAAATTTGGCAAATTTTAACTAAGCAGCTCTTTAAAAGCAAAGGATAGCACTGATGTTTTCATTATATAAATCTGAAAAATCAGGCCAAATGCATGGAACAAATTATTTAAATTATCAACGGTTCCCAGTAAACTAAATTTTCATCAAAGTCTTCATTTCCCTGTCCTACAAAAGGTAGTTATTTTTTAGTTTAACTTCTAATGAGATAAAATGGCTTGGTATCTTAGACATGAGCCTCAATACCTTTGTAAAACATAATTCTGAATCAATAAGCTTATTTTCTCTGTGTGAAATATCTTATGGTTAAAGGTTATTATATATTTAAAATTTGCTTATCCTATCTTTCATGGCATAAAATTTGCTTAGCAGTCACGTGTAACTATGCACTTCCAATTCCCAGAACAATGAACATAAGAAAATATAGTCACAGATTTGAGGTCACACAGAGAACATTGCATTTTATTTTTATGGTTAGGGCACGATCAGTCAGGAGGCAGTCATAAAACAGACCCATCCCAATAGAAGGGGCATTTTTTGGACACAGTTTGTTGGTGTGTCTTCAAAGAAGAACATTTATTTCATAGTGGGGTGTGTGCCTCAGTGTCTCCCTGACAAGATTATTTTTTTAAGAAAATCCCATTCTAGCAACTGGCTGGGAAACTTTGCCTTGGAGTGCCATCTAGAGGAATATTTTGTTCATATGCACCATTCTTTTTTGGCTTTGTGACCCAGACTGAATCCTGTAGTGTACATATATTTTTCCAGGTTAATTTTGGTTCTAATTCGCCGTATCAAAACAGAATATGAGAACCCTTTAGTAAAAATAGAATAACTGAGATCAAAACCCAAGTAATCGCCAGGCAACAATGGCTAATGTCTATAATCCAAGTTATTCAGAAAGCTTAAATCTAAGGATCATGATTCCAGGCCATTCTGGTCAGGAAAGTCTATGAGACTCTTATCTCCAATTAACTACCAATAAGTTGGAAGTAGAGCTATGGCTATAATGGTAGAGCACTAGCCTTGGGTGAAAAAGCTAAGGGCCCAGGACCAGTGTTCAAGCCTTAGGACCAGCAAGCAAAACAATAACAACAACAACAACAACAACAACAACACACACACACACACACACACACACACACACACACACACACACACACACACACACATCTTACAAGTAGTTGTCAGGATTGTTTGAAGCTTTAGTGCTAATCCATGGAAACAGCCAGTTGACCACAAACTGAGGTCATACTTCAGAAATTAGAATAAATATTTTTAGATCAATAAATGAATTAAATTTATTTTTGTCTATCCTGATCAAGTAAGTTTAGTTATCTCCATAGTTATTTCTTCATTAAGAAATTTGGTTAACCAGATTGCCCGTGTCCAACCCATAAAAAATTCTTTATGTTAGGAATAAACAAAACTTGAGACTTTGAAACTATTGTAATTATAGTTAAGTCCAGTGAAATGTAGGGAGAAGAAAATAACTTTTCCAGATATAGCTATACAACGCAATGTAAGAAAGAACAAATATTTACTAACATTTTTTTCCAAAGACAGTTTATCTGCGTATGTGGGGGCGGGGAGGGGGTCTTGGAACTGGAGTTCGCACTCAACCTCATACTCGACTTAACTTTTACACTCCCTTGAGCCTTACTTTTACTTCTGGCTTTTTGCTGGTTAATTGGAGATAAGAATCTAACAGACTTTTCTGCATGGGCTGGCTTTACACTGCAATCCTCACATCTTAGCCTCCTGAGTAGTTATAATGACAGGCATGAGCTACCAGGATGTAGTGTTTTTATTTGTTTGCAAAGGTAACAGAGGGGTCACAGTTACATAAGATAGTGAGTATATTTTTTGAAGTGTTACCCCTCCCTCATTTTCTCCCACTTCCCCCACCCCAACTCCCTCCTCTGCAAGTAGTAAAGTTCATTTTCAACATAGTGTCTAGTGGGCATTGCTGTTGCAGTGACCATTTCTGTGATTCCCCTTCTCTTCCCCAAATCAGATAAACTTGTATACAAGACAAAGGGTACCAAAATCAGAAATAGCAACCACAGAGAATAAACCAGAGGGGAGAAGATGAAAGAAAAAAAAAGAAATAACTGCAAACAATACATTGAGAGAGAGAGAGAGAGAGAGAGAGAGAGAGAGAGAGAGAGAGAGAGAGAGAGAGAGAGAGAGAGAGAGAGAGAGAGAGAGAGAGGAAAAATCTCTTTTTTCCATATCATGAAGTTCATTTCAATTAGCATCATTTTATATGGTCATATGTACATAGCTATTGGACTATTATGATCCTCTTCTAGGACTATACTAGGTATACACTAATTATTACAAATGAGGGAAACATGCAGCCTATGTTTCTTTGTGTCTGGCTCATTCTACTTTATATGATTTTCCCCAAGTTTTTCCATTTCCTTGTGAATGGGGTGGTGCCATTCTTTCTGATGGAAACATAGAATTCCATTGTATATTTATACCACATTTTTTTGATCCATTCATCTATTAAGGGGCATCTGGGTTGGTTCCATATCTTAGCTATGGTAGATGCTGCTGCAATGAACATAGTTGTGCTGGTAGCTTTAGTGTGGCCTTGTTCATGATCATTTGAGTAAATGCCCAAGAGTGGAATTGCTGGATCATAGAGGAGCTCTATGTCTAGTCTTTTCTTTTTTTTTTTTTTTTTTTTTTTATTTTATTTTTTTTTTGTTGGTTGTGGGGCTTGGGCACTGCCCCTCAGCTCCTCAGCTCAAGGCTAGCACTCTACCACTTGAGCCACAGCGCCACTTCCAGCCCTTTCTGTTTATGTGGTGCTGAGGAATCAAACCCAGGGCCTCATGCATGCAAGACAAGCACTCTACCACTGAGCCACCTTCCCAGCCCCTATGTCTAGTCTTTTAAGGAACTGCCATACTGCTTTCCAGAGTGGTTGAACAAGTTTACATTCCCACCAACAGTGAAGTAGTGTTCCCTTTTGGCTACATCCTCACCAGCATTTGTTATTATTTGTTTTCTTGTTAATGGCCATTTTAACTGGGGTGAGGTAAAATCTCAATGTGATTTTGATTTGCATTTCTTTTATGGCCAGAGCTGTTAAACATTTTTCTTCGTGTATCTATTGGCCATTCTTTCCAGAGAAGACTCTTTTTAATTCTTAAGCCCACATATTAATGGGGAGGTTGTTTCTTTGAGGATTTGTTTTTTGGGGGTTTGATTTTTTGAGCTCTAAATATATTTTAGATATGAGCCCTTTGTCTGTTGTACAGCTAGTTGAGATCTTCTTCCAATATGTGGGCTTTCTATTTATCTTGCTAACTATGTCCTTTGCCATGCAGTCAAACCCTTTCTAACAATGACACTCAAATTTACTGAGCAGACACAAAAATAACAACATCCTTGTAGTATTCTGATGGTTTAAATACTCCCCTGTGCTGGCACAAGTTCAAAGTTCTGTTTTCTTCAGTTTCTTGTAAAGTGTCTATACCATAAGAATATTCAAAGATGAAAACTGAGTGCTTGTTTTCTTTTGTTCCAAAGGGTTAACCATGAACCCACCACACTTGCTAGATCCCTGCACCTCAGGTATTAGAGACCCATTATAAAACCATGTCTCTACCCTTGACGACTCTGCCTCACAGAACTATGGCCTTTCCTCCTTCTGTTGTTTAATAAGGCTTTTGCTTTCTTATTTTGCCAAGTCCACAAACCTGCAGGTTCTCCAAGACAATCAAGCTAATAAGGTATGGTTGTCTGTGAGCCAGACTCATGAATTGTTTCTTGTCTGTTGAGATCTGATAAAGAAAAATGCAAAATGGAGGCATTTTTGTTTTCAAACAACATTTGCCCATAAGCAATTAAGCCTCAAAGTTCAAAGCATTCTCTTTCCTCATCTGACTGGTTACTATTTGATGCTATTCACAACATAGGGCCGGGGACAGTTCAGTTTTTCTGGCCAGTCCCACTGTTCCTTAAACAGAAGAAGAACCAAACCACAAGACCTCTAGAAAAAAAATGAAGATATTTTGTTCCCTTCTTCTTATTTCACTGTACTCTTGATTCCAAGCCATTGTATATGTGTTGAAAACCAACCAAGTGTACGATCAAGTACAAGGTACTAGTAGGGTCCTTAAGAAATAGGTGAATAGAGAAAATGAGGGAGGGAGAGAGAATTGAAGGAGTTGGTGAGGTAATTGTAGGAATGGGTAGGGTTGAGAGGAATTGGCAAGAATGATGAAAGGGGAGATAGTGATCAACATGTTTGTTCTCATAAGTTAACATGTTGAGTTATAACCCCTTTGTACAGCTACTTAAAGATAATAAATATATAATTTTAAAATTTTATTGCCAAAACAAAGGAGGAGGCAACAATGCTCAATAGGAAATGTACTCATTACCTTGCTTATGTAACTATAACCCCTCAGTACAGCATTTTTACAATAAAAAGTGTACAAAAATTTTGTCAAGGTGATATACAAAGAAAGCATAGTTACATAAGTAATGTAATGAGTACATTCCTTGTCTAACTTGTTACCCCTTCTCTCATTTTTCTCCCTCTTTCCTTCCCCCACAACACCCCCCCCCAAGTTTTACAGATTATTTTTAAAATACTGTCTTGGTTCCCCCTTTTGTCCTTTGTCTCACCATTTTGTTGTTCCCCTTTCCTTCTCTATTTCAGATATATGTATATATATCTGAATATATATATATATATATATATATATATATATATATATATATATATATATATATATGATACCCAGGGTACCAAAATCGAACACAGTGACAAAGGGGATGAGCTACAGGTAGAAAAAACACAAAAGAAAAAGGAAATCACATAGTACATTAAAATCAAGAACAACAAAGAAAAACCTCGTGTCTGTGTCTTGGAATTCATTTCGCTTAGCATCAGCTTATATGGACATATGTACATAGCTATTGAGCAAATTTTTTAAAAAGAAATAAGTATTGAGGTGGGCACCAGTGGTTTATGTTTCTAATCTTAGCAAATCAGGAGATCTGAGGATTGTAGTTTGAAGCCAGCTCAGTCAGGAAAGTCTGTGAAGCGTTTTATTTCCAACTAACCACTAAAAAGCTAGAATTGGAGCTGTGGTAGAGTATTAGCCTGTATTAAAAAAGCTCAGGGACAGCATCCAGGCTTTGAGTTCAAGTTTATCATCACTGAAAGGCAGATAGACAGGAAGGATGGGCAGAAGGAAGGAAGGAAATAAATAAATAAATAGATGTTCAGCATAGAGTGTTATTGAAAGAGTAAGAAATGATTTTTGACCCATAAGTTTATACTAGTAGAGAACAAGAAAATGGTAATTTAAAGCAACCAGTAGAAAGGTCTGTGTTGTAACAGATTCAGTGTGGAGAAAGAAGTAATTCTAGATGTTTTGGAGCAAAGAAAAAAACTAGAGTATCTGGCCAATAGACACATGAAGAAATGCTCAACCTCTCTACCCATAAGAGAAATGCAAATCAAAACAACATTGAGATACCACCTCACCCCAGTTAGAATGGCTATAATCAAGAACTTTAATAATAACAGATGTTGGAGGGGATGTGGACAGAAGGGAACCTTACTGTATTGTTGGTGGGAGTGTAAACTTGTTCCACTACTTTGGAAAGTAGTATGGAGGTTTCTCAAAAGACTCCAAATAGAGCTCCCCTATGACCCAGCAATCCCACTTTGGGGCATTTACCCAAATGATCACAAACAAGACCATACTAAAGCTACCAGCACAACTGTTTTATTGCAGCATTATTTACCATAGATAAGATACAGAACCAACCCAGATGCCCCTCAGTAGATGAATGGATCAAGAAAATGTGGCATATATACACAATGGAATTCTATGCCTCCATCAGAAAGAATGACATTGCCCCATTTGTAAGGAAATGGAAAGACTTGGAAAAAATTATATTAAGTGAAGTAAGCCAGGCCCAAAGAAACATAGGTCCCACGGTTTCCCTTATTTGCAATAACTAGTATATGTCTGGGACAAGCAGAAAAGGTCAGATAAGTTGATGTTAGGCAAAATGAACCTCAAGATAAGGACTCAAGTGGTTTTTATTTCTTGCTATTGTTTCTAACATATTTATAATGTGATTTCTTTGTTGCTTTGTATGTCCTTTCTCCACGGTATACCTCTTGTTTTCACTGTATTTGATGTTGGTGTGAATACAAGATGCTATGTCGAAAAATGAACTTTACAACTTTGGGGGGGGCAGGGTTGGCATAGATGGGAGGGCAGGGATGGTAAGGGGAAACAAAGGAGGAGGCAACAATGCTTGATAAGAAATGTACTCATTACCTTGCTCTTATAATTGTAACCCCTCTGTATGGTATTTTCACAATAAAAAACTTCTTAATTAAAAAAAAAGAATATCTGATCAATGCTTTAAATAAAAATCAAAACTTTAACAGGCAAAGGCTGAGGCTGGGAGGTTCATGGAGAAGCAACCCAATGATCTATATTCATTTTCATCAAAAGAAAATACATTTCACAAAGAGACCTGATTTTTGTCTTAATCTTAATGTCAGTGCAAAGATACAGGGTCTTTATATTTCTATTGTAAGAGTTGAAGACTCACGATCTTTCTTTTACATGGTAAATATGTTTACACAACTATATCTATGTATGCATATATTACTATGAGTCCAATAAAACCATATTTAAGCCAGAAAACATTTTGCTTGATGATAGCTTAATGAAAGTATAAGTAGAATTAAAGCCAAAATAAATTTTATTATTATTATTATTATTATCATCATCATCATCGCCAGAAAATGGGGATGAGTAGAAGAATTTGTTTCAACCTTTGCCACAAACATTTGCTGAGTTTGTTTCAAGACTTACCTCTGGCCTACTGCCTTGGCTATCTTCATAAAGCAGACTGAGTTGGAAACCAAAAGAAAGATGGTTTAAGCTTAATGAGTGATAAGCCTTGAACATCTACCCTTGTTTTCCTTGTAGGCTCTGGAGGTGTTCTCTTAGGATTTCCATGTTCCTGTGGGCAATGCTCCTACCTCCCTAGTGTGGCTTTCCTGCCTTCCAAGCATCTGATCCAGGGATTTCTTTGTCTTGTTATATGTTTCTGTTTCCTCTGTCAAGATAACACTTTGAAAACCCAAACATCTTTTGTCAAAGACCTAGTTTACCAAGAAAGAACATGGAGAAGAGGTTTGAGTCCTCATGCCAAGGCTACATACACCTTTAGAGCTCATAGTTGGTAACTGTGGTCAAATAACTACTCCCATAACCAGTGCAGGTAAAGTCTGCTGTGAAGTAATCACATGGCAATTTTTTTTCTGAGAAATAGACAGAGACGGCCTATGATTCCACACACTACAGGAGGTGACCTTCTACCCCACTGCACACACTTACGGTTAGCATGGCAAACATCAGTTGGCACACGTTGAAGGCGTGTCTCCAGTTGTGGTACAGAACCATCCGATAGTTTTTCCTCACTGTCAAAAGCCACCTACACAGTGTCTGGCATTAGGAGAAAGAAGTTATATCAGGCAGTTGTATGTGACTCCAGAGGACCACTGTCAAAGCCAGACCTTACCACCTTCTATAAACACCCATCTGAATCTCAGTGTTCCCAGGAGGGTTGCAGATCAGGAATCCTCACCCTCATTTTTAGAGGGAAACCTACAGTTCAAAGAGGGGAACTTGCTGTCCCAAGTATAATCTTTGGGTCTCTCAATGTAGAACAGACTTTACCTCATAGTCGATTTTAAATTTCTGTACCATCCCCAACTCCATGAACATCCGGAGAGCAGCTGTGATCATGGCATCAACGTCTAGGGAAAAGTCATCAAAATGGATGTCATCAATGGCCAGCTCAGACACCAGAGGGATATTGGCTGCCTGCAAAAGCAAAAGACATAAGTCAAGCCAAGTTCACCAGCTTTCCCAAACCCCATGTCCTGCTCTCCTTCCTGCTTATCAGAAATGCCACATAAATCAGGCCTGACCTGCACTTATACCCCAATACAGCTCAACTCTGGGTTGTAAATGTCTTTTGTTTCTGAACTGCAAAGATCCTAAGCAAATGAAGGAGGAGGGGAAGGAAGCTAATCGGAAGATAAAATATGCACACTGAATCTAAGTCTGCAGAATTTAGAATAGAGTCTAGTCTAGTTTATTGCAACTGTGGTTCCACAATATATTCTGATGCATATTACAGAGCAGTAAATGCAAGAAACATCTGGGCAGCCAGCAGCTGTGAATTTTTAATTGCTGCTAGTCAGAGGAGACAGTATAGCACTGTGCTTTGTTTCTTGAATCCTTAGATTCTATAGCTTGCATGTGTTCTTTGCTGTATATATGGTTATATATTCAGATGCATAGAAGGACCAATCAGCATATCTCTAGTACAAACTCTTGTCTTCATAAAATAGAGATAGTTGGAGTGTTGGCACAAACATGACTCATGAAAGGAACAAATTTTGCTATCTTCTTTAGCTTCATTCATAATTAGACTACTGGTGATTGTACATATTCAGGGTTTCCAAAACACCCATGTTAGGCAGCTGTCAGTGGACTGCCCTTGCATAAACCTGAAGAGCAGGAAAACAGCCTTTGGAAATTATTTTTATGCTGATTTTATTGGGTTGGCCATATCCTTTTGGCTTTTTTTTTTAATTGGGGTAAGGGAGTCACTTTTGTGTTTTTCAGATAATTAAGAAACCATCTTGTATTTGTATTCTTAGTCTGGGTATATATTACCCTAGGAGTAATTTATGCTGTACAATTATGGCTGAATGATTAATCCAACCCTTGCCCATAGTAAGCATTCCAGGACCCACATAATCAATCCCTCTTTCCCAGCACTATGCTTTTGCATGGACAATTGCATATCTGAGCTAAAATTCAAGAACGGGTTAGTTATTGCCCACAATATGGGATAACACATAGAAACATCAGAACAATTAATTTCTTATTTTGAAGACAGTTTATTTTTTTTTTTTAATATTTATCTTCTTAGCTAGGTGTCAGTGGCCCATGCCTATAATCCTAGCTATACTGAGCATCACCATTTGAAGCTAGAAATGTCTTCAAGATTCTATTTCCAACCACTGGAAGCATGGCTCAAGTGGTAGAGTGCCAGCTGTGATAAAGTGCAAGATCCTGAGTTCAAGCTCTATTACTAGCACACGCATAGAAATAATAACCCTCTTATTCTTACTAAACCATTTTAATGTGTGAATTGATTTGTAGACACTAGCTCCTGGAATTAATAAGGAAAAGCTATGAGATTCAAATATGGTGGTGGTAGACTCCTCTTTGTATGTGTACTTACAAGGAGTTCCTGACTAGGGGTTTGAACTCAGAGCCTTGTGCTTGCTAGGCTAGCCCTCTATCCATAAATCACATCTCTAGTCCTTGTTGCTTTAGCTACTTTTTATGGGCTAGCTACTTTTTTATGGGCATGTGTTCTGGTCTTGGGGCTTGAATTCATGGCCTGGATGTCCCTGAGCTTTATTTGCTTAAAGCTAGTGCTCTACTACTGGAGCCACACTTCCATTTCTGGCTATTTAGTGGTTAATGGGAGATAAGAGTCTCAAGGACTTTCCTATACAGGCTGTTTTTGAACCATACTCCTCAGATCTCAGCCTCCTGAGTAGCCAGGATTACAGGCATGAGCACCAGCATGTGTACAAGCATATGTACACACATGTATATAAATATATATATATAATTATATAGGTACTTTGTTTAGGTAATAATCAATGTTTACAACAGTAAATGGGCAAGGTATTCACAGCTAAGTGTTGCAATTTATCATGACTACTTTTCTTTCCTTGATTGCATTTTGAATATTGTCTTCTTTAATATGTGCTTAGTTGTCTATGGACTTATAATTAATTCAAACCCCAAACTCTCTTCCAGTTGTCTAAATCTCCTTTCAAAATGTTTGATGCTTCAGACCATCCATCAGTTTCACAAAGAACCTACTTCCTGGCTTACTACACTCCTCCAGTGTGGACTGGCTGTCCTAGGAGGGTAAAGGTAGATCCTTTGTGGGTGCCTTCCTCTATCTTTTATTTCTGTTTCCCACACTTTTTTTTTTACATTTTTAAAATTTTATTTTATTTTGTTGTAAGTATGCTATACAGAGAGGTTACAGTTACATAAGTAAGGTAATAAGTACATTTCTTGTCTAATATTGTTACCCACTCCTTCATTTTTTCCCACTATCCCTCTCCCCACCTTCAAGTTGTAAAGTTCATTTCCAACATAGTTTCTTCTGAGTTTTACTGTTGCATTGGTTCACCCTTTGTCCTTGTTTCACCATTTTGTTATTCCCTTTTTTCCCCCCAAATCAGATAATCATATATACAAGACGCAGGGTACCAGAATAAAAAACAGTGACAACCGGGGATAAACAAAAGGGAAAAAGAAAAAAAAATAAGAACAACAACAAGGTCAACAACAACTAAAAAACCTTGTTTTCATATCTTGGAGCTCATTTCGATTAGCATCATTTTTATTGTCATATGCACATACCTATTGAGCTACTGAGCTTTTGTGATCCTCTGCTAGGATCTTAGACATATACTAATTATTATAAATGACAGAAATCATGGAGCCTATGTTTCTTTGGGCCTGGCTTACTTCACTTAATATGATTTTTTTCCAAGTCTTTCCATTTCCTTACAAATGGGGTGATGCCATTCTTTCTGATGGAAGCACAGAATTCCATTGTGTATATATACCACATTTTTTTAATCCATTCATCTACTGAGGGTCATTTGGGTTGGTTCCATATCTTATTTGTGGTAAATAATACTGCAATGAACATAGTTGTGCTGGTAGCTTTAGTGTGGCCTTGCTTGTGACCATTTGGGTAAATGCCCAGGAGTGGTATTGCTAGATCCTAGGGAAGTTCTATGTTTAGTCTTTTGAGAAACTTCCATACTACTTTCCAGAGTGGTTGAACCAGTTTGCATCTCCACTAACAGTGGGGACACATCCCCACTGTTTTGGCCACATCCCTGTCAGCATGTACTATTATTTGTTTTCTTTCCTTTTTTTTTTTAACCTGTATCCTTATTTAAGGATTTTGTTTTTTCCCTCTCCTCCCTGAATTAGACAAGTGTATATACAAGATCCAGGGCACCGGCATATTATTTGTTTCCTTGATAATAGCCATTTTAACTGGTGTTAAGTGGAATCTCAATGTGGTTTTGATTTGCATTTCTTTTATGGCCAGAGTTGTTGAACATTTCTTCATGTGTCTATTGGCTATTCTTATTTCTTCTCTAGAGGACTCTTTAATTCTTTAGCCCGTATATTAATGGGGAGGTTGTTTCTTTGAGGATTTTTTTGTTGGAGGTTTAATTTTTTGAGCTATATGTATATTTTTGATATAAGGTCCTTGTGTGTTATTTAGCTACTGAAGATTTTCTCCCAATCTGTCGCACCCTTTTCTCTTTCTTGCTTTCTCATCTAACTTGGTGAGATATACCCTCTAATAGCTTTCCAAGAAAAGATTTGTAAAGACTTACAGTCTAAAAACGTTTTTAATATCATGTCACATTTCATTGATGTTTTGTCTAAACACAGATTTCTAAGTTGAAAATCATTCTATTAGAATGTCAAAGGCTTTGTTCTTTTAGCTTAGATTTTACTTTTGAGAAGTCAGAAGTGATTCAATGCTATTAAATTTGAAAATAAGTTCCCTTCCTACTTTTGTAGGATCTTTTGGCTGCCAGAGTTTTGAAATGTCACAATGTGTGCCTATATCAGTCCATTTTTCTTTGATGATTTCTTCCAGTCTTAAATTTTGTTTTTGGAATTACATTTACTTGGTCCTCCCATTGTCCTCCCATTTTTCTCTTTCTTCCTTCTCCTTCTTCTCTACTTCCTCCTTCTCCTTTTCTTATTTTCTTTTTATATTTTTCATTTTTTTCCCATTTTTAAGAAAATTTTAAGAAAATACCATTTTTCTTACTCTTCAGATTTAACATTGCAGTTTTTTTATTTCTAAGAACTCTTATTTGATTGTTCAGATATTCTTTTTAATAGCACCACATTTCGTCTCATCACTTCAGTATCTTTTACCCTTCAGAATTGCCATAATAATGTCAAATAATCTTAACTTTTTTCATTATTTAAAGAATGTTTTATTAGTTTCTGTAATCAAACCCACACAGATAAGACCTGACATATTTGATACATGCATTTATCCCTGTACAAGTGAAAAATTTAAAGTTTAGGCCAATATGGCTCTTAATTTCTGGACAATGTCAACTTAACTGGGATACTTTTTCCAAAGTTTAGAGCACAGTTAAAGTTCCCAAGAATTCAAATAATATATTTGTATATATATTTATGTTTATGTAAAAAGACCAATAATAGCAGTATATTATGCATCAGTAGCAGCAATAGCTTATAATCTTATTTGACATTTTCTTTTTTTAATAATTTATTTCACTCCCCTTAATTTACATTAGTTTCTGTTTTATTGCAACCAACAAATATAATGTAACTTTACTCTCAAGGGTTTAAGTATACAATATTGTTCACTATATACATTGTCTAATGACATCTCATAGATGAAAACTCCATATCCGTTGACTAATTTCTAGTTTCCTCCTTTTTCTAAATCCAGACAACCACTTTTCTATGTTCTGTTGTCATGAGTTTATTACTCCAACTACTTCATTAAGTGGTGTCTGTCTATATTTGACTGGCTTGTTTGACTTAGCACAATGTCCTCCAAGTTTATCCATGTTGTAGCATGTAATAAGACTCCTTCCTTTTTTTTCTTTTTCTTTTTTTTATTGTGAAAATACTGTACAGAGGGGTTACAATTACATGGGCAAGATAGTGAGTACATTTCTTATCAAGCATTGTAGCCTCCTCCTTTGTTTACCCTTCCCATCCTCCCTCCCTCCCCCATCCAATCCTCCCTGCCCCCCAAGTTGTAAAGTTCGTTTTTGACATGACAACTTGTACTTCTCATTGTTGCAACAGGTCCACCTGTATCCTTATTTAAACGACTTGTTTTTCCCCTTCCCCTCCACAAATTATACCGACATCAAATACAGTGAAAGCAGGGGTTATACTGTGGGGGAGGGACATACAAAGCAACAAAGAAATAATTTTATAATTGCGTTAGAAACAAATGTATGAAAGAAAAAAAACATTTAAAATACATATATTAGGGTTCATTTTCCTAACATCACCTTATCTGACCTTTTCTGCTTGACTCAAGACTCCTTCCTTTTTAAGACCGAATAACATTCCATTGGATATACATGCACCACAATTTCCATTTAGCCTGGATAAAAGTCCTGAGTTACTTTCTTAATTATCTGTCACCGAAGTATTTTAACCTGTTAGAGCTTTTCCTTAGATATCCAATCATATTTGGTTTCCCACTCTTGTTTAAAAGTGAGACCCTGAAAGTTTTATCAGAGCTTCTGGGGCTTCTCGGTAGGTGGAGCTGACAGAACGGTGTTCTTGGGGAAGCCATCAAAGTGAATATTGTTGTCTCTTTGCTCTTTCTCCACTCAGATTCCCTAGAGAAGAACTTCTGGCTAGAGCCTGGTGGAGAGTAGAGTTGGAGGAGACTAGGAGTTTGTCTGTAACTGTTGATTTAGTTCTGTTTTTAGCTCGTAATACTATCTTCATCTTCTCTGATGATCCACTAAAGACCTACTGCTACAGCCTTACTAGAGGATAAGCCTCCCATCTCTAGGGAGTCAGGAATGGGACAAAAGATCTGGGATAAAACTGTTTCTTAGACTCTTTTGCTATCTAGAGTCCCACCTTTACTCTCACTTACAAAGACACAGCCAATTTCTGAGATATTTGTGAGGAGGAATCTGTATTGTTGATATTGCCTCTCAATTTTATCCCCATTGCTAGAGAAAAATGAGTTTGGTTTTCTTGAGTTTCTAAATTACTTAGCATACATTTTTATGTTTTTTATTTTCTAGCTTCAAAGTGTTGTCATTGTTAAGTCCTGTCCCAATTTCTTTGGCTGTGAGAGTTTATACCTTTAAAGCATCCCTTTTGTTGCTGCTTTAAAAAGGCCTATGGAGGGAGAAAAGAAAATGTGAATGATTTAACCTATTATTATCTTTCAAAACTATTTGAAACTGTTTCTATTGAATACTTTAAATGGTTACTTGGAGAGCTTAAAAATAAGCTAGGCTTTAACTTTTTGTTTCTGTCTAGGTATATGAGCCTGGCTATAACCACGTGGATCTCCTCTTGTCCTATGGTCCTGAATGCTCATGGGTGAATGACTACACTTTCCAAGCTTTACTAACCATGGCAGCTTCATATTTCTTTTCCTTAAGAAAGCTCCAGACCAACTCTTCTCCCCTCTCATTTTTCAAGGATTTGCGCTTACAGATCTGCCCAGACTTTTGTACTCAGAAGTATCTGTGCCCATTGCAATTCGTTCAAATCAGTTTTTACACAAAACAAAAAAGTACTTTCAAGAGACAAGGGGGGGCCATTCCAAATGACACAAGTCTTTTTATCTCAGGAGAAAAGTTTGGTGCTGAATTGGCATAGGAAAATGAACCCCTTACACTTATCACCAAAGGAGGAAGAATAGTAAAGGAGCCAGCATTGCCGCTTCCAGGTGGCCCTGTCTTGTAGATTATTAATAGTGTATTCTCTCGTGCCATTATAAATCTTCTACTTTTCAAAGGCACTAAATTCACTTAATTATCTTAAAAAATAAAGAATATAGGCATTTTTTCATTATGAAATGTTAATGGAAAGGAAATAAGAACATTAGGTTGAAAAATGTAGTATGACCTCTGGTTCACCAAGACCTAGTCTTATTGACCTAGTCTTTTTCCCCTAATAGGTTGATTGATCCACAGTTAAATCATACCAGTCTATAGATCACCCTGAACCCTGCCGTAAACCCTTGCTGGCACTTGTAGATACATAAAAAGCTCTAAGACTTCCACGAATGCCTGTTTTTAGCTATTCTGAGATGTCTAGGTAGTCTTCACCCATACATTTCCAGGTCTTAGGATCTGGAAGGTGAAAACTAAGATGAACTGTGTCCATCTTAGGGAGGTGAGCATTGAGGTCTAGTCTGCAAAAGATTTAGAGACATTCTTCCAGTACTAAATTCTTTGTTTTAGAGACACATGCACTCTCTCTCTACTGCGAAACAGAAAAGGACAACATCTTTCAATCCTATAATTACTCTAGCCATAGGATATTAACAAAACAAATCAAAGTCAATTTCTCAAAGTGTCAGTCTTTCAACATTTAAATATTTATAAGGTGCTATATTCCTAAATCAAAGAGGAGTGTCACAATCCAAAATAACTACTGAATTAATAGCTAGGAAATAACATTTGGATAAAAGAACCATTTACTTTACTGCAGCAATAAATGAAAACACAGAATTATGAGTCCTGGAGATAATTTGAATAATGTTGAAGAAGTAAGACTCTAGCTGGCTGGGAGTACCTGATTTCATCTGACCATTCTTCTTCTTTGTTTAGGTCTTTATAGTTAAGTGGTTATCAAAGGAAGTCATAAAACTGCCTCCACTAAAATTGAAAAGGTAGCTTTACAAAGAGGCTGTAAAATGTGAAAATACAATCTTGGATCCCTTGACACATGAATATTACATTTTGTGATGCTCAGAAAAATGGGAAGAAACAACAAAGTAGAGGATAGACCAGCCCAAGCAATTTGAAGGTAAATGGACCTGTTGCCATTCATTCCAGCCCCCTCGCCTACTTACTACTCCAGAAAAAAATAAATTAAAAAAAAGCAGAATCAGGAGCCTTAGGATTCTAGGACTGATGGAGACAGGAGGTGGAGCTATGCGGATGTGGAAAGGACAGCATAATTCTTTCTTTTGTCGACATTTTTATAGCACATTTTATGTGCCAGGTACTGTTTTAGTATTTTATGAATATTAGCTCATTTTCTCTTCACAATGATCCTAAGAGCTTGAGAACCTTTAAGATTCCATGTTACCATAAAGCAACTGAAATAGATGGTAAACAAGCTGTTCGGATTGTTGATGTTATTCACAGAAGCAGATTTGAATCTGAGGAGTTTGACTCTAAAGTCTGGCTCCCAACCACTGTGCTACTTCTAAAAATGGACCCATATCAAATTCCTGTGATCAGCAAACTAACCTGGGTGCACCATGGCTACCCTTGGGATTTAACACAACACAGGTGATTGGCCCAGTTGGTCCATTTCTGATGATGAGTAGCCTGGACCCATTCTTGATTTTTATTTATACAAACCTACTTGAGGATATCTCTAAACTCTCACAGCTGACTTTGTAAAACATCCTGACTATTAACTGTGTGTTGATTGGGGCTAATTAAAGTCATTTCTTGAGGGACTGAGACCATGGTGAGAAAATAACTTGTCCTCAGAGCAGGAACTCCAGACAGATGATGATACTAGCACAATGTTAGTAAAAAAGTAATACTTAAGTTCTCTTAAATATTTTATCTAAAAGGCATTGATATAATTAACTTGAACTTGTCTAGTCTATCAACAAGGACACCTGAGGCTGGTCATCTAACCGATGAGCCTTCCAGAAGGAATATTTCAATATTTATGTATTGAACATAATTCATTTTCCATCTTATGCACCAAAATGCATGGCAGAATCTCTTTGTCACTTCTAAAGCTAAACATCTCCCTGCTAGTGTGTTAGTATGCAGCTCTAGAAAATAGACTCTTCTTTCCACATGCTTTTCATGGGTCTTCTTTGCAGCAAGATAAATAAGAATTTATCTACTTTTACTTATAGATCCAGTAAACATTTATATTGGTTTGTACCATAAAAGCACATGAAGCTTTATAAAAGAGGTCCCTACTCTTAGGGTTCCATAAAGCAATCACCTGCAGTGAAGAAGCAATCCATCAAGTGAGGAAAGTGGGGTGTGGAACCTGACACTTGAGACACAACTCTCTGTTTTGAATTGTGCCTGAATTTATTCTGGGATGGATGCTGATGTTCTTGAACACGTACACACACACACGTGTATATCCATGAACACAATGTCATAAACATGCTTGATTTTTAATCTCCTCTTTGGCTTCTAGTAGGTATTTTATAAGCCCATTCTGCCTTGCACTTCTTTTAGACTGTCCTTCCACATGGAAAAACATTTTAATTTTGAATGATATATGTTAGTATTTGATTTAAGCTGATCATTTGGAGATGGGGGCAAAAATGCTTTCGAAATGAAATTATATAGTTTTTAAAATATAATGGTTAGTGACAATATAAACTTAACATTAATAAATAAAAAAAACCTAAGAACTCAACCCAGTTTAGATAGGCTATTTTTGTTAGTGCTGAGCAGAATACACATTAGAGGGAATATATTTTTCTCACCTTGGTGCAGTTACTGAGCTATATTATATATCAAGCATTGTGCAAAATGCTTTATAGTGTCTCATTAAATCCTGAAGAAACTTTGCAAGTAAAATTCTACTGTTAGTCCCAATTTAGGTCCATAGATGAAGAAATGGGTTAAGAAGATAAGTAACTTGACCAAGGTGATAGAATTAAAAAATGCTGGGACTAGAATCCAAGCCTAATTAATCTGTCACCTGTGTTTGTAATTACCCTACATTGTTTATGTCTCAGGTTGGGTTCACTGTGGTGCTGCCATGATATTACTTCCACAGATTGTTTTCTATGTAGCTTTTTAAAAACATAGAGGTACTGGGCTTGACCTCAGAGTCTTGTACTTATTAGGCAAGCACTCTCTGAACCTGTTTTGTATTTGGTTATTTTGAGAAAGGGCTTCATCTGGACTATGATCCTCCTATTTTATTCTATAACTGGGTGACAGAAAGGCACCATCACACTCAGCTTCTTCCCTGTGATGGCCTGGAAGTGAAATCCTCCCAACTTCCATAGTCAGGATTTACAGGTATGGATCAATGTGAATGCTCTTCTATGCAGCTTAAAAAAAAAGTTCCCTCCTTCCTTCTTTCCTTTTATCTTTCTTCCTATTCCTCTCCTTTCTCTCACCTTTCTTTCTTCTTTCTTCCCGCTATTCCTTCCTCCCTTCCTCCTCCTTCCCTCCCTCTTTCCTTCTAATCTTCTTTTTTCCTTCTTTCTTTCCCTCCTTCCTTCCTTCGTTCCTTCGTTCCTTCCTTCGTTCCTTCCTTCCTTCGTTCCTTCCTTCCTCCCTCTTTTCCTCCCTCCCTCCCTCCCTTCCTTTCTTTCTTCCTTCCTCTCTCTCTCTTTCTTTTCTTTTTTGGTGACTCTGTCATCATTTGTAAGCTCTATTCTTAAATGACAGCCATAATTGTAGCTAGTGCTTTTCACATGACTAGTGCAGAATAAATGTAGGTTGGTAGCAGGCTAAAGTGCACAGCCTCGGAGGCCAAACAGATGTATATTTGATTCTTGAGTTTTCTACTTGCTAAAGTAGCTTCTCTTCTGAAAGGGAAAGTAACAATCACTCTTGCCTGTGGTCATTAACAAGACTTGAGGCCAGAGACTAGCACAGTGCCAGGCCCAGAGTAAACAATCAGTTCAGGATCCTATGTTAGTTTTCTAAGACTGCTTGTATTTTCTAATACTGCAATGTATTTTCTCAGAAGTATGGAGACTAGAGGTCTAAAATGAGGAATTGGTAACTTGTTCTTCTCTTAGGGCTAACCCTCCTTGGCTGGTAGTTTTCTCCCTGTGCTTTATCGACATCTATGTCATCTTTTTATATTAGAAGGACATCAATTGTATTGGACTAGAGCTCACATACGTGACTTCATTTAGGCTTAATTAGTTTTTAAAAGACCCTACGTTCAAACATAGTCATTCAAAGGTAGTAACCACTAGGGCGTCTGCACATAAATCATAAGTGAGATACATTTGACTCCATATCTATTTACTGTTATAAATGAACTAAGTACCCCAAATCCAGGCATTCATAATAAACATTTCATGTCAAGATTAAGAATAGTGGCCTCTCAGAAAGTGTCCTAAAGTAGCCTAGGCAAGCTAGAAGGGTGTAATAGAAAAGTGTATTGTAGTAACTCCTGGCAAGAAGTATGTTCAGTACTGAGTATCCAAGATGCAAGGGAGGGGAAAATGATTCACTAAATGTAATACTTCCAAAGGCAAGAATTGGGGGAGGGGAGAGGGATCAGTTGCAGACTTGTAAATGTGATGTTAGGCTACCTGTTCTGCTAGGGAAGGAGGCCTGTAGGGTGCTCCTGTGAGAAAAATCCCCAGATTGCTCCTTCGCAGAAAGCCGTAGCTTTGGCCTGCAGCTCTGCTCCTGCCTACTCCCTGGCTATCTCAAACCTGTGCAAAGTCTCTCATGTCAATTCTCATAGTGTATTTCGCTCTTTGCCTTTGTATTATTACCCATGGTCTGCTCTCTACTAACATTCCTATGCTGTCATTCCCCAGCTCATCCATTCAACAAAGACTTAGTGAGAACTTCTGAGGTGTCAGCAATGTTGCTAAATGCTGTGTAGGCATTTTTATATCCATCAGGCAGGGATGTCCTGTAGGGCAGGATAGAGAAGAAACTGTATGCTTTGTTTTATGATAATAACCACAAAGACTATCTATTGGAAATTCTTCCTGTAAATAGTAGCTAACCACAACTGACATATAAGAGGGATGCCATCTCTGAGAACACTCTTCAGAAGAATGAGTGGTTAAAAAGAGAGGTTTGATAAAAAGCCTCATTTGTTTCCACTTTGGGTTTTGGTGATGCCGACTTCAGTACTTAAGTATTTGGTCCATGAAATTTCTGGTCTCACAAAGATCTGTAAACGTTGTGGCCTTGGAGTTACATCACCACCTTCAAAATGTTTACCTAACTCCTTTGCCCATTCCCATGGTTACCCTCAAAACTTTATCATCACCATTATCCCTGCAGTCACTTAGAACTCCAGGCCAGAAATACTTGACCCTTTTCACTGTTTCTGGTCCCATGTGTTGTTCACATCCTACCTTCCCCAGATAGGATTCTCCAGCTCAAGTTCATGCTCATGCTTATACTCTTGATCCTTTGAGCTTTTGGTAAAACCCAGCTAAAGGTACTTCCAAATGTATGTATTTGAGTAGCTAAACCTAGTGGAAGAAAATGTATAATTGGACCAATTAATCCATATTAAGAACTGGATCACAAATCTCAAATGAGTTCACATTCCTACTACATTTGTCTGGTGGTGAAATGCTTTTTGTCCTTCTGAGTTACTATTTCACATCTCTCTTCCCAGATCTCCTTATACTCTTTCTTCCTGGTTCAATCTCAATGGAAGAGCTTTTCTGTGTTTTCTTAAGAGGGCTAAGGGGAAGTGGCACTGTGGCTCAAGTGGTAGAGCACTAGCCTTGAGCTGAGGGACAGTGCCCAGGCCCAGAGTTCAAGCCCCATCACAGAGAACGAGAGAGAGAGAGAGAGAGAGAGAGAGAGAGAGAGAGAGAGAGAGAGAGAGAGAGAGAGAGAGAGAGAGAGAGAGAGAGAGAGAGAGCGAGAGAGAGAGAGAGAGAGAGAGAGAGAGAGAGAGAGAGAGAGAGAGAGAGAGAGAGAGAGAGAAACGCTAAGGATACCCTTCCACATTTGTATCTTTGTATCTCTGTTCGTGACTTCCATTTTTTTTCTCTTGATACAGTTAAGGATCATGGCTCATTCTAATGCAACCTATCCTCATGGGTTCTATTCACATCCTTTCTCAAGGACTATGGGATGTAATTTTCTTTCTTCTCTGTATTGCCTTTCCTCTAAACTGGGTTGTTCCAATGAGCATCTAAACTCATTCCTACTATTTTTCTTTTCTCTTGTTTAATTATTAGCATTAATTAGTTGTACAAAGGGATTTTATTGTGATTTTGCATACATGTATGTAATATAATTTGATCAAATTTACCTCCTCTATATTATTCTTCCTTAGCTCCCCTCCTTAAATAGAAAATTTAAATCAAGTACAATTTATTGGTTGATATAGGAAGACTAACCCATCTGAAAAAAAGAATAAACATTGCAAATTTATAATCTAGAAAAGAATCAAAGCATACTTTTTTCACCATTCTGGTTACCCTTATAAAGACACACCAGGTAAATAAAACCCTTTTCTGCCTTATCTAGTCTCCTCTTATTAAATACTGAGATAATATAGCACCTCTGCTCCTGGCAACACTATATGGACAATTCTTAGAAGTGTCATGAACTGCAGGGTGAATGTAAAAAGCTTTTGGCTCTTATCTAGTATTACTGGATATAAACTACAGGCATAAGACAGCAGTTATTTTTTAATATTTTTAAGGTCACAAAGGATAAATGATTACAATAACATTTCACCTACTGACTCTAGGTTTTTACCAGTAAATCCTCATATTGATTTTACAAACTGCAAATCTTTAATTCAAATAGTTCTGATCACAGTATAAATTCTGAAAAATAAAATCTTTTTCTGAATGAAAGATCTATGAAAAGAGAAGATGAATTTCATGGTCTGTCAAAGCAAGAATGTTACAGTTCATAGTTTGTCATTGAAAATGACATAAAATACTTGCAGGTAGATTATTTATATTGATAAAATTACTCTTCAGCATTTGAAGCTGTTTTCTGGGAAATAAAAATAAAATATCAAAATGGTTTTTTGGCAGAACTAGAAATTTGCTACTTCAGACTTAGGTAGTGGAAAATAATGTGGATAAATGCCCAATGTCATTTCTTTGAGTCAAACACAACATATGCTGGCATAACCAGCAGTGTCGACCATTTTTCTCATCAGACGCCTTTTATTTTACCATTTATCTACCATCATTTTTACTGGAGATGTGGCAATTCATTTTTAACTGCCTTTCCTTTCCTTTGTTTTTGGTTATTGTTCTTTTTTATGCTTCCATTCCAGAAGTCATGAAACATTAAATTCATATTTCAGTCAGATGACATTTCTCAAAAAAGGATTCTTTCCTTTCTGGGTGGTGGCTGTAGAATTAAGAAGCTAGTTAGCTTTCTCATTTGCCTGGCTACAGGCAGTGGTCCTTACTTTGGTCAGCTGTCCCATCAATAAACGTGTCATAAACAGGCTGATTAAAAGGAATATGGCCAGAACAGATAAATCCCACATCCTAGCTCCCTAAATAAGTAGGAGTTTGTGTGCCATGGGGATGGATCCAGAGTCATCTTCCCATGATAAAGATGTCAAAAGATACAATACTGAAAATAACATGTGTTCATCTATATAAAAACAGAAATGGGTTATGTATTCTCTAATCTGCTATTTTAAACCCATAAGTAATTTTTACAAATATGAATCACAATTATTTAATGCCAAATATCTTTTAAGAACTGAACAGTTCTGTAAATATTTATATTTTACAGATGGAAGCTAAAATACACTGAGAACTCACACATGAAATTATAAACATGTTCCTTCTATTGCTCTGTCCCCCATTTTAATTTTTACTTCTCCTCATTGGCGGAACAAGTGGTACCACATGCTTAACAGCAGTTCCTGTTGCCAGGAGCATTTATAGACAACAATTCTAATCACAGCTTTGATGCTCACTTGAGCAAGTTACTTCACCCCACTATGCTATATGAAGCTGCCCATTAAGCCAGAACACTTATCTCAGAATTGTTTTGATGGTTAAATTAAAATGACACGTGTGAGGTGTCAGGCTTATAGTAGGCATTCAAAGGATGGTAGCAATTATAGTTATTACTATTAATATTGGAATTATACCTAACTTGAATACTTTCTGAGGCCCTGGGCTATTATCAGAGAAGGTGAGCAGTGGTTTGCTGTGGCTTATGAATATCAGCGCTGCATGGACAAATGAGGTCACTGGGAAAGGGAACAAGTCAGAGATGGTTGGGGAATGTCTGAGGCAGAAGGGGAGATGCTGGCTCAGAGCTTCCGTCTCAGCTTTAGTTTCATTTACAACAGTACATAATTTCAGCTGCACATAAGAAACCTTGCCACCTTTGCTCAGTAAAATACAAATCACTGACTACCCGATTTTATTTTAGGCAGTTAGATAGTTAGTACATCATTAATTCCTGCACATCCTCAAGCTCAGTATCACTGTCAGTTCAGTTTTATTTCCACCTCCTTTCCAAGCTCCCTGGTTGGAGGTAAAGACCTGTTCTCGGAGTGTCTCCGGGTATTCTTAGGCAATATAAATCTTTAGGAGCTCTTCCTTTTTGAGACAATTTACAACTCAAAACAGCAACACATTTTCTTTTCAGAGCAGAAATACCAACAATAAAAATGGAGCAGCTCTGAAATATGCATTACTGTAATTAAAGTGATTTGCTCTTTGGAAATTTCAGATATGAATTTTTATTGCGACTATTACTCAATGATGAGTATCATAATTAAAGGGCCTTCCTGAAAATAGTATCTATGCCCACATGTGGATGTCCTGTGGCATTTCTGATTAAAGAATGTGGTCACTGCTGGGCGCCGGTGGCTCACGCCTGTAATCCTAGCTACTCAGGAGGCTGGTATCTGAGGATCTCGGTTCAAAGCCAGCCCAGGCAGGAAAGTCTGTGAGACTCTTATCTCTAATAAACCACTAGAAAACCGGAAGTGGCGCTATGGCTCAAGTAGAAGAGTGCTCGTCTTGAGCTGAAGAGCTGAGGGACAGCACCCAAGCCCAGAGTTCAAGCCCCATGACCGACAAAAAAAGAAAAAAGAATATGAACACTGCCAAATGGCTCTAGTCAAGACTCTGCCTTTCTCTTGACACCTGTGGACATGCTCTAGGCCAGTAGGTGCTCAGAGTGGTGTTTCCTGGTGCAGTTGTGGAAGCTGTTAGCAAATGGGTCTTAATGGAATGGTCAAAAGTGGCCGGGCATGTTAGTCACTTTCTGTCACTACAACATACCTTAGAAAGTCAACTTAAAGGAGGAGAATTTTTGGCTCAGGAGTTCAGAGGTTTCATGGTTGGCTATCCTTATTGTTTTGAGTTGGGGAGCAAGATGCTCACCTCAGAGTGGTGGTGATGAAAGAGAGTGAGAAAGGAAGAGAGGGAGATAGATAGATAGATAGATAGATAGATAGATAGATAGATAGATAGATAGATAGATAGATAGATAGATAGATTTTTGAATCAGGAAAAGAGAGCACACAGGTAAACAAAGGTATGCCCCAAGTGACCTACTTTCTCTAACTAGATCCTATCTGGTACAGTTTCGACCTCCTCCCTATAGTCCACTCAATTATGAATTCACTAGTGCTTCAATTGATCTATTGGTAAAGTTAGATCCTCAGTGTCCCAAGGCCCCTGCACCAGCAACCAAGACTTTAGCACTATGGGGGATAGTTTAAATCAAAACCATAACACTGGAAAAGTTGATTCTCTATTGAAATGCAATGCTCATAAGAGAATAAATAAACTGTGCAGAAAAGTGCAGAAAAAAAAGTAAAAACGAAAAGGGACTATTTGGGAAGAGAAAGAAGACCAGAGGAAGGAAGGAGGGAGGATAAGAAAGGGTAACGGAGAGAGGGTGTAAATAATCAAGATACATTTTATATATGCATAAAAATGTTATAACAAAACTAATTTTTTTCACAATTGATATATGCTAATAAGAATTTTTACAAGACACTTATATACATTTTGTACTATGTAAATATTTTCATTTAATTGAATGCCAGAATACTTTTGGAGAATATGTCACATTTCTATATAACATTCTGTGGAACAGTATTCTATGACATGCCAGTTTGGGTAATATTAGCTATTCACTGATATTATTCTTAGGTTCATAACAAATCTCTTGAGAGCTTTTAGAAATAGATCAATGCCAGTGGTCTGCCCTACCACTTTTTAATTGACCTGGAGTGATACCTAGGTATTGATACCTAGGTATTGTTTTTAAGCCTCCTTTCCCTAGATGAATCTAATGCCCAGTCAGAGCTGAGACATTGGGCCCCTGACTTATACCTATCATCCATCTGAATTATTCATTTTCTAGTACATGGAGCTAGAGTGAATAAGTAGAAACTAACTTTCTGAGGTTCTAATACGTTAGAGAAAGAAATTTGGATGTTTAGGTGATGTATCGATTTGTTGTTTGTATGGGCTCAGTCAATCTGCACTTCTCTCTCCTTGACTGTGACCATTTTCCATAGGGAGAGGGAAGACCTACCCAGAACTTAACCTGAAGAAGAGCTGCATCTGTGGGTATACTGATTTTATGCAAGTGAAGAATACTTTTTCCTCTCAAAAAATGGCAAGAACCCCTGCTGTAGATCAACATACTAAGGTCTCTCTGCGATTTATGACAGCCTATTTCTTATTAAGCTAGAAGCTACTAAAAGCTCCTGAGATGTTCCTCATTTGTGTCATTTCCCTGGAAATAGAAACAGGACAGAAACCTGGCCGGTAGAACCTCAGAAGGACATGATGTAAAATTTTGTTTATAATTTGTCCCCTGTACCTGAGCTTTCCTAGAGTTTCCTAAAATAGAAAACATTCTTTTTCCTCATGAAAGAGCCAACATTTATTAAGCAATACCAGCAAGAAAAACTGGATTTTTTTATGTAGAAGGTTAATTTCATATCCTATTAAGCAAACAACAATCTTCATCTTTTTTTATTTAGGAGTGTATAACAAAATGGCCTTTAATACTTATTATCTATAATATGTTAGGATAAAGTCAGACTCTGTCCATATTGTCATCTCATTTAGACCTCACAAAATGCTTACAGTGAAATCACTTGTGCCACTTTCAGGCACTAAGAGACTAAAGGTATGAGAGCAACCAAGCTGGGCTATGAACCCACATCTGGTAAATATGATGGCCAACTGGATGGATGAGCTGATTTCCACTTCTGCACATCCCACTACCAGAGCAGGAGGCTAGATTCCACACGAACTCACTAACATGCTCACAGTTAAGAAAGTGGCAGGTTTTCATCTCGCCTGAATATTGGCTCTCATTTTATTTTGAATCATGTTCAAAATAGCATCTAAATTTCATAAAGAAGTTGCATCTGAGTTTCTCCTCTGTGTCCTGCTCTGGGTTTTGAAACAGAATTGTTCACACTTTGAGGAGAGTAGCATGTCCCATTCTCTGGGTTCAGGCTTCAGTACTTAAACACACAAGTGGGAGATCACTCCTAAAGGGAAACCACACAACCTGTGTATTAGACCTGGGTTTAGGCTTTAACTGTGACCTATTAACTCAGTGAACTTCAGTGACCTCTTCAGGCCTCTATTTCTTCATCTGTAAAATAAATTATGATATTTATCTCACAGAGTTGCAGATGAGCCAGGTTACAGCTCATGTCTCCTGAATTTAATTTCCAGTAGAAACACACAATCAAATGCATAAAAGAAACTTGAAATGCATTCCAGCTTTCCAAAACTTGTCATCTATGAAGCTCAGATTCCACTTTGCTGTCATTTGTTGATTCTTTCATTCAATCATCAACTTATCACTTTATTTGTTCAATAGATATCTGCTGAGCATCTACTATGTTCCAGGTATGGCATTTTGTGTAATATACTGAAGACACAGCAGTTTGCAAGTACCTGAGAGTCTAGCTAAGGTAAATTTGGCTGGGATCTTTATTTTATCTTATTTTTGGCAATACCGAGTTTTAAACTCAGGGTTTTGTGCTTGCTAGGCAGGCACTCTATCACTTGAATTATATTCCTAGCCTTTCTTTGCTTTAGATACTTTTCCGATAGTGTTCTGTGTTTTCTTGTCAGAGTGATCTTCCTATCTATACTTCTTGTGAAGTTGGAATCTCAGATGTGTGCCACCATGCCCAGTTTGTTGGTTGATAAAGGAGACTCATTATTTTTTTTTTTTTTGCCCATATTAGCCTCAATCTGTCATCCTCAAAATCTCTGTCTCCCTGTAGCTTGTTTTGTTGAAATATAGTATCATCTTCCAGCCTTATATTTTTATATATGCCCATTGTAGGTACAAAGAGATGAAACTTGCATCCTAATTAGTTAGTGTGAATCTACAGAATTAACATGAATGTTAACTGAATCAACAATTATAGTAGATCTACAATTAGTATTTGTCCACTGTTAATTTTAATCACTCTTGAATATGGTTACTTTCTAATCTAGCCAAACCTCTGGAAAAGCAAACAGCAACATTGCTCCATTTTGCTGCTTGAAGTCAGCAAACAGCAGATGCCCAGGTTAATCAACAGAGCTACCTCTGAGTGAGCTCTTACAGTTCAACTGTTTGCTCTATATTAGACTCAAGTCCTTAAGTGGCAAGATTTGTATGGGCCTTCAAAGGCTTGGAATTTAACAAGTTTTGTTATTGAGAGAGAATGCTCACCCATCATGTAGCTTAAATTGACAGGAGCCTGGGTTTCCAGCTGGGAATGGCTTTAACAAGTTGAGAACTAATTTTTCTTCTTTTTCAGTATTTCGTTTCCTTTGTTGGAGAATACCCTAGCAATTGATTCGTTTGTGCATGTGGTCACATTAATTGGCTGGATTATTTTTTAACAACAACAAAAGCAAACAACAAAAACCAAAAGGAAAACTTTATGACAGAGAAGTTCAAGTAGCCTGAGTGGGTAGCCCTAGCATCTGCCGATCAAAGTCCAGGTAACAGACTTATTCTTTGGCTCTTTCCTCTAATGTTTCTCTGGGATAAAAGAGTAGCCTTACTGCTAAGTAGAATGAAGCGCTTTTTAAGGGCAAGATAATTCACAAGATCAGGTATTGCTAAAGTAACCTTGGGGATTTACTTGGCATTTATAATTCGCACTGTCCATGGCTCCTGCCTCTAGTAGAGGCCTGCCAACAAGCCCCGGCTCACCTCCCCCAAGATCCCATGGTCACCAGGCCTTCCTTTCATCAGGCAGCTAAGACTGGGGAATAGCACCTATTTTCTATGCACCTTGTCGTTCTGCACATTAAGACTTCCTGCTCTAAGGCGGGTGCCGGTGGCTCATGCCTGTAAACCTAGCTACTCAGGAGGCTGAGATCTGAGGATCTCGGTTCAAAGCCAGCCTGGGCAGGAAAGTCCATGAGACTCTTATTTCCAATAAACCACTAGAAAACTGGAAGTGACACTGTGGCTCAAGCGGTAGAGCGCTAGCCTTGAGCTGAAGAGCACAGGGACAGTGCCCAAGCCCAGAGTTCAAGCCCCATGACTGACAAAAAACAACCCAAAATAACAACAACAACAACAAATCTACCTGCTCTGATATGGTTTCCTTCTTTTGCAGTAGATCAAGGGTAGGGAATGAAGACATAATTCGTGATACAATATTTATAAAACTCTTCATTTGCCAGAAAGAAGTGACTACCTGTGTCCAAACATCTGCCCCCAACCTCATCCCATGCTTCACCTCAATCCTTACATCTGAGGCCCACTTGAATCATCTTCTCCAGCTGACAACCAGACAGCCAACAAAATATTTTTTCCTGTTGCTGGGTGACTGGGAGTATTTTGAAAACAAGTCCTATAAATATGGCAGCGGAATGTTCTGCCATTGGTTGGTTGGGCTTTCTGTGCAATGCTGACGCATTGAGGCTGGCAGAGAAGTGACAGGTGGGAATAGCCAGGCACATATATTACTGGACTGATGTTCCACTGGAGAGGAAAACTATTTCAAGGCTGAGTGACAACTATAACATACCCTGTTAGAAAAAAAATAAATCTCCCTGAGTCTACATTCAGGAATCTGAAGAATAGTTAAGGGAATACTGCAGAGAAAAGGAGAGGTGGGGGAAAGAAAACCCACAAATAACCACAAGGTTGTCTTACCCTCAAAAACCCTGCTTTTCATGGTCTGATGATAATTCTTTCTATTCAAGAAATATGCAGGTATTTCTACACATCTTTTGTAGAATGCTTGTTGGTATTTTCCTTTCTTCCCTCCCTTCCTTCCTCCCTCCCTCTTTCCCTTCCTTCCTTCCTTCCTTCTTTCTTTCCTTCCTTCCTTCCTTCCTTCCTTCCTTCCTTCCTTCCTTCCTTCTTTTGTTCTTTCTTCCTTCTTCCTTTCATATTTAAGTTCAAACTAGAACCTCATCCTTACTAGGCAGGAGCTCTAGCCCTTTATGAACTATGCCTCCAGCCCTTATTTTGTTCTGGTTAGTTCTGAGATAGGGTCTTCCTTCCCACTTAGGAATGTTCTTGGACCTTGATCTATCTATTTTAGGCTAAGATGACATGGGTATACCACTGTGCACACTTATGCTCACCTTCTTTTGTTGGGATGTTGAGATGGAGTCTTATGGACTTTTCTGGCTGTGCCGGCTTGGAACATTGACCCTTCCAATTTCAGCTTCTCATGAAGCTAAAATGACAACTTTGTATCATTGTGTCCAACTGTAAGTTGGGAAGAGGTTTTGCGAACTTTTCTGTCGGCTGTCCTTGACCTTCAGTCCTCCTATCCCATCCTCAAGTGGCTATGTTTATACAGCTCAAACTTCTTTTAGGAAATAATTTTCAAAGGTGCCAAGAAGGACTTTTAATTTTTTCTTCATTTCTTTATTTCCAGTATCCCCTTCTTCACCTTTTTCCTCTGACCTTCAAGTCAGGCATCACAGGATGTGGTCAGCGTGATGGGTAGCACTGGCTGAAGTTTATCTCATCTGTCCATTTAAAATATTTGCCTTCTAGGGGGAGGATAAGCACTGTCCTGTCTAAACATCTTTGGGATTCATCTTTGCAGTCACAGAGAACTGTTTGGACACAAGTAACTGCCTTTGCTAACACCAGGTTAATGGTTCACACACAAATCTGCCAGAGAGCCTCTAGGAAAGAATGCCCCTCTGTTAATTGAATTCTAATGAGGCCAGGAAGTAGATTAGAAATTGAGCCATTTTACTATTCTTTTCAAGCATTGGATGTAAGGATTTTTGGCCTATTTGATCTGTAGTCTCCACTAGGTCATAATTAATTTGTGAAGAAATAACCAGAAGTACTTTGTAGGTTATTGGTTGATCTGGCTAAAGGGGATTTTTTTTAATGGTTATATATCAGAGACTCCAGCAATCAATAACAATAGAAAGATGCTGGTCTGGAATGAGCTAATAAGATAGTCATTAATGAGGAGTTCCTGGGCCAATTGAATTGGAATGTTCATGGAAGTCATATTTATCTGCCTTCACATATTTGGATGAAAATCATATGAGAGTGACTGTCAGAGGGATTATGTGTGGAACTAGAAATCCCCTAATGGTATAATAGAATATTCTGCTTAAAACTATAATCTAGCCACTATACTTGGGAAACTACTTCACCAGACAGATCACTTGAAGGTGTCACCCAGAATCTACACAACCTGAGAGAGTCATTGTGATCATCTCACCTGTGCCCCAGGAAATGTCTTCCACCATAAAAAAGGGCATGGGCCCTGAAACTCACTATTTGAAAGTTATGTGCATCTATAACTCATCTGGGAAGGGCAGAGAATATGTTTCCTGCTGGTGACCCTCTTTTTTCTAGAAGAATGGGTCCTTATCTCACTTTACCCATCTATTTTTTCACCTGGATACTGGCATTTTTTCTCTGAGCAAATCCCTCGTCAGAGAAGTGTATTCATTATCTTGCCCATGTAATTGTAACTACTCTTTACAAGTATTTTCACAATAAAAAAAAAGACACACACACACAAATAATCCAGAGTTGATTGATCCAAGAATAGATATGTAAACCAATCTTGGAAGATTGTCTAAATCGAAACATGGGAACCATTCCTTTCTACAGGGTTGTGCTGAAAAATGAGAACCTAGGATCTAACAGAGGACCCATTTACTCCTCTTGGAATAAAGCCTATGTACCTAGCACACCTGAGGACTAGAAGATGCAATGTCCCAAGGTACCACTTGGGCGCTTGTAGAGTCACAGCAGCCCGCCCTGGGAGTGGCTAGTTAGTTCTGAGGGCAGCATTTGGCTTTGCAGGAGCCAAGTTCATGGACAGTTTTTCCTTTGGGTATGCACTGCCATCCCATTTGTAACATTTCCTCATAAGGCCTCGGGTTTATGTACACAGTATAAAAGCAGATTTTACATCTGGGACCTTGCACCCTACTCCAACCTGCTTTCTCATGAGTCAATTTACCATACAATGAGAGAATGAGCTCCTGCGGGGAGAGACGATCAATTAGAGTGGAGAGCAGACAGAGACATTTCCATCACTAGACTTTAGGGACCCTTGCTTGTTTAAACACTAAGCTTTTCTCTTGAACACAGCTCCTCAGAGAATCGGAACACAGTAAAGCTGTTTTCAAGGGGATCACTGATGGTTTGAAAGATATCTCAGGCGGAAACATAAATTTCTCCATGGTTTTCAAGAGGGAGCAATTCCTTTGATTTTTTTCATGTTGGAGCAATGCAAACAAACATACTCCTCCCTCAGCCTTGCTTTTCCCTTTCCTTCTGGCTTCTTAGTCTTTTATATTAGAGGTAAGGGGAAGAGAACAAAGTGTTCTTCTTCAAAAGCTGGATTTGTGTTTCATGTAGTTGTTTGACAAACTTGAGCACAGCAATGAGGACAGCCACCTGCTCTTGCAGAATTCACACAGAGCTGGTTTCCACAGAGCCCCTTTCTGTCTCCAGAAAGGTCAGAGGTGAATTATGATGGCTGTTAGGAAATGAACCCAGTAGCAAGAGGACTGGGATCAGTCGGCACAAGAATTGTTTGAAATGTGTGCTTTAGAAGTGAAAAAAATCATTGTTCTTATCCCTGGAAGTTGATATAGCAGAGTGCTAGTGGCTGGAAAAGCCCACTGCTGAAGCAGAGGCTGGACTGCCTTCCCAACCGTGGAGCCTCAGGAGTAACACACACGTATATACGTATTGAAATCTGAACTTACATCTCAAGGAACAGAGCCAAGATTATACCAGACTGGAAGGAGATGGCTGAGTAAAGGCCTAACAAAAAAAGAACCCCACTGCCATTTCAAAAAGAGAACATTACAAATTCAGTGTGTTCATCCACATTTCAAATTTTAAGTTTGGACATTGGAATTAACTGGACATTTCTCTCTGCCACAGAAAGTAAGACAAACAATAGAAGGGTTTGTGAAGACTGAGTTAATTCTCAGATACCTCAAACAGTGTTGGCAAGTGATGTCACATTCAGTAAATGGTTTGGTATTCCAGGTAACTGTTACACTCCTTGGACTGAACTTACACAGAGGAGGAGAATCCAGAGTGTCTCAGCAGCAGGCACAGAGACCTCCAAGTTAGCAGTGTGGTTCCTCCCTTGGCTGCCTGCTATATAAGCCAGATTCTGCTTGCAGAGTCTCCTGAAGATGCTCATTGTTAAGGTTGAGCTGGACAAGAGTGATGGACGTACTCTGGACAGGCAAAAATGCCACAGCTATAGTAGCATTATTCTTCAGGAAAAGCAGTATTTGAAGGTATGTGATGGTTGGGACCATGTTATCCTGCAGCAAGCCCAGCAAATGTATTTTAAAGTCTATCCACCTGTAGAAACTGAACTTTAGAACAGTATTTAAGCCTTTTATTCCTGGATAGGTTGAAAAAAGCCTGATTCTAAAGTCTCACTAGTTCTTTTTATACTGTCTGCATCCACATGTGTGTTGCAGAGAGGAGAGAGGAGCTTGATTTAATCAAGTCTTGGAGATCAATGACTTCTAGGGTCAACTACAAGGCAAGCTGCTGTATCCCTCCTCCAATTGATAAGGCAAAATGTCTTATGAGCCTAGATTCCTTCTACAATTTAGCCTTGGTAAGAAAACTTCTAGAATTTACTGCTTTTGTGTTTGAGCCAATTATAGGGCCTGAACTCAGGGCCTTGTACTTTCATTTGACTCACTCAGTGCTGGCACTATACCACTTGCACATCTCCACACCTGACAATTCATTGGCTAATTGAAGGTAAGAGCTTCATGGAATTTTTGGCCAGGCTGGCTTTGAATCTCAATTCTCAGATCCTAGCTCCCCTGAGTAGCTGGGATTACAGGTATGATCCATGAGTTCTAGGCTTAGAATTTACTGCTATGGTGAGACAATCTATTGATATATTTTAACTTTTAATTAAAATTCTCTAATCATTCTATTAGAAGACTTTTCTCTTTAATTCCAATTAAATGATTGAACCTCTGGGTGAAAACATCAGCCTGGATTGCACGACAGTTTTAGAATGTTCTCTGTGATTATTCTTGTTCATAATGCTTTGTTTTAATTCTTTGGTTTTACATATATGAGCACCCAAATTCAAAGACAGAAAAATCCCACAAAGATATTGTGTCTTTGACTGTAGATGTTCTGATGTCCAACTAATGTGCTGTCTATGTACATTCCACAAAGTGTTTCTAAGGGAGCAAAGAACATTCCAAACAGTACTGCTACGTGCAACATTCTGGCAAGGGAGGAAAAGATACTTTATCAATTCACCAGCACTGGTCATGAAAGGAATGAATTTGAAGGGTTAGGGGACACCCACATAGACAGCCAGGTTCAAGCCCTAGGCCGCCGGCATGCTGTGATTACACACAACAATAAAAATAATTAATGGAGCATCTGACCCCATTGACTTTCAGATACTGACCACACAACCTCAACAATTCCCATTCCCTCCTTGATGACTCCCCTGCTGCTTCAGCCTGCCTGGCTGGACTGCGGGGGAGTATAGGAGCCTTTTTCTGGCTTTGTTCATAAGGCTGAACCAAAGGAGAGAGTTCCCCCTGACTTTCCACTCTTGTGCCTGGGCAAATAAATCAACTTCCGACATTACTAACATATTCCAGGTCATACATAAACACAAACATTATTAGATCTCAAAATTACTTTTAAGTTACTATCTTTTGGGTTTTAACCATTTCCCTATAAACATGGCTCAGAAAATTCTTACATGGAGCAAGGATGGCACCCAGTGGCCAAAGTGTTTCATCTCAGACCCTGTTTTCTCATGGATCTTCATTTCCTTATCTTCCTGAGGACAATGCACTGCCACCACACCTTTTCCTGAAGCAAGAGTTGAAATTCTAAATCTCTGCATTATATTTCCAAGTTGAAGCAAGTGTGATCATGCATGTGCACACACAGACACACATCCAAATTGAGGCATTATTAGGGGTTAATTCAGAAAAAGGCCTTCAAATTTTTTCATGTGCATTGTGTTGAAATCATCACACCTCAGATAAACATCAGAGATGTCCCTAAGATCAAACATCACATGGGAACTATTATATCAATGTAATCCCAGTTGCACACTCCTCAGTTTCTATCTTCCTTGAGTCGCTAGTTCCTAAGTTCTCATACCTTAAACATAAGACTTTATCTCCTGACAAGTGCTTTACATTAAACTGATGTTCACAATCTCATATCCTTGTTATCTTTCTTACAAGGTACTTGGCAGGCCTGGGGAGCACTTTATTATCATAAAGTGGGACTGCTCTTCTGCTTTTGAGCTTTCCAGATGTCAAGAGATTTCTATAGAGCTAGATAGTCAGATAGGTGAGATGTCAGAATAATGGATCATTACTCTCTTGCTAAGAATGATGCAATGTCTCCATAATGCTTACCACCTGCAATTTCCCTAGGTTTCTAAGCAGTCTGAAACCATGGGGCAAGAATCCACATGGATAGCACACCATAATCCAAAGAGAAATTTCTAATAAAGCAGTGCTGCATATTAATTAACCAAAGAGTACCACAAATAGTCTTCTTAAATACTTAAGCTCAGCTGAAAATTCTCTTAGACTTTTTCACCATGCATACTGAATAGCCTCCAAAACTGTCAAAATGGCACCAAGGTTATAATAATAATAATAATAATAATAATAATAATAGCTGAATCAAAAGAAATGACTTCTGGACACTGTACAAAAGGAAATCTACTCATTACCTGACTCATATAATCCCTCTGTACATCACCCTTATAATAATAAATTAATTATTGAAAAAAGAAGTGACTTCTAGATAAAATTCCACAATGTTGCTTCTGTTTTCCTACTCTGCCCTTGAAGAATAGTATTGATTTTTTTAAGATCAAAGCAGAACATTGGAGAGGGAAAATGTCAAAGCACGTGGGTCCATTTTTATTCATGCTTCTTTTGTGTTTGGTCTGTTTTTGAGAGAGAGTGTTGCTCTGTAGTTCATACTGATCTCAAACTCACTATATAGTGAGGCTAGACTCAACTTACGATCCTCCTGGCTCAGGCACCCAAGTACCAGGATTATAGGCATGTACCACACAGCACACTTTATTTTTTGTTTCTTGACTTTTAGTTGGTTCATATGTGCAATACAAATAATGTAAACCCTACCTATCAAATAGTTGAGAAGCTCATGTGAGCTAATGATGTGAGATGTTTTTATGTCTACTCCTCTTTTTCTGTATTTAAAACACTTTTACTGGGCTGGGAAGGTGGCTCAGTGGTAGAGCGCTTGCCTTGCATGCTTGAGGCCCTGGGTTTGATTCCTCAGCACCACATAAGCAAAAAGAAAAAAGCTGGAAGTGGTGCTGTGGCTCAAGTGGTAGAGCACTAGCCTTGAGCTGAAGAGCTGAGGGACAGCACCCAGGCCCAGAGTTCAGGCCCACGATTGGACCCAAAAAAACCCCAACACTTTTACTAAACGTTTATTTATAGGAAGCATTAGTATACAATGTGAATATTGATAAGATTAAGACTTGTTTTACCTAAAATAATCACTTTTCTCCTCATGAGTATTATTACATTTTATTACCCCTCAAGTACAGTCATCATGACAGACTTTGAAAAGTTACATATAAGATATAGTGAAATCAAGCTGAGCCAAATTTTCTACCAAACCCTAAAATTCTTAAGTAGTTATTCAATTCAAATGCTTGAGTATTCAAGAATCATTTAAAAGAAATCCCAAGATATTTTGACAACATTTATGCTGCTTTGTGTTTTATTGCCCCCTTTCCTTCTAGAGGTAAACTTTGTAGGCCCTTAAAGTTATAGCACTTCTTAGTTAGAAATGGCTTTGTTTTGCAGGTGAGAAACTTGAAACTCAAAAGTTTTAAATAAAGTAGGAGGTCTGGTTGCTGCTCTGTCTGTTGACTATTTGTTTGCTCTTGTCCTGCTGTTTCTGGTCTTACAAGGACTACACATAATGGCAATGCTAGCTCCTGAGACTCCAGAGCATGCTCAGATTAGACATTCTCCACTCACGTTATATTTCATGTGATGCTTTGGAACTGACAGAATCATGAGTTAAAACATAGTTTTAACAGTTCAGATGGCTCCATTTCCAAAGAAGAAACAACAACAACAAAACCAGAAAACCAAGCCGTGAAGAACTACCCAATAGGTATATGATTTTAAAAACAGGTAGAAGAGTCAAATTACAGAACAAAACAAAATTACACACACACGAAAAAACAACCCCAACAACAACAACAACAAAATCTGAGAAAGCTATTTTGAGGGCTGAAAAAATGATAAGGCTTTAAGAAAATTTAATCAGCAGGATGGTAGTAGTAGAACACCAGTAAATAAACTTATTTATAGAGGAAATTGCTGAAACAACTGGAAACAATTATGAAGAAGCAAGAAGCCTCTTCTCACAGCAGAGAAGAGAAACAATCCTACTGCAGAGAACTCCAAAGAGAATATGGCCAGAACTTATCTTACATAAACAAAACAAATCCCTTTATTTTCATATAGCTTAGGTTACATGGGGAAACTAGGAAACAAACAACTGAGAACATTTATTAAAGCAAGGGGTTTTAAGTAAGAGAAAGCAAGGACTGATACAATAATGTTCAGACATTCCTTTTGTCATAAGTCTCCATTTCATTATGCTCTATAAGTCCTCCTGCCTTAAAAATGACAAACAGTTTAATGAATTAGTTCATAAGGTGGGAGTTTTTTCAGCATTAAGCTACAAAGCATGACTGGAGGTGATATAAGTGTTTTAAAAATGAAGAAGCCAAGAATTCTCTCTTAAAAAATGCTCCTAGTATAACCATTTGATTAGACAGAGGCAATGCAGGTTTGTACTGCAAGGTAGGAAGCAGTAAGTATGAGGAAAAGGAAGGCCAAGTAAGGTCATTTTGCCTGAAGGACAGCTAGAAAAGCTCCAGGAAGAGAGGAATATTAAGGTGAATCCAATGGATTGTTAGGCCCTTAAATGTTCAGAAATGGGAACTGGGGCATGGAGGCAAATATAAGAAAGAACTGGAGTGGGAAACATTTAATACTACCAATGAAGGACATTGGTGAGTGACAACATAGCAAACAGCTTGGAAAAGTGAACTAGAGTTTAGAGTACTTTTAATGTCAAATAAGAGGATTGAAATGGACACAATCAAGAAACTCATAGAGGATGCTAAGCTTTGTGAGCAGCACCTGGCACCAAAAGTGGACTGTTCATCTGGCAGCAGGGTTCAGGGCGAATTTGGGGGAAGAGGGTTCTGTGGATGCTGAATGATCAGTGAGGGGAAATCAGCCATGGTGACTGCTAAGCTGTTCCTGGAATGAGCTCAGTCATTTCCTGGCTCCACATCTATCCTTGCACAAGGCTTGAAATAAAGGGAAACCAGGAAGAAGGTAGTGATACAGTTTCGATCTTGGGTTCTGGAATATTTTGATGCCTTTGGCCACTCTAGTTCCCTTCACAGGTCAGAGGTCAGGGCTCTTAGTGGGCTCCCCTCTAAAGGATCACCACCAGACCTACCACAACTGGCAACCAAAATGAATTGCCTTTATTTTACTGCCTTGGGTCCTGACTGCCTGGGCCTCTAAGTTTGACCTAAAAGGAGTGCAGTGAACTCAGCTCTGTTAATCAGGGGCTAGGAGAAGGTGTGAGAAAGCCTTAGGACTCCATTCTTCTTCCGAGTTCCCAGTGGCCTTCTGGAGACATTGTGCCTGCTTTGTTTTCAAAGGGAAAGAAGTGACAAATAGTGGCTGTATAAGTTGATCTGAGGTGAGCTCAGGGTCATCACAGGATGTATTCGGGTCAGGCAGGTCCTTGAAGAGTCCTCAATCCATAGCCAGCAGAGCTCAGCAGGAGGGAAGGCCAAGCTGGCCTTACAGACCTGGTCCCCACAAACCACTCCCTCCCCAGCAATTTCAGTACTCAGGAGTGACAAAGTACCACTGAGTGCTTTAGTACAAGGCACTCCACATACTTATGGACAGGGCCTGAGCAGTGCTGGCTACTGGCGTGGGAGCAGAAGATGCCCTTTAAAGGCACTGTACTGAGGTGGCTGCCCCCCCCCCCAGTCAGTTTCCCTCTGGAAGTTCAATAACTCTACCTGATGGAGAAAACAAAACAAAAGCAAAAAATACCCAAAATGTAGACATCAAGCTCAACGTGAACACCATTTAAAGTCAAACCAACCCCCTAAATTAGAGATACAAGGATGAAGGAGGAGTCAGAATAGGTCAGCTGTAAGGTGAACTAAATTGCATGCACATAGCTGTGGTGTTCTCATTTAAACCCCGTGGAAATCATTGAAGTGCACTGGGAAGCTGTGATGAAATTCCTAAAAGCAGCATTTCTGAGAGAGAGAGAGAACTAAGAAGTAACCAGAGAAACAAGCCACAATTTGGGGTCCTTTCTGGAACTGAAGTGTTGGCCTATCCCAGGCTGTGGAGGAGGCTCAGAAGCAGCAGCTGTCTGGAGGGAGAGGATGTAGAGTTGCTTCTACCCCCATGAGGTGGCATGATCTATCCTGTCTCTATCATGGGTGACCTTCCAGGGGGGCCACTCCTCTTAATTCCTGCTGTTACCTTGTGCTGGGTGGAGGTCATCATGTGACTGGTTCTCTGCAGAATGTATTCTTCATAAATGGGTACTGCAGGGCAGGGCTTTTCCACATTTAGGAAATGGTAGCCATGGCAGTGGGCAGTGGTTACTGTGTGTGGTGCTTCTGTGCCAAATAGGGACAAGACACTCATTTACTAAAAGGCATCCCTCCCCAACCGGGGCTAGCCTGGTGCATGGGATAGCCGTCAGTCCTGCCTGCTCCCCGAGGATCGTGTGAGGACACGTGACAGACGCAAGCCATTGACACACCAGTATCAGCCATGCTGAAACCTAAAGCTTTTTTCTTCATAAGACTACTTCTTGAACCAAAGTGCTTCTCAAACATGAGAAAACAGCCTTGAAAAATCACATCCGTGGCTTAGTCTGCAGAGGAGGCCATATCATCCTGTTTTGGCCATTCTTATTGCAGCACAGGGCTCTTCTATTCTTGGTACTTTATTTTATTTACTTTACCAGGATATTAATCTGTGGGCTGAGGCATTAGCATGGAAAACTTGAAATATGTACAAGGGAATCCAAATGCAAACAGCCAACTTGAGTTACTAGCTTTTAATTACCGCGGCCGTTACAGTGACGTAAATGAGTCTCTCTGATTGCAGCTGTAACCCATGTAGTTCTGAATTGGAAGAAGGGGTGATTGAATTGGCAATATAACATGAGGACATCTACCAGTTGGTTTTAATTGGTAAATTGGCAGTATATAGGGATAACCATTTGGTCTGTCCATAGCACTGGAAACCAAGGCAAGTACATAAAATCACAGGAGCATATAATTGGTGTACTAAACTCATTTTCTTATGTTATCCCAGCTGGCATCTCCAGGTTATTAAAAGCCTTTAAAACCACCATCTTCAAAGAGATCTAATTGTCAATATGGTCTTTGTACATTAATCCGGTTAGCACAGAGCTGAATAGATATAAACAGGCAACTAAAATCTACACAAATTTTCTATATACAACTTTCTTATTTCAAGTTCATGAAAGACCAATAAATCTTAATGAGTATACAAACCATTTTGTGTATCCTGGTTTCCTCATTAGATGCATAAGGCAATCAACCCATAAAAGGTAATTTATTAACAGTATAAATTGAATCAGACTTTTAAAGATGGTTAATTCACTTGTTCCAGAAAGTGCTATGATCTTTGTGACTATTTCCTGAGGTATAAATGACACATCAGAATAAGGAAAAATAAGTCCAGGTTCTGACAAATCAGAACTGTAGCTGGAAAGTCTTGGGATACTTATAGCAATGTTTTCAACTCAAATCACATGGCATCTATCTACTACTAAATATCCGTCAGTGATTTTTTTTGCCAATGGGAGAACTAAAGTTACTCAAAGCAAAGAGAGAACAACTGTACCCTGTCATTCTAGAATAGAGAAAGAAATCCCAGGAAATGAAGAAGTATGTGAAAAGAAGACCAGATATAAAGAAGGGTAAGGTGGCATCAGCTTCTCAGTATAAGTAGTTGAGATTTACTACAGCTTATATACAATATGCCTTATATACAGCCTTCCTTTAGCCACACCATCTGGGAGTACAAGTTAAAGGAAATTAAGAGCAATTAGTGCTGCATATCAAAATCTCTATATTATAGGATCTGCATTTTTCCTTCTTCCTGGGCGGGTTCAGTGTTTACATTATCTGTCCTTACAACGTGACCATTCAACCTGCACTGATCCTCTCATTCTCTGCTGATCATGCTGGAATGGAAGGGGCCCTCACTCTGGTCTTTAGTGATGTTCCTGCCACTGAGGTGCCACCTTCTGGTGTGTGCTGCTGTCAGTCTAGGGGCTGAGTTATGGTGAGGGGGTATGTGTGTAATGTGCTTGAACCACTATTAAGTCTGTTTTGTTCACTCATGTTCTAGCTAAGAGCATGAATCCATAGACAACTGAGATAAGGGACAGATACATTTTATGCTGGACTTGCAGTCATCTAAATAGCGAGGTTTATGGAATTTTCACTTTAATTAGGAAAGAATTCTTTCTCTCTTCCTCCCCCCCCCTTTTACTGAGGTTTGAACTCAGGGCTTTGCATTTGCCAGGTATGCACTCTACCCCGAGTCATGCTTCCAGCCAGGGAAGAATTATTGACTCAGACGGATCTCAGTTTCTTATGTGAATAATAACCACATCTCACTGAGCTCTCAGATACTTCTGCACCCCAGGTTTGGTGCAGCTGGGGCTTCTGCTGAGGTTTGTCATATGTTTGGGTGTTTTTGACATCCATATCTCTTTTAGCACCAGATGTTGAAATCCTTTCTTCCCAAATACTGTACTGGTCCCAGAGGAGTACAAACATCAACTGTCCCTTAATGCATGAAATCTCATCGGTAACTCTGATTCTGGATTTCAAATAAGTACCCCTTTTTCCTTTTTCAGCTATCCTTATTTTAAAAGGCATCACAAGAAACAAAGGTTAAAGTATATTCAAATATAAACATGGCTTGTCTTTCAATATCGGCCAAAGCAAAGCTTTGTCTTCCTGAGATTCAGCTAGCTACATACAGTGTTAGAAAAGTGTCACTGTGTTATCTTCCAGCCTGGAATTTCTAGAAATACTTTTGTACTCTCAATGTGCAGGATTATTTTAAGCCCACTACATTTTAATGTTATTGCTGCTGTTACAATAGACACCAGCTACCAATTACAATAACGTTTTATTTATATATCAAGAAAAAAAGCCATTTGGTTAAAATTATCAACTATATTTCAATTACTTTGTAATGAGATATTAGCTAATATCTTTTGAGAAAATCTAGAGTAAATCAGTTAAGTTAATAATCTTGATAATTTTAAGATGAAATAACCCTATGTTCTCAAATTTAAATACTTCATATTTCCAGCATGTTTGTGAGCTAACAATAGAAAAGTATGGCAAAGTCTAGACAATGGGTTTTTCCGAAGGGAAGAATTAAGTCTAAATGTAGGTCAATAACCTTCAGAAAGTGGACAGCTATGGATTTTAGTTTGCTATTGCTCAGGAAAGGTCCCGTAATTTCAGTCACATTTGTTCACTGTGAGCTTTTCTATGTTTCTTCCTGTCCATCAGGCTCCTCTTTTAGCAATGATAATAAATATAATAAAATATAATAATAGAAAATTTAATCAGAAATTAGGACATTTAGTCAGGAATTCGATATTTCCATAAGTAAGATTTTTAGGTAACTAAACCTTTCTGATATTTTCTTTTATTTTAAACATTATTTGTAAGCTGATACATTAAAAACAACAATTATCTGTACTGATGGCAATACCATGTGATAATTTATGGTACATGTCTACTAAACTTTATTAGCTAAAGCAAAAAACCTAGCTAGGCAGGAGTGGCTCATGATGGTAATCCTAGCTACTCAGGAAACTGAAATCTGAGGATCGTGGTTCAAAGCCAGTCCAGGCAGGAAAGTCCATGAGACTTTTATCTCCAATTCACTACCCCAAATTCCAGAAGTAGAGCTGTGACTCAAGTGTTAGAGCACTAGCCTTGAGCAAAAAAGATCAAGAACAGTGCCTGCGTTCAAGCCCTAGGGTGCATGTGTGTGCGTACACACACACACACACACACACACACACACACGCATGTGCATGCACACACATTAAACATTTTTGCTGTATTAAATATACTGAAGTTTTTATAAGGCATATATGATAGTTATATATATTACCATGATTTTAACAGTCTTTTAATGAATAATTGGTTTGAGTTCTAGAATACTGATGTTCTTTAAATTTATGTAACCATTCATCTATTCATTCATCTATTTAGCTAGTATTGATTGTTACTATGTTCCAAGTAACTTAAAAGGCAGTAGAAATAGAGCAGTGAGTAAAATACAGAAAGCCCTGCTCTAAGGGAGATCATCTTCCAGTCAGTATGTGCTAAAGATGCCAATAGTGTGTTCTTAGATTTCTCAACTTCTAGAACCATAAGCCAAACAATGCTGAACTCCTTATAACTTACTTAGGCTTGTGTACTTTTTCCAGTAAGAGAACAAGATAATATACAGGGTGTTGGGCATTACACATATGGGTCTGGCTGCTGTTTTTTTTTTATTAATAAGTTTTTTTATTGTGAAAATACCGTACAGAGGGGTTACAATTACATGAGCAAGGTAATGAGTACATTTCTTATTAAGCATTGTTGCCTGCTCCTTTGTTTCCCGTTACCATCCCTGCCCTCCCATCTTCCCCACCCCCCACTGCCAAAGTTATAAAGTTCGTTTTTCAACATAACGTCTTGTACATTTTGATTGCTTTGTCTTCCTTCTTAGATGTCAGTTATTTTCTCTGCCTGGTTCCATTTCTCCTTTTGATCTGAGGTGTCATTGTTGGTCTCTTTCCTAAGTGTTTGCCTAATGATAAACCACATTTCTGGATAGGGACCAAGTCGTTAATAGCATGCTTCCTGTCACTTACACACTCATTTCTTCTATTCCTACTTGCAATGTTTGAGGTCTTTGTTCCATTATATTGTTTATGTGACTCAGTTCTAATAATCTGGTTCTATTACTAGGCTCAAAAGTCTCTGTGGCATATTTTTTCCTCAGAGAATGAATATATCTAAATGCAAATAACAAGCATAAAATCTAGCTTTATGGTTGTTGATTAGAGATGGAATCTCATCAGCTTTACTGCCTCGTCTGGACTCGAACTGTGATTCTTTAGACCTCAGCTTCCTGAGTAGCTAGGAAAACAGGTGTGAACCAAAAGTACCAGGCCCACTAAACCTTTTTAAAGGAAGGAAAATGTTTTCTTACCTCCTTATGTATCAACCACTTCTAAAACTGCCTGGAAAATTCAAAGAAACATAGGTCCCATGGTTTCCCCTATTTGCAATAACTAGCATATATCTAGGACAAGCAGAAGAGGTCAAAGCTATGTACATATGACCATATAGCCTGATGTTAAGTGAGCCCCAAGATAGGGACACAGAGGTTTTATCTTTGTTGCTGATCTTCTTAATGTACTTATAATGTACTATGTAATTTTTTTCTTTCTTTTGTATGTTCTTCCCCCATGGTATAACCCCTGTGGTCACTGTATTTGATTCCAGTGCCCTGCATCATGTATATACATTTTTCTAATTTGGGGAAGTGAAATAACAAAATGCTGAAACAAGGATACAGGATGACACATTGTAACAATGAGATGTACAAGACAGTATGTTGAAAACGAACTTTACAACTTTGCGGGGGGAGGGGTAGTGAGAGAGGGGAGGGAGAAGTTGGGGAAGTGGGCAGGAAAGGGATGTTTGGGAAATATAAAGGAAGGTGTAACAATACTCCATAGGAAGTGGACTCATTACCTTGCTCATGTAATTGTAACCCCTCTGTACAGTATCTTTACAATAAAAATATATATATTAAAAATAAATAAATAAAACTGCCTGGTAGGACTGTAGGGAAAAAATTGAAATTCTAGACTGTGTTGAAGGGAGGAATGGTGAATAAGATAAAAAGGAATATCCAAGACTCATTCATAGACTATCAGATATTGGAGGGTCACCCTGAGCAGTAGTCAAGCATGATGGTTAAGTATTCCAGTTCTGGAGCCAGATTATGGTATCCACTATGGTCATTTGACCTTGGCCTAGATATTCAGCATTCCATGCCTCAGTTTACTCACCTGCAAAATAATGTGTATAGCACTTCACAGGGTTATGAGGATTAAATGAATGAATTCAGGTACAGCACTGCACTATGCTTGGCACACAGTAAGCAGTAAGCATGTAGTAAATATATTATCTCAATTTCTTCACACACTTTTATACATAAAGAAGATAGTAACACATTAAGATTTTAAGTGAACAGAAAGTTAATAGTAAAACCACATCAAAATCAGAGGTCCTAGGGCTAGAAGTATGGCTTAAATGGTAGGACTTGAGTTCAAACCCCAGTAACTACAAAAACAAACAAAGATCCTAGAGATCTTGACTCTTACCATATTACACAGATTTTTATGCTTATATAACAAATAGGAAGAGATTCAGGATAATTTAAAAAATTATGAATGAACTACTAAATTATATGTTGAGTTGCTCTTTCCTCTCTAAAATGCAAATATCCAGACATACTCTGCCCAGCTCTGTTCCCTTAATCCTTGCAGCAGGACTAGTTCTATAGAGACAGGTGACAGGATTGGGACAACAGATGAAGTTAAATTTTATAAATCAGTAGTGCCACCATTTCTTTCCTTACCTTGAACTTGTCAACTTCTGCTTTTGAACATGTGGCATGGTACGATAGCACCTAATTCAGAAAGAAAACAAAAAAAGAACTTCAATAATGAAAAACAGGACAGCATTTTCTGAAATTCTCTTGGATTACAAAACAACTTTCTCATGAGATGGTTTCGATATAACAGTAGATTTGAGTGTATGATAAAAGATTTTCATGAATCATCTGTGACGAAGATCAAAAGCAGGTGAGCCTGTCACCATGTCATGTAAGCTGAAATTGCCTTATCATATATAATTCAGAGACAGAGGCCTAAAAGGAGGTCCATTCACAGGCTCCATGAGATTGGGTGATCAGAAGCTGCTGCTCTGCTCAGAGAAATATTAGTAGAAGCATTCATTTGGTTTTTCTTTCTTCCCTTTATTCCATCTTTAAAATCTGTTATCTCTGAGTAAACAGCCGTGTCAATGTCAGCTTCTTATGGATAGCTGAAACAGAAAGGAGGCTGGTAAAATTGGAGCTGGCTCAAGTGGTAGAGCACCTTGAATGAAAAAGCCCAGTGACAGTGTCCAGGCCCTGAGTTCAAGCCCCAGAACCAGCATGCGCGCGCGCACACACACACACACACACACACACACACACACACACACACACACACACACACACACACACACACACACACACACACACACACACACACACACACACACACACACACACACACACACACACACACACACACACACACACCCCAGATTGGGTCTAGGCTGCTCTGTCCAGGGCTGTTTCTTCTTTTTTATGGAACAACCACATGCTTACGCCAGTGTTGGTATGTTATAAGGCAGTCATGTAATATATATAATGGCTGTGTTTTCTAGGTTTTATGTTTTAAATACACTCTTAATCTATATGAATTATAAATAAGTTTGAGACATGTTAAATCTTTCTGTTTCTACCAAGTTTAGAGGACTAATTCGGTTCTGAAAGTAACTCAGCATTTCTCATTTAGCCATAGGACTCCAGTGTGTGTGTGTGTGTGTGTGTGTGTGTGTGTGTGTGTGTGTGTGTGTGTGTGTGTGTGTGTGTGTGTGTGTGTGTGTGTGTATCCTGGGACCCAATCTCAGGGCCTGGGTGCTATCCTTGAGCTTTTACCCTCAAGGCTAGTGCTCTACTACTTGATCCATAGTTCCATTGATGACCTTTTGGTAGTTAATTGAAGCATCTCATGGACTTTCTTGCCCAGGCTGACTTCAAACTGATCCACAGATCTCAGCCTCCTCAGCAGGTAGGATTACAGCTGTGAATCATCAGCACCCAGTGAGATTTCATTTTTTAAGTGATAAAGAAATATAGTAACATGATTACCTAGTGACCTATGAGCCAAGAACTTTGGTGCACAAGCCATGTGTGGATGGGCACACTCAACAATGGGCAGCAGTGGAGGCAGTGTCTATGGGGGTTAGAACCCAGCCTCCTCAGCAGCACTTCTGGGGTGCATCTCATTCCCAGCATTGTGAGGTAAGGCAATCTCTTTGAGTATCTTGAAAATGGCATAATAGTGCTACTACAGAATCATTCTCTTCTTAAATCATTAATCTGGGTTGTTTGGGTTTGGTTTTTTGAGACAGAGTTTTATTACATAGTCTAAGTAGGCCTCAAACTTGTGATCTTCTGTCTCAGCCTCTCAAGTGCTGGGATTACAGAAACGCATCACCACTCTTGGCTATCAGCAATCTATTCTTCAAGATTCGAGGTTCCACCTGAAAATATTCATGAGAGTTATTTTCCTTTGCTTTTAGTTGGAAGTACTATAATGCATGGTAAAGTATGTAACAACTTTTTAAAAAAAGAAACATTTATTATTATTATTATTATTATTATTATTATTATTATTATTATTATTATTATTATTTTGACGGTCTTGGGGCTTGAAATCAGGGCCTGGGCACTGTCCTTGAGCTTCTTTTTGCTCAAGGCTAGCACTCTACCACTTGAGCCACAGCACCACTTCTGGCTTTTTTCTCTGTATGTGGTACTGAGGAATCAAACCCAGGGCTTCATGAATGCTAGGCAAGCACTTTACCACTAAGACATATTAACAGCCCTTTTTTAGGTAACTTTTTGAGTAATATTTACATGTGTATATAAAAACCAAAGAATTATGCTAGGTTTTAAGTTGTTCTAAATACCACTTTTTAAGGTCTCCTTTTTATTTCTCATTATAACCTGTTTTCTCACTGACTATTTCTTTTTTTTATGTTTTCTTCAATTCCCTTCCAACTTTGTGAGAAACTCACAGAGGTGTATTTATTAGAGATCAATACATTCTATGAGGTTTACTTATTAACAACAAAGCAGGGCTGGGAAGGTGGCTCAGTGGTAGAGTGCTTGTTGTCTTGCATGCATGAGGCCCTGGGTTCGATTCCTCAGTACCCCATAAACAGGAAAAAAAATCTGGAAATGGTGCTGTATCTCAAATGGTAGAGTGCTAGCCTTGAGCTGAAGAGCTGAGGGACAGCGTTCAGGCCCCATGATGGAAAAAACCAAGAACCAAAACACACAACAAAGCAATTTTCTGCTAGGAAAATGTTAAGCACAGCAAAAGTCTGTGAGTATGGGTTTGTACTTCAGAGTTCTTAAGAAGATTAAATGCAATAACACATGTCAAATCAACATAAAACTATCAAATGACATTTATTATATTACTTTTATTTAAAATTCTACCCTAGATATATTTGTATCATCATATCTTCATTGATTGTAATTTTTACTAAGTATTTTAAATACAAAAGTAACAATAGATTTTCCTTTAATTAAATTTTGTTATGATTAAACTATCATTTTAGAGTTTCTTACTGTTCACAAATAAGAGATGTTGCAGATTCCATATTCAAAACATTTATTTTCCTTAAAAATTACAAAAAGTCCAAATTCAAGATGCAGTTCAAAATCCTGCCACCAGATGGTGCTTACCTAGGCTACACTAAAAAGTGTACAAAGCTTGGTACTATCTGTTTAAATCAACTTGTCCCACTTTTTTATTATTAAAAAAGTTATTAACTTTACTAAATTGAAACTATTTGAGTCATTAAAGCAAACAATTATTACAAATTAAGTCCATACTTATTTAAGATTAGTTCCTTTTGGTTCTCTTGTTATTGAGGTATAGGTATTCTCTGTATTTTTTTGAATTTAAATCCTTATTAAATATATATTTGTAATCATTAATTTCCAAGATTTTTCTTCTTTTTTTGGTTTTGTTTTTGAGAGGAAGTAACTATGTTTCCCAATCTGTTCTCAAACTCTTATACTCAAATAATCTGTCCTGTGAGTAGCTGGGATTACATTTACGCATCACTATGCCTTTTAATGAACAAAAGTTTTACATTTTAATTTTGTGTGTATGTTGATTTTTTCATGGTTGTTGTTTTATGTGTCACTTTTAAGAACATTTTGCCTACTACCAATTCACCTACATTTCTTATAGTATATATTTTGAGATATATATCTTAGCTTGTATTTTATAATTACTTCTATAATACATATGAAATGAAATTTATGCATAGTATAAGATTAGATTGATAAGAAAATTCCTGTTAATTCCCTTTTCTTAAATCTTCCTTATTTACTCTATCTAATTTGACAAAGTTAATAAAAGGAAACTTTTCATGGGCAGGTTGTAATCTTTTTCATGAAAAGAATCCTGTAATAGGATGGGGAGGAGGTTAAGAAAACAATAGATGTGTAAATGTCTGTGGAGAGTATACATCTGTAAACCATTCCCTTCTGAAAGTTGGAAAGATTGCAATATAACTACAACTCCATCAGATGTGAAAAAAAATAAAATAAAAGGAAGCTTTTGCATTTGAACATTTTTGTTAGGAGAGTTCCTGTGTCCTTTTATATGACTCAAAGCCAGTAAGGAAGTGGAGGAGGGGTTTGGCTAAAAAAAATCGTTCAGCCATCTTCTCCTAAAAGTATGTAGTCCCATGTGAGTGACCAAGGAGAAGAAAATGCTAATAGAGAAGAATATGCTGCTGGGCACCAAAGAGCCTGCCAGTAAACCCGTCTGAAGGGATGGTAGCATCACTGCCATTAAGACTCCTTAGAAAAACCAGGAGCCTGAAGAAGCAGATTCTTTTTTTTTTTTTTTTTTTTTTTTGTCGGTCGTGGGGCTTGAACTCTGGGCCTGGGCACTGTCCCTCAGCTCTTCAGCTCAAGGCGAGCGCTCTACCACTTGAGCTACAGAGCCACTTCCGGTTTTCTGGTGGTTTTATTGGAGATAGGAGTCTCACGGTCTCTCCTGCCTGGGCTGGCTTTGAACCGCGATCCTCAGATCTCAGCCTCCTGAGTAGCTAGGAGTACAGGCGTGAGCCACCAGCACCCGGCTAAGAAGCAGATTCTTTAAGACAAGTCAGCTTTGAATCTTGCTAAGGAACTTTCCAATTTTTCCTTCCCAACCAGTTCTTACAGTTTTGTTCTAAAGGATTCCCTGGGCTTCATTCAGGAAGGTTGGGGGACTCCATTGCTCCAGTTGACCTTCCGTGTTTGCTTTGCACAGGGTGCAGCAATGAGAAACTCACTGCATCTGTACCCCTGGCCCATATCACATAGCCTCACACAGCTCTACCGACATGTAAAGGTATAACAGTGATCACGCTTAGTTCAGCTTCGTGTTGAAAAGACTATGATCAAATGTGATTAGCTCACTATTTTTAACAAGCATCTGCGAGATACTGCCAAGGTCCACAAAGGTCACAGACCACATCTGATTCACCTTCTTCCCCTTCGGTTTTGATTCTGCCATCAGCATTCCCCTGAGATAGCTTGAATCGAAGTAGAAGCTTTTGGCTGCCAGGCACTGACACATCCCCAGGTCCTTCTGCAGGAGTTTTGAAGCTGGAATATTATTCCTTCTTTATTTTTTTTTCCTATTTCAACAGTCTCTTCTCTGAGCCTTCATGACAGTGTACTATTTTGGTTTTCAACCTATCTCTCCTTCCTCTCACCCTCCTATGCTTTCTTTGCTAGTTCTGCCTTCACTCCAGATGTGAACCATTTCACACTCCATTTTGGCTTGGTCTTTTGTCCAAGGATATCATGTCCTGTCGTAGCTTTCTATACCCTTACTGTGTTGACAGCTTTCAAATTTAGTTCTAACCTCTTTTTTGTGTGTGTGTGGGGGGGGGGGGAGTCCGGTCGTGGGGCCTGAACTCTGGGCCTGGGCACTGTCCCTCAGCTCTTCAGTTCAAGGCTAGCACTCTACCACTTGAGCCACAGCGCCACTTCCAGCTTTATTCTTTTTGCTTATGTGGTGCTGAGGAATCGAACCCAGGACCTCATGCATACAAGACAAACGCTCTACCACTGAGCCACCTTCCTAGCCCTCTAACCTCTTGTTGAACTGTAGACTCGCAGATATAATGGCCAACATCATGAATTCCTACCCAGTGAACACCTTGACAGCTCAGATTTATCACCTGTGGGCATACCTGTTGATTTTCCCACGTGTGATGGGCAGAATAATACTCTCCCAGCCCACCCCACAAGATCTTCATGCTGAAGATGTTTCATCCCCAAATCTGCATGTATGTGATGTTAGATAATGAGACAAATGAAGGCTGTAGATGGAATTAACTTTACTCATGAACACATTGTAGTATGGCAAGAATAGTATTCTAAATTGTTGAGTGAGTTTCATGTAATTTCAGGGGACCTAGTGAGTGTAAGAAAGAGGCCAGAAGAGGCAGAGTTGGAGTGATGAAATGTGAGGCTAGCCAGTGCCATCTGCAAAGATGGAAGAGAACCATGATGAGGTTAAGGTAGGCTCTAGAAGCCAGAAAAGGAAAGGATGTGGATTATTATCTCATTAGCATCGCTTGAAAAAATGTAAACCTGCCCCCCACTGTGATTATTATCATAGAAGACCCTTTTAGACTTCTGATCTGCAGAAATGTAGATAAATACAGGCAGTTTTAATCTACAAAGGTTGTGATTACTGTTAAGGCAGCAACAGGAAGGCAAACTAACATACAAACATTATCTCCCTTGGCCTACATCAGTTACATACATGACACTTTAATCCATTGTTTAATGAAGAAATCAGATTTTTCTCCATTCCTCTTTTTATCACACCAAAGTCCATCAGAAAACGTATGTTCCACTCACATATTTTGACTCTTTCCTCTTCATTGGCACTACCTTGGTTCTGTCCGCTGTCATTTTCTCACCTGGGCTCCTGTAGTAATCCCTCCATTTCTTCCCAGGATATCTCAAATCTTTGAGACTATAAGAGCCACAGTTATCTTTCAAAAGCCAAAATCTGACGTTATCAAACCCTGCCCTCCAGCTGAAAACTTTTTTTTTTGTCTGTCATGGGGCTTGAACTCAGGGTCTAGGCACTGTCCCTTAAGCTTTTTCACTGAAGGCTAGTACTCTTATCACTTGAGCCACCTCTCCACTTCTGGATTCTTGTTGCTTAATTGGAGATAAGGGTCTGATTGGACCTGTCTGGATTGGCCTCAAAATGAGATCCTTAGATCTCAGCCTCCTGAATAGTTAGGATTACAGGCATGAGCCACTGGCTCCCAGCTCATGTTTTATTTTTCTGATATAGCAGTATGTTCTCAGCTAACTTTGTAACTACCCTGCCTTCACTGGATCTCCACTACATGTTGTTGCATTTTTTTCAAAGGCAACTGCAGCTTAGTTACAGGGCTTAATTTGAATCCCAGACAGGATCTGCCTATTGGCATCTTCCCAAAGTCCATTGAACGTTGCCCATGCTCTCTTCTCCCTATGGCAGTCCCACCCACCTCTTTTTGGATCTTACTATACACTAAGTGCTTTGCTATCTCAGAGCTTCTTCTGACATCATTACCTGGTTGGCACCCCCTTCTGAAATGAGGATGAATGTTACACATCTTCAGTGAGGTCTTATCTAGCTGTTTTGAGAAACCCTTTTCCCTGCCATTTTCTGTTGAGTTGACAGACTATTTCCTTCACTTCTCTTATCACAAATGGAGATGCTTATCTGTTTGATCCTGGCCTGCCTTGTCTACTATACTATGAACACCACTGTCATTGTTTGGATCTGAAATGTCTCCCAAAGCTCATGTATTGCAGACTGAGGTCTCAGTTGATGGTACCACTGGGAAATGCTGGAAACAGAGGCTTGTAAGTTACTAAGGGCAAGAGCATGCCTTTGAAGGGGCTGGTTTACCCCAGGCTCTTATCTCTGTTTGTGCTTTGCAGGTGCCCTAAAGTGAGTAAATTTGTTCTACCATGCATTTTATGCCATAATGTTTGGCCTCCTCTCTGGCCCAAAGCTGTGTAGTCAAATGACTATGGGTTACAACCGTGAGGCAAAATAAACCTTCCTTCTGTTTCTGTTGATGAAAAGTTGACTGAAACAACCCCACACTTGGTCTCCAGAGCATACTGTATCCTGTCCTTAAAAGTGGCCTGATACTTAATTGGTACTCAATATATTTAATGAGTTCAAGAATAAAATTATCAACTAAAAGAAAATAAGCTTGATTTCCCACATTCCTCTTTATTAGTAGGTTTAGTTGGTGGTTTTTTTTTAATCAATGAAACCATTATACACATTCCATATGAATATATACCGAGCAGTACAGGAAGGAATTCCAGACTGGTAAAAATACAGGACACTCCACTGAACCTGAATTTCACAACAGCAAAATGTTGCATACACTATTTATGACATACTTATACTAAAGTATGATTTGTCATTTATCTGAAATTCAACTTTATATAGGCCTCTTGTATTTTATCTGACAACCATACTTCAACTGGTCCCAAATTAACAAGGGAGAAAACAAATCTGGAGAATGCTAAGCCATACACCATGATGCTCATGTTCTCTCTTTGCTTTAACGCACATCTCCACCGACTTTTTCCTCACAGTACTTGGTCTGGCAGAATTACTAAATGCCTGGAGTATAAAATACTTTCTGTAATGCTTTGCCATTGTTGTGAGTTGAGTTGTGACCCTCAACCTGCCAATTTCACTTGCTGAATTCCTAACCCTTAGACTGTGACTATATTTGGAGGTAGACTTTTTAAAGTGGCAGTTAAGGTAAACTGAGATCATATGGGTGGGTACAAGTGCAATACTATGTGTATGGTTATAAGAGGAGGACACTAGAACACAGACAATACAGGGACTGAGAGGTGACCATTTAAGGACAAAGCAAAAAGATAGCTGTCTGCAAGCCAAGGAAAGAAACCTCAGAAGAAACCAAACCTGAAAATGCCTTGATCTTTCACTTAGCTTCTAGAACCATGAGAAAACAATTTTCTAGTGTCTAAACCACTAAGTTTGTGCTATTTTGTTAAATGTTATGGAGCCCTAACAATCTAGTACAGCCATGTAGGGAAAATCTGGGACAAAATTGAAGGAAAACAACAAATAATTTTTGATTACTTTTACTATAGCCAATCTTCAAAAGAAAGACATTGTTCTTTCATTTATGAAATAATATTATATGTCACTGGTAATGACTGAAATAAGCCTTTTATGGTTAATAATAAAACAAAGTAAGAATCATATGTTTCTAACTGCTATTTTAAAAAGTTTTGTAAATGAAAATTTCCTTCCACAATTTCAGACTATGTTGTAGGCTATTTGAATTCTCCAAACTGTACCTTTTGTAGTAGGGTCCAGGAGTTCCATACATTTTGAACAATAATCTCGTAGATTAAGTCCAAGCAGTTTAATTAAATGCATCATAGCTGTTTTGAAGAGTCATTTGCAAGACATAATTGTAAATACACTATCTTTAGAGAAAAGTTGGTAGATTACTCAAACTTAGCCAACTCATACACACTCAGTTTTTTGACAGGTAAGTAAAAATTTGTATGAAGTTTACATATAATGGTAATATAACATAATAGTAATCGAACACTTGTGTAAACATTAAATATGTAAACACTTGATAATTGAACACTTGAATAAACATTAAACTTTCACAAGAAAATTTCTATCCCAGATAGATTTTTCTTTTGTGTTGGTGTTAATTTTAGAAAATATTTTAAAGATAAATGTAGCAACTCAATTCTGTTGGTAATCTCTAACCTAGGGATTCTTCATAGTTTTAAAAATAAATCACTATTTACAAAACCCTGCTACTTGTGTTAACTTTTAGATTGGACTTGCTCCTAGCAAAACAAGCAGACCAAACAAGCGAGATAAAGTAATTATTATACCCATTAAGGACAGAAGAAAGGAGTCATGTTTTGTCAAGTATGCACAGCAGGAAAAGACAATTAACTGTATTTCAAGAGAAAAGCAATGCTCAGAGCAATGAAATAGGACCCCTGTATCACACTTTGCCCTCTGCCACATTTGGTTCACATCCTGAGCCAAAGTGCTTGTCTTGCAATTCCTGCAACTGCCCTCACAGTGGCTGAGGACAGAGTTCTCACCCCAGTTGTTTTGAATGCTAATTTGTTAAAGATCTGGGCAGCCTTTGCCTGTGACATGAGAAATGGACCATTGCGGGAAGCCGAACGAGAGAAATGTGAACAAAAAGAGCCACTTAATAGAGCCAGAGAACAAAAACCCCACTGAACACCCACACTGGCTGTCTCTACACAAAGGGATAACATGAATATTTACTGATATGTTTATGGTTCCAGTGGCAAAGTGGCACTTGGTAATTAAGCTGACATCAAATTTAAGCTAAGCTGATTTGAACTAAAACCCTGAACAATTTATACTGATGAGCTCTAAAGAAATAATGAAGCTTTGCTATCAGGAGTTGTCCTTTAGTCAAGAAAGGTGACAGACCCCAGGGGATGAAGAGCCAAATTACTTGGAATGACCTGACAGAAGTGTCATCTAGCTGTGCAAAGAGCCATACTCCAGGATTTCTCAACAAGCCGATGACAGGATTCAAACACATGGTGACGGAACAGATGTGTCCAGATTGAGGGAATCATCAGTTTCAATTGTCAACTATTTAAGAAGCTGCCTGCTGTCCAGTGAATGACCTATGTGTTCAAGGAAATACCTCAGCTAACTGGATTTGCCGTGTGATCTACTATCATCATATTCAGAGTATGTGTCATAAAATGTGCTTAAAAAAACTCTAAGAACTTAAACTCCTTGAATCTAAAGTAAAACACAGGATGCTTACAGATTCTGGAGTAAGAAATAAAATATTGAATCCATTGTGATTTAAGAATTGTTGACTTTTTAGCTACTACCCATAATAAAGGTAAGTCACACTTGTAGTTCATAGCAACATGTGTTCATGGGTAACCAATCATGTACAAGCTGTATTTATTTATTTATTTATAGTGCCAGTCCTGGGCCCTGAACTCAGGCCTGGGCATTGTCCCTGAGTTTCTTTGCTCAAGGCTAGTGGCTCTACCACTTGAGCCACAGCTCCACTTTCAGCTTTTTTGGTGGTTACTTGGATGTAAGAGTCTCTTGACCTTTCTTGCCTGGACTGGCTTGGAACAGGGATCCTCAGGGTTCAGCCTCTTGAGAAGCTAAGATTAGAGATGGGAGCCACTGGCACCCTACCCATTCATTTATTTTTAAAGGAAAGAAAGTATTTAAGGTGTTTATTTGAAAGTGAAAGGAAAGACTTGCAAGGGAAGTAGTGAGATGCTCCATTTGTTGAGGGGCCCCAAAGAGGAGTCCTGGTACCAGCCTTTGGATAGACTCTTTGGGCATTTTTTTAAACCCTCCTAGCAAATACATTGTACATTGAGACTAAATTTTATTTAATTGCCAGTAGGTAGTTGTAAGAAGCACTCTATTGAACCTGATTGTAAGATCTTAAAGGTAAGATGTGTTATGATTAATGAGCCATGGGGATGGAAGAAGGGACATGTGTGCTCTGGATTTGCAATCACTGGAATGTAAGACTAGAAGATACGACCTGTTGCATTGAACTGCTGGTCAGCACTCTGCTGGTGAAAGCTATAAAGTTACATTTTGAGAAAATCATAGATGCATGGGTTGAAATGACAAAGGATGTAGATATAATCTCAACAGCTTTGGCTTTGAAAAAACGGGCACAATTTATATGGAAACAGGAAGAAATAAAAATCATCTTTTAAATTGTGCTTGAGAAGGTATAAGTCAACATTACTTTGCAAAGAGCTTTGGACAAAACTTGTCTTCATAGCAATACCCCTACATGAGCTTCAATTTGAGATCTTCCAATCTTCGTTGTATTCTTCATAAAACGAACATGCTATTTTTACGTTTCTTCAGTCATTTGATAGAATGAGAAGCACATTCATCACCTATTCACTCAAATAAAAGATTTAACTTAGCCAAGTATGGTGTCTCATACCTTCAGTGTTCTACTAGGGAGATAAAGGTAGGAGGATATTGGTTTAAGAGAAGCACAGGCGAAAGACAGTGGTCCCTCTCCAAAAAATAAGCCTGCGATTTTAACATGTAACCCCAGCTACCCTGGAAGCCAACTCAGACAAAAGCTGAAACACAGAACTAAAAGCAAGAGGACTGCAGGTGGAGGATGCAGTTCCACCCCTGCAAGCACAAGTCCTTAAATTAAAATCTCTAGAACCACAAAATATTTAACGTAATCATTGCTTGCCGTCACACAGGTTAAAATTTTACTATCAGCGACGGCAATTTAATTTTGAACAGAAATTCCCTACAATGGCTTCATAATTACACTACTAGTACATAATTATAAATGCTATATTATAATTATGTACTATTAGTACATAATGTATGTACTATTAGTACATAATGACAATGCTGACATTCATTTGGCAGCTACCCAAACTCTCCCTCACCCTTGGCCCATAAGTTGCTAAATATCAGCATCTGTATACCTGCCAGAGGCTTAAAAACTCAAGTTCATCCAAATTATTTTAGGTAGCAAATTAAAAGGGCCACATATAAATATATACAAGGTAATATGCACACACACACACACAAGTACTAACTAAAGTATGATTTATTCAGGGGAGATGGTGTAACTCATTTGAACAACTAACTTAGTCTAACAAAATGAATACCAGGAAGCTGATCCTTGAGGTGTGAACAGGGGAGGTTCAAGAAGAGGGAGAACAAAGAGAGAAAGGGAGAAGGCCATCATAATATTCGACATGTATATGTGAAAGTGAAACTAGGAGAAATTGAGGGGCTGGGTAGGGTTGGGAGAGATGAGGAGAAGCGATAAAAGGGAGGACATTGGTCAAGATTCATTGTACTCAAACTGCCATGTTGAATTGTAATGGCTTTGTACTTAAAGACAAAAAAATATAATTAAAAAAAAAAGAAGAGAAAGAGAATGCCACATGTTCTTGGACACTTGTTTTATAAAGAGGATAATCCATGCCCGTTCCTCTTCACTGGGTCGGGGTTGTGGAGACTTCAATAAACAACATAATTTGTATTACTTTGCTGGTTGTGCTGGGCCCATTACTTAACAGATCAGAAGCTGTCAAGGAGAAAAGGGTAATCACCTATAAAGGGAAACCAATTAGAATCACCTCAGATTTCTCAGCAGAGACAATCAAAGCAAGAAGAGCCTGGAATGACGTATGCCATGCCCTAAAAACAAACAACTATCAACCAAGAATACTGTACCCAGCTAAACTCTCCTTCATAACTGAAGGCCAAATAAAAACCTTCCATAGCAAAGAAAAATTGAAACAATACATCTCCACCAAATCAGCCCTACAAAAGATTCTTAAAGATGTCCTACACATAGAAAACCAACAAGACCGCAACAAAGGCCAAGAAACTGCACCCAAACTGAGAATCCAAGAACCTTAGGAAGAACCCAGTTTTCGCAGCCCCCAAGAAGGTGGATAACATGGCAGGAACTCCCAAATACCTCTCAGTCCTATCTCTTAACGTTAATGGACTGAACTCTCCAATTAAGCGACATAGACTGTCTAGTTGGATTAAAAAACAAGACCCTTCTATCTGCTGCCTGCAGGAGTCACATCTTGCCCATAAAAACAAACACATTTTCAATGTTAAAGGCTGGAACAAAATCTTGCTTGGTGCAAACGGCCCTCATAAACAGGCGGGAGTTGCAATCCTAATATCAGATAAAATAGACTTCAAATTAAAATTCGTGAGAAGAGATAAAGAAGGTCGCTACATACTAATTAAAGGATCTCTCCTTCAGGAGGATATTACAATTCTAAATATCTATTCGCCAAACAATGGAGCACCCAAATTTATCAAAGAAACACTACTTTCCCTCAAATCCCATATAGATCCAAAGACATTAATTGTTGGGGATTTTAACACACCACTCTCCCCGCTAGATAGATCAACTCGGCAAAAACTCAACAGAGAAACCGCAGATCCAAACAGCTGCATAGATCAACTAGACTTAACAGACATCTACCGAACATTTCACCCAGCAGCATCAGAATACACGTTTTTCTCAGCAGCACATGGAACGTTTTCTAAAATAGACCACATTTTAGGCCACAAAGCAAACTTGTCTAAATTCAGAAACATTGAAGTTATACCTTGCATTCTCTCTGACCACAAGGGAATAAAATTAGAACTCAACACCAAAAGCCACCAAAGAAAGTCCGGTATCACATGGAGGCTGAACAACACACTGCTGAATCACGAGTTGGTCATGGAAGAGATTAGAAAGGAAATTCAAATGTTCATACTATTCAACAAAAATGAACACACAAATTACCAGCTCCTCTGGGACACAGCAAAGGCAGTACTCAGAGGCAAGTTTATAGCTCTGAGCTCCTACATCAACAAATTGGAGAGATCTGAAACTAATAATTTAATGACACATCTAAACCTCCTTGAAAAAGAGCAGCAAGATAAACCCCAATCCAGTAGACGGAAAGAAATAATCAAAATTAAATCAGAATTAAATGAATTAGAATCCAAAAAAACTATAGAAAGAATCAACAAAACAAAGAGTTGGTTCTTCGAAAAACTTAACAAAATTGACAGACCCTTAGCAAACCTTATCAGAAAAAGGAGAGAACACACCCAAATTAATAAACTCAGAGATGAGAATGGAAACATCACCACGGAAACAACCAAGATTCAGAACATTATAAGGGAATACTTCTCAAAACTTTATGCTAATAAGTTTGAGAACTTGACAGAAATGGACCTTTTCCTAGCAAATATTGACATGCCAAAACTAAACCAAGATGAGTTAAACCAGCTTAACAGGCCCATATCAAGCATTGAAATAGAAACAGCAATAAGAGACCTCCCAGCTAAGAAAAGTCCAGGACCAGATGGTTTTACAGCGGAATTTTACAAGGCCTTCAAAGCAGAGCTCACACCAATACTCCTCCAACTCTTCAATGAAATTGAAAGAGAAAGCTCACTACCGAACACATTCTATGAAGCCATCATAACCCTCATCCCAAAACCAGGCAGGGACTCATCAAAGAAAGAGAACTATAGACCCATTTCTTTGATGAACATTGATGCAAAACTTCTCAACAAAATTTTGGCCAATCGACTTCAAAAAATCATACACCATGATCAAACAGGATTCATTTCAGGGATGCAAAGCTGGTTCAATATACGCAAATCAATTAATATTATTCATCACATCAACAGGAGCAAGAATAAGAACCACATGGTTATCTCAATAGATGCAGAAAAAGCATTTGACAAGATCCAACACCCCTTTATGATGAAGGTTCTGGAAAAATTAGGAATCCATGGATCATTCCTCAATACAATAAAGGCTGTATATGACAAACCTACAGTCAGCATTATACTCAATGGTGAAAAACTAAAGCCATTTCCTCTTAACTCAGGAACAAGACAAGGATGCCCACTCTCTCCACTTCTCTTCAATCTAGTATTAGAATGCCTAGCTACAGCAATAAGACAAGATGCAGACATAAAGGGGATCCAAATAGGGAAAGAAGAAATAAAACTCTCCCTCTTTGCAGATGACATGATCTTGTATTTAAAGAATCCCATAGACTCCACTCCCAAATTACTCAAGCTGATTCAAAACTTTGGCAAAGTAGCAGGTTATAAAATTAACCCCCCAAAATCAATGGCTTTTCTATATGCCAACAATGAGAAAAGTGTGGCTGAAATTAGGAAAGCAACTCCATTTGTAATAGCCCCACAAAAAATAAAATACCTAGGAATTAACTTAACCAAAGAAGTGAAGGACCTCTATGATGAAAACTTTAAAATCTTGAAAAAGGAAATCAACACAGAACTTAAAAAATGGCAAAACCTCCCATGCTCCTGGATTGGCAAGATTAACATCGTGAAAATGGCAATACTTCCCAAGGCTATCTACAAATTCAACGCGATACCTATCAAAATTCCACCCTCATTCTTCAAGGAAATAGAAGAGGCAATCCAAAAATTCATATGGAACAATAAAAGACCCCGAATAGCAAAAACGCTCCTCAACGGAAAGAACACTGCTGGAGGAATATCAATACCAAATTTCAAACTCTACTATAAAGCCATAGTAATCAAAACAGCTTGGTATTGGCATAAGAACAGACCTCAGGACCAATGGAATAGAATTGAAAACCCAGAAATGAACCTACAGACCTATAGCCATCTAATCTTCGATAAGGAAGCAAAAACAATAGAATGGAAGAAAGACAGCCTCTTCAGTAAATGGTGCTGGCAAAATTGGTTAACTACATGTAGAAAACTAAAGCTAGATCCTTATATATCACCCTGCACCAGAATCAACTCCAAATGGATCAAAGACCTTGAACTCAAAGCAGACACTCTGAAAACATTACAGGATGGAATAGGAGAAACCCTAGGTCTCCTTGGCTCAGGTCGAAATTTTCTGAATAGAGACCAGGAAGCACAACAAATCAAAGAAAGGTTGGACAAATGGGATTGCATAAGGTTGCAGAGCTTCTGCAGGGCAAATGACATAGCTAGCAAGATCAATAGAAAGCCCACCGATTGGGAGAAGATCTTTACTAGCCATACAACGGACAAGGGTCTCATATCTAAAATATACTTGGAACTCAAAAAATTAAACCACCCAACAACAAATCCTCAAAGAAACAACTGCCCAATAAATAAGTGGGCGAAAGACTTAAAGAGAAACTTCTCTGAAGAAGAAAGAAGGATGGCCAATAGACACATGAAGAAATGTTCAACATCCCTAGCCATAAAAGAAATGCAAATCAAAACAACATTGAGATATCACCTCACTCCAGTTAGAACAGCAAAAATCAAGAACTGTAACAACAACAGATGCTGGAGGGGATGTGGACAGAAAGGAACCTTACTTCATTGTTGGTGGGAATGTAAACTTGTTCAACCACTTTTGAAAGCAGTATGGAGGTTCCTCAAAAGACTTCACATAGATCTCCCCTATGATCCAGCAATCCCACTTTTGGGCATTTACCCAAATGTTTACAAACAAGACCACACTAAAGCTACCAGCACAACTATGTTTATTGCAGCATTATTTACCATAGCTAAGATATGGAACCAACCCAGATGCCCCTCAGTAGATGAATGGATCAAGAAAATGTGGTATATATACACAATGGAATTCTATGCCTCCATCAGAAAGAATGACATTTCCCCATTTGTTAGGAAATGGAAAGGTTTGGAAAAAATTATATTAAGTGAAGTAAGCCAGGCCCAAAGAAGCATAGGTCCCATGGTTTCCCTTATTTGCAATATCTAGTATAGGTATGAGTCAAGCAGAAAAGGTCAGATAATGTGATGTTAGGAAAATGAACCCTTAAATATGTATTTTAATGTTTTCGTTTCTTTCATGCATGTGTTTCTAACGCATTTATAAGATTATTTCTTTGTTGCTTTGTATGTCCCTCCCCCACAGTGTAACCCCCGCTTTCACTATATTTGATGTCAGTATAACATGTGGAGGAGATGGGGACAAACAAGTCATTTAAGGATTCAGGTGGACCTGTTGCAACAATGAGAAGTACAAAATGTCATGTCAAAACCAACTTTACAATGTCGGTGTGGGGGGGGAGGGGGGTATAATTGGGTGGGGGAAGGGTGGAGGCTGGGAAGTGAGGTGAAGGGTAAACAAAGGAGGAGGCTGCAATGCTTGGTAAGAAATGTATGCATTATCCTGCCCATGTAATTGTAGCCTCTCTGTACAGTATGTTCTCAAATAAAATAAAATAAAATTAAAAAAAAAAAAAGAGATCAGAAGCTTCTGTTTTCTCGCTCTTGAAACGTTTTTTTTTTTCCTCTAGCAATGAATCACTGTGTATAAAGTTCATTTACTCTGTGAGAAACTCTAGCTACATAGAGAAGCCTGAAGGGTAAGACACCAAGTGAAAGGAGAAAGAGGCCAAGGAGCACCGTGATGCCACTCACTTAAACGAAAAAGCCGTTTTGAAATGGATCCTAAAGCCCCAAGCACCCTGGCTAAAAGCCCATGAATCTGAGATGAAGCCCATCCTAGCCCTTATGGAATTTTTTGACTCGTAAGGTCATAAGCAAAATAAAAGCTATGTTTTCAAGTCTACAAAGTTTTGGATAGCATTAAATGCAATACAGAAATAAAACATGATCCAGCTTTCACTGGGAGATACTATCCTGGTCACAGAGTTCTAAGCTCAGGCATCAGTTCAATCTTCCTTGTATTTCAAAATTTAAGTAATGTTGGCAAACCCATAGAATATTATAGATATTCAAAGCCTGTTTTCAAAACGCCTGCACATTCTTGGCAGATTTATAGCTTGCTTTGGTATTTAAATTCTTATATATTTTTATTCTGTATCTGTTATGTAATCAGTATATTAAATGTAAAATTCAGTACCCTCCTCAATTAAACAAAAGCGACTTGTATTAAGCATTCCTAAGTTCAATATAGTGTGGCTTTCTTTCTTTCTTTTGATTTTATTTTATTGTAAAGATGCTGTACAAAGAGGTTACAGTTACATGAGTAAGGTAATGAGTACACTTCTTGTTGACCATTGTTACCCACCCTCAAAGTTGTGAAGTTCACTTCCAATATAGTGTCTTGTGAGTATCACTTTTGCTATGGGTCATCCTGTGCCCTTGTTTCAGCACTTTGTTATACCCCTTCCCCTCCCTAAATTAGAATAATTACTATACAAGATGCAGGGTACCAAAATCAACTACAGTGACAACAGGGGGAAGAACATACAAAGAAAACAAAAAAAAATCACATAGTACATTAAAAACAACAACAACAAAGAAAGACCTCTTGTGTCCATATCTTGGGGTTCATTTCACTTATGGTCATATGTACATAGCTTTTGACTTTTTCTGCTCATCTTCTAAAATTATCCTAGATGTATACTAATTATTGCAAATGAGGGAAACCATGGGACCTATATTTCTTTGGGTCTGGCTTACTTCACTTAATTTGATTTTTTTTCCATCTTCCTATTTCCTAACAAATGGGGTAGTGTCATTCTTTCTGATGGAAGCATAGAATTACATTACACACACACACACACACTCACACACACACACACACACACACACACACACACACACACACACACACACACACACACACACACACACACCACATTTTCTTGATCCATTCATCTAGTGAGGGGCATCTGGGTTGGTTCCATATCTTAGCTATGGTGAATAATGCTGTGATAAACATAGTTCTGCTGATAGTTTGACTATGACCTTGTTTGTAATTTTTTGGGTAAATGCCCAGAAGTGGGATTGCTGGGTCATATGGAGCTCAACTCCAAATGGATCAAAGACCTCAAAGTAAAACATTACAGGCATAGGAGAAACTGTAGGGCTCCTTGGCATAGGCCAAAATTTTCTGAATAAAGACCCAGAAACACAACACAAAGAAAGGTTGGACAAATGGGATTGCATGAAACTGCAGAGCTTCTTCATGGCAAAGGACATAAATAGTAAGAACAATAGAAAGCCAATGGACTGGGAGAAGATCTTCACTAGCTATACAATAGAAAAGGGCCTCATATCTAAAACACACTTAGAACTTAAAAAATTAAATCCTCCAAAAACAAATCCTCAAAGAAACAACTGCCCTATTAATAAATGGGCTAGCGACTTAAAGAGAGACTTCTCTAAAGAAGAAATAAGAATGGTTAATGTGAAAAATTGCTCAACCTCTCTAGCCATAAAAGAAATGCAAATAAAAACAACATGGAGATTCCACCTCACTCCAGTTCGAATGGTTATAATCAGGAAATATAATAACAACAGATGATGAAGGGGATGTGGCCAAAAGGGAAGCCTACTGTACTGTTGGTGGGAGCGTAAATTGTTCAACCACTCTGGTTTTCTTTCTTTCTTCCTTTCTTTCTTCCTTCCTTCCTTCCTTCCTTCCTTCCTTCCTTCCTTCCTTCCTTCCTTCCTTCCTTCCTTCCTTTCTTTCTTTCTTTTTCTTTCTTTTTTTCTCTTTCTTTTTCTTTCCTTTCTGTTCTTTCTTTCCCTTCCTTCCTTCCTTCCTTCCTCCTCCCTCCCTCCTTCGCCTCCCTCCGTCCCTCCGTCCCTCCTTCCTTCCTTCCTTTCTTCCTTCCTTCCTTCCTTGCCTCCTTCCCTCCCTCCATCCCTCCCTCCCTCCCTCCCTCCTTTTCTTCCTTCCTTCCTTCCTTTCTTCCTTCCTTCCCCCTTCCTCTTTCTAAAAAGACACATAGCAGAGTTACACCAAAACAGTTCGCCAATGTTGGAAAGCAATCTTGTTTATTTAGCCTTTGAGCACAGGGACTTGGGGGTCAGAATGCTTGAACTTACAATTCTGAATCTGTAATCTTGACCTAATTACTTAGCCTGAAGCTCAATTTCCTTGTTAGTAAAAATCAAGAAATAGCAGATTTTTTCAATCACTTTCCACTGACCAGAGCAAATTATAGTGTTTTATCTAAATTGAAGGAATGAAGAAGTATAATCCTACCATGAGCTCTGAAAGGAATAACCACAAGTAATCGTCACAGTGGATTAGGCAATCAAATGGCAATTTAAAATCCTGGGTTAAGCATATAGTATTTGTTTGATTTGTGTGTGTGTGTGTGTGTGTAATTAGATATTGAATACAGGGCTTTGCATGTGTTAGGTAAGGCTCTACCACTTAAATCACTTAAACCCCTTGTGTGTCTGTTTGTCTTTTGTTTTTACTATACAGCCTAAATTGCCTAAGCTTGTCTTAAACTCCCAGTCAGTCCTCCTGGGCTCCAAGTCCCAAATGGTTGGAGTGACATTGTGCAACCACCACACCCATCTTAGAATTGTGTTTAAAATCAGATCAAATTAGTCCAATGAATCAACCCTTTTATATGCATTTTGTGGCTTATTTGATTTTTGGCTACTTTCTGCTTTCTCTTTTGTGTTTCAGTTGTATTCAATACAAAAGATCTCTGAATCACTGAAATTATAGTATATTCGTATTTTATAATTCAACATATGTAGGAATAGAGCATGATTATTAAACATTGTTGCTTTGAATAAACATAGTCTGATACCTATAGAAGAAAATCATGAAGGATAATGATTTACTTACTTCTGTTATATAACCGGAAATGCTTAGTTATTCATTCCATTCTTTTAAATGTCATTATGTGGAAAAGACAGCCTATTCGTTTAAAAAAAAAACTTTCATATGGTAATAATTTTTCTATTTTTCTAAATTTCTACTCATCTCTCATACAGGATCTCAACCATTAACACTTACATTTAAAAGGTTTTTATGATTAATTCTTTGTGTGATTCAATTTAACTCAATACATATGCATGTTGGCCTATAATTTATAACTGTTTTAAAATAAGTGTTCCATTCCCACAATTGCATTACTCCCCATGTTCTGTTTTAAAGTGAGGCTGTTTTTCTTAATTGTTGAGGTTATTAAATATATTAACGTTCCACAAATGCTTTTCTAATGAACTCCTTGCTTACTTGCTTTTCTTGTTTGTTATTAAGAACAGGCAAGAACACAGCATTCTTTTGGACTAATTGAGCAAACTAGGATTGGTGATTGTTGTTTTTAAAACAACTAAACATGCCAATTTTAGGCTTTCAAAACTAAAATTTATATATCTGGAACTATTAGTATTCTGATTTTACTTAAGCTGTATTTCAGAGTAGCCCATTATAGAATACTTGTATATAGTTATTTTACATGTATCTCCAATCACTTTTCTATGATCAGTAGAACTGTTATCATGGCTTATCATTTCAGAGAGATATGTTGCTTATTTGTATTGGTTAACTAGGAACAGCATTGAACACTTTTGTTGATGTTATTTTGCTGGGACTTTCCATTGAAGTGTAAGGAGTAAGGAGGGATAAGGCCAAGCTTAGGCCACTGCTAAACTGACCAGGATCACAAGCGGAATGATCAATCTGAAAGTAAAGGACGTCCAAAGTTAGGACTAAAAGGGGAAATTCCCAGTCTTCATAGATCAAGAGTGATGGCCAGATAAATTAGATTCAGTGTGAAGGAGTCAGAAAATAATATGTTTCGTACAGTTTGGAGTATCTAGATCATAAACAATACATTCAATGAAGAAATACCCATCAAGCACTTAATTTATGCTAGGCATTTAATATTGACATGCACAGGGTTCCTGTCTTAATGGAATTTCTGGTGTGTTTTTTGTTTTGTTTTGTTTATTTTTTGTTGTTGTTGTCTTTGCTGGTGCTGGGGTTTAAATTTCGGGCCTGGACACAGTCCCTGAGTTTCTTTTGCTCAAGGTTAGCACTCTACCACTTGAGCCATTGTGCTAATTCCAGCTTATTCTGAGTAGATTACTGAAGTTAAGTGTCTCACAGACCTTCCCGCCCCTGCTGATTTTGAACTGGGATCCTCAGATCTCAGCTCCTGAGTAGCTAGGATTATAGACAGTGCCCAGCTATACTCTCTGTTTGTTGCAGTACATAGAGACAGGCAGTAAACAGGTAGTAGGACGCACACTACCAAAGGCTATCCTTTCTGATACTGTTGAACAACTGACCTGACTCAACATTTGACAGTAAATTAATTATTCAGCAGTAGGGACTCATAGCAGAACCTGGCTTCCTCTTAGAATCTGAACCATAAATCTAAAAGCATTAGGGTTGTTAGGAACAGTTCCTTATGAATAAGTTACTAATTTTCATCAAGAACAAGAGAGGGGCCAGGTGCCAATGGCTCATGCCTGTAATCCTAGCTACTCCAGAGGCTGAGATTTGAGGATTGCTATTCGAACCCAGCTCTGCCAGGAATGTCTGTGAGACTCTTAATCTCCACCTAACCACCAGAAAACCAGAAGTGCTGTGGCTCAAAGTGGTAGATCTCTAACCATGAGTGAAAGTTCAGGGACAGAGCCCATGCCCTGAGTTCAAGCCCCAGGCCCCCCCCCAAAAAAAAAGTAAATAATACAAGAATAAGGAGGAGGAGAGTTCTTTTGTAAAGGTGTCTTGTTCATCTTGAACTTGTAAACCAGTGGCTCCTCGTCAATATTTGTGCTTTTACTCACTGTTACCATACTATTATAAACCAAAAATATCGGTGTTTGTCCTTGTCTTTCTTCCTAATTCCTGATAGCCAGTCAAGGGCTCCAGTGGTAAACAGAGTTCTGCAGAGCTTGAATCCAGTTCGTAAGCCACCAAATCTCTCAGCAAACTTCTAAACAATTCTGAGCCAGTTTGCTCATTTGTGAAAAGTAAAGAGTATTGCCTATTTTTGTGTTTTGGTGAAGGTTCAGTAACATACTATGTAAAGCACATTATATAGTACCTGACACATGACTGATATTTAATAAATGTATCATTTAACATAAAAAATTAAAAAAATCCTTCACCTCATGAAAACACAAGAAAGGAGAACATAAATTAATCTTATCAGATGAGCAGGAAAGCTCAAAAACTATGTACATATGACCATATAAGATGATGCTAAGTGAAATGAACCCAAGATATGGACACAAGAGGTTTTTCTTTGTTGTTGTTTTTAATTTAATATGTGAGTTTTTCTTTGTTTCTTTTGTATGTTCTTCCTCCTATGGTATATCCCTGTTATCACTGTGTTTGAGTTTGGTACCTTGCATCCTGAATATACATTTATCTAATTTGGGGAGGGGAAGGGGAATAACAAAATGCTGAAATAAGGACACAGGATGACACATTGCAACAATAATACTCACAAGATACTATCTTGGAAATAAACCTTACAACTTTGGGGGTGGGTAGTGGGGGAGGTAGAGTAAGGAATGGATAGTTGGAAAAAAACAAAGAGGTACAGTAACAATGCCTGACAAGAAATGTACTCATTACCTTACTGATGTAACCGTAACCTCTCTGTACAGAACCTTTACAAGAAAATAAAATTAAAAAAATAACCTGAACCCCCCCCAAAAAAGAAAGGAGAACATAAATTAATGCAAGAAAAAATTCCAAATGTGCCAGAATGAGAGCATCCAAAATAATAGTTACCTCTTAAGGTTACCATGGAGACTATGTTAAGTTACCCCAAACATTCTGTTGTGTTTGGGAACTCTTATCCAGATCCTGAAGCACATTCAACAGACTGTGACAGTGGTGACAAATCCTGTGAAGGTGGATTTGACTTTGGAGAACCACCAAATATCACTTAACGGGAAGTAAAATGAAAATATGATCAACTTTGGTTAAAAACAAAGTGTGTTTATAAAGTACTAAGATGAATTTTCTCCACAAAACTGGCAGGATAATCCCAGGAAAATGTCAACCTAATCATATTTCTCTCCTGCTGAAAATCTTTCAATCATTCTCTACCACTTGTAGAATGAAGTTTAAGTTTCTTTGTGACTGGCCCCTCTCCAGTGTCCAGTATGCCTGCCTATCCCATGGGTGGCCAATAACTCTAACTGTGCTGAACTTCCAGGGTGTCCTATACAGCATGCTACCCCTGTCCTCCCCACTTTCAACCATGCTGTTTCTTCTATCAGGAGCACCCCTGCTTATATTCTTTCAAAAGTATATAGCTCCCAGCTCCCTGTCACTCAAAAGTTATCTTCTCTGCAAAGCAATCAGAACTGAGCTCTTGGATTACATGTTCCTCCTCCATGCTCCTTCCAACATTGTGTCTGTTCTAGAACTCACCACACTTTACAGAGTTAAGAAACTACCTTACTGAGACCAGCATGGTGATGCACACCTAGAATCCCCAAGAGGCTGAGGCAGAATGGTCTCAAGTATCAGGCCAGCCCGAACTGCATAGTAAGACCCCATCTTAAAAAAAGAAAAAAAAAGCAAATAACAGAAATAAATGATAGATGATAAAGAAAGTTGTAGTGGCTTATAATCTAAAATGTAAAATCAAAGTATTTGTATCTGTATGAAGATGGAAGGAAAGAAAGAAGAAAATAAAAAGGAAGGGAGATGGGATGGAGGCAGGAAGAAGGGAGGGAAGAGGGACAGTATATGATTCTATATAGGGGAATTTAAACAATTGGTGTAGATACTTTCCCCTCAAGGAAGTGAAGCAAAAATCCCTACTCCTTAGTTGTAGCTTTTTGTAGCAACTTCCTCCCAAACAGCACAATATGAAAAAGAGGGAAAAGACTAATTTTATACTAGAGAGACTTGACACACACTACCTCAGCCAGGTGATCATGACTAACAACAACACTGATGTCATTTTGATAGTATGCACCCTTATGATGAAATCAGCCTGGCCTTCTTTGATCACAGTCTACTCAGCAGCAAAATGTCAGACAAATCCTAATGGAAATACAAAGTGCTTGGCCATGTAAAAACTATCAAGGTGATCAAAAAAGACAGCAAGAAATATGGTTACAGCTAAGATGCCTCGAAGGATTCATGTCATAGCATGTACCGAGAGGAACCTGGCACAGAAAAAGGGCATTAGGTAAAAAGTTAGAAAATCAGAGTAACCTATAGGCTTGAGTTTTTAAAAAGCAGTATCAGTTTATCAATTAACAAACATACCACGCTAATTAAGATTTAAAAAATAGAAAATGGTTGCAGCATATACAAGGATACTATTTTTGGAATAATATTATTATCTGAGTCTACTCAGTAATGTTTCCAATTTTTTTTTGTAGTTCTAAAATGGTTTTAAAACAAAGATAATTTTTAAAAAATGATATCTGGCTGAAACTTGATGTCTTATACTTTCCACAGAATACCTAAATGAAAACCCAGATGCCATCGCTAAACCTGAGAACCCATGACTAGAGCCAGAGCAAGTTTTTTTCTGGTTGTAAGACAGTGAAGTAGATTGAGGAAAATAACTCGTGGCTTCACCATGCAGTAGCCTCCTGAATAAAGCAGTCCTTGGCCTGAAAGGTAGGAAGACATTGTTCCTGAAACAATTCCAGGCGGGTACGTTCCTCTCTCGCTCTATCGTCAGGTCTCTCATCCCAAACCCGGGACCTGCAGTAGGCAGAAAATCGAGCTTTCCCCTGCTGCGGAATGGCAATTGTTTCTCAAATATTGGCTTTCATCTTGAGGGAAGAGTCACTGACAAAAATATCGAATGAGCTAGGAGTGGAAGAGTGTATGTCACTATGACTACTGGACATTTTATGACCACTGTGCTGAGATTTACTCGCATTATTTCATATATGTATAAACAATGTATAAACAATGAAGCACAAGGAAGTTAAGTTACTTCCTTAGAAATATATAAGTAAGAAGTAACAGAGATAAATCAGTGTGATTCTAAAGCCTATACTTTACCTTACTGTAATTGACTCCATGGAGAGCTCAAACAGTGTAATTTTTAGAAAGACAAAAATCAAAGCCCAACAAAATAAGCATGAGGAACTGGGTTTTTGCAAGAGGGTAGGATAGGGTTAAGGGGAGAGGGGTAGATGAATGAAGCGGAGTTGGGGGGGAGAACGCAGTCAAGAATTCATTGTGTTGACTACAAAATCAAGAATACTAAGGGAAGAGGAAAGTTGAAGAAGAATGAGAATGCTGAAGGAGTGACACTGACCAAGATGCATTGCACTCATAAACTATTTTGTTACATGGCAACTCCATTGTACAACTACTTAAAGATAATAAAAAATAAATTTGAAAAGGTAAGAGAAAAAAATCCCCCAAAACTAATAACAGTATATGCTGAGAAATGAGATTCAAAACATGTTTTATAATTATAATCTTGTGTGCGTAGTTTACATGATGCACTCAGTAAATACATGCAAAACTGCATGTACCTTCTGTGCCAGGCCTGAGCTAGCACTGGAGACATCATGGTGAACAAGACACACAGTTGCAACCTTATGTATAAAGGATCTAGAATACACTGGGATTCTCTTGGGGAAAGAACATATGATCTTAGCCCAGGGGAACTCCACTAGATCTGTCTTTGAGGCTGGATGCTGAGAGTCAGCTTAGATTGAGCAAATCACTTTGCTCCCCTTCTGTGAATGTAACTAGGAAGATTCCACATTACATGGTTGGATAGTGAGAGTAGGGCCAGAAGGCTCTCAAAGCCTTGGTACTTATTTCACTGCCCTGAGCCAAAAAATATACCATTGATAGTGACTTCATGCAAAGGCCATCACCTGTCAGAAATCTCAGATCTCAAGTCTTCATAAAATACAAGAAGGTGTGCAAAGTCCTGAGTTTGATCCCTGGCATTCCAGACAAAAGGGTGGAAAAAAGAAAGAGCCTTGTTGAAACAAACAAAAATCACACAGACAAATAGACTTAGATGAAATTTATAATGTAATCAAAAGAATGAGATAATACAATGGAATTTTATGCTTCTGTCAGAAAGAATGTCATTGCCCCATTTGTAAGGAAATGGACTTGGAAAAGATTATACTCAGTGAAGTACGCCAGACCTAAAGAAACACAGGCTACCTGGTTTCCCTTGTTTGTAATAATTAGAATGTGCCCACAAACCAAGTAAACCCAATGGACAGTAAAAGCCAAATAATTACACCTGGACATGATTAATTAAATAGGACTCTAAACATTCACACAGTGACAACAAGGGAGGATGTTCTTAGAAGAAGATCGCAAGGGCTCAATAGCTATATGCATACGATCATATAAAATGATCTTTATTGAAATGAATTTCAAGAAATGGAAGCAAGAGGTCACAATTCTTTTCTTTTTTTCTTTCCTTTTTTGTTTGGTTTATGTCCTTCTGCCACTTTATTTTTTATTTCTCTACCCTTTGTCTTGTATATAGGTTTATCAGATTTGTAGAGTGGAAGGGAACCCCAGAAATGGTGAGACAAAAGGTGAACCAATTCAACAGTGAAACCCACTAGACACTATGTTAGAAATGAACTACACAACTTTGGGGGGAAGGAAGTCAGGAGGGGAAAACTGGAGAATGAGGGAGGGACACTGTTCCAAAGGAAATGTACTCATTACCTGACTTATGTAACTCTAATCCCTCTGTACATCACCTTTACAATATTTTTTTGAAAAGAATGAGATAACAAAGCTCAATTGCCATTTTGTCAAAGAGGACTTGTTATAGTTTGGATATAGATGTCCTACAAAAGTTCAAGTATTGAAGGCTTGGTCCCCAGCTGGTGGCACTATTGGGAAGCAGGCAGTGGACACTTGAGGAAGGCAGTCCTACTCTGGAGGGAGTAGGTGATGGGTGTGTGTGGGGGTAATATTCTTGAAAGGTATCCTGAGATGCTATGGCTGACTTCTTTCTCTGCTTCCCTGCTGTCATTAGGTGAGCAGCCTTCCTCTACCACATACTCTGTTCCTTGTTGCTTGGCCTCACCCCAAACCTAAATGGTGGAGCCAAAAGACCAGAGACTGAAACATGTGAAAGCATGAGGTAAAATAAATTTATCTCAGGTATTCTGTCTTAGCAACAAAAAGCCAGCACAGGAATCTTCTGAATGTATCCATAGCAACCCCTACTCATTCTTCATAAAACATCCTGCTATGTTTTCGTTATGACATATTATCATGAATTTATCTTAACTTATTCATTTACTTTTCTACTTTCATCCTCTACTAGAATAGAAGGTTCATGAGAATAAAGGTATGTGATTCTATAGAAACCCCTGCATCTAGACCAGTGCCTACCACAAATTTAATGAAATAAGCTAGTCATAAATAAAGACTGACTCAGAGGCCTGCCTGGAGGAATAGGTTGACCATTAGAGAGAAGAATGGATGGACATGGAAGACAGGGGCTGAAAGAAGATTGAAAGCTGTCAGGAGGGAGAAGCTCACATCAGCCCAATATGAACAGAAAATTGTGAGCTATAGTGTTGTCTGGAAATGAACAGAGAATATTGGTTTGGCTACAGAGGGTCCAGCTGTAAAGGCTTTGTTTTTTCATCCCATCTTCCTCCTGAACCCATCTTGGGCGGGAGAGGAAATGTGAAGAAGCCCACTAGAGTGGCTGGGAAGGTGGCTCAGTTGTAGAGCGCTTGCCTTGCACACATGAAGGCCTGGGTTTGACTCCTCAGCACCACATAAGCAGAAAAAGCCGGAAGTGGCACTGTGGCTCAAGTGGTAGGATGCTAGCCTTGAGCTGAAGAGTTGAGGGACAGTACCCAGGCCCAGAGTTCAGGCCCCTCGAACACACACACACACACACACACACACACACACACACACACACACACACACACACACACACACACACACACACACACACACACACACACACACACACACACACACAGCCCACCAGATCATGTCTTGGCCAAAGGATCCTAACTACAGGAAGAAACAAACACTCTGCATGTGTCAGAAGAGCTATGATATCTATTGGAGTATAGGCATTATGTTTGAAGCCTGTTCAGTTCTTTCAATCACCCGCATAGAGAAAATCTCTCCTTTGTGAAGAGAGATCCCTTATATTAGAGTCATCTCTACTCTATTACCTTCAAGAAGCCAAGTTGACTCATCTTCATCTAAGGAAATATCCCATGGCACATAGTGTCTGAAAGAGGTCCCCATTACTGACATCTCATTCCCCACCCCAAACCAACTCTGTACTTATGGCCTTTCAGGGGGGAAGAGAATACAGAAGCACTTCTCTGCTGGTCTGTGTTCACTAAGTGACTTCAGCTTCTCCATCATGGTCCTTATTCCTTTCATGTTTCCCTTTAATGGTGCTTATATTCATTTTGTTCAATATACTTTTGCGGAGGACCAATCATACGTTGAAAATATTGAAATCAATACAACATGTGACATGATCCCATACTTCAGAGCACATGTTCTAGCAGAGCAAAACATACAGTCACAAGTAGGACAAAAAAAGAGAGATGGTAATGGGATTCGATGCTTGGCAAGGAAGAGTACAATTAAATCAAGATTTCTTTGATAGTCTTATTTAGAGTGGAAAAAGGATGATTTGAATAGAATAATAAAAGTGGAGGGGGTATGAGAGTGAAAATCAGAGGGCAGAGAAGCAGGTGGCTGATTTGTAGACTATGAAGTATTGGAGTTTGTAAGTACCGCTGAATTCTCTGAGAAGAAAAATGAGAGCCAAGGGCAGGAAAGTAGTTTGTTATGAGATTTCCAAAGGGCCCCAAAGACCAGGACATTTGTACTTTGATAGCTAATAGGGGAGTAATTTGAGGTCTATGAGTGGGCGAGTGATGCAATTGAAAATATGTTTTAGGAAGAACAAGTAGAAGGCTATTGCAATTGCCCAGCCAAGAGGTAATAAAGCTCTTAAGTAGGATGGTTGCTGTGGTATTTGGAAAGAAATCAATAGTTTGGAGAGGCTTTTGGGAGTAGACTAAATGGGGCCTGTATCCTGATTGCGTATGCCTTTACTCACCCTCTATTTGACCCTTATTCCTTTCTCTTTCTGATCATAAAGCTGTAGGAGGTATCCCTTAACACACATTTCTATTTCCTGAAAAATTTCTCATTATTATTAGATAAAGCTTCATTTGCAATAACTATGAAATACACTCCAAAGGACAATTCTTGAGGTTCAAAATGAGGAGATAATATTCCACATCTATGTTTGTATTGTGTCTTCTCTATATTTTGACTTTCAGGTAGATTTTTCACTTATTTTTCCTGAGGATCTTACTCTAAAACAAAAATAAGCATATATAAATGCAGCTTTTTGGGAGCTCTTATTTATATATACAGAATGGAAATCAGAATCATAAAATTAAAGTTATTAAAATGATACTAAATTTATCTCTTGTTCCATTACGCAGCTTGAAGAGTATCTTGGCTCTTTAAGAGCCTTAGAATATTAATTTTACATATTTAGAAAAGGATTCTGACAATAGAATTGTATAACAAAATTATAAGAAAGTAAGAGAAGCAGTCACCAAAATAATTGAGTTGATAATTCAATTGTTAAATAAAATGCAGGTAATGCATTTACTATTCTATTTTTAAAGGCTAGAGAAAAGTACAAAATATTTTGTACATTTATGTTTCTATTTTTTAAAATCATTTCTGGGTTATGGCTAAAATGAGTTGAAATTACCACTATGTAGCAACAGGAAAGAGATGCCCTGTGGTAAGTCTTTTTTCTGGAAGTTTTATCCAGGGAGATATATTGCATTTATCTATCTCTGATGTGAGAGCTTTGAGTTTCTTGACAGAGGTATATATGGTAACACAGGCAGCAGATGACAGATATGCCAAGGGAAAGCAGGAGTGTTCTGGAGCAGCTGGGTGTGTGATGCTAAGGCACACAATGGTATAACAAACAGAGTCTGTGTCAATGAACTAGAAAATGAGGGGCTTATTTTCTGTTCAAACATGAGTGATCTTCCTGATAAAACAAGCAACAAGTTATAGCTAGCCCTTGAATTAACAATCTTATAACACAGCAGACAAAATCAGCTCAGGCACAAGTGCACAGGGTAGTAAGAATAACTTTCACAAAAGTACAACACTGTCTCCCTAGCTGTGAAGAATTGGTTCTAAGACACACTTCCTCATTCCTAAATCTTAAGATGCTCAAGAATCTTCCATGAAATGCCTTAGTTCATATACAATCTCTGCATGTTCTGTAAATTTTAAATCACATTTCATTTACTTATAATTTCTAGTGAAATGTAAATGTGATCTCAAAAAGTTATTACATGATATCACTCAGAAGAAAGACAAGGGAGTATCTATATGTGATTAGTACAGACGTGGGTGGGTTTTTTTTTCTGAATATTTTCCACCATGTTTGAATGTACAGATGTGGATCCCATGGACCCAGAGGGATGTCAGTACAACTGTAACTGAATCCTCTCCCTAAACACCGTGCTTGTGTTGTTTTATTTGCTAAGCCAACCTTCTTAGATTCATTTATTTTATGAAATAACTGAGTATCCGAGGTTACATTGCTTCCCCAACATCTGCTAAACCAGGATTCAATATAAAAAGCTTCATTTCAGAAAATATGGATAAAAGGTGAAACCTATATTCAGAGTGTTCTTAAAACAATGAAAGTGTTTCCAAATCAATAGAACAAAATAATGTGTAAACTATATTTCAACAGATATACACACATGCACATATATATACATATATGTATGAATTTTAAAATTTTACAGAGCACTGCAAATGTTAGGAAAAGTAGGCAGTACTAAATGAATACATAAAAGTCATTGGCTATTGGAGGGGAATGGGAGGTGGGATAAAGCTAAAGCTGTGCATTTTGTTAAAAAAAAATAAATTAAAAATAAAAAGTGTATTTCCAGACATTTCTAGTTGCTTCAGAGGTTGAACTCAACTTCACTTGTGGGGTATAGTAATTGAGTTGGAGAATATTTGCTTTCAGAGAATGCAACAGTTTTATTAAAAATGCCTTGGAGGAAAGATGTTTGAAAGTCAAAAAGAGACCAGTGTTGTGTTTATCTTTCTAGTGTCTCCTAAATGCACCAGAAAAAAATACATTCCCATGAGCTTTCTGGGCCATGAACTGGGCATGCGTACTTTCTGATAGGAAATGTTTCTAGAGTGGTTACCATCATCAGGGTCTGAGGGTTAGATTGTTTTTTTCTTTGTTATTTATGGAAAATAAGAGACAAGGCAATAAGAGTATAAAGAGAAATTCACCTTGGGACAAGATTGAGAAGGATAAAGACTTCAAAGAAATGTGCAAAAAAAGAGACAAAGACGAAAGAATAAATAAGACAATAATGAAATGAGACAATAATGAAAATAAATAGAAGTTGAATCTGGCAAGACCAGTGAGGACTCTTCCCTTGGCTACAGTGGAAGAGGGAAACGGACTGGCCCAGGCTCCTGGGAGGGAATGAAAAAGATACAAGTAGCTCTAACTTTGGTTTGGTCCCTCTTTTTTCACCTTGACCTTGCTACTATTATTAAATAACTTTTTAAGATTTGCTGGCTCCCTTATAGACTTATACTTCCCTTTGTTTTTCTCTTTCTACGAAGATCTATTACCAGAGTATTTTAGAAGATTTTGCATGCATTGAATATATGTGTTCTACACATATACCAATATATGTGTATGTATACATATGCATATACATATATATGTGTATGTATACATATGCATACACACACACATATATATATAACTGTTCTATATTCTCTTATTTTGGCTCTGATATTTTATCTGCCCTATTTAATAATATTTCATACTTATAAACAAAACCTCTGGTACTATCTTTAGAGCAGATGCTGGGAAAAATAGATCTTGGGTCAAAATGAACATCTGAGATTTATGGGACATGATAAATGTTCCTTTGGAGCCTGGTGGGTTTTCCGAGAGGAAGAGAGGTGCGCTCAATGGAGTCTTTGTGTGTGTGTGTGTGTGTGTGTGTGTGTGTGTGTGTGTGTGTGTGTGTGTGTGTGTGTGTGTGTGTGTGTGTGTGTGTGTATGTGTATGTGTGTAAAGAACAAGAATTTCTTCTCCCATCTGAGCCATTTATCTTTAGAGAAAGGTTTTTTCTATGATAAGAAAAGTTGTGAACTCGCAAAAGTATTTATATGTATAATTGAAATTTAAGTTTATGAGGCAGTTTAAATTCCACCAAATTATTTTTGGGTTGTCACAATTTAATAACTCTAGCCTATGTAATGATAGGATATGAATGGTGGACGCTCTGGAGTCTGAGAACTCTTTGAGATTGCATGTAACATTGAGCATATACGTGCATTTTTTTAGACAGGTTTTCTACCTGTCATCCTAGTTCAGCCTATAACCCTAAAATGATTAAGAACCAATAAACAGGTCATTAAAAATTGAGAAATTAACCCGCACAATAAGGACAGTTTTTTTCCTTCATAAAATATAGGGCTTTTAGCATAGAGTTCTTACATAAGTGCTATACTTACATCAAGAGCCACAGACTGCTTGGCCCAGGACTTTTTAACTTGATCATACATAATTGTGTTGTTAATACCAAGCCCACAAAAGATTACAAAAGCCTGAAAAAGGGAAAAGTCATTAATTAAAAGTTGTAATAACTTACGAGCAAAGTACAATATGAAAATGATTGTCATTAGGGAAGGATCTGGAAGCTAACATTTATTGTAGGCAGAGGTGAGCCCTAAGGACATATAGTCATTTAAATTAATTACTATTGTCATGACTTTAACGCTCACTTTACACATAGGAAAATTATCTATTTAATGTCATCATAAAGGCATTACTTCATATGTGTAAAACTATACAGTCTGTTTAAATGTGTTCTTAATTTATTTAGGTTGTATACTGATTTTGATCATTCTGTTCTATTCAACCAAAAACAATCTTGTTCAGTAATGAGGCTATAAAATATTTTAGTAAAGACATTGAGTGAGAGTGACTGTAAGATAAGAGTTAGGGAAAAGGAAGATTGATTAAGAACCCATTGATAAGGAAACTGTAAGATATTTTCAGCTAGAGAAAATAATGATGGGGTTTTCTTATGAGCTTCTGGAAGCTTTTTGTTAGCTTAGGAAGCCTGTTCAAGGCTAACCCTTTGATCTTGGGATGGGATGATGGGATTTTGTTAACACAAAACCAGGTGAAGGTAATACACCTAGAAGAGTGAGGATGGCCCTTAGGACTCTGAATGCCTGTGAATGAGACAGGGATAACACTAGAACTCTTAAGAGGGGAAGACTGTAATAAAATTCTGAAATAAAATTAGGGTAAAAAGCATCAAAAGTTAAAAGTGATGTGATAAATGAAAAATATGATCATTATATATAATTTATATATTCTTTAAAATGTCCCTTAAATCTTGGCACAATATGTAAACATAATAATGATTAAAATTATGGTCCTTATAAATAGGAGCAAATTTGATTAATAATGATTTATCATTATAAATAGGAACAAATTTGATTAATAATTATTTATCCTTATGAATAGGAGCAAACTGTGGTGAGGAGAGGATTGGTGACTCAATGTGACCTCTAGTTTGTAAATCTATTTTCTTACCTCAAAAAGTCGTTGATCTGCATCATCAAAAGGTTTCCCATCAAGTCTATTCAACACTTGAGCTACACCTATAGGAATGAGATACATGGTCATTTTTAGTACAGGTACTATATCACTGTAAAAGGGTAGGCCATAGCCGGGCCTATATTTTTATTAAGTAACTCAAGCATTTAGCTTATGCTTCTATATATCACAACTCTATTATAACTATCATATATAAAGAATATATAGGCATCCATATATACATATACAATTACTGTATATGATCTAATCTATCAATATATCAATCTAGTTACTATCATCTGTCTATCTATCTATCTATCTATCTATCTATCTATCTATCTATCTATCTATCTATCATCTACCTACCTACCTACCTACCTACCTACCTACCTACCTACCTATCCATTCCTTTAAGGCTTAAGAGAGGCGTTATGGCAAAATGATTAAGAACACAGGTTTTGAATTTAGGTGATCTAGTTCAAACTACAATTCTACTATCAGCTCTGAAGCTCTAACTTTTGGGGGGCGGGGTACTGATGTTTGAACTCAGTGACTCATACATCCTAGATAAGTACTCTGGCATATAAGTTATGCCCCCAGCCCTTTTTGTTGTAGCTTGTTTTTCAAGTAATGTCTCATGGTTTTTGCCTAGGCCAGATCTGGACAGTGGTATTTCTACCTCCACCTCTCAAGTGCTGTGATTTCAGGCATGCACCACCTCACTCAGCCTTTGTTACCTCGCTTTCTTAGCATCAAAATTCCTCAAGAGGGGATTTAAATGCTATCTCATAGAGTCATGAAAATTAATGAGACAATTTTAAAATTTTATTATGTTTATTTAAGATGTAACATGTTATGGAACACATATAGAAGTAAAAAGGTTATTATAGTAAAGGAAATTAACATTCAGCAATTCACATAGACAGCTATTTTGGTTTTGGTTTCAGAACAGATACAAATCACTCATTAATTATGAGCTCAAGTGCAATACAATTTTGTTACCTATATTCTTCTTATGGTACATTAAATCCGTAGATGATCTCATCTTACATATTTGTTACTTTGTATCGTTTCACTTTTTTAACCACTGTTTTATCCTCTATAGACAGAAAAATATCTAAATGTTTACAAAACATTTAGCATATTGCTTTGCATAAAGTAAATGATCAGGAAATTATAGGAGCTACTACAAAAAATAAGGACTATTATCACACGGTTAACTTTCAAAATAAAATCAGATGTATTGTCTGCTATCAAAATGATTTACATAACTCTAATAAACCTAATAGTGTTTCACTTTTCCAAAGTTTATTTCCAGCATTATTCCATTATACCAAATTTTAGGTCATGGCATTCAAATTTTAACAGTCTAATCAGAAAAACAAGCCTGCAATATACAAGCCTCTGCTTTCATTTAATACAAACAGAAGACTGCATCTGAAATGTACTTGTATTTTTTAAAAACACAACTTCTCATTAGGGAGGTAATTTATCATATTAAAAAATAATAAAATAAAAATTTGAGCATATAACCAGCAAACTAGAGCACTAATTTTGAAGGAATAACAGATATTTACTACTATTAAATCAGCAGATAACATATGTTATTATTTTGGGGGAATATAGGGAATTGAACTTGAAATTTCTCTACAACTTGAACTACACCCTTCCTCCTTCAGTTATTTTGCTTTTCAGTTTGTTTTCTAGATGGTGTCTTGGATTACAGATGTATACCATCATACCTGGTCACACATGGAATTTTAATGGATTCTTCTCTGTTGTAAATACAAATACATTTAAAATTTTACATAATGTAAGATAATCCCCATTCGTACTAGGAACTCAGATCCCCAGATCCTAGAATATTTCTTTATGTCCAATGATATAGGTTAAATAACCTGATGAAAACCTTATTTCAGAATTCAGGTCTTGATAGCCATCACAAAGTATTAACCCTTTTGGTAGGCAGCAGTGTCTTAGAATTTAGCAGAAAATCTTAGCAAGAAGTAGAAAGAGGCAAATAGGTGCTTCATGTACCAAATCACATTTCCATATATTTCAATAATTTTAACTAATGCCTCCACCCTTCATGAGTATTTTAACCATGAACTATCCACACTTAAGCTTCTCTACCAAACTTCCCCTTTTATTGAGTTTTTTAAGGGAAGCATAAAAGGCAATGAGGGAGGGAAAAATAGTAGAAGCCATGAAAAAAAACCTCAATCCCTTTCGCAGCTTATTTCAGAACTATGCAGGTAGGAAGATACACATTCAGTATATGTCTAATTCTGTAAGTTCCCTCTGCCTTTGTATTTACAGTATTTGTAAAAGCAGTAACATAAAAACATAATAGTGACATTTTTACTAGGAGTTAGACGGCCTGAGCATCAATCCTAACCTTTTTACTAACTTTGTGACCTTGGTCAAGGTATTTCTCTTAGTCTCTCTTTCTCTGTCTTTTTTTTGTTGTTGTTGTTTTGGGTCTGGTCGTGGGGTCTGAACTCTGGGCCTGGGTGCTGTCGCTCAGCTGAAGAGCTGAGCTCAAGGCTAGCACTCTACCACCTGAGCCACAGCGCCACTTCCAGCTTTTATTTCCTGCTTATGTGGTGCTGAGGAATCGAACCCAGGGCCTTAGGCATGCGAGGTAAGCACTCCACCACTGAGCCAACTTCCCAGCCCATCTTTCTCTGTCTTTTGTCTTAGCTTCAATGTTTGCAAGGTAACACATAATAGTTATTTGTTGCCTTCAAGTTGATTGATTCTTTGATATTTGCTTATAGTCTGATCAGTGTCTATATATACTCATTACCAATCATGCTTAGATGATTAGACAACAATATGGGATATAGCTTAGTGAATCCTGAACATATAATAGGAACATCTAAAATTGAGTATATTTTAAAGCAAAATTGTTTCTTTATAAAGTATGTTAGCATTGCTTAGATCATGTCTTACCAATTATTTGGTGGTTGCTATTCCAAATGGGGACGCAGAGAACAGATCTTATGTGAAAACCAGATATCTGGTCAGCCTAGGGTATAAAAAAAAACTTATTAAAGTTGTGTATTAACCATCCACTAGAAGTTGTTTTGAAGGCTGACATGGTAACACACACCTGAAATCCCAGTACTCAGTTGGCAGAGGCAGGAGGATCCTGTGTTCAAGGACAGCATGGGTTATATAGCAAGACCCTGTTAAGAGTTATTTTTATATGTTATAATCTAATTATATACAACATATAAAATCTGACTATATACAATGTGTTTGGTTTATAGATAATAGTGTCAAAGGTATTGTATTTTATGTAAATTCTGGTTTGGAACTGAAATGGAAGAATTGTCATTGCTGAGTTATTCCCACAGCCCAGTGGTAAAAACAACAGAACAATACCCCACCAATGCCTAGTCCAGCCAGAACATAGAGGATAATTCAGCAGTCAGATGACAGACTCCAAACTGTGTACTACCTTCAAATGAGCAAATATCAGCATGAGAATACCAAAAATATGAAAAGAAGGCAGTATCATATCAAAGTCAATAGTCATACAACAAAGGATCTGCATGATAGTAAGGAGAGTAATCTTAAATACAAACTCAAGGGAACGATGGTAAGTATGACCAATGAGATGAAAAAGGACGTGTAAAGACCTCAATGAAATTAAAAAGAACAAAATAATTCAGAGATTACAAATAAAAAATGTAATCAAAGTCAGTGCAAATAAAGTTAAATGAACTTGAAGAGGGTACAAGTAAACATCAAAATGAGCATTAAAAAGATACAAATAAACCAAAGGAAATAAAACAATGCAAGATAATAAAAGGAATAGAAATCTTTAAAAAAAAGATCAAGAATCAATTTTTCTTGGAGAGGAAAATTACAGTTAAATTCCTCTTCAGCAGAATAGATAAGATGAAAGATAGAATTTCAGGACCTGAAGATAAGATGGCCATGGTAGAAAAATTAGAAGTATATAAGGAAAGATATTAAAGAAGTAGGGGATGAATTTGAAAGATCCTTTAGGACTCTACTAAATCAAAACAAAATGAAAAACAGACCTATAAATCCTAGGCATATGGGAAACAGAAGATGCACCAGCTAAACACATTAAGAACTATACTCAATAAAGTAATCACAGAAAATTTCCCAAAGTTTGAAAAATGAGAAGACCATGCATGTACAGGAACCCTTCAGAATACTCAACAAGCTAGAATAGAACCTCCAAGGAGATATTATAGTTAAAGCACTGAGCACAGAGAATAGGAAATATACAGAGAATAAGGAAAAATAGAGAAAGCTGCAGGAGAAAAGCACCAAATCATGTACAATGGTAAACCTATCAGAATAACAATAGATGTCTCAACAGAAACCTTAAAACAAGAAGGGATTGGAACCTGGAATCATACAAATAATTGTGGGAATGCTTGAGGAGATAGGAAGGAATGGGAGGTGGTAAGGACTAAACAGGAGGGATGTTAGAGACTAAACCATGCTGAAATACCTTGCACCTGTGAACAAAGATAGCCGAACAAAACTCACTGAAAGCTATTGAACAACAGGGGGTAAGAGGTTGAGGAAAGTGAGAGCAAGAAAGTATGTCAATCTGATTAAATTATGGTATATATGAAATACCTGGATGAAGCCTCTTTGAACAATTAACATGAACTTTAACCAAAATTAATTGTCAAGAAGGGGAAACATGTTCTGGATGGGGTAAGGGTATTAGTGGGATGGAGGAGGGTAAATGAAGAGAGTAAAGGAGAGGAAATAGAATTAAAATGTGCATGTGTGAAAATAATGCAATAAAGCTTTCTGAGACTGATCTGGGAAAGGGGAGGAAGATGAATGACTGAAAGGGTAGCTCTGATCAAGTTATATTGTGTGTATATAGGGCGTGTCAAAATGAAATCCCCTTGTACAGCTAATTACTGCTAATAAAAAAAGAAAAAGATATTTAAGTGAAAGATCCTACATGTCCTAAAGATGATCAGAAAACAGTAAAGTGCTGCATAATCCATGGAGAAGACCAGAAAGCTACACCTCAAGGTCACTGTAGAAGGGAGAGAAGCTCATGATGCATACAAGAGATTGGTTCCAAATCCATTAACTAAGATATGTAAGTGTCCCTCCTACTAAGGTGATTCTTTTGAGGAATCTTGTCAGTGCAGGAGAAGCAGATGATGACTTGGAAGTTGAAACCAAAAAGAATGTGGAAAATAAGACAAGGTTGGAAAATGTGTGGTGTTTGAAATTCCTAGTGCCCCCTGATGATGAAGCAGCACGAATATTTTTAGAGATCAAGAGCTGAGCAACAATTAACGCTGTTGCTGATCTGAATGGTAGGTATTTGTGTGGACAAATGGCAAAAGCATATTTCTACACTTTGGATAATTTCAGGGTCTTGGATTTGACAGAATAATCTTGATTTTTAAGAACAGGAGTAATTTCTGGTGATCTCCAAGTGAGTTACAGACTGAGCAGTAAGAAAGGCCTTAGCTCCATGACTCTTGGGAATTGAAATTCTTGGGAGGACTTCTAAGGGATGTGTTGATTGGCCCCTTTTTATTTTGTGTTATAAAAATATAAATATATTATGAACATTTCTGATAGTTAGTGTAACCATTTATAGTAGTTGAAGTCTTTTTTCCTAGCCTAATTATGAATAGCATGCCTTTGCAATCTCAAAGTAGTCAAATTTAGATAAACTTTCATATATTTATTTCATATATATATTTATATGGAATATTCCATATATTTATTATCCATTTCAATATGCTGTTTCATGAAGTACTTCATCAGAACTGTGATCATTTTTCTTACTGGGTTTCCTGACATCCCAAAACTAATTTGGAAATATTTGTCCTATGATGTGTAAGAGGCCTTTTCCAATTATGTAATTATAATTATCTTTCCTAATCCATAGCTTGTATTTTCCCTCTCTCTGAGGATAATATGATGTATCCAAATATCTCAAAGTTTTAATTTATAATTAGAACTTTTGGGTCTTATTTAATAAATCTTTCCCTATTTCTAGTTCATGGAGATATTCTCCTATTTTTTTCCCTAGAATCTTATTGTTTTAACTTTCACATTTAAATTTATAATCCAATTGAAAGTGGTTTTTATGTACAATGTGAGATTCTTTTTTATAAGAAATTTGAGTGGAAAAATCTCCCTCTCTATTCTACAGTACCACATTTTTTATTTTCATGTCTCCATGTATGTTTGGATCTGTTTCTGGACTCTATTCAGGCCCATTCATCTAGGTATTTATTTTTTAATGCCAATGCCATGCTGTCTTAAATAATTATTTCTCACAATAAATCTTGATGCTGGCACTATATTCCCTTAACATTATTTTTTCTTCAAGATTAGATTTTCACATAAACTTTAAATTCAGTAGTTTACTATACAGAGGTACACTGATATGATTTGGAGGGATGATATTGAAATTATCAGTTTGGGTTAGAATTGGTATCTTTATAGAACTGAGGTCACAAAAATTGTTTAATTTTACTTAAGGGATTTTCAATTATTTTGGTTTCAAAACTTGTAAGCAAGATTTTGTAGTTTTATTTATTTATTTAATTTTTTTTGTCGGACGTGGGGCTTGAACTCTGGGCCTGGGCACTGTCCCCGCATTCTTCAGCTCAAGGCCAGCGCTCTACCACTTGAGCCACAGCGCCATTTCTGGTTTTCTAGTGGTTTACTGGAGATAAGAGTCTCACAGAGTTTCTTGCCCAGGCTGGCTCTGAACCGCAATCCTCAGATCTCAGCCTCCTAAGTAGCTAGGATTACAGGCGTGAGCCACCAGCGCCTGGCTGATTTTGTAGTTTTATATGTGGGAGTATTGTACTTAATTCGCTGCATGCATTCCTTTCCATTTTAAAAGTTCATGTTATTGTACATGGTATTATAACTTTATTTTCTAATAATTATAAGTTTTTCTTCAGTATCTATGTAGGATTATCTTCATTAGTTCCTCATAGATACTAAAACTTTCAGATATTCAATTCCGTTATATAAAATGGTATTGAATTTCCATGTAACTTAGGCATATTCTCTTATATACATTATATCATCTCTAGTTTCCTTCAAATACCTAGCATAATATAAACATCATATAACCATGTTGTTAAGCTGTATGTTTAGGAACAATTCATATGAAAAAATATGCTTACTATAGATTTTTATGTTTAGTATAGATTTCACTCTGAAGTTGATTGGATCATAGACACAACCTACAGATATAAAAGACCACTGTAATTGATACATAGAAAAAATTGATTCTGCATGTTAGACTTATATTCATAAATCTTGCTATATTTAATTATTAATTTTAATATATTATTAGTACAGTGTTTTGAATGTTCTAGCTATAACACCATGCAAATCTATCTCCAATTCATATGCTTTTAATCATGTGATTTTAGAGCATATGATTTTTCTTTTTTAGTATAGTAAGGTACACATATTGTTTTTGATAATTTCCAGGTACAAAACAAATACGCAGCTCCAAACAAAAACAGTAGCATAAACCATGCACCTAGTATCCTTGTAGATAGATATTTATTAATACCTCTTAGGTGCACAGTAGAGTATGAGGGATATAAAAATGAATTCAGTCACTATCCCTGAAGTTCACAGTATAATATAAATAGAAATAAAGACAAGTATTCAAGTAGAGAATTTACAAAACACTACTTTAAATAAATCTCCAAATCAACTCCCTTTAGAGAAAGCAAGAGTAAGTAGTTTTCGACCCCTTAAAATGAGTCCTCAAAGCCAATGCTGCTGCTGCTGAACTAACATTTATTGGATGTTCACTGTGTATCAGGACCTCTGTTCAGTATTTTCACATGTGTTATTTTCTATATGGTTTCAAATGGCTCAGTGAGGTAGGTACAGTTATCTTCCTTCCTTATCAGGTAAAAGTTACAGACTGACTGCCTGGAATGGGAGAGCCTGGTTCAAAGCAGGCTGACAGTAACAAAGACATCTATCAAAGTTATCTTCAAAAAACAGAGTGGTTTCCTTCCGCTGGCTAAGGATAACATCAGAATTAAGGGAATGCCAGTAAGCAGGAGTCAGCCAATTTTAGAGGCTTCAAAAATAAGATTGGCACCTGGGGACTAGTCTCAGTAGACCAGATTTTGGCTGGGCCTGTTTGGCTTCATAGAGGAAGGGACACACTACTTAGACATCGGAGGTCTGAGCCAGCACCGAGCAATAGCCACACTTGTCTTTGCCAACTCTGGCATAACTGCAGCCCTTGCTAACCTCTCCTACAAATCTGAGGCAGCCGAGGGAAGCAGTCATAGTGAAGAAGAAGGAAGGGAATATTTGGTAGGAAAGACATCACCAGAGCCCAGTGGTGAGAACCAACTATTTAGGCTGTTTGCTAATGTAAAGGTAGTTTGCTTATCTGTCTTTTTTTTTTTTTTTGTCGGTCATGAGGCCTGAACTCTGGGCCTGGGCACTGTCCCTCAGCTCTTCAGCTCCAGGCTAGTGCTCTACCATTTGAGCTACAGCACCACTTCCCGCTTTTTCTGCTTATGTGGTGCTAAGAAATCAAACCCAGGACCTCATGCAAGCAAGGCTAGCCCTCTACCACTGAGCCACCTTCCCAGCCCCTTATCCATCATTTTTAAAGCCTTAGAGTTCCACTAAAGAATTTTTACTCTGGGTGTATATGCTATTCCATCCCTAAGGGAGATAGCATTGAAGCATTTGGTATGAGTAAGGATGCTAGAGTTTCTTGTATACATTTGCAGGGAATAGTATTCAGTTCAAGTTGACATACATTACAACTAAAATGAGAACAGGATTTTCCTGGATAAAATCATCAAGGTAGAATTAGTCCAACAAAAGAACAAAGGGTCAGAGCTTGGAGGACATCCTGATACTGGTGATGGGGAGAGAAAAGGCCATCGAAGCTCATGATCTTAGCCTCACTCAAGGTTTTACTGAAATTTAAAGTGTGAACAGATTGCTAAAGACTTTCTGGAAATTTCTATATCAATGTGTTTCCAAAGTATAAGAAGTATATAAAACTTTTGGCTTACTAATTTCACATATAGGAATTTATCTTATGGTAACTGTCAAAATTGTGCGCCAAAACTTACAAATGGAGGTATGAGCCCTAGTATTACTTATCACAGGGATATTTTTTAAAACATTTACATATTTCATCAGGAGTTGGGTAAGTAAATTATAATGATCTACAGAATAAAATATGCATATAATTAAAATCATAGTAAAGAGGACTGATTTCTGACACAGAAAAGATTTATGTTAAGTGACGGTAATGTGGTATCTGCGGGTATGCAAAATCTTATTGCATGCATCAAAAGATCTTAGGAAAATTATAACCACAAAAAGTTCCTTTTGTATTGCTTGCCTACAGGCATTTAAAATTTATTTTTCTGATTAGACAATCTCATCTTACTTGATCATAACGTTTAATGTAACTTACAGTATGCATTGGCTGTATAACCCTAGCCAAATCACTCAACTCTTCCTGCCTCGATTTTATCATCTACATTTATCTTCTGCACATCAAAATGGCAGTGCTGGTTATCTGCAAATTTGGACACTATAGTTCATTCTCATCTTTTCTTCTTTGCACTTTTTCATGTTTAATAAGTTTCTTTGGGAAGATAAAAGGGTTTTAAACTTTCTAATGTAAATATTTACAAAGCCATACCTCTCAAAACATATCTGCTTCATTGTTTTATAGCCTTCAGGATTATCTAAACTTTCCACCATGAGAATCTCCCAAATTAGACTACGTGGGATGAAGACGCCTTTCTAGGAAGCTGTAGTTCAAATAAACATGTTATCTGAGAATGCCTAGTTTTTCCAATTAAAAATGCATCTACTTAAAATTTTTTGCCTAGTTTCTGTGCTCATAGGACCTTTCTAGTTAATGGGTCTAATTAAAGATGGTTGATAGATCAGCTCAGGAAACCAGCACAACAAACCTGTCTTACAGTCTAGCCTCTCAAAGGCAGACAAAAGAAATGTAAAATGAATTGATGATAATGTAAGATAATTCTATTAATATGCCACGTGCTTTCTTTCTCAAGAAAGATAAGCATAACTTTAACAACAAATAAACCCTGAAGGTTAATCTGCTGGTGAAAAATACTTGTTCTAGCACTAGTACTAGGACAAGATGAGGGAACCAATGTTCAGAGTCCTTTGGGCTGGGCATATAGCTCAGTAGTAGAGCACTTGGCCCTGTGCATATAGTTCTGAGTTCAGTCACCATCACTGCAAGAAAATAGAGTCACATATTGTTTCCTGAAATAATGAGACAAAGACCCTCACTTGAGAAAGGATAGCAAACTGGCTTAAAGTAAGTATCAATGATAGAAGAGTTCCAATGGTAGATGCGTTTCAGCAGATTCACAGATCTTCATTTCACAATGGGTTCAGTTTTGCACATTTTTCTTTGTAACAGAGTATACCTAATAGAACATAAGGTGTTCAAGAGAATAGGGGCTGAATTGTCCTGCCAGATTTGCACTTGGCATCGTGATTGCAGTAGTGCTCCATTGTGAAGATTTGACAGTTGAAATGGCTCTAATGCTGTAAGTCAAGCATCTGTCTCAGTGCCTGGGGCCCCATTATCCTTAAGTGCTACATAACAGGGGCAAGTATTATGGAGTCTCAATGACAGGCTTTTAAAAAACCAGAATTTCACATGGAAGAACTCCATGGTACAAAGATTTAGGGTCAGATTAGGGTCATGGTACCTTACTGTTAACTGTGTAATTCTAAGTATGGCCATTATGGCAGAGGGGATCTGGGTCATGATGAGTTTCTTACCACTTCTGAATTTGTAACCAACACATGGATCCCCGAATCCATCCATGCAAAAGACGTGCCCTATTTTCTAGTAATTTTCTGCCATTCCCCTTGCTGAAAGAATCTTTCCTATTTATATATCAGGTTAAATGGTTCATTCCTTTTGTGGGCAGAAAACAAATCTCATATTTGATATAGCACTAAAAAATTTCCCCATAACCAATTGGAAAGAAGTATTAAATTAAGCAATGAAATATAATGCATTGGATCAATAATTGCTTGTTTTGTATTAGTGTGCTTATTTTAATGCACTTTTCAGTGTAACATGAAAAGAAGAGCAGAAGGCTTCACAGGTGATGTTCTAGAGTGCAACTAATTATAGGGAGTTGAACTCAAAAGCACAATGCCAACCAACAAGAAGGCCAGAATAATAGTTTTATGATGAAGGTATTTGTAAATAGCATGTGGGGCTCCAAGAAGTCAGCTAATAATAACGGTAGATCAGCTGAAAGGTAGATTATGTCCATTCAGCCTCATACAAAGCTCATGGTTAGAATAAACCCAGAAAAGTACTCTACACTGGCAAAGGAAAAGAAAATATTTCGTCTGAATATTCTAAAGATACAGTGAAGCACGTCGACTTACTTGGATCTCATATTATATTTACTGTGATTTGAATGTTTTTTAAAATAATTTTCCAGATGGTTAACAATAGTTTCATAAAATATATATTTTCACATAAGACATAGAGAATCTAAAATTTAAAAAATCTTTATAATTTCAACTGATAACAAAAATATTATAAATGTGAAAACTTAAAGTAATAATAGAATCAAAAGTTCTAATCATGACATCCTTCCAGAGATAGCAGCTATTTGCAATGGCTTGAAGTGAGATCCTCCTCACCTTCTACAAATATATAATGTGTTAATTACCAATATCTAATGTATTCAACAATATATAGCAATAAAGACAAGACATATAAACAGACCCACACCTGTGGCTTACACCTGTAATCCTAGCTACTTGGAAGGCTAAGAACTGGAAGAGCATGGCTCAAAATCCAGTCTGGGAAAAAAGTCCATGAGATTCCATCTCCAAAATAACCAGCAAAATCTGAACTAGAGGCATGTCTGAAGTGGTAGAGTGCCAGCCAAATGAGTATGATGCCCTGAATTGAAATCCTAGTATCCACAAAAAAGATAATAAAATAATTATATATTATGTATGAGCTTTACAGTTATTAAAATATAGTTTCATCTGAGGGAAGCCCAGACCCCGAGGTGGGTGTTTGGGTGCCATGGCATAAGAACAAAGAAAAGAAAAACTACTCTTAACAGCTCAGAGTGAGCCTGACTGGTGTCAGTGACTCATGACTGTAATTCTGCTACTCAGGACCTGCGGATCATGCTTCAGAGACAGCCAGGGTAGGAAAGCTTGTGAGTCTCTTATCTCCAATTAACCACCCAAAAGCAAAAATCCAGATTTTGAGCTATGGCTCCAATAGCCTTGAGCTCTAGCCTTGAGCAAAACACAAAGCTTGAGGATAGCAGGCCTTGAGGTCAAGCCCTGGGACTGGCACAAAAAAGAAAAAAAAAAGAGGTCAGCGTGACAATCTACAATGAACACTTTGTGTTATATATAAATATGTGTATATGTACATATATACATGGTGAATATCTAGCTATATGTGTCTACATATCTATCTATATACTTGAAAATAAACTCATCTGAATTTATCTGTAATCCTCTGTAGTACCTTATAAACTTCAAAGTTGTTTTGACATATTCTGCTTATCAGCATAATCAGCTTACATAATTAACATCAAGCAATAAAACCAACCAATTTACTGTTTATTGGCAGCAATTTTTAAAATATGGTAGTGTTTTAGAGCAGCTGTTGAGAAACAAATGTTATATACACATTTTTATTATTAACCATTTCATAGTTTAATATATGGCAACTCAATTATAAAAGAGCATTTGAGTAAGGATGCTCACTTTTTGCTAAAACCAGATTGGAGATTTTTACCCCAGTAAACTCAGGGATTGCTGTTGGTTCACATTCTGTCCATTTTTCTTCAACCAGCAAATCATTGGCATTGTGACAATGAAACCTTAGATTCCCTCTTACCTCCGCATCAAAGCGTGGGTCCTGGTAGGCATCACTTATGTTCACTGGGAGGCCTGTGGAAGCAACCAGCTCAGCGATGCTGTTATTTATCAGCCAGTCAGAGTATGACGATTTCTCCATGCTTTCCTTGAAGCTGTCAGAGCATCAAGGCAGGCAGCAAGAAAAGAGAGAAGCATAAGTTTGACATAAACTCTATCCAATTACCCGAATAGAATTATTTATCCTCATTAAAAACAGATAAGTAATCTTAGTCATAGAACAACAGTGAAGTAATCATTAGTAGTTACTTTCAAATGACTTACCTGCTAGAATATAAAATAATCAAGTCCATGGATAGAAACCACAGATTCTCTATGACCTAAACCCAACTCTAGGTTGTATTTAGGTTTCAAAGGAAGCTGGTATAAAAGCAGCTAACTAGATAACCAAAACTGGTCATAGAACACCAACATTTAATAAATTACTAAGCTCTCCATCCTGTCCCCCTTAATTATATAGACTGGATGTTTATCAGCTCTCGCTGTGGGACAAGAATAGTCTAGATGTGTTTGCCCAATTCATTGTCTTCATATGATTTCTATAAAGTGAATATGATTCTCCATATTTGACAGATCAGAATATTGAGGCTCAGAAGTTTTAGTAACTTTCAAGGATGATGTATACTTTTTACTTAAACTTGAATCCTAGGCCCTAGATTATTGTATAATTTTTCTGATGTATTTCAGGAATGAATAGGTAGGAGAAGAACAGGAATCATGTGATAGTACCTTAAAAATTAAAGGTCGGTGCAGTCAGAGTTTCAGGCAGATGCTGAAGGTAGTAATCATTTTAGTCTACCCTTCAGTCCAAGGTAAGGGGAAGAAAAGATACTGAATTTGATGAGTAAATATCATAGGTCCTTACTTAAACAGAATTCCCAGAGGAGACATTAAAACAAAAACACTGGGTAAGGGCTTCTGAAAGACTCAGACTAAATCTAAAATGTCTTCAAATAGCTTTTAGTTTAGGCCACATGCTGCACTGAATGCATTCTAATGTCCTTGAATAATGTAGAAAGAAAAAAGTTCCTTAAGAGTCTAAAAAAAGTTAAATCAATATAATCAACACCTAAATTTCACTGAAATATCATTACAAGGTTAAAATTAACTATTTATTCACTTTCTTTATCTCTAGAAAATACATCTCTCTAAGCTCAGGATTAATTTTTAACTAACAAGCTAACTGTAGAGAACTTTTAGTTTATTATTTTTATAAAGGTCAGGGCATAGGAAGAGATAGGTATTGAAGTGAGTTCCATGTAAAGGACTCCTTTTCAGTTGCTCCTTCCTTAATAATATCATGCCAAATGGAAGACTCAAACTGTCTTCCAAGAAATCTTCATGAACACAAATACATTGACTGCGGAGTCTAAGAATAAAAGAGAATTGCCCTGTTACAGAAAATACACACTCCTGAAATATGGTTGTCCCTGAAGTAAGGGCCAGTGAGGTAAACATAAACCTCAGGAATGCCAAGTCCAAAGTAGCTTAAGAGAGAAATCAATATCAGCAAGACAAAACAAGACAAAATAAAACACATCAGGACAAGTGACTTCAATATCTTCAGTTATCTTAAACACCACACAGAAAACTGCAAGAAAATAAACTTCCTCCTATCTGCAGCATTGCTTCTCAGAGTCTCTAAATGAAAAGGTGAAACTATTTGAAAAACATAAGGTTAATCATCAGACTGTGTTTGTGTTGATGTTTTTGTTCTGAACATTAGAGTTCACTTCAATATCATCACTAGGAACTCTTAAGACTTTACTCTTTTAAGAATGAACACTGGTTGACCTCTATCAAGTACTAAGCAGAAAAGAAGTGAATCTTGTTTGGGGAGAATGAAGATTTTTTTGTTTTTGCTGAAAGGAGTTGATCCATGGAAACCCATCTGTACATGAAATATCTGCCTAGTTCTGCCTCTTCCTCCATACTTACAGAGAGGGTAAGGACAGAGAAGAGGGCCATACGTTCAGGAAGTTTACAGACAATGATGATGGACAATGGGAATGCACATAATGGAGGGATGTTCAAGATATTAAAGGAATGGTGGAAAGATTCAGTTCTGTTTGTGTTGGGAATGGTATATAGATAACTACAAAAGAAAATGGTCTAAGTTAGTCTTTGAAAGATAAGGGAAAATAAGTGTTCATTAGAAGGATGATTGAATGATTAAAAAAAACAATTTAGACAAAACTACAGCATGAGTGGAAAAACCTCCCATGCCCCTGGATTGGAAGGATCAACATCGTGAAAATGGTAATACTTCCCAAGGCTATCTACAAATTCAATGCGATACCTATCAATATTCCAACCTCATTCTTCAAGAAGAGGTTATTATTATGCCCTGTATGTGGTTCTTCCTTTCTTTTTTCTTTTTTTTCTATCTTAGTTTTCTGTACCCTTTCTCTCATATATAAGTTTATTTGATCTGTGGAAAGGAAAGGGAATCACAGAAACAGCAGGACAAAGGATGAGCCACTGTGACAGTGATATTCATTTGATACTATGTTGGAAATTATCTTTACATCTTTACATCTTGGAGGGGAAAACAGGAGAAAACTTTGGATAGGGTAACTGTTTAAAAACAAATGTACTCATTACCTACATATGTAACTGCTCATCAACTTTTCAATAAAGATTTTTAAAATGGTCAATCGCCCTCTTGTCAGTTTGAGTATTATCCAATGAAGGTAAGAATATGAGAGATCAAGAGTCAGGAACTATTTGAGAAAGATACTTCTCTTTCTATGCTTTGCAAACAAAACTTGATTCTTGATGTACAGGTTAAACATGGTAGTATTTGATATTTTGTTTCATTGACTAGACTTCAATCGGAACTTTGGTTCACAAAAAGAAACCCCATACCTTACTTTCTCTTATCAAGAAAAGTCAACTCCTGGAGCCCTTTCTTAAGCCTCCAGCTGTGCAACATATTTGAAGTTATCTTTTAATTGGGAGATTAAGGAAATAAATCAATACTGGTAGGACTCAAAGCTGGAACCCCAGCAGGAGAATCTTAAAGAAACAGGACTAGGGCATTAATAATCTCCTATGGGCTTCAATATATATTTGAAGGTTATCAAACTACTCTTTTAGCCATAAAAGGAAATGAGAGAGTGTGCAATTAGAACCAGCCAGTCAGTTCGTATACTGCAGTAGGAAAGATGCCATAAATTGCAAGAGTTCTGGAAGTTTATTGTGACCTGTTAATGAACTTGCATTTGAGGTATTGCCTGAGGACGTTTTATTACACATACTTGATTTCTCTAATTTTAGCATGCTGTGTTATCACAAATCAGGACATGGAAACCAAAGAACACATTTTCTATACTTCATTACTTTAAGTTATCAAATTAAAATGATGAGGTCCTCCCTGGCCTGCCCTTGGAATTGGCATTACTTTGGGAAAGGGTCTTAGGACTCTCAGATGGGTGTCGAATGGCATTTCATTGAGTGGTTGATGTCTTTCATTTAGAGTAAAGTTCTTAGTTTCACAGCAAAAGGAATCTGTTTTGATTTGGGTTGCTATTCTAATCTTGGTCATTACTTGGCAGCCGTGAGACTACAGGCAAATATATGAATGGAAAACAGGAGAAATAAAACCTATTTTACAGGACCTTTTTTGAGGGTTTGATATCATACTGTTAAAGACTGTGTGCACAAAGACGGCTCTTGGCGAATATTAGTTCTTATATCACAAAGATTTCCTTTTATTACAACCGCCTAGATGAAACTTGCTTAATTTAACTGCTTAGCTCCTGGGGCAGAAGAGGGGTTTCTGGTTTTGACTATGGTAGCACTGTCAGATTTGGAAAGGAACTGAAGAGAAAGTGTGCTAGTTGGCACAACTGCGGATAATAGTGCCCTGTTAAAATTATATCCTGTGGCCATCACCATAGATCTCTAGATTGAGGGCACACCTCACAACAAAGCTTGGGTACACATACAGACAGCAAGACAGGAGTAGACTTGTTTGTTAAACTGATAGCCAAAGCATACTAAAGAAAGACCTACAAAAATAAGTTAAATATCAAAACCAACCATTAAGACCTCTGAGTAGTCATAATTCTGTTTACTATGTATAATTAATCCAAGAATAGTTAACCTACATAAGCCATTTTATTATGTTCAAGTTCAGTATTTTTTTCCATGTGTTTTGTTCATGGAAAATCCTTATAGCTTTTCTTTTTTTCTCTGTGACAGTCTTACTAGAATGACAAGATCTCTCGGCTAAAATAAATAAAGGTAATAACAAGATTTGTTTTTACTTCACTTTTCAGGTCCAAAGATATGAAAATATAAACAAAATTGCATATTTTAATTTTGTTTAAGAGGTGAAAATAAGATACTTAAAATATGTTTGATTGAGACTCTCAAGATTAGAGTGCTGGGAATATGGCTTAGTAGTAGAGTACTTGCCTAGCATGCATGAAGCCCTTGGTTCACATAGACAGAAAAATCCAGAAGTAGCACTGTGGCTCAAATGATAGAGTGCTAGCCTTGAGCAAAATAAGCTCAGGGGCAGTGGTCAGGCCCTGACTGTCAATAAAAAAAAGATGAATTTGGAAGATATACAACTTCTTTACAAATATTTCTTCACTTTCATGTTTCTTATAATTAATATCATAGAGGGGAAAAATGAGTTATTTAGGAAGAAAACATGCAAACATAGAAGTATCCAAATGATGTTTCCCTAACAGTTGTGCTTTGTTAGGTCCAGTAAAAGTATCTCAGTGATGGATCTCAATCTCAACAATCTGAATTCTGTTAGTAAAGAAAGCAGAGATATCTAGGTGACTAAGAATCGGGATTTCTACTAAAGGTAGCATCCTTGGTAACGAGTGTAAACTTGTTCAACCTCTTTGGAAAGCAGTATGGAGGTTCCTCAAAAGACTCCACACAAAGTTCCCCTATGTCCCAGCAATCCCACTTTTGGGCATTTACCAAATGATCACAAACAAGACCATACTAAAGCTACCAGCACAACTATGTTTATTGCAGCATTATTTACCATAGCTAAGATATGGAATCAACCCAGATACCCCTCAGTAGATGAATGGATCAAGAAAATGTGGTATATATACACAATGGAGTTCTATGCTTACATCACAAAGAATGACATTGTCCCATTTGTTAGGAAATAGAAAGACTTGGAAAAAAATATATTAAGTGAAGTAAGCCAGGCCCAAAGCAATATAGGTCCCATGGTTTCCCTTATTTGCAATAACTAGTATATATCTGAGACAAACAGAAACTGTCAAACAAGTTGATGTTAGGCAAAATGAACCCCAAGATAAGGATTCAAATATCTTTGCTTTCATGCAATTGTTTCTAACATATTTTTTATTGTGAAAATACTGTACAGAAGGGTTACAATTACATAGGCAAGATAATGAGTACATTACTTATCAAGCATTGTAGCCTCCTCCTTTGTTTCCCCTTCCCATCCCTTCCCATCTTTCCCCCTCCCTCCCACCCAATCCTCCCCACTTCCCCCTCCTTCTCCCCCCCCCCACCAAAGTTGTAAAGTTCGTTTTCGACATAACGACTTGTACATCTCATTGTTGCAATGGGTCCACCTGTATCCCTATTTAAACGATTTGTTATTCCCCTTCCCCTCCACAATTTATACCGACATCAAATACAGTGAAAGCAGGGGATATACTGTGGGGGAGGGACATACAAAACAACAAAGAAATAATCTTATAAATGCGTTAGAAACAATCACATGAAAGAAAAAAACATTTGAATACATATCTTAGGGTGCATTTCCCTAACATCACCTTATCTGACCTTTTCTGCTTGACTCAGACATATACTAGATATTACAAATAAGGGAAACCATGGGACCTATGTTTCTTTGGGCCTGGCTTACTTCAGTTAATATAATTTTTCCCAAGCCTTTCTATTTCCTAACAAATGGGGCAATGTCATTCTTTCTGACATTGTGTATATATACCACATTTTCTTGATCCATTCATCTACTGAGGGGCATCTGGGTTGGTTCCATATCTTAGCTATAGTAAATAGTGCTGCAATAAACACAGTCGTGCTGATAGCTTTAGTGTGTTCTTGTTTGTAAACATTTGGGTAAATGCCCAAAAGTGGGATTGCTGGGTCATAGGGGAGCTCTATATGGAGTCTTTTGAGAAACCTCCATACTACTTTCCAAAGTGGGTTTCTAACATATTTATGATGATTGCTTTGTTGCTTTGTATGTACCTCCCCCATGGTATAAGCCCTGCTTTCACTGTATTTGATGATATAATTTGTGGAGGGGAAAGGGAAAAATGAATTGTTTAAATAGGGATACAGGGGACCCATTTCAACAATGAGATGTATAAGACATTATGTCGAAAAACAAACTTTACAACTTTGGTGGGGTGGGAAGTGGGGGGATGTGGGAATGGTAAGGGGGTGTGGGGGTAGGGGGTGGAGAGGAAAAGGGATAGGAAGGGGAAACAAAGGAGGAGGCAACAATGCTTGATAAGAAATGCACTCACTATCTTGCCCATGTAACTGTAACCCCCTCTGTATAGTATTTTCACAATTAAAAAAAAAAAAACCTTGTGAAAAAATTCCAGTAATCATGACAATGTGGTAAAAGGAAAGGAAAATAGATCAAAAGAACATAATTGAGAGTCTAGAAATAAACCTATACTCTTAACATAAAGTGATTTTTTATGAAAGTACCAAGATACTTCAATGGGGGAAAAGAATAGTCTTTCCAATTACTTTTGCTTAGACAACTGTATACCTCATGAAAATCAATATTTAGAGCCTTATTTCATACCACATAAAAAGTTAACTGAAGGTGGATAAAAATTTAGGTATAAGAGTAAAATCATCAAACGCCTAGAAGATGACATGGACATCAGTCTTCATGACTTGAATTAAGCAATTAACTAAAAGCACAAGTGACAGAAAAAGGAAAGGAAAACTCACAGAATGGATAAAATACATAAATCATGACTTGTACCAAGAATTTACAAAGAACTCTTGCAATTAGAGAAATACAAATCAAACCACAGTGAAATGTATTTCACATTTGCTGGGATAGCTATAATAAAAAGGAAAAAGAACTATTGGTAAAAATCTGGAGAAATTGGAATCGTTATACATTGTTGGTGGAACATAAAAAACTAGAATTATTTCTCAATTATCTTAATTGCAGTATTGGTGGTATAGCCACAGTGGAAAACAATTTGGTACCTTTTGTGAAAGTTAAGCACAGAATGACAACATCATCCATAAATTTCACTTCTAGGCCTATACCCAAGAGAACTGAAAACACATATGTACCCAAGATTTGAACAGGATTGTTCATAGTCAAGAAGTAGAGACAGTACCATCAATTGGTGAGTGGCTAAACAAAAGGTTGCATATCCATACAAAGAAATATTATTCAGCACCGAAAAAAGATGAAGGAATAAGAACATGTTGGATGAACAGTAAGAACATTACACTAAACATGAAACACTACACATAAAAGGCAACATATTGCATGATTCAACCATATGAAAGATCCAGAATAGGCAAATGTATAGAGTCAAAATGTATAAAGACTTCTGCATTTGCAGAAGTCTGGGAGGGGTGGAGAGTGGAATGACAACAAGAAAAAATAGTTTCTCTTTGGAGTAATGAAAATATTCCAGAAAAAGACATTGTTATGGATATACAACTTTGTGAATATCCATTGAATCGAATATTTAAAGGATAATTTTATGGTATGTGAATTCTATCTCAAGGGAAAAAGCTTAGATACTTTAATGATAAGAGGATGATGTACAAAGATACAATTATGTTGCCAAGACAGAATAGCCGAAAAGAGTTTTAGAAAGTTAATTAAATCTAGTAATAAGTATCAAGCTCCTCACTAAATGCTGTGGCCATTCATAACTCCTGAGACACCCTTCACCAGGGAGCATAGCTGACTGTCCATCTCATCTCTACCCCTTTGGATCCAACTTGCCCTGCCAGTTCTCAGCATAGAAAGTGGGATGTGGGGCACTCGTATGGCTGCAAGACTCTTCCAACTCTTCTACTGTTTGGGACTTCCCATTGCCAGGGCTGAGACTTTTTCTATTATTTGAGACTCTTCTTATTTGTTCTTTATTTTCCTCTCTTCTATCTCAAATCACTGTGTCAAGGCTTTTTCTACCTATTCTTGATCCTTCCTTCTTTATGCCTTACAATCATTTTTCCCTAAAAAAATTCTTTGTTCTTCTAACCTTGGCATATAATGCTTGAAGGACAGGAGCTGACTCACTAAAATAGATCTAAAATTGATTCCAGTCTAGTACTTGAAATATGGCTGGAAGGCCCTGGTAGGGCCTTGTATGTGCATTTATCTGATTGGGGGAAGGGAAGTGAAATAACAAAATGCTGAAAGAAGTACAAAAGATGACCCGTTGAAACAATGATACTCACAGGACACTATGTCGGAAATAAACTTTACAACTTTGGGAAGGAGTGAGGGAAGGGAAGAGATACGGGGGGAACAGCAATGGAGTGGGTAACAATGTTCCATGAGAGATGTACCTTACTCATGTAAGTGTAACCCCTCTGTACAGCATCTTTACAATAAAATAAAAATTTTAAAAAGAGTAGAATTCACAGAAATTTCTAAGCTATGATTCCATTTATGAAAATAAGCAAAACCATAGGTTATTTTATAAATACTTAGAACACCAGAGAAACATATCTAAAACTTCATCAAATTTGAATATAGAAGGAAATCAAATGTATCTATGGATATAAGTGAAGATATGTAACATTGACCTTCAATGAAGTAAAATGAGACTGTCAACAGGCAGAAACTTTTCACATTAAAGAAAAAAAAAGACTATGAGAGATGGTTACTCTGCATGGCTCCAGGATCCTAAAATTTGTTTATGTAACACATTTAATTTACTTGTACTAAATAGATGTAAAAGAACCCAATAAGCCATCCACTCCACAAGAGTGCCTACTTTGAAGAACAATATGTATTTAAGTGAAGAAGTTCTAGAATGCTTAGAAAATACCACTTCACCCAATCATTGTACTTCACTATTATATTTAATTTAAATATTATATAATTACAATTGAGACTACAACCACTGCCTGGGTAACCCAGACCAAGCTTATGCACCAAGATCATAGTATTTCAAACTATGAGGAAATCAATTTAGTAAGTCAGGAAAGCAGGGTTCTTTATTTTGTCTTAGAACAGATGAGAATATACATACAGAGTAAAGTACAGCTTGATCAAGTTTTTATTTTAGATGTATGTGTCTATTTGTGGATATGTTTATATCCATTAACTAGATTTCAATATTCTTATTGTTGATCGTATTTGAAAAAACTGAAAGTCATGATCTAAGAGATTCACCATGAAGTCGGCACATCCAGGAGCCACAGTAAAGACATTTGTCAAGGTTCCCCAGAATGTCTCTGGTTCCCCAAAGACTCACCAAGGTCATGTACCTTTAATGATAGTGATCAAGTGGGTGAATCACAGTAGACTTTCTGGAGGCATTCAGTTAACCAATCTAGAGACAGAATCACATTCATAATCAGATGAGGTGCCAGAGATCACCTCATCTGGGTCAACTCAACCTGAGAGCTCCAAAACTCACAGTGTGTTGAGAATATGGAAGACCCTTCCTCATCATCACATGCTGTCTTTGGACTAATACAGTTTATCCCAAGCTCAATCCTGGTCACATCATCGATGCTGAAGAAGCATAAAAGATGGTAGCCAGATATTTCTGGGAATGTTGCTCATAAAGGCTTGAACCAACAATACAGGCCATTCTTTCATTTTCTGGAAGAAGGGTGATTCATGGAAGAAAATTCTTCTTTTAAATTGAGATGATTTGGAACATTGAATCTGGAGTTAAGAATAGTTAAAAAAGAGTAGCCAGGAATGCTTACAGACCATTGCTAGAAGTGAAACAATGCTACGCATTCATTTCTTCCAGGGCCATTGAAGGAACTTCTTGTTGCCCGTGGTTTCTATCTGGACCCTAGTTAGCAATTGTGTCAGAAGTGATTTGTCTGTAACACTAGATGCCACACAAATTAGTAAAGAAAGCAAAAAACACCAAGGAATTGAAGTATATTTTATTATTCAGACCTGAAAAATATGATGTGGACAATAAATGTTGGAAAACACTTCAACAAGTGTTGGAAAACAAATGTTCAGCAAATGTTGAAAGGAATAATAGAGCTGCTCAATCTTAAAATGGAAAGAAATCCTAATTTCTCAGGTGCTTTTCATAGTTCAGGTGTATGTACCCTCCAGGTAAATGTAGGTCAACTATGGGGTAGAAAAGCCACAGGAAAAGTAAGGTGTGGTAGGTTCAGATTGGTTAATTGAATTTATGATATCACTAACTGCAAATGCACTGTTGTTTTTAAGCAATTGGAAAGAAAGCTGCCAGAAACAAACATTATTATCAGAAAAATATCTTATTTTGTTGTATTTTTCCAGTTTGTAGGTCTGAATTCAAAGCCCCATATTCAGTCTGCTGCACAGCTATGGCTTTATCACTTGTGCCATTCCTTCAGCCTGGCTTTTTGCTGGCTTATTGAAGACAGTCTTGAGGAAATTTCTGCCGAGGCTGACTTCAAACTGTCTCAATCCAGATCTCAGATTCTTGGTTAGCTAGTATTATAGGTGTAAGCAATTTGTATCTGGCTTAGTCTTAGATTAAAACATTGTTTAGGCTTAAATTTTATCATATCCCATTCTTTAAGAAAAAAATTAGATCTGTATCAGTTGGTTATACATCAAGGAAAACTTACAAGCAAAAGAAATTGTTTATTGCTAAATTTCTTCTTGTTTGGATTGTCACTGTTGAGAAACACTTCCCAACTGAGAGTCATCAATGTTCACTGATACCATCAATGATCAGGACATTGATGGTGAAGTCTGGAATCATCCCAAGACCTTCTTCTAAGGGGGCATAATCTGAAGGCTTTTAGGTAAAATCAAACTTGCAATGCCTTTCTCAACTGCTCAATCCATAGTTTGTTGCAAACAATTTTAAGGGTTTCTTTTTTTAATCATCAAGGTGATATATAGAGAGGTTACAGTTACAAAAGTAAGGTAATAAGTATATTTCTTGTCAAACTTGTGACCCCTTCTTCATTTTTCTCCTACTTTGCCTCCTCCTCCCACTCCACACCCAAGTTATTACAGATCACTTCCCACATATTGTCTTCTGTATGTCGCTGTTGCATTGGTTCCCCCTATCCTTTGTCTCACATACATACACTACCAGCGTACCACAATCAAATGCAGTGACATAGGGGATGTCGCATAGGGGAAAGAACATACAAAAGAAAAAAAATTCACATAGTACATTAAAAACAACAAAGAAAAATCCCTAGTGTCCATATCTTGGAGTTCATTTAGCTTAGTGTCATGTTATATGTTCATAGCTATTGAGCTATTCTGCTCATCTGATAAACTTATCCTAGACGTATACTAATTATTGCAAATAAGGGAAACTATGGGTTTCTGTGTGTACCAGCAATTCCTTAACTGTTGAAGATGCATGTCTAAAGAATGAATCAAGACATAGCATAATTTGAAAGGTAATGTAGGGATCCTGGGCATCCATTCCTTATGCTGTACACCACTCATATCTCACTTGTCATTCATGCCTTCATGTGCGCATGTACATGTATGTGTATGAGTACTGTGTAAATGATATCATTGATTTTAATTTAGCCTCATATTAAATTGGGTTCAAACTCATGGTAGCTGTGCTTTTGTTATCTATTGCTATAACAAATTACTATGAAGAAAGCAACTTAAAATAGTGTCCATGTATTATCTCAAAGTTCTAGAAGTCAGAAATTTACCTTAATATGGATGGATTTGTTTGGAGCCATTACATTTGTGGTCATTTGTTTTTATAGCAATAGGAAACTAAAATGCATGATTTTCAAGAGTCTAGGAAGAGGATTTAGGAAGGGGCTGAGGAACATATCTGGACTGGAATGTGTAGGGATTTTCCCAGTAGTTATCTTTATCCCAGGCAAGTAAAGGATTTATACTATATTGTGCTCAGTTTAGAACTATGCCTACTCTGTAGTCCATTTGGTTTTAGGCTTGCTGGAGTCATGGGGTACTGGAGCCTGGTTTTCTATTCCAAAGTTTTCTCTGTGTAGCTCTGGCCTCTTTGAAGACCAAAGAACTATTTAAGATTAGAACTCCATTTATTTTTTTTATGGCCTTGTTTGTGATCATTTTTTTTTATTGTAAAGATACTATACAGAGGGTTACAGTTACATGAGTGAGGTAATGAGTACACTTCCTATTGAACATTGTTACCTCCTCCATTGTTTTCCCCCTACCATCCTTTTTCCCTCCCTACCTTCCCCGAGGTTCTTTTTTTTTTTTTTATTGTGATTAAGTGATTACATAATTTCCCGAATTTCACAGTATTGTGGAATAATGATGCTAATTTAAAGTCACAAGTTCATTCTAACTTTCCTGGAGCAAATTGTCTATCACAGTCTATAACATATAACGGTGTTCACATGTTATGCACTATGCATGTGATCAGCAGCATGGGGATATTTAGTAGTTGTTCGACCAGATGAGTGGGAGTTCTTTGTTTCTTAAGTCCTTTAGTTTTGTCATATCACCTAACATTTTGGATTTAGCATCCACTTATCAGGGAGACCATGTACCGTTTGTCTCTTTGCTCTTGGCTTACCTCGCTCAACATGATTCCTTCTAGCTCCATCCATTTCCCTGCAAATGCCATTATTTTGTCATTTCTAATGGCTGCATAATATTCCATTGTGTATAGATACCACAATTTTTGGATGCATTCATCTGTGGCGGGGCATCTGGGTTGTTTCCATATCCTAGCTATTGTGAACAGTGCTGCAATAAACATGGAGGTACACGTGTCCTTGTATATTGGTTCCTGTTAAACTCCATTTATTTTTAAATATTATTTCAGAGATTGCCCCCACCACCATCCAAAGTTATTTAACCCAAAAATCAAAATGAAATCTTATTTGGAAATAAGGTCTTTACAGATGTAATTAGTTAGGGATCTTGAAATGGACTAAGGCTAGATTTAGGTTGGGTGGTAAAGCCAATGACTAGAGTCTTTACTAGAGAGGAGAAACATAGAAGGAAGACTATCAAAGACAGGCAGCAATTGGCATGAGGTATCTACAAACCCAGGGGCATCTAGAATTGTGAGAGATTTTTCTATTGTTGTAAGTCACCAAGTTTGCAACGATGTGTTATTGAAGCCTCAGGAGACTAATACCCTCAGTTATTAAATGAGGAAGATAAAATAGATAATGTCTATTAGACATTATCTTCTAGCCAAAGAGTTCCAGGAAGCTGTAATTCTGTGAATCCAATATTGTCATTGTAATGATTTCTTATTTAATTAAAGAAAGAGCATAAACTGTCATTGGAAGCCTCGTATCCATCAGATTTAGGTTGTCTCAATCTCACAAATGCCCTTTGAGTTAGAGACAATTGTTCCCTTCTTACAAATGAGGAAGCTAAGGCTCAGAGAGGGTAAGTGACCAACACACTCTTGCAGGCTTTTAAGTGTTAAGTGCTTCTGAGAGTAATACTCTCAGAAATACTCAAATACTCAAAGCCATCAACTTCTACAAGCTTATGCCTGGAAGGAATTGCAATCTAACGTGCACTCCAAAGCCTTATTCTCTAGACATATTTACATCTTTATGGAGCATGTGTATGTGAAGGACACAAATATCAAAAACCTATCCCAAACTACCCAAGCAAGTACTAAGAGGTTCTTATCATGACTAGATATTGTGACATTTCAAGACAATACTTTGTTCAGCCATATTAAATCCTGAGGAAAAATGAAAAATCTGCCTTTTGTTATTTTTATTGGTGTTTTGGGATAGGGTCTCCCTCTTTAACCCAGGCTGGTGATCCTCATATCTCAATTTCCTGAGTACTGGTAATTAAGCATATAAGGCAAATTTTTGTCTTTCAAAATGCTTTGGGGGAGGGATGTAACCAATGAGTAAAATATTTGCCTCACAAATACATAACCTTGGATTGAATCCCTAGCACCTGAAAACAAAAATGATTTTTGACATTTTGTTCATTGAGGATTGATCCTGATATTGACTTTTTGCATTAGTTTATATATATATATATATATATATATATATACATATATATAAATATGACATTAAAAACCCAGCACAGTGACTCACATTTGCAATTCTAGCTATTGGAAAACTAAGATCAGAAAGATTCTGGGCAAAAAGAAAAAGACATATCTCAAAACAAAAAGGTAAGAGTAGTGACATTCATCTGTCATCTTAGCTATGGAGGCAAGTGTAGATAGAAAGCCCACAGTCAGCTTATAGAAAGCTTATAAGGCCTGGACTGCTCTTGAGGAAAAAAACCCGCAAGACTCTAGCTCAGAAGTAACCAGAGCAAAAAGGGCTACAGCTGTGACTCAAGTGGTAAAGCACCTGCTTAGCAAGCATGAAGTCCTGAGCTCCAACCTTTGTACCACCCCCACAAAATGTCATTGAAATGTTACTTATCTTTATTACTGAGTTCCTTTGTGTTCCTAAAATTTTAGACCTGAGGCAAGTGGCTTGATCTCAGTATCTTCACCACATCAAGAAGACTGAAAAGGCTGGGCACCGGTGGCCCATCCCTGTAATCCTAGCTACTCAGGAGCCTGAGATCTGAGGATCACGGTTCAAAGTCAGCCAGGCAGGAAACTCCATAAGACTCCAATAAACCCCTAGAAAACTGGAAGTGGCACTATGGCTCAAGTGGTAGAGTGCTCGCCTTGAACGGAAGAGCTCAGGGAAAACTACCAGGCCCAGAGTTCAAGCCCCATGACCAACCAAAAAAAAAAAAAAAAAAAGACTGAAAAAGAAGATGGAATGTAAGCCACATTTCTAAGCCTCACCATTGAGAATTACTCATTTTCCCCTGCTTATCTCCCATGCATAAATGAGGTACATGCATTGATAACATGTGTGTGTGTCTCTTCTTAATTTGCCTGTATATAATAGATTTCTGCTTCAGCTAAGAATGAAGGGTAGACTGTTTAATAAAATAATAATTTATCCTTGCACTGGTGGCTAACACATGTAATCCTAGCCACTCAGCAGGCTGAAATCTGAGGATTGCTGTTCAAAGCCAGCATGGGCAGGAAATCTGTGAGACTGACCTCCAATTTAACCACCAGAAAACTGGAAGTAGAGCAGTGGCTCAAAGTGGTAGAGCCTTTAGCAAAAAGAGCACAAGCATAGTGCCCAGGCCCCGAGTTCAAGCCAGCAATACAAATTAAAAACTGAATAATTTTTACAAAGGAGGAGGAACCTTCCTCAATTAAAATATCACTTAAAACAGATACTTTACAGAGAGTAACCTTTCTTTGATGATTCTGAGTATTAAACTCTGTATTTTCTTTTTAAAGAAGGTGCTCTACCACTTGAGCCATGCCTCTAGCTCTGTTTTGCTTTATTTTTAAAATAGGATCTCCTGGGAGAAGTCATAATACAGCAATAAATTTTTTTTAAAAAATTCTTAAAGACTCTCTTAAGTACTTCCAGAATTGCTTTTTCAAGGATATGTGGGGTCTATAGTACAGAGAAGTGACTAAGCAGATAGCTAGGTATAAATTATTATTGTTAATGTGACTCTACTTTTAGTTATAATCTGGTGATTAAGTCAGATAATATATTCTTATCCTGCTTCTACCACTTTCTCCACTGTTCATTGATTGTGAGATCCATGAGGTCAGAGACTGCTGTTTTTTAAAAAATAATTTTAATCGCTAAAACCCTACCACCTAACACCTAACACAGTGCCCAGTATCAAGAAGGCATTCAATATACTGCTGTTGAATAAAATGGATATCTCTAATGGATACATTTATAACCCATGAGGAGAGGTTATAAGAATATAATTCACCATAAGATGCACTTTTTTTTTCTTTGCATCTCTGGGGTTTTGAACTCAGAGCCCCACATTTAGTCAGCTTGTTTGACTGGTGCTCTACTACTTGAGCCATTCCTCCAATCTAGCCTTGAGCTGGTTATTGTGGATGAAGTCTCACAGACATTTCTGTGAAAGATGGCTTCAAACTAAGATCCTTTAGATTTCAGCCTACTGAGTAGCTAGAATTACATCATGTAGCTACAAAATGCTTTTTTTTTTTAAACAAAATTCTTTATCAGTGGAAGTCCATTACAACAATGAAACTCTTATCACTGGAGGTGTTGTCAAAGTGTTCTAGAGGAAGTACACATTTAACAGAGAAGGATGAGTCAAACATTTCCACCTCTTGAGTTGGTAGGTGTTCACGGCATATAGACCACAAGAAGACCAGCTAACACTAAGGAATTAACAGCTTAAGATACTAAGCAGAACGGTGAGTCAACAATTAACTTATTAAAAGAAATGTCTACTAGGATTGTCAAACTGGAGAACTCTGAAATAGTACTATGAAGTATTGTAATGGGAAGCTTGTCTTTTAAAAGCTATACTACTATATCTTGGAATGATGTCCAGAGGACATGTAGAGTGATAAAAGGTTAAGAGAAAGATAGACAGTGGTGTTGAGAGCATGCTATGATTTGTAGACTTGTGGCCTGTTTCCATGTTCCTTCCATGCCTTAAGCAAAGTAAATGGTAGAGCCAGTTGTTCCAATAAATGACTGGATGCACTTCTACAAAGAAGAAAATTACTGGACAATGAAGGAAATGTCTTCTGAGATAAATGAACATCATCCATTAATTTAAAAGCCATAAATAGAATGATAAACAGTACTGACTCATAATGTCAAAGTTCAAAAGCACTTTTAAAATGGCTCTTTATAGAAAAGCTGACCTTTCTTTTTCTTTTTTTTATTATCAGAAAGTTTTCCTCAGGCAGTCTGGGCCTTGGGTCATTTCATTTTGACATGGAAGTTCTGTTGACATTAAAATAATCCAGCCAGAAGTGACCATGAAATCATATATGTGACATAAAAACAATAATATAGAAGTACTGGAATTTTGAAGGTTGTATTTTTAATATATATTTTTTATTGTAAAGATACTGTATAAAGGGATTACAGTTACATGAGTAAGGTAAGTATATTTCCTATCAAACATTGTTACCCCCCTCCTTTGTTTTTCCCCTACCATCCTTTTCTTCCCTACCTCCCCAACTTCTCCTTCTCCTCACCCCCCCCCCCCCCCAGGCTCTAAAGTTTGTTTTCAACATAGTGTCTTGTACATTTCATTATTACAATGGGTCAACCTGTAACTTATTTCAGCATTTTGTTATTTCCCTTCCCCTCCCCAAATTATAAAATTGTATATACAAGATGCTGGGCACCAGAATCAAATACAGTGAAAACTGGGGTTATACCATGGGGAAGAACATACAAAAGAAACAAAAATGACACACTACATTATAAGTACATTAAAAACAACAGCAACAAGGAACAGAAATCTTTGTCCTGCTTACCACAGACAGTTGCAGACCATGGACAGCCCCGAAACAAAGGGAAAGGCAGTGAGTACCACACAAGACATCCTCATTCCTTTTCAAGGAGAAGAACCAGAGAAGAACTCTGTCTTTGATACTGACAAAGGGGCCGGAGCAGCTAGCAACTCAGGCCTTGGCAGAAGACTATGGGAGCCATTCTACAGGTCAAAGGAACCTGCTGAGCTCAGCTCCACCCCAAAAGAAAGTTGCCATTCCCAGGCAGAGATAACTCCACCCAGAAAGGAGTGACTTTCTTCACTGTGTAAACAGAGCCAGAGGCTGCCCCATTCCATTGTAACACAGGCTGCAGCCCCAGCTGCCTGAGGGTAAAAGAAAAACAACTGGAATCTCAGTAAACATAAATCCTGAGAATGGCTTCAGGCTGGGCTGTGTGAGTGAGTGTCTCAGGAGCTAGTTCCTGAGGAAAAAGCTACTAATTGCTAACAGGCTTTAACCCTACCCAAAACCTAGCCCCATAACAGAAACTTAAGGTTTTAATAGTTCCTTTAGAAATATGATTTGTGGGCTGGGAATGTGGCTCAGTGGTAGAGTGTTTGCCTAGCATGGGTTTGATTCTTCAGTACCTAATAAACAGAAAAAGCTGGTAGTGGAGCTGTGGCTCAAGTAGTAGAGTGCTAGACTTGAGCAAAAGAAGCTCAAGAACAGTGTCTAGGACCTGAGTTCAAGCCCCAACACTGGCAAAAAAAAAAAGAAAGAAAGAAAAGAAAAGAAAAGAAAAGAAAAAGAAAAAATATATAACTTGTATGAGGTTATGAGTAGCTAAAGGAATCCAAACCAACAGAGATTTTCTCTAGTGTATTTGATGTTATTTCACAATATTCTACATAGGAAAAATTCTGAGCATTTTACTAGAAACCCTCTGTATCTAAACATCTTTATTAGGTATAGGTTTGTTGACATTGGATCCAGATGTGAATGTAAGCTCATCTTTATGAATAGGAAAACCTCTTAGAAAAGACTTCGGTTCTCCATTTTGAAATATGAGAACTTTGCTGAGAGTAAAGTTCACTCCTTTAAGTGTGCAATTTGTACATCTTTACAAATACAATTGTATTTGCATTTGTCAATACAAACAATACAAGATGCAGGACAGTTACATTGCAACTTCAATTTCTCAGTTTCTCTTTGTAGTTACCCTTGTTCTCTACCTTCAGTCTCTGGCAGCTACTGATGTGTTTTCTTGTTGGAATGTTTGTTTGGGTAGGAAGTGTGGCTCAAGTTGTAGACTCTGCCTAGCAAGTGAAAGGCATTTGAGTTCAAATCCTCAGTATGAAATGATAGAAAGAAAGACAGATGAATGAAGACAGGAAGGGGGGAGAATACAGTTATAAAATTCAGTATATATCCTACAAAAATAAGAAAATTGAGGTTAGAGGTAGGGTGGGGAGGAATGGAGGAGAATGTTGAAAAGGGTGATATTGATCAAGATGTACTGTACATAAACTGCTTTGTTGAATGGCAACTCCTTTGTACAACTATTTAAAGATAATTTTAAAAAAGAAACAGAGTTCCATATGAATGAATTATACAATATGCAGCCCTGACCTCTTTTAACTTTCATATATTCAATAATAGTAAAGTACCTACTATCTGTTTTAATTTATTAGTTTCTTATTAAAGCCAATAATAGGTATAAAATCCAAATTAATATTACCTTGTGAAACAGATACTTTCCAGAGATGCATTTGAATATATTTATTCTTTAGTACTTCATTTTAATGCTTTCAATCAGAATCTCTCTGAGATCCAGTTTCACCAAATTCTCCAAACCAGATTGACACTAATCCACTACATGTAGGAAACACTATCTCAAGAGATGTTCATTTTATGGGATTGATTGTCCGATTTTAGTTATATATCACAATGGGATCAAAGTGCAGAGGTTGGGAGAGGTAATTGATTTTCTCCTATGACCTAAAGGGACGGAATATCTACTTCAAAAATCTGTTTTAAAGTTGAATGTGGTGGCACATGCCTTCCATCCCAGCTTCATGGGAAGCAAAGGTAGAAAAATAATGGTCCCAGACCAACCACTGGCAAAAGCAGGAAAACCCATCTAAAGCAGAAGGGATGAGGTCACGAGTCAAGTAGTAGAAGCGTGACCCATTGAATTCAAGTTCAATACTGCCCAAAATACTTTTGTCTTGGAGCAGGGTGTGGTGGCACATGCCTGTAAGCCCAGCTGAGGCTAAAGCAAGAGAACCATAAGTTCTATGCCTCCTTGTCTCAAAAAACGGACAATATAAAAGATGTGAACATAAGCTCATCTTCATGAATATTAAATCCTCTTAGAAAGTGCATGTAAAATATTATACCATGTGGTACTTAATGAACAGAAACACTTACATTTTTAGACATCATTGTCATCATCCTTATACTGCCCCTGGCACTTGATTTGTCTTTTTCTAGATCTCTTCATTGTGCGTGACTTTTCTGTACTTCCTCTAGAGAGGTCCAAACTAAATGGAGCTATTTTCTTAGCAGCTCCACTGTTATTTAGGGTAGTAACAAATGAAGATGCTGCCCACCCTTTGTCTATTGGTAAAGATGTAAAGATGCCAACAAAGAAACATCTCATTATTGGAGACTTATTTTTTTTTAGCAAGGTGTTATCATTGGCCAAATATAGGCAAACAAAAAGGAATAAAAGAAAGGGTCAGAAGAATGGAGTAAATTAGGTCTCCTACATAATTAAGAGTACCTAAAACCTAACTTTATTCATTAACAGTTTCAGTCAAATGTTTGGTATAAGGAGAAATTGTTACTGGCGGCTGAGAGGAAACAGGTTCCCTCCATTGCTTCTCCATATAAACTTGTAAAAAGAACTTGGATCCTGAATTTAGATATCAACATACCTTAAAATTTATCCCAACCCAGTACAAGGTTCAGAGGAAAGAGAGACTAAAATTCAAAGGCAATATTTTAATTAGATTTAAATATGAAAATTTAGTCTTAAAAACAGATTGCAAGCTAGATGTATATACATTCATTATGAGGCTATAGATTTTTATTTAAGCTCTAAAATAGAGTTTAAGTGATATTTGGCAACATTTGCCAGCCAATTTAGAGAAGGAATAACTTCCATCTTCAAAGAACAGCACAACTCCACTTACACCAAGAACAAAGAGCATCAAAGGACAAACACAGACCCCAGGCCCCCTACCTGTTCTCAGCATCAGCACTGCACTTTGGGGACAGCAATTCAAAGGATTTAGTAAACTTCACCACCTGCCATATACAAAGACAGTAAATCCAGGTCAATTAAAGCTTTCTCACAGTTTAAAATAATACAGTAAATGCTTCCACCCTTACAATAATAATTGGAGATTAAAGGAAGGTATTACTTTTAAGTAGACAGATCATAAGAAAAAAGGAACTTTTTATTCTACACTTTGCTACATTGACAACATCTCAACACATTTTACCAAATTTGTATGCCATATTACAATGAACTATGCTGGTCAGGCAAGAAGAAATCTTACTTAGATACTTTAAAAAAATGTTCCTTGTAACAATCCAATTACCATCATAGAGAGCCAAGTAAGGATAAACACCCCTCCAAAAGTATGCCTCCATCAATCCCAGGCTCTTGAAGTTAGCATCCTTGTTTCATCGTTGTTCTCAGATGAGCACTTTGGTGTTACCACAGTGGTAGCACTTCAGTGATCTTCTTCAATGATCACTGGTCAACTGAATTTTTGTTCTTTCTTCTATACCATGAAACATCACATCCAGTGCAGGAGCCTGACCAAATCATTATGCTGAAAGGGAATTAATGAGCACAGAAATAGCAGTGTAATTTTGTTATTAGCCACAGTTGAGTTCACTAGAAGTTTCTTTGATTGTTTAGTTTTTCTATTATACCTAGAAATCTCTGTCATCAGTCTATACATGAGAAAATTAATAAATTAAAATATTAAAATTAATCTTTAAAAGAAAGTTTTACACAATTACATGAGGCAACTGCCTCTCTGTGCAGATCTGTCTCACTCTAGAAGGTTCACCCTTTGAATACTTCAAATATTGAGTGGGAAAAGCCATCATTTCTAGCCTTCTTGACAAAACAAAACACGTAAGAGGAACACGTGTTCCCTTGCTGGTAGGAGTCCATTGGAATGTCATTGGATCCTTCCCGGGGTGATATTTAGATCTGCCTTTGCCAGATGCATTCATGTTTCAAGGGCCTTTTAAATGAACCATTTACAAGGAAATGATGGGCACCTGACAAGCTGAGTTGTAAATTGGAAAGAAAGATTAAAGTTTTATCCGTGAACCATGAGCCCAGTCTAAGAAAATGCAACACGAGGAAAAAGGAAGGAAAACCTAACACTAAAACAACTGTGTGTAACCAGGTAAATTGAAGGCAGTAACAATAGTTCAAATGCAAGGAAATACCAGTGGCAATCATATTTCTAATCTCATATTATGTGATTTAAGTCTCTACAGAATCACTTATTGTTCAAATTTTATCTTCCAAAAGTGGCTACAACCATTAAGTTCTAGTTGCACATTCTTCTCTTCAGAGTGGGGCTAACAAATGGTAAGACCTGTGTCTTCTCCCTTTGAATCAGTAATCTTCTGACTGCTTCAACCAACAAATGTATGGGTTACTTGCTCTAGCTACAATTATGTATGAATGTCACAGGGCCAGTAAATCACTGAGATTATTGGTTAGCACCAAATAATAAATACTTCAAAATATATCCCAAACAATTCTTAGACATGAAACAATAATAGGATAAAATGGAAGCATTTTATTTATGTTTACAAAATGGAGAATTATCACAGATACTAAAAGAAGTTTGTTCTAGATGCACCTTGACTTTTTTATTTGTGATTTGTTATTTGTGATTTCTTTCCACTACTTTGTTCAGATGACAAATTCTTCCATTTTCATCATGTTCTAGGTTACACTCTGCCATCTTACTGAAAATGAGGCACATTGCCAATTCTTTTTGTATCTTTGTCAGTCATTGGGCTTGAACTCAGGGCCTGGATGCTGTCCCTGAGCTCATTCTCTCAAAGCTAGCACTCTACCACTTTGTGCTACAGTGCCAATTATAACCAATCCTTTATGTACTATGTAAGTATCAGCGCTTCTGGAAGAGATTAGCATTTGAATTGTAGATTGGGTAAAGAAGATCATAGTCACCAGTATAGGTGGGCATCATCCAATTCATCCAGGGTTGGGACAGAACAGAAAGGATGAAGAGTGAATTCGCTGTGTTAGCTTTAAGACATCTTCTCTTGCCTTTAGATACTAGCACTCCTGACAATCAGACCTTTGTTCATGAACTACGACTTACACTATTGGCTACTCTGGTTCTTTGTTTTTGTTTTTGTTTTTGTTTTTTTTGGGGGGTCCGGTCGTGGGCCTGAACTCTGGGCCTGGGCGCTGTCCCTCAGCTCTTCAGCTCAAGGCTAGCGCTCTACCACTTGAGCCATAGTGCCACTTCCGGCTTTTTTCTTTTTGCTTATGTGGTGCTGAGGAATTGAACCCAGGGCCTCAAGCATGCAAGGCAAGTGGTCTACTACTGAGCCACCTTCCCAGCTCTTGTTCGTTTTTGTTTTTTTTTTTTTTTGAAATTTTACTTTGTTGTAAAGATGCTGTACAGAGGGGTTATAGTTACATGAGTAAGGTAATGAGTACATTTCTTGTTGAACATTGTTACCTGCTCTTTTGTTTTTCTCCTACTATCCCTTCTTTCCCCCAACCCCACTCTTCCCCCTCCCAAAGTTGTAAAGTTCATTTCCAAATTAATGTCTCAGATACAACTAGCTTTTTAGATTTCCAGAATGCATACAGCAGATGTGGGACTTTGCATTCTCCATGGTCATATGGAATGATTGTTTGTTTGTTTTAAATAACATTTTAAAAACATCACTGCCCCATTAGAATACAATCCAAAGCAACATTAACATAGTCTTGAAATTAAAGAAGCTTTCTTGGATGGAGTCAGGTAAGAAACAGTGCTGGAGTGGGTGAGGTTGTGGGGATACATGGTATATATGTGTGGAATCAAACAATTTTCCTAAATAATCTCTCAGTGAGGAGGAGAGACAAAATATAAATGTATGGATTTTGTTTCTCTGGAGAAGTAAATACTAATGACTAATAATAACATTTACGGGGAAACTTCTAAGTGCAGATCCGAGAAGTGTAATTTATTTACTTGGTGTTTTTTTATTTACTAGATTAAGGGAATTATAAAACCTATAAAATTGTTTACTTTGGTTATTGAAAAACTCAGAACAAAAGGTTTAAATTCAAATGAATTGTAATTCAAATAAAATGTATGCAATATAATTTCGTCTTAAATTTGTTGGCTTGGTTTTGCTTACAAATTTTGTTTTCTGTTTACTCTGTTTCTTTGAAATTTTGCCTTTCATACTGTTATATAACCTAGCACATAAGCACTCAAAATACTTTTATCAGCAAATACTGTTACACTTATGTTCAAAAGTGCTTTAAATTCTTTTGGCCATGAATTGAATGGAGAATTCCGAAGATGAAGTACTTACATACTTGGAAAAATGTATAAATGTGTATAAAATAGTTTTTATAAGTGAAATAACATGAATGTTCTCTATAAAACTGACTATAGTGGAACAAAAACATTTATGGGCCATTAAGTTGTATAAAAGAGTCGCATTTAGCGTTATAGGAAGAGAAACTGGATAGAAAGTGAGAGAAATACAAATTTTGACGGTTTACAATTGGTAGCAAGCAATACAAGAAAAAGAAAGAAGCAGATTTGAGTCCCATCAAAGAGGTTACAACAACAACAGCAAACAAACAGAGAAGTAAAACTGTTGAGGACAGAACTACCACTGAGCCTAAGCTAGAGGCCATAGGCATCCAGACAAGTAGCCTGGGGTCCATAACGTAAATAAAATTAGTCTTGGTCTAGATCATCTGACTTTCAAGGCTTTGGACTCATGTTATGGTGAGTATGAAACTGCCACAAAAATGCGAAGTCTAAGGTATACATTTTAAAATCCTACTGGATTTACTATGAGGAATACTAGTGCAATCTCCTTCAAGGGCAACCTGAAGTTATGCTCTAAGTCAAATTACTCCCCACACATCCCAAATTATTGGAAGAAACTATCTATACATGGTCTCTTCTCCACTGAAGACAGGGTTACTTGATCTAGCTACAATTATGTATGAATTTCACAGGGCCAGGAAATCACTGAGATTATTGGTTAGCACCAAATAATAAATACTTCAAAATATATCCCAACAATGATGAACAATTGAGAAATAAGGTAAATCTTGAGACAGAAATTAATGACTGTCTATCAGTTCTCTAGGTGAGAAGTAGGCAAATGACAACACATGGGCAAAGTCTAGCTCACCATAAGTTATTTTAGTTTTAGTTTTTATTTTGTCGGTGGTAGGGCCAGGTCGCTGTCCCTCAGGTCTCTTCAGGTCAAAGCTAGCACTCTACCACTTGAGCCACAGCACCACTTCTGTTTTTTTCTGCTTATGTGGTACTGACGAATTGAACCCAGGGCCTCATGCATGCAAGGCAAGCACTCTACCACTGAGCCACCTTCCCCAGCCCTCACTCTAAGTTTTTATAAACTTTTGTTGAAACAGCCACACACATTTATATGAATACTGGTGAGTGCTGCTTTCCCCTGAGAGCTTAGTGGTTATAACTGATAACATACTGGCATATTGGCCACAAAATCTAGTTCTGGATCAGGTAAACTTACTATTTGTTAATGGTCAATGACAGATAATAATCCTATGGAATTGAGAAAGGAGATTTGTGGAATTATCATCTTAAAAAATTTTTTTAGTTACTATCTTTTATTCCAAAAGAATATATTGCATTTCACATAGAAATGTAGCCACCAAGGCAAATGGTAGAGAGTACATTTGAGAATATGCATATGTTACAGTGGTAGGAAAGTCTTCCTTCAAGTAAGGTGGGATGGTGTTGGTTTATTTGTTTGAAACTTTTTTCTTTTGTGCTGGTTCTGGGGTTTGAACTCAGGGCCAAAGCATTGTCACTGAGGATTTCTGCTCAAAGGTAGCACTGTACTACTTGAGCCACAGCTCCATTTCCAGCTTTTAGGTGACTAATTCGAGAAAAGAATCTCATGGACTTTCCTGCCTGGCTTTCAACCACAACCTTCAGAATAGCTAGGATTACACGTATAAGCTATTGGCATCCAGCTCAATTAAGTTTTGGGAATTTTTTTGACCCTGGAACAAATACTAATATCATTTCCTTTCACTGTGAAAAGTTTCTGAGGTCATGGGTGTGCACATCTGTAATTCCAGCTTATGGGGAGGTAGAGTTAAGAGGATGGCCAATCCAAGGCCAGCCCAGGTAAAGTTAGTGAAACTCCCATCTCAAAAACAAAAATAAAAACAAAAGGGCTGTGGGCAAAGGAGTAGCTCAAATAGTAGAGTAGTTGTCTAGCATGCACTAAACCTTGGGTACAATCCCAAACACTGTCAAAAGACAAGTTTCCCTGAATAGGAAATTTAACCTATCAGACTTATGGTTGCTCTTCAAAGTATCAGACAACTTATGTTTTTAAAAATAATTTATTGAAAATATATTGAATTTAGTCCTGCCTAGGGTGCACATCTGTAATCATAGCACTGGAGAAGCTGAAGCAGGAAGATAATAAATTCAAGGCCAGCCTGGACTACAATGTGACCTGAGACAATGTAATGAGAGAGAGAGAGAGAGAGAGAGAGAGAGAGAGACAGACAGACAGACAGACAGACAGACAGACAGACAGAGACAGAGACACAGAGACAAACAGAGAGATAGACAGACAGAGACAGAGAGACACAGAGAGAAGAAGAAGAAGAAAAGAAGAAGAAGAAGAAGAAGAAGAAGAAGAAGAAGAAGAAGAAGAAGAAGAAGAACAACAACAACAACAACAACAACAACAACAACAAAAAGAACAAGAAGAACAAGAAGAACAAGAAGAACAAGAAGTTGTTAATAAAGGAAAGAAGAAAGAAAGAAGGAGAAAGGGAGAGGAGGGAAGGTAAAGGAACAGAGTGAAGAGAGTAAAGGAAGCAGTGATAGAAGGGAGAGAGGGAGGGAGGGAGGAAAGAAAAGAAAAAAGTAAAAGAAGGAAGGAAGGAAAGAGAAGGAAGGGCGGGAAAATAGAGGGAAGAAGGGAAGAAGAAAGGTCGGCAGGCAGGGAGGCAGGCAGGCAGGCAGGCAGGAAGGAAGGAAGGAAGGAAGAAAGGAAGGAAGGAAGGAAAGATGGAAGGAAGGAAGGAAAAAAAGAAGGAAGGAAGAGAAAATAATAGTAATAATATATTTATTATTTATGTTTAAATATTTATGTTTAAAAATATTTATGTTTAAATATCTAGGCTCAAAAATAAAACATCAGGGGCTGGGAAGGTGGCTCAGTGGTAGAGTGCTTGCCTTGCATGCATGAGGCCCCTGGTTCGATTCCTCAGCACCACATAAGCAGAAAAAGCTGGAAGTGGCACTGTGGCTCAAGTGGTAGAGCACTAGCCTTGAGCTGAAGAGCTGAGGGACAGTGCCCAAGCCCAGAGTTCAGGCCCCATGACTAGGAAAAAAAAATCAAAGACAAAAATTATAGTCCAAAAGAAACAAGTGAAAACACAAACCCAAGAAAATAAATTTCATGTTTTCTTCTTGACTTGAATCAATTCTATGCTTCTTAGTTTCATTAATTTTCAAAAAATTACTTTCTAAATCCAGTTTTTATTACATATATGTACATTTGGATTAAGCAACTAAATACACACACTCATATCCACTAAGCGAAATTGAGACTCTAATGAGGAAACTCCCAGCAGTGGTTTCTAAGTCAGTGAAACTAAACAAGTATGTCCAAGCCACTCCCACTGCTGATGGGCCCTGGGCATTGCTCCGTGTGGGAAGCTCTGTCCACACTTGCCAAGAAAAGTCAACTAAACACCCCCTGCTGGTTCATTGGAAAAGCTCCATGGACTAGAAGTCTTTTTTGACTTGGACATTTATCAAGTGCTAGTTAGCCTGGTTTCTCTCTGTTCTTTTCCTTTAAAAACAACTTATACAATCAAACTATGCTCAAGTGCATATTCCTGCCACCAAAAAGAAAATTTATTAGGTAAACATCAATTTTTAAGATCTTTTCTGAATCTTTATTTTCCCCAAGAGGAAAATGAAGACTAGTCAGAAGGGCAAAAGAAGGAATTCAATAACCATCCACCTCCATTTCCTCTGATAAAATTCTCCTTTAGTGCCCATGTAATTGTAACCCCTCTGTACAGTATGTTCACAAAAAACTAAAATTAAAATTAAAAAAAATCAAAATTAAAAAAAATTCTCCTTTAGGACAGTGAAGAGTTCAATCACATTATCTACTCACTGCCCCTATGTTTATCAAGTACTTAGTCCACTAGGCTGTTATAGACCCTGGAAATACCAAGGGATATAAAATGCCTATCCTTCAGGAGCTCTAAGCATGAGGAATGAGTTCATAAATGTATACTTTCACCATGACATATGTCCAAACAGCTGCCAGCATACAGGGAGGATGTGTGGGTGAACTGTGTCCTAAAGGATGAACACTGAAGAACTTTACAGGCTGTGGGTCTAAATCCGGTCTGGCAAAAAATGGAGAAAACACTCAAAGTAGTTTAATTGAATATCACTTAATAAAGGGATGAGTTATAGGAGTGTGAGTCATATAAAAACAATTGTGGGTCAATAGGTTGCTGGTTAAGTACCCAGTGACTAGCAACTTTGGAAAGTAGTTAACACGGTTAGGCTCACTCTTCATAGAGTGAAGAGGGAGAAGAGAAGGAAATAGTATCATCTACATTCTGGGGGAGCTGAAACTGTGGAAAGTGGCCTTAGAAAACTAGCCACTTCTAGAACTGGCAAAAAATAATGAGAGGAAATAGATACCCCCCATCTCTTAAATCTTCTACTGAACATTCTTGTTTGTAGAACTCAACTGGAAATCATAGGACAAGAGCACTCAAGTAATATGTCATGTAGAGATCAGCCTTCAAGAGTTGGGCATGGTGTCTCACACTTGTAATTCCAGCCCTGAAGAGATAGTGATAGGGAGATCATGAGTTCAAGGCCAACCTAAGCTACGTAGCAAGACTACCATATCACAGAGAGAGAGAGAGAGAGAGAGAGAGAGAGAGAGAGAGAGAGAGAGAGAGAGAGAGAGAGAGAGAGAGAGAGAGAGAGAGAGAGAGGTGGGGGGAACAGGACAGGACAGGACAGAAGAGAAAAAAAGAACATGGAGCAATGTTTAATAGAATAGTAAATAGTGTTGGCAATTTTGAACTTTACTCAAGCCCTGTGCACCCCCAAAATAGCAATGACAGAGAAATCTCTCTGCCAGTGTTCTAGAGTAGGCTGTATTCAAAATATATTCTTACTAAAGCATGTTTCACAGTAAGACTTGTCTCCAGCCTCCTGTTCCTGTATGCTTCTGAACAATGCATGTAATTGCCTTGTGCATATGCTTCTGTAAGACTCCAAGCATGGTTTCTTTTCTTTAAGATGTTCCTCATCTTTTCGTTCTCCCTATCACAATAGGCTGGAAATAATTGCCCCCTTCACTGCTTAGTCCTTTTGTCTTTTTCAGTGACCACACGTGCAAAGATAGAGAGGTGAGCACATGTACCACAGGGAGGCAGGAGAGATGGAAAAAGTGATGGAACAAGGCTGAGGACCAGAAAAGAAAACCACAAGTTAACCTGGGAGCTCAAGTGATGGACTTTGGGTAGTAGATAGTGTAACGTTTACTGTCTGTAAGTTGGGTATTGATAGCTCTGGGTATACTCATGCATATCTAACATCCCAGTTCTTGGGAGGCAGAGGCAAGAAGTGAGGTTGAGGCCAGATGGGACAACATAGTGAGACCCTAACAGAGAGAAAGAGAGGGAAATGTATTAATGACATGAGATAAGATAGCTCTGTACCGATACCTTGTAATAAAGCAAGCCACTATATGAATACATGATAAATCAAGGGTGGCAACGTGTGTGTGCATGTAACAATGCTTATTGGGATAAGATGTTTTTAAAGATATCTATTTTTCACTCTAGAACAACACTTGGAGCAAAAATCAGAATTTAAGCTGGTTTTCTTATAAGGAGAAGGAAAATTAAAGAAAGGTAGGCAAATGGAAACAAAATGACATGAAAGGAAAACTTGAAGCACTATTTAGAATCCACTTTGGAAGGAGGAGACTGAATTGTAGTCTGATTCAGAACAAATGACACTTTATTTCTTCCTCTTAATATAAGAATTTAGGAAGATTATCCAGCCAGTGGCTTAATTGTATGTATATTTACATAAAGGCCAACTAAAGATAGGGAACACATTAGAAAACCAGCATGCATAGCTAGCTGTTCTTCATTAAGAAAAAGAGCTCTGGTGACTTGCTTTCTATTATAAGCTTAGCTGGGAAATGCTTCATAGAGTGCTGGACAGGAAACAGCTGTCAGCCATGGCGATGATGCATGAAGTGAGCACTTGGAAACACTAGTGCCCTAAGTGCCTGAGGACCTAAGACTGAAATGTCTACATTTGCTTTCTTTGCCTAAGCTCTATAGAAATAGAGACAATAGTAAATGCAGGAGCTGGAAAGAGTCTACGAGGAGTGATAAGAATTGCTTAGACAGGTTCATCGAACAGAATAGCATTAAGCAGGGGATATTCAGTTCCAAGCACTACATTTTCCCTGCTGTTCACAGTAGCACCCAACTAAGGGGTTTTTGTGGTTTCTATTTTCAATCTATTAGAAAATGTTATTGATAAATTCACTTAAAATCAGTCAATTGATGTGAAAAAGTGAAATATTAATTTGGCAGGAGAAAAGCCTAGAAAGGCATCTTCACATCTACTTTTGCCATTTACACAATAAACTGAGCAATTTACACCTGAATGCCTAAATATCAAAAGTACAAGCTCCAAGGAATGAGCTAGATTAAAATTTTTTTCTTTCTTTTAGTTTTTCCTTCAAATATAAAGAATCCTTGAAGTATCAACTTGAAATAAGTCATTTTTTAAATATAGTAGATGCTGAAACAAGGACAGAGGATAACCCATTGCAACAATCATGCCCACAATTAGAAATGAACTCTACAATTTCGGGGGGGGGATGAGTGAGGGATATGGGAGGGGGAAGGGATAGTGGGAGAACAACAAGGGAGGGAGTAACAATGCTTGACAGGAAATGCACTCCTTGCCTTACTCATTGAACTGTAACCCCTCTGTACAGCATCTTTACAATGAAATAAAATTAAAAACAAAAACTATAAAGGATATGTATTTAAATGCAAAAATGTATTAGAGTCATCAAATAAATAAAAGGAATGGAATAAAATAGAAAGGACCACAATTTTCTTTTGGAGGAACAAGCATCTTTTTCCTGAAATGATCCTGCTTTGTTCACAGATGATAGTCTATGAAATGCCAATGGAGATAGTGCATGAAGCTTCTGCCTTCCCATATATGATCTCCTCCAAAGATAGGGCAAAGTTTATGAGTATTGAAGAAGAAGAAAAAATCAGAAAAACATGCAGAGGTTAATAGGAAGAGAAAAGAGAAGGAAGGTAGAAGGAGATTTTAAAAGCATCTCTAAGTAGGAAAAAAACAAAGGAGGGAGTAATAATGTTTGACAAGAAATGTACTCATTACCTTACTATGTAACTGTAACCTCTCTGTACAGCATCTTTACATTAAAATAAAAATTAAAAAAAATCTCTAAGCCTAAAGACATAAGCCTCTGTACTCAAGGTCTAGTGGCAGGTCACAGTGATACTGGAATGTCAGCTTCTCCTGGTATGGGGACTCTCAGCTTTCCCTTGAGACAGGCAGCCGACCTTCACAGCATCTGACTTGGTGTAATATTACCATACTGCAGATGCCAATGTTTAAAAAATAAGTTCGGGTTCTTAATCAGAAACCAAGGAGCTGTGCAAGCCACTACTCAGGAAAGAGACAGAGAAAGAGATAAGGAGGGAAGAGATAGACAGAGAGATGGAGGGAAAGGAAAGGAAGGAAGGAGAACAAAGACAGGAAGAAAAATGAAAGAATGAAGGAAAGAGAAAGCAAGCAAACAAGCCATGGTAACACTCTTAACACTTTTAAGAGTGTAAATGATCTGATAACATCTTTTTCTTGACCAGCAAGTCATGAAAAAACAAGCAAGGCAAGCCCTCTTTCAAGATAAACTTTCTCCATAAGGAAGGGAAAGTATGAAAAAGAAATTTCTCTTTCCTCTCCTGGGACAGTTCCCTGACCATTTTAAAGGTGAATAATATTGAAGACATTCCCTCTCAGATGTTAAGCAGTCAGCTCAGAAACACTCCCAGTGCCCATGAAGGCACTTGACATAATATGAAAATAGCATGAAAAGCCAGGTGCAGGTGGCTCACACCTGTATTCCTAGTTACTCAGGAGGCTGAGAGCTAAGGATTGCAGTTCAAAGCCAGCCAGACAAGAAAGTCCATGAGACTTTTATCTCCAATAACCACCAAAAATCTGGAAGTAGAGCTGTGGCTCAAGTGATAGAGCAATGGCCTTGAGCAAAAAAAGCTCAGGGACAGTGTGTAGGCCCTTGGTTTAAGCCCCAGGATCAGGGGCACACAAAAAATATAGCATAACATTGTAATGGAAAATATTTCCAAGACTATTGGTTTTATAGAAGCAATTGATATAGATACAGGTACAGATTTACTCCATATACAACAATAAATTACAGATGGTTATTAAAAGATCATAAGCAATAGATATATGAATGCCACTAAAATGAAGATTATTTTTGTAACAACATTTTGAGAGCACAAATCAAAAAACGAAGGTGGATAAACTTGACACTTTAAAATAATCTGGGACGGGAAGGTGGCTCAGTGGTAGAATGCTTGCCTCGCAAGCATGAGGCCCTAGGTTGGATTCCTCAGCACTGCTCAAACAGAAAAAGCTGGAAGTGGAGCTGTGGTTCAAGTGGTAGAGCCCTAGCTTTGAGCTGAAGAGCTGGGGGACAGTACCTTGGCCCAGAGTTCAGGCCCCATGATTGACAAAAATCAAACAAACAAACAAACAAAAACCTAAAATAATCTATAAAACCAGAAACCTGTTGAGAGTGGCAATGAGCATGGGCCCATGAACACAGTCTTTATGTGCTGTACTGCAAGGCTCTGTCCTGTCTTTACTCAGAACACTTCTCAGGATTGTATTTGATTTGCAGTGGCAGACTTGAGAGGTGATGTGACATCTTTCTCCAAACACCAGGCTTGATACGTTTCAATACAAAAGGGGCATGTGCTCCAAGTACAGTGCTCCACTGTGGAAGTGGAAGTAACCCTTTGTGTGTGCAGACACTCACCCACCTGTTGCCCTGGGGCGCTGGGAAATCAGTACCATTGTTATGCTTTATTATATCAAGGCACATACCCACTATTGGTTTTTTGTTTTGTTTTGGTTTAATTTTTGTTTTATTCCACACTTTGTAAAATATATTAAATTCTCAATACCAGCTTTACTTACTCTGACTTCACTCATCATTTGCATGGCTAGATTTCAAGCTCCTATTATTTTTCAGGATGAGCTTCTTGGACCTATATTTTTTGTATTCTTTCTTCCTTGAATATCTGAAAATATCTGTAGCTTAAAAGTGAAATATAAGCCAGGTACCTGTGGCTCATGCCTATAAATCCAGCTACTCAGAAGGCTGAGATCTGAGGATGGCAATTCAAAGCCATCCCAGGCAGGAAAGTCCACATGACTCTTATCTCCAATTAAGTACCAGAAAACCAGAAGTGGCACTGTAGCTTAAAGTGGTAGGCACTAACCTTGAGTAAAAATGCTCAGGGACAGCGTCCAGGCCCTGAGTTCAAGCCCTACAACTCACAAAAGAAAAACTAATTGAACTACGAATTTGGCTGGAATCTTAGTTGTAGACTCATATGCTTCCTTCCTAAAGAATTTGTGGATATTGCTCCATTGTCTTCTTCTAGCAATAGAGAATGCCAAGAAGTGATATTAAACTGAAAAGTCTAATATCAGGGTGAATTTTCTACAGTGGTAGCTTGATTTCTTTTGGTAGCTTGATTTTTCTGCCTAGATGTCCATAGAACTTTTTCTATATCTTTGAAATCCATTAACACCGAAAGTAATTCAGTGCTAAGCAGTATCAACTTTTCCTGAAATGGTGTGTTCTTTCAGACTGTAAATTCAACTCTGACTTTATTTCAATAAAATGTTCCAGTATTATAGTTGTGAATGCTTTTTTCCTATTCCATTTGTCATGTTCTTTTCAGAGATACCAATTATCCTTATTTTGAACTTCTTTTATCCTGACTCCATTCTTGTCATTCTCTTTTTTATCTTTTCATAATGTATTATTTTCCATTTCATTTTCAATTGTATTTTTCATGCCCCAGAGAGCATTTAGAAGTATCTTTTCTTTCCTTTCATTCTTTTATCAGCGTGTAATATCAATTTCTGTATGGTTGCCTATTTCCTTCTGCTTCTTTCCAATTCTACCAACTAAGTTTTCTGGGCTTTTTTTTGTTTTGTTTTGCTTTAACTGCATGTTACTTATTTGTTGAGGTCTTATGAACACTTTTCCCAAGAAATCACATTCTTTCATTTCATCTCATGAAAAATTGTTATCATTTTTGGTGCATACACTGCATCTCATTTTGTTTTCATAGTCCATTCCCCCTTTAGTCTTGGGGTGTTTTTTCAGAAGTCCCATGCTGGTGGCTCTTTGCTGTGTGTGCATTTTTAAATGTGCAGATTGGTGATTATCTATGTCTGGGATGTGTAAAGTACTTCTTGCAAGCCAAATCTAGCCCATTGCCTATTTTTAGAAATTAAGTTTTATTGGAATGTAGTCATGCTCATTCTTCATCTATGTCTTTATGCTACATTGGCAGAGTTGAGTGGTTGCAGCAGAGACTGTATGAGCTTGACAGTCTAAAGTATTTACTTCCTTGGAATTCTGCAAGAAATAATTTTCTCATGTGATGGGACAAAGGGTGAGCAAAGGCAGCAGTGACACTCCCTATACACTGATGAAAATGAACCTTACAACTTGTAGGGGAGGTGGGTCAGGAGAAAAAAACAGAGAAAACGAGGGAAGGAGTGACACTGTTCAAAAAGAAATGTACTCATTACCTGACTTTTGTAACTACAACTCCTGTGTATATCACCTTTACAATAACAATAAAGTGATATTAATTATTAAAAATAATTTCTCCTTAGAACTGTACTTAGTTCCACTCAATGGGCATTATTGATAAAGCACTCCAGATTTAGTAAAGAAACATATTAATCTGTAACTTTTTTTACATTTCTTTAAAATTTAAATAAATTTTCTCTACTGAAAAAGATAGCCTCGGGCTGGGATGTAGCTCAGTGGCAAAGCGCTTGCCTAGCAAGTGCAACATCCTGGGTTCGATCCCCAGTATCAAAAAGAAAAGACAAAAAAATACAGTTAAAAAAGAAAAAGATAGCCTCAAAGAGTGCAGTTTATAGCCTAGTTGTGTCTCTAACTAGCTTTGTTTATAACCTCAAAATCTTATTATAACATTGCCTAGAAATAGCTGACTTTTTTTTCAGTACTGAGAGTCATGCTGCCAGCCCTTTTGCTTATATTTTGTTTTTGAGATAAGGAGTTGCTAACTTTAACAGGCTAACTTTAAACCCTTAATTATCCTGCCTCCAGCTCTGCATCCTGAGTAGCTGAGATTACAGGCATGTACTACCATGTCCACCTCAAGTATCTGATCTTTCAAGTCTCCTAAGACTGGTTTTAATATCATACTGATTCCCTCATAAGTGCAGTTAAAAACAATCTTTGACTTGTATTTGTTTTACATTTATGTTAAAATTTTTCCTTTTACAAAATTATAATAGGTATAATAGGTATAGAATACCTATAGAATAATCCATCATTTCCCCATCCATTTTATTGCCAATGTATTTTTTTTAATCAAATACAAGATTACTAATGAGAGACTATAATACATATGTTGTAAATCTTAAAGCCTTCAGTTAAGATTGTAGAAAATATAATCCATCATTTTTCTGTAACACAACTCTCATCTTGACAGAAGACAAAAGAGAAAACCATAGTTTGAATCAGCTGCTTCAGGTTTAAAAGCCATTGAATATTGAGACTTTTTAATAGCCATTGAATATTGAGACTTTTACCGGGATGACCTGCAATATCCTGAGAGTTATGGAGAAGAACATGCTCAATTGAGATCCCCACTACCCAGGATGGCCCCTGTTAAGGGAAAGATAGTAACACAGTACATCCTGGTCTAGGTTGCAGCTCTACAGGTCAAGAAGGCTTCTTCAGGTCCTAGCTCTACCTCTACTAGCTGCTGTCAGGCAGTAGGAAAACTGTTTCTAATACTCCTCTGGGACTTTAGAAAACTAGCAGGCACTCGCTGCCCCTTGGCTTCCCCAACGCTGCTACCGCCCATCTTTCTGCTGCCATACCATAGTGTGTGTGTGGGGGCAACTTTCAACCCTCCCCCACCATGGCTGTCTTGAATAATATCACCCTGTGGGGACTGGAGGCTTAATGGAGCTATGTGAAGAGGACTAGCAACATCAGATAATATTTTACCCCCTTTAGTCTGAGCAATACAGGTTCAGGACAGCCTAGGGCTTTATCTATTTTCTTTCCCGTGTCTTGCTTTGTTTATAACTTTTGGCTTTGATTCTTTTCAAGCCTTTAGGAAATTTTGGCTCTTGCAAATAGGAATCTTGTTTCTTTTTTTTTTTTTAATAACACTGCTTTATAGTTTAAAACCCATGTGGGACCTTCAACTATTTTTTGGACTTGTTGTAATTCTCATTTTTGAAAGGATAAAAATCCATTTAGAGCCAGGTGCCAGTGGCTCACACCTATAATCCTAGCTACTCAGGAGGCTGAGATCTGAGGATCACAGTTCAAAGCCAGCCTGGGCAGGAAAGTCTGTGAGACTCTTATCTCCAGTTAGCCACCAGGAAACTGGAAATGGCCTTGTGGCTCAAGTGTTAGAGTACTCACCTTGAACTGAAGAGCTCAGGGGCAGCACTCAGGGCCAGAGTTCAAGCCCCATAATGGACAAAAAAATCAATTTAGGTTTGCTCTTGGTTCATTGAATCAAATCAAATTGTGTTTCCAGATGTTACTTGGGTTTCCTCTCTGCTAGTCAATCACAGCCTTCATTAAATCTAGATAACAAAGGCTTTTAGTATCAATTTGTCTATTTAATATTCTGAGATGAGGAAGGAAGACAGTCTAGCCAAAGTACTTTGTCTCTACACAATTTTCAATTTGCTACCATAGTTGGGTGTCTGGTTTTATGTTCAACCTGGGTGCTTTCCTGGTCCTTGGGTGACTGTGTCTTGTCACCCTACAATAACTCCTACTCCTACCTGACAACTGGTGATGCAAAGAATAGCAGCACCTAGCACCAAAGACTTGAGGAAGCTCTGGAGAAATATGCTAAAAGAAAGCATGACTTGGATAATTTTCTGTTTGGTGATACCACATAAACATATTCCTAGCCAAACTCTTCCACCAACTTCCCAGACAGCAGATTTGGCAAAAAATAAAAATCTTCACAGCTTTTAAAGCAATACCAAGCAGAATAAGCTCAACTTATTTTCTGGCTTTTCTTTTCTTGGTTGTTGTTTGTTTTTTCTTGGTTCACTTTTACCCGCAGACCCTCACTTTTGGATTGGGGGAGTCATCCTTTCTTTGAGGGAGCAAGGTGACAGAGAGAAGAAATGATGAGGAGTGGATCAGTGTTTCTGCTCCATCCTTGTCTATACAGTCACAGAGCATTCAGCACCAATAATTATAAAATAGCTCTTTTAACTCTCAGTAATTTGTCAGCGACCTTGTTGTGTGTATCCTCTACCCTCTCTACATGGTGGGTCTGCCCCTTCTCTTTCTGTTTTATACCATGCTTCCAGCTTTCAGCATCTGTCCATTTTTGTTTGGCTTGCCAGACAGCTGAACCACACTATTACAAACAAGTACAGGTGGGAAGATCAGCAAGAATTACCACCCTGAGCTGGTTTCAATTACATTCATGTTTGTGTACTAACAATAAATGTAGCTTTGTCCATATCCTGGCCTTCTGAGTTTCTCGCTCTTACAGGGATTTGGGGTTGACTCAGTGAATCTGGACAGCCTAAGTTCTAACAGTTGTCTTTTGCTGTCTTAGTTTAGACTTCAGTGAAGCCTGCCAGGTACAGATCAGCACTCCACCCTCTCCATTTGGCAGTAAGTGGTGACTCTGAGAACTAACTCAACTCATGTGTAAAATCCAGGTGATAATAATACCTACTTCATAATATGAGAATTAAAGTAATTCAAGACTTCTTAAAAAGTACTTTAAGTAGTCTCCACTTACATGTTATTGGTGTGTGTGTGCACATGCACATGTATGTGTGTACCCACACATGTGTACACTTTCTCCCAAGAATCAGTAAATTCTATTCATTCACAGAACACATGTAAGGCAATTGTTCATATAATTCAAACTGATTGAAACACAAATAACCTCAAGTGTTGCTAAAACAAGCTTTGACAAACATTTGAAACATACATAGACATATTACAACATTGAGCTTGTATATATAAATATAGTTTATTGTATTGAATTACATATGTCTATATGAACTCAATGTAATTTTGCAATATATCTTAAAATTTATCTTCAGGGTTATTAGTCTTTGAGGAAAACTAACCTAAAGGCAAAGAAAATAATCCTTTCTAAGTAAAGCACAGTAAAATAAAATTCTCTTCAGTGTTAAAACAGCTTTTCATTGTTACACAACTCCTGGCCTTTGGAGGGAGTTGTCAACAAATACGTTACATTGCTATAGAAGGTTTAGACACTTAACTTTCAAGAACTGAGACTGGTGATAATTATTATTTTCAATATTGTTGTGCATTCCTTTTGTCCAACAGATTTCTCCCAAAGAGCTAACAACAGGCTGAATGGAACCTAAACACTGGCCATAAATCTGCCAAATGCATCAGGCCAGAGGCTCTGAGCTCCATGAAACTTCTCTTTGGAGTAGCAGGAGCCCTGTGGTGAGGAAGAAGGTACTCCTTCCCTGAGGCCGCGCTGGGCTATGATCTGCAGGTCTAAAAAAAAGGCAATGAAAGAGTCCGGAAGTCCAGCATGTCAACCTGTTACCAGAAGATCCAGCTAGGGCTGATCCCACCCAGCACAGGTACAATCTGACTGGCTCTGATTGCTAAGAGCCTCCCATCATTTATTTGGTTGGAATTCTGTGTGCCTGACCCTTGCTGGATAAACAAAGTGGGATATTGGCACTACAATTGCTCTTCTAATTGAGCCTTGTAAATGAACAACCAGCACCCTTTAGTGCCTTTATCTATACATACGTAGCATGGGTCCCTAAAGTCTCCATCAACTTAAAGAGCCTCCAGCTCCAAGGTGGTGCTAAAACAAGAATGGAAATGCATCTAAAGAAAATAAACTCTTACTTATTACATCATCTTCTGGTTAGAAGAGTCATGAGGAGAGGTGTTCCTCTCATGATTTCACAAGTTTAATTATAGATAAACTCAGCCATATTCCATTCTCAGACTTTGACTCTATCTAACAAATAAAAGATAACTTACTGGTGATTCAATGTCCTCTAGGAGTAAAACAGAACAGCGTTCACATTTCAACAAAGTTTGTGCTCGATGCATTATTTTCTTGACAATTTTCTCCAGGTCAGTCTGTTCTTCAAAGAGGTCATTAACCACCTCTAGCAAAGCCTGAGAAAGAGTAGATGGTGCATTTAGGTGGATACAAGACTGAAAAGTATTGACATTTTTTGTCTTTCAAAGTCTCGATATACTCTTTGCTCTAATATATCGTTTTTTTGTGTGTGGTTAAGTTTTAAAACATTTGTGCTACTTAGCACAGTTCCATCATTACATTTTATAACACACTCCTTTATTGTTTCGGCCAGTTATTCTTTTTAATAAAACTATTATTTACTTTAATTACAAAGGTGATGTACAGAGGGATTATAATTACATGACTTGAGTAATGAGTACATTTCTTTCATACAGTATCTTCCCTTCCCTCATCCTCTCCCAGTCCTTCCCTCCCACACTCTTAAAGTTAAAAATACAACTGGAAGGGGCTGGGAAGGTGGCTCAGTGGTAGAGCGCTTGCCTTGCATGCATGAGGCCCTAGGTTCGATTCCTCAGCACCACATAAGCAAAAAAAAGAAAAAAAAGAAAAAAGAAAAAAGAAAAAATACAACTGGAGAATGAGAATTACCCACATAATGGGAATCATGGAGTCATTAGCTAGTAGTTTTCCCTACCCACTACTGTGGTTTGCAATGTGAATAGGTAACAATCTACTTAGTTCTCTCCAAAGAACATATATTTTAGAAAACTACAATCTCTATCAGAAATAAATAACTTCATGGTTGAACCTGAAACTTATTTTCACTAATGCTAACATGTTTTTACTAACATCTCACAGAATTGTGTAAGAATTATAGAATTTCTCTGCAGAAGAAGAGAAAACACTGCCTGATTCCCAACTGCCAAGGAGAACATTTAGATGGTACTATACATCTCTGCAACACAAATATCATTAGATTTTCTGTTAAAATGGCAGGTTATAAAGGAGGCAACAATGCTCGATAAGAAATGTACTCATTATCTTGCCCATGTAATTGTGACTCTTCTGTATGGTATTCTCACAATAAAAAAATAAAGCACACAAATTAAAGGAAAAAATTATAACTTCAACACTATGTATTTACTTAAAATTAAATTGTAATAACCGGTCACTTTTTCTGGCTAAGTGAGTTTGTGATTTATGCTTTGAAATTTATTTGTTTGGAATTTTTAATGACATGGGTGTTTTCAGAGCCTGCAAAATAATGGGCTAGGTAAAGGTGGTAGAAATTATGCTTCTATCAAAGCAATCAGAGAATTATGTGGCTAGTGAATTGGCTGCAGGGAGTTTTCATTCAATAGAATTAAATAAGTTGTGTGGTCTCCTGTCTGACCTCTCATGAAAGGAATTCATGAATTTTCAGGTTCACATCTATTCAGTATAGTGTTGATCATCCCAAGGGCATAACTAATTTTCAATTTTAGTAATGAATTTGATTTATGCTGAAACCATTTGAAACATGTGAACATTTCTTATCTGTGTCTATTCAGATAGAAAAGCATTTGAATGAGTTAAGGGATCCATAAAATGAATCTACTTTATTGAGCCAATGAAAGAGAAACAAAGTTCTTAGGTAGCTTTCCTTCTGAAGAAAGACTGTGGCTGTGGCACAGGGCCATATTTTTTATGTGGCCAAAAGCAAAGAGAAACATCAGGAGGTAAACACAGCCCTAAACGAAGCCTCACTTGCACAGCAAACCCCTATTAGAAGTCAATGTACAACAATTTCATGTTCAAATACAACATTAAAAACAAGACAACTGCCTGAATAATTACAAGCAAATTCTCTGCTATTAAGGGAGAAGTATTATTTCCTTAACCATCCAGATTATTACTTCAGATGGATCATATTAACTGAACAATTATTTAACTTTTCAATTTGTTGTGACTATATGGAGAGCCTTTGGGACCTATATACAGGAACATTTCTCTCATAGGAAAAACTAATGTGCCTAGAGTCTTGCACTGACAAATCATATTATAGTAATATTATTGCTTCTAATTAAAAATTGCTGCTTTATCAGCAAATGATGAAAGTTTTACAAATCACAATGCAGACTAGTTCTAGAATAGGATAAAGGGAGGAGAAGATCTAGAGATATGCAGTTAAACAGTCACTGGAAATATTTCATACAGTTGAATACTTCTTAATGTTGCTTGCCTTCCAAGAAACAAATGTCTGCACTTTCCCCTTCCTCTTCTAGTAACCTTCCTTTGCTTCTGGGGTTATCTTGTATTTTACCCCCTTTCTTTCTCTTATACATCCTTTCCTAGATTAACCCTGAAAATGCTTTGGTGTTAAATACCTTCTATATTGAACCTTAATCTTCAGTCCTAATGTTATACTCCCTACCCCAAACTTAAGCACCTACATTCAATTGTTTACTTGCCAAATTCACAAGCCAGAAACCTTTTTGTTGTCATTCTCCACATTAGGAAGCCCTGTAGATTACACTTCTAATTTGACTTTAATACAGCTTCTAACTCCTTTTCCTGCCTCTAATCGTCTGTCATCTTCTCCAACCAGAAGATAGAGTGTTGTTCTTTAAAAGTAAATTGGACTCAGATAAAAAATCTTGTAATAGATTTTTCATCACACCCAGAATAAAGACAGAGCTTTTGACGTGTCCATAGACCTTTTTAGCATCAGAGACCTAATGAAAGTCATATCTTTGTCCTTTTTTTCCTGTCCTGCTCTACTATTTTCTCTGCCATCTTATATATATTGACGCAGGCCTTTGCACCTGATAGATCCTGAAATGCTCCTTCCAGATCTCCCTGTGGCTCTTCTTTTCCATTTTAGGAATCTTCTCATATACCATCTCCTTATGACACTTTCACAATAATCTTTTAATACAAAATCTGCCCCACCACACTCATCTATATCCCTTTAACTCACTTTATTTTTCCTTATAGTGTTGATCACTATCTGAACCTGTGTTTTGTCTTTTCTCTATGGTTTCCACTAGATAATAAGTTCCAGGAGAACAGAGACTTCAAATGGCACACAATACACATTGTTGAGTGAATAAATGAAGTATGTCAAACACAAGAATGCAAAGACTAATAAAACACAAAGCTTCCTTAAGGAGTTCATCATATAGTTGGAGAGGAGGATCATCAGCAAATATTTTAAGGCACAGTGATGGGTATCTACAACAGAACACTGACATTGTGTACAAGGAACAATTAGCAGAAAATGCGGAGATCTACTGGAAGGCTGAGCTGGGTTCTGAAGGACACACAAAGTAGTGGAAGGGGAAACAGGGACAGGAGGCATTGGAGAGAGAGGAGAAATGTGATGAAAAGCAGGCTAACATGAAATAAGCAGATTGTCTTCTTGGAAGTCAGAAACCAGATTGCCAGAGTGTCAAGTGAAAGGAAGAGATTGGTAAACAGGGAGCTAACAATGAAAAGAAGCTCCAGATCACAGAAAGTAGACAGTGCCACAATGAGAATGGCTGTAAGGTCAATGAGACTCAGTTGAGGGGTGAGGGTGGGAGAGTCCCTTAGTCTAATGCTTGGCAAGTGAAACTCTCGAGCAGGCAATTTAACTAAGAAATTAACTAAGAGATTCAAACTTCTTAAAAGCACATTTTAAAATACATGTCTAAGTTATGACAGTACTCTTCATGTATTTAATTGTGAAAGAAATGGCTGGGTGCTGTAATGCTAGCTACTCTGGCTAAGATCTGAGGATGGCAATTTGAAACCAGCCCTGGCAGGGAAGTCTGTTAGACTCTTATCTCCAATTAACCAACAAAAAAGCCAGAGATGGCACTATGGCTCAGGGACAGGGCCAATGCCCTGAGTGCAATCCTTAGGACCAGCAGAAAAAAGTGGGAGAATTCTAATATAATGGAATCATTGTTTGATATTTTAGCATTTTATGAGCATTAAATGTCTTTGGGTTGTTCGTTTTCTATTTAGTCCTATAACTCTTGAAAGCATATGAAATCACTTCTTGTGAGTATTTTTCTTTATTAATTCTATAAAATAGTTATGCAAAATTGTCCCAAGTAGCCAGGCACTGGTGGCTCATGCCTGTAATCCTAGCTACTTAGGAGGTTGATATTTTAGGATTGTAGCTCAAAGCCAGCCCAGGCAGGCAAGTCTGTGAGACTCCTATATCTAATAAACTATTCAGAGAAGGCCAGAAGTGATGCTATAGCTCAAGTGTTAGAGCATTAACCTTGAACACAAAGAAACTCAGGGACAATGTGCAGGCTCTGAGGTTAAGCCTCAGGACCATCAAAATAAATTAATAAGTAATTTGTCCCAAGAATCTTGGGATACTCTTCCAGAAAACCTTTCAATTGAAAAACAAAATCTTGGAGATAGGTGAAATCATGTTTGTAGCATACTTTTCTTCTTAAAGAAACTAAATTGTAAAAACATCAGCTAATCGTGTTATTGTTTCAAAGCTACATGCAAGCAAAGCTCTGTCTGCTGCCTTGTAGTATAAGTGTGAGACTAATTTCTTCCTCTTTCTTTTCTTTTCTTTTTTTTTTTTAAATGGAATCAGTACAGTGCCCCAGAAACAACAGCAGAGGACTTAAATTCACTTTGTTTTGGTATACGGCTTCAAAGGACTCTTCCTCCATAGCTTGGCAGAAGTTTACAAATGAGGAAGAATGCTGGATTATACAAAGATCATCTACTGTTTGTAAAAGAGATAATGACTCACAGAAACCAGAAAGCATTTGTCAGCAGTGTTTCCTCCTACTCACCCTGCTTCTTTCGTATTCTTTCCTTGAGGCAGCAAAGAGCTGGGCATTGGATATGGCAATTCCACAAAAAGGAAGATACATCTGCATCACCTGAGGCAAAGAGAGCATTAAGAACATTAAAACAGCTATTTCTGAACTAAAGTCATTTTTTTCTAAAAGCAGAGGCTTGATTGGAATGCTTTCTTTTTCAGCCCAAAGGAATGAGCATAAAATTGTTCATACAAGTAGTGTGTGTGTGTGTGTGTGTGTGTGTGTGTGTGTGTGTGTGTGTGTGTGTACGTGTGCACATATGCATACACACCAGTACTGGGGCTTGAACTCATGGCTGACCCTCTACTACTTGAGCCACATCTCTACTTGGTCATGTGGTGTGGAACACAGCTAGTACAGAATTAGCTGGAACAGAAAATGAGGTAATTGAGTAACTACACAATGGATAGACTACATTCTCCATCATTTTCTTTATGCTCATCTCTGACTTAGGGTTCCTGAAAGAATTTTGGAGCTCCAAAGATTGAAAATTTAAGAAAGACTTCTTGAAGAAGAGAGAGAAACAATGCAACTTGTACTCAGAAGAAGTACAAAAACATGAATTCATTCTTAAAGACCTTTTTGGTACAACTTCCACAAATCTTCCCAAGAATTTTGCATGCTGCCTTCTGAAACCAGATGTTCCCTCCGTTAACCTTGTCTCCCTTTCCTTATTCTTCTTGCACATGCCATAGCAAGTTTGTCTATTAAACCAGCATGAAGTTGTTGACAAGCAGCTGCTAGATAGTTCTCCAGGATTTCCCTGCTGTTATCTAGGATGAGACCACTTTTAACATTACCTACACACACAGAAAACACGATCCTTACAGTTTTCTAGTTTTCTTTGTGATTCTTTCTTGCATGGAGACAGTGGTTATGATGCAGATAAAGAAGAGAAATATGAGTTACTGCTATCTTTTTATTTTTTTGCCAGTCCTGGGGTTTCAGGGCCTGGGCACTGTCCCTGAGCTTCTTTCTCTCAAGGCTAGCCCTCTAACACTTAAGCCACAGCACCACTTGAACCACAGCATCACTTTCGGCTTTTTTTTTTTTTTGGAGTAGTTTATTGTAGATAAGAGTCTCACATCGTAAAGTTCATTTGTCTACACAGTGTCTTGTACATCTCATTGTTACAATGGGTCAACCTGTATCGCTATTTAAACATTTTATTTTTTCCCTTCCCCTCCCCAAATTTGAGAAGATGTAGGGCACCGACATCAAATACAGTGAAAATAGGGGTTATACCATGGGGGAGGAACATACAAAGAAACAAAAAAAATCACATGGTACATTATAAATATGGGGGGGGGAAGTATAGTTTTGGAGGTGAGAGGTTAGGGTTGGTAGGGGAAAAACAAAGGAGGAAGCAACAATGCTTGATAGGAAATGAATTCATTACTTTGCTCATGTAACTGTAACCCCTCTGTACAGTATTTTTACAATAAAAAACACATTTTAAAAAGTCTCACAGACTTTCCTGCCCAGGGTGGCTTTGAACCTGAATCCTCAGATTTCAGCTTTCTGAGTACAAGTGTGAGCCACCGGCACCCAGCCTTATTTTTATTTTATTTTTATTATTCTACTTCTGCAGAAGGATGACTTTTATTTGTTTTTACCTTCTGGGACCATATCTAAGGATGCTAATAGGCAAGTAGAACAAAGAATGTGACCATAGGAACATGTGAAATATTTTCCAACACATACAACCTTAATTTGCTTGATTTGTAACACCAGTATTGAGCTCCATCAGGCATTGTGTATAATTTAAAAGAACCTGAATTTTATATTAGTAAACTTTTGTCCTTTTAGTGGCTTTTAGTACTCTTTAGTTCTATTATTTGATGAGCCTAATAGAAAAATTGGCAAGCTGAAATATTCTATTTGCTAGATATTACATGCTTGTATCTTACACAGATAATAATCATTTGTAACAGTGATTCCCATTGACAGCCCTTTCACTAATGAAGCAGGTATGATTCCTGGTATCAAAGCATGATATTTTGCATTTAATAAGTACTCTATCCATTTGATCCTTGCAACTACATACAGTTTACCAACAATCCCATTTTAATGAGAAAATTGAGGCTTTTGAAGAACGCATCCAAAGTTGGGAGATAATTGTGTGTGGATATTTCATATTTCTGCATATCTTGCAGAAAGGCTGGCTCTACTTTGAATGAATAACTTGGAAGGTAGAGGTGTCTCCTTCCACATCACAAAGTAGAACAGTTACTAATATAAAGATGATACCTCCTTTTAGGCAGAGACCAAGTAGGTATATGGCTCACTGTGAAACACTCAAGCTCTTTGCCTTTTAAGAAGCTCTCCTATAGTGCAATTCACTCTGTATATAGTTTTCAGGAACTAACACGAATGCTAACACATTGGCTATTGCTATTGTTATAATAAATTGTCCTTTGACACAAAGGAGTCTCATATCATTTGCCAGCATCTTTGAGACTATAGTAGAAAAATCTGCTGCCTTTCAGGTAACTTGCTACTTTTCAGGTGTTGTAAAACTCAGACTTCAGTTCCTAACAGGGTCACCTAGATGGAAGGTAGTCAAGCTTGGGGTATTTTGATTTGCTTTGTTGATGGTATCATCTATCTATCTATCTATCTATTTATCTATCTATCTATCTATCTATCTATCTATCTATCTATCTATCTATCTATCTATCTGTCTGTCTATCTATCTATCTATCTATCTATCTATCTATCTATCTATCTATCTATCTATCTATCTATCTATCTATCTATCTATATCTATTTACCTTAGCTGTACTAAGGTTTGAACTCAGGGCCTTGACCTCTCCAGGAAGGATTTCTACCATTTGAGCTACAACACCAGGATTTTTTACTTTCATTAATTTTTTAAAATAAGATCTTGCTTTTTGGTCCAGGCCTTTCTGGACCTTCATCCTCCTTATTTATACTTCTGGTATTACTGGGATTACAGGCACATTCGGGAGAGCTTATTTTTGAATTCAAGTAGTCTGACTGACAAATCTGCCTTCCTAACTTCTATGTTGTTCTGCATCTCAAAGTAAATATATATATTTTAAACATATATTTTTAAATCATTAGTGTGGTGATCTAACTGCAGCATGATAAGGCTGTTGAGACTAGGAGGAGATTCTTTCAATTTAAAGAGAAACTTCTCTGAGGAGGAAATAAGATTGGCCAATAGACACATGAAGAAATGCTCCACTTCTCTAGCCATAAAAGAAATGCAAATCAAAACAACATTGAGATTCCACCTCACTCCAGTTAGAATGGCTATAATCAAGAACTCTAATAACAAAAGATGCTGGAGGGGATGTGGACAGAAGGGAATCCTATTACATTGTTGCTGGGTGTGTAAACTGGTTCAACCACTTTGGAAAGCCGTATGGAGGTTCCTCAAAAGATTCCACATAGAGTTCCCCTATGACCCAGCAATCCCACTTTTGGGCATTTACCCAAATGATCACAAACAAGGCTATACTAAAGCTACCAGCACAACTATGTTGACAGCAGCATTATTCTCCATAGCTAAGATATGGAACCAACCCAGATGCCCCATAGTAGATGAATAGATCAAGAAAATGTGATTTATATCTATCTATCTATCTATCTATCTATCTATCTATCTATCTATCTATCTATCTATCTATCTATCTATCTATCTATCTATCTATCTACATACAGTGGAATTCTGTGCCTCCAGCAGGAATGACACTGTCCCATTTGTTAGGAAATGGAAAGACTTGGAAAATATTATACTAAGTAAAGTAAGCCAGACCCAAAGAAACATAGGTCATGGGCTGGGAAGGTGGCTCAGTGGTAGAGTGCTTGCCTTGCATGCATGAGGCCCTGAGTTTGATTCCTCAGCACCACATAAGCAGAAAAAAAAAAAAAGAAACATAGGTCCCATGGTTACTCTTATTTGCAATAACTAGTATATGTCTAGTATAACCTTAACAGACAAGTAGAAAAGATCAAAAGCTATGTACATATGACCATATAAGATGGTGCTAAATTATTTACCATAGCTAAGCTATGGAACCAACCCAGATGCTCCTCAGTAGATGGATCAAGAAAATGTGGTATATATACACAATGAGATTCTATGCCTCCATCAGAAAGAATGGCATCGCCCCATTTGTTAGGAAATGGAAAGACTTGGAAAAAATTACATTAAGTGAAGTAAGCCAGGCCCAAAGAAACATAGGTCCCATGGTTTCCCTTATTTGCAATAACTAGCATATGTCTGAGACAGGCAGAAAAGGTCAGATAAGTTGATGTTAGGTGAAATGAACGCCAAGATAAGTATTCAAATGTTTTTGCTTTCATGCGATTGTTTCTAACATATTTATAAGATGATTTCTTTGTTGCTTTGTATGTCCCTCCCCCATAGTATAACCCCTGCTTTCACTGTATTTGATGTTGGTATTATTTGTGGAGGGGAAGGGGAAAAACAAATCGTTTAAATAGGGATACAAGTGGATCCATTGCAACAATGAGATGTATAAATTGTTATGTCGAAAAATGAACTTTACAACTTTGGCTGGGTGGTGGTGGGGGGTAAGGTGGGCGGGGAGGGGGTGGAGATGGGAAGGGATGGGAAGGGGAAACAAAGGAGGAGGCAACAATGCTTGATAAGATATGTACTCATGGGGCTGGGAAGGTGGCTCAGTGGTAGAGCGCTTGCTTGCATGCAGGAGGTCCTGGGTTCGATTCCTCAGCACCACATAAGCAAAAAGAAAAAAGCCGGAAGTGGTGCTGTGGCTCAAGTGGTAGAGCGCTAGCCTTGAGCTGAAGAGCTGAGGGACAGCGCCCAGGCCCAGAGTTCAGGCCCCACGACCGGACCAAAAAAAAAAAAGATATGTACTCATTATCTTGCCCATGTAATTGTAACCCCTCTGTACGGTATTTTCACAATAAAAAAGAAAGAAAAAGGAAAAAGAAAAAAAAAGATGGTGCTAAGCGAAATGAACCCCAAATGGAGACACAAGGCAGTTTATCTTTGTTGCTGTTGTTTTTAATGTACTTATAATGTACTATGTGATTTCTTTTGTTTCCTTTGTATGTTCTTCCTCCATGGTATAACCCGTTTTTACTGCATTTGATTCTGGTATCTGCATCTTATATATACAGTTTTCTAATTTGGTGAGTGGAAGGGAAGTGCAGAAACAAGGATAAAGGCTGACCCATTGTAACAATGAGATGTATAAAACACTATGTTATAAACTAGCTCTACAATTTGGTGTGGGGGGGGAGTTGAGGAGGCAGAGAGGGAAGGGATGGTAGAGGGAAAACAAAGGAGGAAATGTACTCATTACCTTTTTCATGTAACTGTAACCCCTCTGTACAGTATCTTTACAATAAAAAATATTTTAAAAAAAGAAGTAGATTCTTTCAGCATGTAACCAATCGGCAGTAAGAGACTGCAGAAGCAGGAAGCCATTCTGGTATAGCAGGTGTAATCTGGCTTCTAGAGGTTAACAAGTCACCAGGTGGTAAACTGCCAAACAGTTGTGTTAGGGCAATTCCTAAGCACAATGCTGACCATACTGATAGGCATCAGAATGTATTTATAGAGACCAGAGTAAAAGGTCCAAGTCAAAAAGAAGCTGCCTTTAAGTGAGCCTATTAGCAGATAGCAGGATCCCAATATCCAGGTGAGGATTTAAGAATCAGATTATATTCCTAGAGGTAGAGGGAGGGAAATAGCAGAAGAAAGGAAGAGCCATTGGTCAGGTGTTCAATGGGTGGTGCAATGTGTCAGAAATGCAGAAATGATTGTAAATAGAGGTGGTGGCAAAGTAGAGTCCTCAAATAAAATCCTGTGGTGTGGCTCCAACTATAGGGTGGACAGTGGGGTCAGGAATTGGGAACTAGGCTGTCCTATGGGCCCTGTCTGCCAGAGGACCCCTGTCTAGGCCTACTGGGAGCACTGTAATGTCACAGGAGAGCCTGAGAACAACCCAATGTCAAACAGTCATTTACTGGCAAATCTCTGTTCTCATCACCTTTGATTCTGTTAAGTCTAGTTTTTTCTAAAGAGAATTGAATTGGCAAACATATCTTTTCATATTCACTAAACTAGTTTCTGGCAAATGGTACAATGTATTCTTAAGAAAACATGTCAGTCAAATTGTTAGATTAGTTCTTTAATCTACCCCCACTGAGCCCGAAGAAAGCCTTCAATCAGCCCTGACAGAGGAGTGACACTGTTCCATCCTAAGGAAAATGCACTCTGCAATATTCCTCCATAATGAATGTCTAACAACTATCAGTTTCATGAGACACTCTCATATATATGTAGCACATCCCTCACATCCCAATGTAACTTTAATTGTTCTTTTCTTAGTGGAGATTAGAGAAAACAAAACAAAAAAATCAGCTAACATAAACCAGTCATGAAGTATTTAACATGACATTTGGAATGGGAAAAGAGGCTCCTGCTGGCTTATTCTGTATACTCTAATTTATCAAGTTTATGCCTCCACAGTTGCATCCACACAAACGCGAGCGGCAAAACTAACATCCTCCTTCCTCTACTTGTTACATACAGATGAGATCAATTTAACAGGCATTGTCTCACTGTCTCCTCATGTCAGACACCGGGTTAGCAATGTCACATTTACATTAAGTCACATGATACTGTCACTACTGTCAAGCTTCTTGCTTGTATCAATTATGTTCATGACATGATTACTAGTCAGCTCAATCTTCTTCAATTGTTGTAGAGAAAATAAAGGTTAACGTTCAAGTTTCAATCTGCAGTTGAAGACCTTCAAAGGTTTGGCCTTAGATGTATCTCCTAGATTAAACATTCTGTGCTTGAGCCAAACTGGATGATTCCTCTAGTTTATTCCCTCAAAGGACGCCCTAAATAATCTAATTCTACTATATCTGTATCATGTACCTCATCTGGCATTTTCACCTTCAACCCTCCACCTCCATTTCTGTCTATTGAAATTTTAATAATCATTTTTAAATGTGTGATAGTTGTTATTTTGTTGTGTACATTTAAAATAATAAAATAGTATATGAATGCTAAAATCTCCCTCTTTCACATTTTCATTTCCTTAAATTATAGATTTATACATTTGTGATGGGAGCATACACAGACTGTAGCCACTTTGTGTAAGTAGCTGCATTATTATAAGACTTACCTTGCTTCTTATTTTTGTTTCTTGAGAGACAGGAGGTGAGGGAATCTCACTATATAGAATATAGTGAAGACTGGCCTTGAATTTTCAATCTTCCTACCTCAGGAGGATTACAGGTGTGTGTCATCACATCCAGTTTATTAATCCTATTATAAAAGCTCAATTTCAAAGTAATGTTTGCCAAAATATTCCCTCCACATAAATCATATAGAAAGATGTTGCACAATAAACAGCCATAAAAGTTAGAAATGTCTCTTTCCAAAGCAAAGGGAAGAATCATTTATTCTGCAGTATAATGAAGATAAATATCTTCCACTGGAGCAGAGGGCAGATTGACTCACTATTCTAAATTATTTAGGTTCTGTATATTTGAGAGGCATTTCCTATAACACAGTTCCCTGTGTAATTTGTGTATGATGCTATTGAACATTTTATCACAAGCCACAGGCATCCGCTCACATATCATGAAGACTGTTTATTTGTTCTGTTACGTATATGTTGATGAACTCTGCACCATAGTCACTTTATCTGCATTTGTCACAGGAACAGTTACTGTGTCTGTTAAATTTCTTCACTCCCTTTTTTATTGAGCCAATTGGTTTTGAGTTTATTTTCTCATTCTTTTTTCCCCCTCCCTTTTTACTACATTTTGTTTCCTTTTGTTTTCATAATTAAAGCAGAAATCTTACATGCAACTTGGAAAAATCCAAATTTAACATCTTTAGTGGCCTTTCAAATAAGCTGAAGACCATGAAACACCTTCAACTTCTCAATACTACTTTTGTGGTTTACATGTTATATTCTTCTTAGCTCTACCTTGTTATTACAAACTTGTTATTGTTATTGTTGTCATTGCAAATCAATACTGTTCATTTAGATTGATCCACAAGTATCCAGTTTTCCTCTAGGATATCCTTTCTTTCTTCTGACATTGTTTTTCTTTTTTCATTTTCTTTTTATAGAAACTCCTTAAGAGTATCTTTTAGTGTTGTATAAACATACACATGTGTTAATACTATAACCAATACTAAAAGGTAAATCAGTTCAATATACTATTCAAGACCTATCATTATTTTCTCTCAGTCCTTAGAAAACATTATTCCCTTATGTGGCAGTTGGTGCTGCTTAAAGGAATCAGCTGTCAGTCAACTGTTTTGTAGATAATATGTCTTTGTCTATGGCTTCTCTGAGACCTCCTGTGATTTGGCAGACATTTGTGCTTTCTCAGCTTACTTCAAAGACTTAACTGAATCTTAGAAAATGCTAACACAAATATACATTTCCTACCGTGTCATAGTATAGCTTAAAATTTTCAACTTTATGGTAGAACAAAGGCCACATGTTAGAAGTAAAAACTGTACTTGTAATTTGAATTTTCAACTTATTTAAGTCCAACAACATTTGATGTAATATCCTCCTGTGGCCCTGGGCAGTGGCAGCTGCAGCCGCTTCCAGCAAGACCTGTGAGCACAGGGTAAACAGCCCATGCTCAATGTGTTGGTAGCTTTGACGTGTTAAATCAATCTGTGATTTAGAATGTTCTCAATTTACTATGAATTAAGAGAAGGTAATCCCATCAAAAGTCAAAAAGCATCTATATGTACGCTAATAATTGTCAAGGATGGAGATAACATTACGCTTTCCCTACTCATTTTATACAGAGTGTGGATACTCATTAACACAGGGAATATCCTACCCAGTGTCATTCCTTGTCATTGCAATTCTGCACTTGTCACCAGACTACTGAACTGTGGAGACTCAAATGAGAATATGATTCATGGAGATGCTAAATAAATGTGCAGACAAATATATTTCTGAAAAGATGGAGTAAGAAAAAAATTAAGCAGTATAGTAAAAGGAAACGAAAACCCAAATGGTACAAAGTAGCTCATGCCTGCAATCCTAGCCACTCAAGAGGCTGAAATTGGAAGGATTGCAGTTTTAAGCACACTGAGAAAATAAATTAGCAAAACCCCATCTCAGCCAAGGAAGAGCTAGGTGTCACGGTGTGTACCTAAAATCCCACCTACATGGGAAGAAAAAAAGTAGAATTACTATCCAGACTGGCCAGGACAAAAGACAAGACTATTGGAAAAAAAATAACAAATAACAAAAAAAATAAAAAATAAAAAAAAAAAGAATAAAAGCAAGAAGGGATTGAGGCATGGCATAACTGGTAGAGCACCTACCTTGAAAACAAAGTACTGAGTTCAAGTTCCAGTACTCAGTGGGTTTATGAGATCACAAATAAAATATTTTATGTTTTTTTTTCAGTCTCAGAGCAATAGATGTTTTTGAAACAAATAGTCAAAATACAATGAAAAACAAAAACAATGATTGATATACTGCTTTATTCTGCTCTTCCTAAAGTATTTCCTTTTATTTAAAAAAAATCCGAATTCAGCTTTCATCATCTAGTTCCTGAATGCCAAAAGGTCTGAAAAGCCTTAATGACTGAAAAGCTAATGAGTCCATGCACCCGTGTGCAGCACTTTTCAGCTTGAAAGCACTTTGTGAACATTGGCTAATTAATCTTTACAACATCCCACTCAGAAAGGGAGTTAAACTGAAAATCATTAAACAATATAAAAAAGTCACTTTAGCCCTGGAAACTCATGAAAGTATCATTAATAAGCATAAAATCTGAGCACTGGGCCTTCCATCAATGTACTAAAGAAAGACAGTAGGTGGCCAGCCTTTTCAAACTTGCAAACCACAGAGAAAGGCTATTAAAGCCCCAAGGTCTGGTCTAGTCCAATTATGCATCATTAAAGAATGCTGGAGGTCTTTGCTGGGGACTTGCAGAGGAACCTGGGGCCATGCCCTTTATGGACTCCACTCCTGGAAGGCAAAACAGCATGAAAAGCAGCATCACTGTCAACTAAATGAATGGGTGAGAGAAACTATTTCCATCACCAGTCCTTGTCTCCCTTTGTGCAATTGTAAACTCTACCCAGAGTTCCTTCTGCCTTCAGGCACAAATTGTGAGGCCACACTTCCCTGATGCTAGGCCCACTGGTTTGGAACCAAAGATGTTTTATGAGAATTATAATTCAAACACTAAATAAACTAGAGTTATTTAGAAAATAATGTATCAAACTATGAAAAAGCCATATTATTTCCATGTAATGAGACAATCTCATAAATACTTTAGAAATGAAGTGTTTTATTTATTGTAAAGATACTGTACAGAGGGGTTACAGTTACATGAGTAAGAAAGGCAATGAATGAATACATTTCTTGTTGAGCATTGTTACCCTTCCCTGTTGTTGTCCCCCTATCCCTTCCCATCCCCTCTTCCCCCCCTCCCACCCCTGCCCAAGTTGTAACATTTGTTTCCAATATATTGCCTTGTGGGTATCATTGTTGCAATGGGTCATCCTGTGTTCTTGTTTCAGCATTCTGTTAATCCCCTTCCCTCCCCTCACCAGATTAGACAAATGTATATATAAAATGCAGGATAAAAGCTGGGTCCTGGCAGCTCATGCCTGTAATCCTAGCTACTCAGGAGGCTGAGATCTGAGGATCATGATTCAAAGCCAGCCTGGGCAGGAAAGTCCCTGACACTCTTATATCCAATAAACCACCACTGGAAGTGGCGCCATAGCTCAAGCGCTAGAGTGCTGGCCTTGAGCTGAAGAGAGTTCAAGCCCCACGCCCCCCCCCCAAAAAAGATGCAGGGTACCAAAATCAAGCACAGCGACAACAGGTGATATCCCATAGGGGAAAGAACATACAAAGGAAACAACAAAAACAGATAACTTGTGTCCATATCTTGGGGTTCATTTCACTTAGCCTCATCTTATATGGACATATGTACATAGCTGGCCATAAAATATCAAAAAGAAAAGGTACCCATATTTTCACCACTCAGGTGTAAATACTACTGACATTTTGGAGTATGTCACTTACATTTTCTTTTCTTCCCTGGTCCAAAACTAACTGTTTCTTCATGTAATATTTTATCTGGTTTTTTGTTTTATTAGGCAACTATCACTTATTATAACAAATTTCTATGGAAGCAAAATATCCCATTGCGTGGTCCAACCAAAGAAAATGTATGCAGAAAGTTAGATTAGTAGTGGCCTGTGCTAGCAGTGGTAGCAGGATGAACTGTAAATGGTCTCAAGAGGATTTTGGAGGGACCTGTTCTAAAATTGATTCATTGAGATGGTCCCACTACTCATATAATTAGGAAAATTAATTGTTCACTTGAAATGGATTGGTTTTATTATATGTAAAATATACTGCAATAAAGTTGTTCAAATTACTATTATAAATATTCCACTGGTATGGATCAATGTAATTTACTTAGTCGATCATATAATGTTGGACATTTAGGTCATTTCGAGTTTCAGATGAACAATCCTGTGGTTAAACAGCCTCATAATTAAATCTATGTATCCATAACTAAACATTCTTAGACTAATGCCCTATTATTGGAACTTACTTATTTTATTCAACACACATATGTATCCCCATTAGGCAATATTTTATATGCTTTATTAATATTAAATCACTGATACATTTTATTTTTAAAATAATGATTAGCAATGCACACATTTTTACTTTTTGTTTGCTAAAAAAATATATAGAAGTTTGCCAGATGCCAGTGGCTCACGCCTGTAATCCTAGCTACTCAGGAGGCTGAGATCTGAGGATTGTGGTTCAAAGCCAGCCTGGGCAGGAAACTTGTGAGACTCTTATCTGCAATTAACCACCAGAAAACCGAAGTTGGCATTGTGGCTCAAGTGGGAGAATGCTTGCCTTGAGCTGAAGAGCTGAGGGACAGTGCCCAGGCCCAGAGTTCAAGCCCCAATACCACCACCAAAAACAAAAAAATGTATACAAGTTCATATACAATTCTCTTTTCATTCCTTGTCTGACTTACCAACCAACCAAGGAATAGTGCCTCCCAGCCTTTGCAGTGTATTTTTCTTTCCTAATGAACTTTATAATAAACCCCCAAAGCTAGATATTGAGAGGTGATTATAAACACAAACAAGATTATACTATGAGTTATTCTCTATATCTTTTATTTATTTAAGAATATATCTTGGAAATCTTCATATGTCAACTCAAAGAGATCTATCTTCTTGGTGTATCTCTGTGAAATACTCTAAGGGGTGGATTTATCAATTACTAGACATTAATTTTTCCCAATTTTTCTCTATTACACAGTATACTGCTGTGAACTTTCTTACAAATGTAGCTTTTTACACCTAGAAAATTAACTCTCTTGGACATATTCCTAGAAGTTAAAACTTAATGATGAAGAAATCCATGCATTAAAATATTTTCATAAGTACTGCTCAATCATCAACTAAGAGTGGTTCTACCAATTTATATGTCCACTAACAGTAATCTGAATATTTTTTTACCCACTCACACCACAGTGACATTGTCATTGTTTTTAAATCTCAACTATTAGAAAGATAAAGGCTAATGCTCATTTTACCTTAATATATGCTTCTTTGATTACTTCTTTGATTGACTCTTTTTCATAATTTTTAATATCTTTTTAATTATGTCTTTTGCTTACCTTTATAGTGGTTATTTATGTATTTTTATTGCATAACAAATTTTTTATGTTTGAAGAATATTAACCATTCTCCATGTTTGCAAAGCATGTAAACTTGGTTGTCAGAGATTGTTATCTGTAGTTCAGTGGATCTACAAGCTACAATTGCTTTTCTAAGATAAATAAATATAATGGCTCAGTAAACTTGGTCTCTTCTCTCTTAGTGTGAGAGCTTTCCTAAAGATAGCTACCTATAGAATTCTGTCCAAGTTATTTTTATAAGCAGGTTGACCTACATATCTCATCCTGCCCATTTTTTCCATCTATCTTTGTAACTTACAGCTCCTGCAAGAAGTCAGCTTGAGACACAGTTTGATAGGAGTATTACTGGCCTTAGTTACTAAGTTCATTATGATTCCCCACTGATCCAGCCAAGGTATAAATGCAGGAAGCTATGCTATGTGGTAATTTAGGGTATCAATACCCTGAGGCTAGAAAAACCTTATTATATCCCAATCATCCTGTATGAATGGAAAAAAAAAGTCCTCAGACTATTTTCTGGAGAGAAACACATTGTTTTTCTTTCAATTTGAAAAGTATCCATACTGTTTCAATTAGTAAGTATCATGAGCCTACCTTTCTCTCTCATTTATCTCATTATTGCTGGTCTTATACTACTGGGCATTTTAAATCAATGGAATTGTAAAATATGTAGGCTTATGTGCTGTTTTTATTTAGTATATTGTTTTGTATGTGTGTGTGTGTGTGTGCATGCGCACGCACGTGTGTATGTGCTAGTACTAGGTCTTAAATTCAGGGCCTCATGCTTTCACAAAATACTAGCACTCTATCACCTGAACTATACCTACAGTTCTGGCATTTTGTCGGTCCCTTGGAGATAAGAGTCCCTGGGGTGTTTGACAGGGCTGGCTTTGAACCGTAATCCTCATATGTCTCTAAACTCACTTTCTCTCCGTGACCTCTGTCAACTTCCAAGCCCAGGTTTCAATCTCTGATCTCTGAAACTGTTGCTTCTTCTATTTTTATAGTCTAGTTTTAGTATTTTTGGTGGTAGATTGAACTGAACTCCAATTTCAACCATATTAATCAAACAAGTACCAAAGTCTTCTCATCTGTGTACTTAATAGTCACCTATGAGATGTTTCTGCAAGTTGGCTCTCTGGATTTGACCTTTTCCCTGTGCATTTCACATTGCCAGGTGACCACAGGACATCACATTCATCACACCCATTTCAAAACCAAAGGTATCATCATAATCTCCTTGGCCTCCCAAAGAAAGAAGATATTCCTCTAATTTGGCTCTGTGTGTGCCAAATAAACACTTTTTTCATATCACCTAGTTTCATATCCTGAAATCATCTTTGCTTGCTATCTATATACAGGCATAACCAAGTCATAGCAATTAGGCAGCTTTTGAAACTTCCATACCCTTCAGCACCATGGCACAACTTACACCATCTCTGGTAATAATCCCTGAAGATTAGTGGGCCATCATTTAAACATACTATATGTCCCAATGGAACCTGCTATTTTCCAAGGGTAAGAAATAGTATAAATGTCTTATACTCAATTTTAACTTATTTTTTTTAAAAAAACTACCTTTAACAAAATTGACAGACCCTTAGCAAACCTTATCAGAAAAAGGAGAGAACACACCCAAATTAATAAACTCAGAGATGAGAATGGAAACATCACCACGGAAACAACCAAGATTCAGAACATATAAGGGTATACTTCTCAAAACTTTATGCTAATAAGTTTGAGAACTTGACAGAAATGGACCTTTTCCTAGCAAATATTGACATGCCAAAACTAAACCAAGATGAGTTAAACCAGCTTAACAGACCCATATCAAGCATTGAAATAGAAACAGCAATAAGAGACCTCCCAGCTAAGAAAAGTCCAGGACCAGATGGTTTTACAGCGGAATTTTACAAGGCCTTCAAAGCAGAGCTCACACCAATACTCCTCCAACTCCTCAATGAAATTGAAAGAGAAAGCTCACTACCGAACACATTCTATGAAGCCATCATAACCCTCATCCCAAAACCAGGCAAGGACTCATCAAAGAAAGAGAACTATAGACCCATTTCTTTGATGAACATTGATGCAAAACTTCTCAACAAAATTTTGGCCAATCGACTTCAACAATTCATCCAAAAAATCATACACCATGATCAAACAGGATTCATTTCAGGGATGCAAAGCTGGTTCAATATACGCAAATCAATTAATATTATTCATCACATCAACAGGAGCAAGAATAAGAACCACATGGTTATCTCAATAGATGCAGAAAAAGCATTTGACAAGATCCAACACCCCTTTATGATGAAGGTTCTGGAAAAATTAGGAATCCATGGAACATTCCTCAATACAATAAAGGCTGTATATGACAAACCTACAGCCAGCATTATACTCAATGGTGAAAAACTAAAGCCATTTCCTCTTAACTCAGGAACAAGACAAGGATGCCCACTCTCTCCACTTCTCTTCAATCTAGTATTAGAATGCCTAGCTACAGCAATAAGACAAGATGCAGACATAAAGGGGATCCAAATAGGGAAAGAAGAAATAAAACTCTCCCTCTTTGCAGATGACATGATCTTGTATTTAAAGAATCCCATAGACTCCACTCCCAAATTACTCAAGCTGATTCAAAACTTTGGCAAAGTAGCAGGTTATAAAATTAACCCCCCAAAATCAATGGCTTTTCTATATGCCAACAATGAGAAAAGTGTGGCTGAAATTAGGAAAGCAACTCCATTTGTAATAGCCCCACAAAAAATAAAATAACTAGAAATTAACTTAACCAAAGAAGTGAAGGACCTCTATGATGAAAACTTTAAAATCTTGAAAAAGGAAATCAACACAGAACTTAAAAAATGGCAAAACCTCCCATGCTCCTGGATTGGCAAGATTAACATCGTGAAAATGGCAATACTTCCCAAGGCTATCTACAAATTCAACGCGATACCTATCAAAATTCCACCCTCATTCTTCAAGGAAATAGAAGAGGCAATCCAAAAATTCATATGGAACAATAAAAGACCCCGAATAGCAAAAACGCTCCTCAACGGAAAGAACACTGCTGGAGGAATATCAATACCAAATTTCAAACTCTACTATAAAGCCATAGTAATCAAAACAGCTTGGTATTGGCATAAGAACAGACCTCAGGACCAATGGAATAGAATTGAAAACCCAGAAATGAACCTACAGACCTATAGCCATCTAATCTTCGATAAGGAAGCTAAAACAATAGAATGGAAGAAAGACAGCCTCTTCAGTAAATGGTGCTGGCAAAATTGGTTAACTACATGTAGAAAACTAAAGCTAGATCCTTATATATCACCCTGCACCAGAATCAACTCCAAATGGATCAAAGACCTTGAACTCAAAGCAGACACTCTGAAAACATTACAGGATGGAATAGGAGAAACCCTAGGTCTCCTTGGCTCAGGTCGAAATTTTCTGAATAGAGACCCGGAAGCACAACAAATCAAAGAAAGGTTGGACAAATGGGATTGCATAAGATTGCAGAGCTTCTGCAGGGCAAATGACATAGCTGGCAAGATCAATAGAAAGCCCACCGATTGGGAGAAGATCTTTACTAGCCATACAACGGACAAGGGTCTCATATCTAAAATATACTTGGAACTCAAAAAATTAAACCACCCAACAACAAATCCTCAAAGAAACAACTGCCCAATAAATAAGTGGGCAAAAGACTTAAAGAGAAGCTTCTCTGAAGAAGAAAGAAGGATGGCCAATAGACACATGAAGAAATGTTCAACATCCCTAGCCATAAAAGAAATGCAAATCAAAACAACATTGAGATATCACCTCACTCCAGTTAGAACAGCAAAAATCAAGAACTCTAACAACAACAGATGCTGGAGGGGATGTGGACAGAAAGGAACCTTACTTCATTGTTGGTGGGAATGTAAACTTGTTCAACCACTTTGGAAAGCAGTATGGAGGTTCCTCAAAAGACTTCACATAGATCTCCCCTATGATCCAGCAATCCCACTTTTGGGCATTTACCCAAATGTTTACAAACAAGACCACACTAAAGCTACCAGCACAACTATGTTTATTGCAGCATTATTTACCATAGCTAAGATATGGAACCAACCCAGATGCCCCTCAGTAGATGAATGGATCAAGAAAATGTGGTATATATACACAATGGAATTCTATGCCTCCATCAGAAAGAATGACATTTCCCCATTTGTTAGGAAATGGAAAGGTTTGGAAAAAATTATATTAAGTGAAGTAAGCCAGGCCCAAAGAAGCATAGGTCCCATGGTTTCCCTTATTTGCAATATCTAGTATAGGTATGAGTCAAGCGGAAAAGGTCAGATAATGTGATGTTAGGAAAATGAACCCTTAAATATGTATTTTAATGTTTTCGTTTCTTTCATGCATGTGTTTCTAACGCATTTATAAGATTATTTCTTTGTTGCTTTGTATGTCCCTCCCCCACAGTGTAACCCCCGCTTTCACTATATTTGATGTCAGTATAACATGTGGAGGAGATGGGGACAAACAAGTCGTTTAAGGATTCAGGTGGACCTGTTGCAACAATGAGAAGTACAAAATGTCATGTCAAAACCAGCTTTACAATGTCGGTGTGGGGGGGGGAGGGGGGTATAATTGGGTGGGGGGAGGGGGGTAAAATTGGGTGGGGGGAGGGGGGAGGCGGGGAAGGGAAGTGAAGGGTAAACAAAGGAGGAGGCTGCAATGCTTGGTAAGAAATGTATGCATTATCCTGCCCATGTAATTGTAGCCCCTCTGTACAGTATGTTCTCAAATAAAATAAAATACAATTAAAAAAAAAAACAAAAAAAATCTACCTTTGTGTGGACATTTTTATACCACCTGCAGTTTTTTTTTTTTTAAAAAAACCTCATTAGAAGTACATCAGAAAGTATCTCCATTACTGAAAAATATGGTGTATAATCTTAAGAAGAAGAGTGAGGAAATATAAAATTGCTATTCAGAGAAACAATATTCAGAGGGGATTCTTCTACTTGTATAACTTTTTTTTTCTGTTTTGCAAAAATAATTCATCATCAAAATGCAATACCAATGACATTGATAATAAACTGCATTATTTTTTAATTTCTAGTAATATTCTCCAGTGAAGTTTGAAATACAGAATAAAAAATATATACTATTAATAATTAATTGTTATAGTATCCTAAAGTAAATACTATAACTATAAAAGCCTAGATCAAAGGCATAAGTTGTATCTACAAAAGACACAAACGACTACTCAGATACTTGACCTTTAAAGTTTTGCCTAACAACAAACAATTTTATGCAGGTCTAATCATTTACCAAAATGGGATATGAAACTTCTCTAGAAAAAAGACATTATCTGCGTAGTTCACGAGTAATTGAGTAATATTTCTCATTTTGTATTTTAAAACAGCATAGTGTCGGAACTGGAAAATTATCTTCACAGAAAAAATGCCTTATGGTCCCCATCACACATTCTACTTTTTACTCATAGTCTATACATGCACAGTTTTATCTTAAGGTGCTATTTTTCTTCTTAGACATAACAAGCTTTCATTATTCTTAGTTTTAAGAATGAGGGAAATGATCGTTCTCAACAGCAAAATCAAGCTACTAAGTGTCCAATATAATAAGTTTACCCAATATAACTTATTTGGAAAATTTATCATTAATCTTTGTTTTTCAGGATAATATCAGTGTTTGAAATTTCCTAAAATTTGACATCTATATCTAAAAATATTCTTAAGTTCCTAAGAACATTAGGCAGATCTTTCTGAATACCAAGTACAATATCTGGTACAAAATAGATGCATACATTCTATATGCTCGTTAAATAAAAGAATCAATTAATAATTTGGTGCCAATGTATCTTCTGCATTCATGATTAAAATTTTTAATCCTTCCAAATTTCCTGTAAGAAATATGTTAAGCTCTGACTTTACAAAGTGACACAGTGCAAAAAGGGTAAGGATTCTCAACGTGCCCAGGGAAAACAGCATTATGACAGAAAACAGAGTGGCTGTGACGGGCAGACTAAGCTAGTTTTCCAGGAACAAAAGCTAAAACAACTAAAAAAGCCTGTTCTCAGACTTAAGTGTATTGAGCTCAACTGCAGATCTAAGAGGATGTTGGCTATTAAAGATGCAAGCACTCTACCACTGAGCCACTTTCCCAGCCCCAGTTTTTTTTTTTTTTTTTTTTTTTTGGCGGTCGTGGGGCTTGCCAAAACGTGCTTTACAAAGTTGGTGCTGTGGGGGGGAGAGGGGAGGGAAGGAATAGGATTGGGATGGGGGGGAGGGGGGAGGCTGGGAAGGGATGTGAAGGGTAAACAAAGGAGGAGGCTGCAATGCTTGGTAAGAAATGTACGCATTATCCTGCCCATGTAATTGTAACTCCTCTGTACAGTATGTTCACAAATAAAATTAAATTAAATTAAAAAAAAAAAGATGCAAGCATTCTGAACTGAGTGGAGACCAGAGAGAGAAACAAGCGATACCATTCTAATCTTCAACTTTTGTTATGAAAACAATAAAACATGAAGTCAAATTTTTAATGATACCCTGTAAAATATCTAATAAAGCCTAAAAATGTTACACATAAAAAATACATTGACCAGACCAGAAATGCAGATGTTATTTTATTCTAAAATGTAATTTCCTATCTAATAGGTAACACAACTTGAAAGAAAAACAGTTACAGATCTTCCCCATCTCTTCCTCTTTTTTTTCTTCTTCCTCTAAAGGGAAAGTTCAAAATGAGAGCCCTGGCCTTACATTCTTGTCCTTACTTACTGACTTCAACAGTAACTATATTTGGAACTTCCATCTATATATTATAACAACCATGGCCACTATTAAATCAGAGCCTGACCCAAACTAGTGCTGCAAAAATGCTGTCTTCCAAGTAGAGTTTCAATAATGCAGTTACAGGGCAGAATTTTTCTTATTAATATCTTGGTAAATCTACTCTTCCATGTGAGTTTTTATTACATGAATGGCTAGATGCTTGTCAATTGACCATGAGAATTAGACAAGGCTGAAGGAATTTATAAGATCCAGTGTCAAATCCATAAAGAGAGTATAAAATCAATCCCTGAGGCAATATTATTTTTTCTCTCTCTACAAAGATAGTATAGAAAGTTTTTCATAAAAATAGTTCTTAATTTGCTCATATGCACACACATACACAATATATATACACAATATATATGTGTGTGTGTTTGTGTGTGTGTCTTCATGGTTTTATGTTTGCTTACATTCCACCTATTGTTGACCTTTCTTTTAGGCATAATACCAAGGAAGAAAGGTTGTGGTGTCAGTCTCATACTCTGTATGAGACTGTAGTAGAGAGGAGCAACTTTTAGATTATCCCATATTTCCTTGTTTTGAGAGAGATTAGAAAAACAACAAAAGTGAGTCCTTCGATAGCTCAGTTGGTAGAGCAGAGGACTATAGAGGAGAAAAACAACAAAAAACTCTCTGAACTTATATCAGTTTAGAACATTAACAGAAACAAACCAAACACCACATATCATTAGAAGCATTATTTATGCTGTATTGTTAGTAACATCCTCATATTACATACCGACATTCTTAGTAAATGCTTCTAAGCAACTTCAGGAGACTCCTTTTTATTTCTAGAAAAATATCCTTGAGTTATCATCTGTGCTTCTACCCACATTTTTAAAATTGAAATGGAATTCTAATATTCTAGTCTTTGTTTTATAATACTATAATGATAAGGAAAGTTTGTAGCAAAATAATAGCTCTAGACTTTGTCTACACTATTACCAAGAAAAAAATTCTATGTCTAATGAAATCAACTTAATTTTGATTCACTAATACTTAATTTAATATGTCCTCACTGTTTACTTTATGTCAGTGGATAAAACTCAAGTAAACAAGTAGGAAATAAAGAAATTGAGAGCAAACAACTCCAGGCAATGACATATGGAGATTCAAACAGGAAATGGATCAAGTTCCAGCTTTGGGATTGTAAAGGTTTGAAGGAAAAAAAAAAAAAAAACGAGTCCTAAAACTGTTCCAAAGGAGAATTGATGATTGAAATACTGAATATTTTCAATATTCCATAACTATTTATTGATTTTATTTAACTATAATGGTAAGAACAAAATCTTACATATTATTTACCTGGGCTTTGGGCTGGGCTTTGGGTGGGGAGGGCGGGGATTGCTTCCTTGCTTATTTCCTCCACTCAGTCTAGCAGTACTCATACATTTCTGGACAGACATAGCTAAAATCTCTGACCACTATGAGGACATGAAGGACTTAATTACCCTGTGAAGTTTTCATTCCAAGTCAATAAGAAATCAGCTGCACCATGTAAATAATCTCTTTACTAGTCTTCCTGTTTCCAGTGTTTCTCCGGTGACTTCTGCCCTCCTTTTTGTCATCATTTACATCCTAGGTCTGACTGTGTCATCTCCTGCCTAAACATACTCATCAGCTCCCTAGTGCCTGCCAGCCAGTCCTTCCATCCCTTCACAATCCAGCCCTAACATTGACTGAATTCTCTTTGTCTACCAGTCCTCAGACAATTAGGATGTGTACTTACAAAATAAAATATAAGGCCATACATTATTGGGGGGTTTTGGTTTTTGTTTATATTTGGTTTTGTTGAAATTGAGTCTCACTATATAACCTAGACTAGACTGAAAGCTTTAACTTCCTGCCTTGGCCTCTCAAGTGCTGAGATTATTTGTTCAAAAGGCAATAAGGGAAAAATCCAAGATGGCCAACTGGAGACAGTGTTGTATCACAGCTCTATTTGCTCAATCATAACTATAAAGGTCTAATCCAGCTCAAGAGTGGACAATAGGCAAAGGCAAACAGTCAGAGACTACCACCAATCGAGAAACATCGATATTTACATCTCAGAAAGAGGAGAAAAAGCAACAAAAAAACCCAAGTCTGCAGAACCAGAGCTGAAGAAGTGGGGTACAGCCTCCAAATGGCCAATACTTCTGCACCATGCAGTACAGCCCGCTGCTTTGCCTCTACTCCCCACCTCCTGCCCTAACTGATTGCCACACAGGATGGACCCAGACATGCCACTGTCATCACACTGCAACACAGAATAGTACTCCACAGGAAAAGCCAGCATGTGTGGGACATAGGAAAGTGGCAGAAGGAACAGAAACAAGGGTCAACATTCTAAGCATGGAACTAAGAGACCACATCTGTCTGGTTCAGCCTCCTGCTAACCAGGTGAGAGATTGGTGCTAGTGGGGAGCTCAGGACAAGGGACAAAGTTTTGTACTTGCAACTTGGTGCTTGGGGGAGCCCTGAACAAGGGATAATGCTTTGTGCTCAGAACAAAGAGACTGTGCTGGTTTTCAATAAAGAGAGAGAAGCTCTGAAAAATGATCAAATGGAAGCCAGATAAATAAAAAACAAAATAGAAAGCTTCTCCAGCAGAATAGATGACATGGACAGAGTCTTGAGACTTGAAGACAGAGTAAATTTAATAGATAGAAAGGAAGTAACCATAAAATAAAAATCCAAGCAACAGGAAAGAAGTTTGGAAGAACTTAAGAATCAATCAGAAAAAAAAAAGACATAAAAGAATCAATCAGAAGACGTAATTTGTTCCTGATGGGTATAGAAGAAGGAGAGAAGAAACAACTAAAGAGATAGGAAATATATTTAACAGAATTATAGCAGAAACGTTACTAAACATTCAAAAAGAAAAGCCAATTGAGGTACAGACTGTTAAAACACTCAACAGGCCAAATAAGAAAAGAGCCTCCAACTACTATGCTGTGATCTAAATTTGCTCAGTAGAGAACAAGAAGATACTTAAGAGAGAAAGGACCGATTATCTATAAAGGAAAATTGATCCGAATAACTGCAGATTTAAAAGCAAGGAGGGCTTGGCATGATATATGCCAAGCATTGAACACAAACAGCTATCAAATAAAAATACTGTAGTCATCCAAACTTTTGTTCATGACTGAAGGGCAAATAAAATCATTTTATTATAAACAATAACTAAAACAATACCTCACACCAAACCAGCACTATACAAGATATTCAAAGATGTCCTATGTACAAAAAATCAACAGGAACACAAAATAGGCAGAGAAAACAGATCTACCAGATAGATATAGTAAGAAGATAGATTCAGACCAGCAGAAGAGACACATCCACTAAAAGTGAGGGTAACATGACAGGAGTTATCACATACTTCTCAGTGAGCTCAATTCTCCAATCAAAAGACATAGAGTAGTTGGATCAAAAGTTGACACCCATCCATTTGCCTGCAGAAGATACATCTTACTAACAAAACTAGATATCTACTTAATGTGAAACGCTTAAACAGTCTTTCATGCAAATGGCCCTCATAAACAGGCCTGAGTTAAAACACTTATATCACATAAAACAGACTTCAAATTAAAATGAGTAAAAGAAGGCAAAGAAGGGCATTGCATATTAATAAAAGGAACTCTCAGTTAGAAGGACTGACAGTTGTAAACATCTATGCACCAAATACTTGAGCTCCAAATGTCATCAAACAAATACTAATTCACCTAAAAACACATATAGATCCAAATACATTGATTGTTGGTGACTTCAACACACCATTGCTACCTTTGGATATATTCTCTAGGCAAAAACTCATCAAAGAAATCTTAGGGCTGAATAACTACATTGACTAGCTAGACCTAACAGAATCTTTCACCCTCCAGTACACAATATACATTTTTTCAGCAGCCTATGGAACATTCTGAGACCATATCCTAGATCACAAAGCAAATCTCTACAAATTCAAGGAAATCAAAATTATTCCCTGTATCCTATCTGACCAAAACAGCTGGAGGTCAACAGCAAAAGACATCACAGAAAATACTCAAACTTATGGAAATAGGAAAATATTTTTATTGTGAAAATACCATACAGAGGGGTTACATTTACATGAGCAAGGTAATCAGTACATTTCTTATCAAGCATTGTTGCCTCCTCCTTTGTTTCCCCTTTCCATCCCTTCCCATCCCCACTCCCATCCCCACTCTGTTCCCTCCCCCACCCCATCCCTGCACCAAAGTTGTAAAATTTGTTATTCACTAATGTCTTGTACATCTCATTGTTGCAATTGCTGAATGATCAGTGGAGCATTGAAGAAATAAGAAGGAAAATTCAAAAGTTTCTATAATTCAATATAATTTATACTTAATTTAACACAAAAGCACCAGCTCCTCTGGGACACAGAAAAGGCACTAACTCAGAAGAAAGTTTATAGCTATAAGTGCCTTAATCAACAAATTAGAGAGGTATTCTCATGATGCACATCAAGCTCCTAGAAATACAAAAAAAAGAGCCAAACCCAAAGCCAGTAGATGGAAAGAAATGATAAAAATTAGACAAGTAATAAACAAATTAGAGACTAAAACTCATAAAAAGAAGCCTGGCACTGGGGGCACATGCCTGTAATTCTAGCTACTCTGGAGGCTGAGATCTGAGAATCATGGCTTGAAGCCAAACCAAACAGAAAAGTCTGTGAGTTGGTTCCATATCTTAGCTATGATAAATAATGCTGCAATAAACATAGTTGTGCTGGTAGCTTTAGTATGGTCTTGTTTGTGATCATTTGGGTAAATGCCCAAAAGTGGGATTGCTGGGTCATAGGAGAGCTCTATGTGGAGTCTTTTGAGGAACCTCCATACTGCTTTCCAAAGTGGTTGAACAAGTTTACATTCCCACCAACAATGCAGTAGGATTCTCTTCTGTCCACATCCCTCCAGCATCTGTTGTTATTAGAGCTCTTGATTTTAGCCATTCTAACTGGGGTGAGTTGGTATCGCAATGTTGTTTTAATTCACATTTCTTTTATGGCTAGAGAGGTTGAGCATTTCTTCATGTGTCTATTGGCCATCCTTCTTTCCTCTTCAGAGAAGTTTCTCTTTAAGTCTTTAGCCCACTTATTTATTAGGCAGTTGTTTCTTTAAGGATTTGTTGTTGGGGGATTTAATTTTTTGAGTTCCAGGTATATTTTAGATATGAGACCCTTGTCTGTTGTATGGCTAGTGAAGATCTTCTCCCAATCCATGGGCTTTCTATTGATCTTGCTAGCTATGATGCCCCTCAGTAGAGGAATGGATGAAGAAAATATGGTATATATACACAATGGAATTCTATGCCTCCATCAGAAAGAATGACATTGCTCATTTGTTAGGAAATGGAAAGACTTGGAAAAAATTATAGTACATGAAGTAAGCCAGGCCCAAAGAAACATAGGTCCCATGGTTTCCCTTATTTGCAATAACTAGTATATGTCTGAGACAAGCAGAAAAGATCAGATAAGTTGATGTTAGGTGAAATGAACCCCAAGATAAGTAATCAAATGTTTTTTCTTTCTTGCAATTGTTTCTAACATGTTTATGATTTCTTTGTTGCTTTATGTCCCTCCCCCATGGTATAACCCCTGCTTTCATTGTATTTGATGTTGGTATAATTTGTGGAAGGGAAGGAAAAAAACAAATTGTTTAAATATGGATACCGGTGGACCCATTGCAACAATGGGATATACAAGTCATTATGTTGAATAATGAACTTTACAACTTTGGCCGGGTGGGGGGGGGGCAACAAAGGAGGAGGCAACAATGCTTGATAAGAAATGTACTCATTACCTTGCCCATGTAATTGTAACCCCTCTGTATGGTATTTTCACAATAAAAAAATTTTTTAAAAAGTCTGTGAGACTCTGATCTCCAATAAACTACTCAGAAAACAAAACAGAAGTGGTGCTGTGGCTTAAGTGATAGAGCACTAGCCTTGAACACAAAGAATCTCAGGGACAGCACACAGGCCCTGAGTTCAGAGTTCAAGCCCCAGGACCAGAAAAAAAATGAAGAATTAACAAAACAAAATTAGTTATTTGAAAAAATTAACAAAATTGACAGGATCTTAGTAAACCTGACTAAGAGAAGATGAGAAATCACATAAATAAATAAAATTAGAGATGAGAAAGGGAATATCACAACAGAAAAAAAGCAAGATTCATAATATTATAAAGGAATACTTCGTAGAACTTTATAGCAATAAATTGGAAATCCAGCAGAGATAGATACATTACTAATATACCTGAGCCAAGAAAATACAAACCAATTAAATCAATCCATAACAAGCAATAAAAGTGAAATGAATGGCTTCCCATCCAAGAAAAGCCAAGGGCTTTCAAGCTATTAGAGCTGATTCAGAACTTTGGTAAAATAGCAGGGTAGAAAATAGACCCATAAAAATCAGTAGATTGGTAACCCTTCTGTACGGTATTTTCACAATAAAAAAGAAAGAAAAAGAAAAAGAAAAAAAATCAATAGATTTCCCATATGCCAACTATGAGAAAATCAAGACTGAAATCAGGAAAGTAATTCCATTTGCAATACTCTCTAAAAAGTTTAAATACCTAGGAATTAACTTAAGCAAGAATGTGAAGGAGCTCTACAATGAAAACTATAAAAACTTGAAGAAGGAAATTGAAGAAGGCATAGGGAAGTGGAAAGACTTTCTGTGCTTCTGGATTGGCAGAATTAATATTATGAATATGGCAATCATGCCCAAAGAATTCTACAAATTCAGTGAAATACCCATTAAAATCCTTACATCAATTTTCAACATGATAGAAAAAAATTATCTGGGCATTGGTGGTTCACACCCGTAACCCTAGCTACTCAGAAGGCTGAGATCTGAGGATCATGGTTCAAAGCCAGCCTAAGCTAGAAAGTCTGTGAGACTGGTTTTTTGTTTTGTTTTGTTTTGTTTTGGTCATGGGGTTTGAACTCTGGGCCTGGGCGCGGTTCTTCAGCTCTTCAGTTCAAGGCTGGTGCTCTACACTTGAACCACAGTGCCACTTCCATCTGTGAGACTCTTATCTCCAGTACACTACTCAGAAAAACCTGGAAGTAGCACTGTGGTTCAATTAGTAGAGCACTAGCCTTAAGCTAAAGGAGTCAACGGACAGTGCCCAAGCCCTGAGTTCAAGCCACAGGACTAGCACAAAAAGAAAAGAGAAAAAAAAGCAGTCCAAAACTTCATGTGGAACCGTCTAATGCCTTGAATGACAAAAGCAATCCTTAGCAGAAAAAGTTGTGCTGCAAGTATAAAAATAGCAAACTTTACACTCTGCTACAGAGCTATAAGTAATGAAAACAGCTTGGTACTGGCACAAAAACAGGCCTGGGGAGCAATGGAACAGAAGATGGAGAAATTAACCCATAGACTTATAGCCATCTAATATTCATAATGGAACCAAAAACATGGGCTGGAAGACAACACAAATGGTGCTGGGAAAACTGGATGTACACATGCAGAAAACTGAAGCTAAATCCTTATCTACCACCTTCCACTGGCAGTAATTCAAAATGGATCAAAGACCTCAATGTAAGACCTGAAATTCTGAAACTATTATAGGAAGAAATGGAGATGCATTAGGACTTCTTGGCACAGGAAAGAACTTTCTGAGTAAAGATCTAGCAGCACAGCAAATAAAAGAAAGACTTGATAAATGGGATTGCATCTAACTAAAGTTTCTGACTAGCAAAGACATAACCAACAAGCTAAAAAGATAGCCTATAGAATGGTATAAGATTTTTGCCAGTTACACATCAGAAAATGGCCTACAATCCAGAATGTACAGAATTTTTTAATTGAACCTTCAAAAAACCAACAATCCAATTTAAAAATGGGCTAATGAGATAAAGAAAGTCTTCTCAGCAGAGGAAATAAAAATGGCCAAAAGACAAATAAATAAATAAATAAATGCTCAACAACTCTAGTCATAAAGGGAATGCAAATCAAAACATTGAGATTACACCTCACCTCAATTAGAACAACTATTATCAGGAAAACAAACAATAAGAGATGCTAGTGAGGATACTGCCAAAAGGAAACCGTAACACATTGTTGGTGGAAATGTATGAAGGTTATGAAGGTTTTTCAAAAAACTAAACACAGAACTACTCTATGATCCAACAATTCTACTCCTGGGCATTTGTCTAAAAGATTACAAACCAGAATACAGTAAAGCCACCAGCACAACCATGTTCATTGCAGCAGTATTCACTAGCCAAAGTATGGAATCAACCCAGATGCCCTTCAATGGACAAATGGATCAATGCTATATATATATATATATATATATATATATATATATATATATATATATATAGAGAGAGAGAGAGAGAGAGAGAGAGAGAGAGAGAGAGAGAGATAAAATGGAATTTTACTTCTCCATTAAAAATGATATTGTACCATTGGTAAAAAATGGAAAGTCCAGTAATTCAGGCCCAGAAAGAAAAAGGATGCATGTTTTCCTTCATATGTGGAAGCTACATTTAGCTTACAAACTTAAAAGAAAATATGTTGGGTGATATACTAGTGTATATAATTAATAGAAATATATTTACTGAAATATGGGACATTTGAGGGAGAATTCAGTGTAATTCCTTAGAAAGGCAACCTCAAAGTTTAACCAAAAAAACACCAGGAAGCAGGTATTTGAAAGAGGTGGGGTGGGGTCAAGGGGAAAGGAGTAGACAAATGAAAAGGAGAAGAGGCAGTCAAGAATTCTATGCATATCCTACAAAATTAAGAAGAGTGAGGGAAGGGGCAGGTTGGGAAGGGAAGGGTGAGAATGTTGAAAGGGGTGACATTGATCAAGATACATTGTGTTCATAAAATGGTTTGTTAAATGGCAACTCCTTACACAACTACTTAAAGATAGTAACATTAAAGTTAAAACCCATCAGTTTTTTTTCTAAAGGCAATGGTATAAGAGCTAATTGAACTTTTTAGGCCAGATTTAGCATTTTAAATAGTCTTGCTTCCTTGGTTATTCCACTATTATTTTAGAAAATTTTGCCCTTATGTAAATCTTGTTTTTTCTGGTACTTAAGTCAAATTAGTAAAGCTTTCTTAAGAACATGCTATCCAGTCCAAATATCCTGGGTTGATTTTGTTCCATGAAAGTGAGAAGAGGATGAACATGCTCCTCTTAACCATTAGGTAGTAGAAAGAACTGAACTCTTGTCATCCTCCAGAATACCAGGCCATTTGTTAAGAGTAAAACTGTTCTGTGAGGCAGCTGGTAGTAAAAGAGTTAAGAGTTATGTTTGGAAAGATTTCCAGAAAAACACATTTTTTTCTTCTTATTTTGTTGCTGATAATGTATTAGACCACTGGTAAATGGGAACATAAAAGAACTGTTTTGGTATCCCAAGTTTTGCATTAATTGCTCTACTTTTACAAAAGAAGCATTAGTATTAACTACTTTCTTAACGGGAAGGCATTTCAAAGCTTTGTGTTATGATTTAAAATGCTACCAAGTTCACCATCTATTATTACAGTAGATTTTAAAAGCACATAAGAAAGACAAGATATCCCTTAGAAAGTCTTATCTAATGAATACTTATAAAACTACATGACAATCATTTCACAGAATATGAAGGTCTTATTTCTGTGATTCTAAAAATAAAACTGTAATGAGAGTTCAATATCTCCAGTTCCTGTATAAGATATGGTTCTACCTTCTGACTGAAAGTGAAGAATTGACTTTGCTCAAAAGAATAGATAATCCAGTAATAAATCTTAAAGTCATGTTTTCAATTTTATATGTCACCAAATAAAGGCATTTGAGAACCTTGAAAATGCAAACTATGTTTATTTTAGCTAATGTAGAGGGATAAATAGGGGTGAGGGGAAGGGAGAAAAAGCTACCACATATTGAAATCTCTTTCTTCTGGAGACTTGCTAAGAAATCTAAATTTGGAGCAGGGGGAAAAAATGAAGCTATCTAACTCTTCTCCAAATAGGGATCAGCATAGGTTCTCTTACACTATCCAAGTCTCCTGCTCCCATTTTGAACGCTTGTTGCCTCGCTTCTAAAAGAGCAATCCGTGCCAGCCTGCAGGGGCTCAACTTCATTTTCCTCTTTGCTCAAGAGGAATGCATACTCTTTGGAGTTTGGAGACTATATTTAGAGAGTTAACATTATTTTAAATTTTATTTTATCATGAAGATGCTGTACAGAGGGGTTACAGTTCCATGAGTAAGGTAATGAGTACATTTCTTGTCAAGCATTGTTACCCCCTCCCTCGTTGCTCTCCTACCATCCCTTCCCACCACCTCCCTCGCTCCTTCACCCACCTCTGAAGTTGTAAAATTCACATTTTTTGATTAGTTAACAATCTCTATCACTGCATAAAACGTTCAGGAACACCAATTAGATATAGGTCAGTAAACTATTTATCTAGCAACTGCATTAAGCATGTGAATTGAAGACAACTATATAGTACTTCAAATACACAAATCCAAAACCTGTAGTACCCTAAAGAATCCATCTGTATTGTAAGGCCTCCTTGAGTGCTTTTGTGTTTATCTTCCTTTGCTTTGAATATTTGTATGTATGATGCTTTCTTGAGTTTCTTTTGCATATATTCTCAATTACATGACTCTGAGAGGGGTTTTACATGGTGAGTGTGGAGGTATGGGAACAGCCAGTTTTGTAGTTGACTAAATTCTATTTCAAATTCCTTCCCCCACCAGTCTCCATCAGGCTCTCAATGCAGAAATTACAAGGTAATTACTTTTCTTCCACTCTGATCTTGTGTGGGAATTTAAAGACAGCAATGGGATTTGTAAATATGTAACTGTTAGTTGAGTGTTGATTCTTTGTGCATATTACCTACTTAATATACCATGGTTCCAGTATAAATATGATTATAATAAAATGCACTTCCCTGACAAGAAACAAGAATGCATCACCATTTAAAGTTTGACAGAATAAGTGTAGGTGGTTCACTTTGTCAGTATCTCTCTGTGATTTGGTAGTTAATACTTTAGATTTCTCAAGGCTGTTTAAAGCTTATTCTTTAAGGTTTAAATTGATCAATCAATTATGTGCAATTTAACAGATATCTCACAATATCATTATTCATTTGTGCTGCTGGTCACAAAATGTCTAGTGTTTCTTTTAGACATATTTAATTTCTCACAAGTTCCCTTAGTGCATGCAGTAGAGAAATAGCCCATATATGCAGCACAAGCTGACAAATATGTTTTTAGCAACTGGACAATGTAATCATTAGCCAATACTTGTAGAAAGTGACTGGATAACAAAGTAAATACAGACAAGATATAGAAAAATTATAGTCTTGGTATAAATATCAGCATGTCTTGTTAGAGGAAGTCCAGGTAAAGGCAAAAACTGCAATTAGATAAAAGCAAAATAATGAATACTTAGCAAACTCTGGGTCTCAACTCTCTTCTACCTACAAATAAGATGCAGAGAAGAGTAGAAAAGACAGGACATCTCATCCACAACTACACACAGGAAATCTATTAAGTTCCATGTATAGGAGAGTTGGTGACTTGGCCAAAGAAGAGAAGATAAAGTCATTGACTAATTAGTCATTTTGAGAATCTTGAGCAAAATACAAATGCTAGTCCCTCTGATTAACATAACCTGAATCCCAAAGAGAACCCATGAACATGCTGAGGTTCTCTGAAGATCCAGAGTATTGGAGAGAGCTTAGAGCCTCAGCTACTCTTTAAGGCTTAACTTGAAAAGCTCCCTAACTTTCACATTAAGGAAGGCCCACACTGTGGCTCCTTAGTCAGTATCATCTTCCCTGGGGACTCACAAGTAAACATGTTAATTTCTATACTTTTCACCATCAAAACTACTTTTTGTTCTTTTTTTGGTTACAATGCTTTACAATGCTTTAAAATCTCTATCCATCTCTTGTTGGGTTTCGCTGTCATAGCTTTAAAAATTTTTTAAACTTAAGTTTTGACAGTTATGGGCTTGACCACAGGGCCTGGGTGCTGTCCTTAAGCTCTTCTGTTCAAGGCTAGCACTGTACCACTTTGAGCCACAGTGCCACTTCTGGTTTCCTGGTGGCTAATTGAGGTAAGAGTCTCACAGACTTTCCTGCCTGGGCTGACTTTGAACTGTGATTCGCAGATCTCAACATTCTGAGTAGATAGGATTATAGATGTGAGCCAACAGCATCCAGCTCAATGGCTTATTTTTTTAATTAATTTAGTTTTTTTCTTTATTGACAAAACTATCTATCATGTACAGCATGTTATTTTTGAATATACAGACATTGGGCAATGATTAAATCAAGCTATTTCACTTGCACATTCTCTCTCAGATTTGTCACTTTTTGGAGGTACCCGTAAAATCTACTTTCACCACAGTTTTTCAAGACTATAAAAGCCTACCTGTAATTATTATGCAAGTGATTTCATGAATTTACTCCTCATCTAGTCAAAAGTTTGTATTCATTGTTCCTGCTTTCTTGATTAATCTCTGAACTGGCCATAATTAAATAATGTTTTCTTTTTTCTTAATCATACATAATGTGTATGGACTCTTCTTGCTTAAGCATGTTGTCTCTGTTAGTCTTTTGCAACTATTTAAGTTATTAGGAACCCTGCCTCTTACTAACCATTTACCAACACCCAGTTCTCATTACCAGTACTGCTTTATCATGATGCAAGGGGTGAAGTTATAAATTGCTTAGGCTCAGAGCAGTTCATCCATAGTGAATGTCAACATGAGCCATAATTTTACTTTACAAAAAATGAAATTGTCAAGTAGTAAGTAGTGCTTTTGACTTTAATATGAAGATGGATAACCTCGAATTGGTATCTTAGTACAAAGCTGCATTTGTTCAGAGGCATAATAACAAATCCCAGATCCACATGATCCAGTTGCTACCCTCTTCCTTCCACACTCTAGGTGGACCCCTACCTCATTCTGAGGCCTGAGGCCATGTCTAGCTGTATCTGGGGTACAGAAACAAAAACATCTATAAACATTTTGTCTCCTCTTTCTATAATTTTGTTTTATTTTCTCCTGGCAGCCTTTTGGGGAGGTCAGTTTACTTCTGCAGACATCTATGTATTCTTCTTAACCAGCTGTCTTAGGGAACAATAGAAAACAAAGGGTGGGTTGTCACTGGAGAGAGTAGGAGGTATCCATAGAGAGAAAAATGAAATGCCTTTTTTCTAAAATTGATGTTTGAACAACATTGATGAGCCATAATAAAGAATACTTCATCACTATCATTTCCCCCTTGCTCCACAGCATAGTGCTAACACTTTCCATGACTGGTCTATTTCAAGCATGGCTCTATTTTGTTATTTGTGTGACAATGTCAGAGCTTCAGCCTGTCAGTTCACATTCTGTGAGTGACACCAAATCTACTTCCCATTCAGGATTTGGAAAAAGCTGTCACTATGCTTCTGTTGTTTGGAATCATGGACAGAAAACCACCTTGCACTCTTACTGTGTTTAAACAAGGTGCAGAGCTTCCTGTAATTCACTCCTTAACCAATTCTCAACTGCTTACGGATCTTATCTAATTGAAAGACTGTTAGAAAGAACAGATTCCAGAATGTTCCATGGATGTTCTGTTATGAGAGGTGGGTGGTTGAAAATGCCTTGGATTGCAAACCTATTTATGTATTTCCAGGACATTAAGTCATTGTTTTATTACATTTTTAATATTTTGAATACCTCTTTGACATTCCTGAGCTGCATTTGGTATACACAAACAAAAACAAATTTTGAGCTAGCGCTAATTATTGTGTCTCTGAAATATTTGTGAGACATCCCATCACACATTTCTACAGAAGAATGCTACAAATGCTTTCACAGAACTCTTAACTAGGATGACTAAATATGTTTGCCCAAGACACATCTGGTTGATGCTACTTGACCCTTCTTCCTGCACTTACATTTGAATGATAAATTATATGGTCACCGTCCTCTAATGCACTTCATTGTCATTGTCAACTCTGAGGGGCTTAAGAAAGACATGCATTGATTAAACCAAAATTTAATAACCATTGAAGGGCAATGTTGGTAAGAATAGGTGGCTCTTTTCTTGTGAAATCTAACTACTAAGATGATCTAAAAGTGCTCTTTTTTTTCTTTTCAAAAAGTTGCAAAGGAATCAGCAAGTCGAATACTTTAATTTTGTCTTGAGCTCCAAGTTGCAGAGAAGATCTTGTATACCCCATACAGGAAGCCAATTCATTTGTCACCACAAATACAACAGATACTTCCAATAAAAACATGGTGAAGGGGCTGGGAAGGTGGCTCAGTGGTAGAGCGCTTGCCTTGCATGCCTGAGGCCCTGGGTTCGATTCCTCAGCACCACATAAGCAAAAAATAAAGAAGCCGGAAGTGGCGCTGTGGCTCTAGTGGTAGAGTGCTAGCCTTGAGCTGAAGAGCTGAGGGACAGTGCCCAGGCCCAGAGTTCAGACCCCACGACCGGACCCAAAAAAAAAAACATGGTGAAGATATAGATTTAATTTTCTAAAGACTATCTCCAATAGATGTTGGCCCAACTACTAGTATTATGGGGGGGAAAAAGCACAGATTTTTTTAAAAACAGCAAAAAATACTAATTGTGAGTATTCATAGCCTGTTAGTCTTGAGTTTATAGTTATTAGATAAACAGAAAAGAAGTTACTGGGAGAGGTTGGTACTTTTAGAGTAAAAAGTAAAGAATAATTATTAGGATGAAGACCAAGGGAAGATGATGGGAGGGGAGTTCTGAGAGGAGGAGTGAAGAACATCTTTGGAGCTGTTGAATATATGGGAGGGAGTTTAGGGAACACATCACTTAGGGATATCTGAAAACAATAACAGAAGCCTGAGCTAAAATGGCTTTTAAAAAGGTGTATCTTTACAGGTAGGAATTGCACGGTAGGAAACAGGGCTGGCTCGTTCCCACTCTATAGGTCTGTGGAGGACTTTCGTCCCTTTGCTGCATGTCATCCATGTCAACTTTAAGCAGGTACAGCTTGCTTCCCTCATGTTTCATCAGATCAGCTCTGTTTCTTCCCAAAAGTCTTTTGTAATCCATGAGATAATTCCTCCTCAGAAGCTTCCAGCAGATTGACACAACTTCATTCCTTGGTATACACACCATTCCCTGACAAGGAAATACAACACCAGATAACCAAGGCCAGCCACCATTCACCCACTGGGGCTCAGGATGAAGCTCTCCTAACCTGAAACCTGGGGTAGTATGCTACAGAAAGGATAATAGGAGTGGTTGGCATGTCCCGTTGATAGGTAGCATCCCTGGATGCAAAAGCCTAAAGTGGAAGATGAGAGTACAAGGTCTTGTAAAGAAAGCATCATAATTCAGCTTTCCAACTTACAGATGGCCAGTCCATGTGGCCACCAGGGTCATAAAAGATCTCACAAAATGGTTGGGTTTGTTTTTTGAGTATTCTAACCATAAAAAATTAAAAATGAGCTTTTTTCCAGCCTAAGTGGATCATCAAATAGTTCCAAAGCAAAAGATGTTTAATTATCTATCTAGTTCAGTAAGCCTTGCCTTATAGGTCACATGTAATTCAGTATACCTCTGCCATCCTGGAAACAGGTCCACTGGAACTGAAAACCCACATTATAGTCATCTTAGAATCTAGAAAGGGCCAGCATTTGGTTAATGACTCATTATAACAATGCCTCATCTGACCAAAGGACTAGAAGAGTACCAGAGTTCACCTCTGAACCTGCCTGTAATTCTACTTTAATTCTGCATACCTTCTCATACCCCACCCCTCAGTTCTTCCTACTTAACTCAAAGAAGCTGTCTCTACTCTAGAAAAGGTAGTCTTATATTCTGCTATATTACTTTCCTAATAAACTTTCCTGTCAGTGTCATTTTCACTACATCTGGGTCTTGCCTGAATTATTCTCATGCCACACTCAAGATCCAAAGTTGATTGGTGTGCTAAATTTCTTGTAACACTATGGGCATATCACATTGTACCCCAAATTCATATGCTCAACTCCCATTACTGTACATTAGTCTTTAAAGAGATAATTAACAAAAAATGCAGTTACACAGTGGACTATAGTCCAGTATGACTTATGTCCCTAAAAGAAGAACTTAGGATACAGATGGGGACTGAGAGAAGATAATCTGAAGATACAGGAGGAAGACAATCAAGGACACATGGCAGAGACAGGTCTCAGAAGAGACATCCTTGTCCACACCTTTGACAGAAAATCTGGTAGTCAGGGAATTCCTAGAAAGGATAAGCTGACAAACCAAATCCTGCTTGACAGCAAAATGGGGGGAGGTGGTTACAAAAGAGCAAGGAGGTAAGATATCTGTTAACTAAGGACAACATAGTGAGGAAATGAGGCTAAAGCACTAAATCTATGGTAGTGTGACTCTATAAGAAACCCACTAATCAGAAAGCCATCTTTAAGGAGCCCAGTGTAACCCAAGGCCAATCTCTATAACCTCTAAGATGGCACAAGGAGGCTGAGATGGTCTGAAGTGCTATATTCCCATAGCATGTCTATGCAACATGTTCTCTTTCGCTGCCATTTTCTAAGGAACTTCCCTATCATCTTTACTATGTTCTTGTTTTCCCTAAATTCTTCATTTGTCAAACTCAAGGGCAGAAGTCAATTTATGGAAATACCTTTGTGTCTGACTCCTAGCCTCGAGCACTTGAGGAAATAAATATCTGTTGTTTAAGCCACTTCATCTGTGTTATTTTGATATGCAAGCTCCAGCAAACTAATGTAGTTGTAAGTATCTACAATAACAGAAATCTGAGATGGGAAAAGATTTTGAAGATGTTTTAAGTTGTTTATCAACAACTGCTAACATTACAAAAAGGAAAAATATCAGACATTCTATGCCTCCTGGTAGAAGTATATAATACTACAATGAATGAAGCAATGAAGGAAGGGAGGGATGAAAGGAAGGAGAGAGGAAGAGAAGAAAGGAAGAAGATAGAAAAAAAGGGAGGGAAGGAAGGAAGGAAGGAAGGGAAGGAGCAAAGGAGGGAAGAAAAGATCTTAACATAACCAAGACTAGATCCAAATACCAACTTAAGAAAGAAAAAAAAAAAAAAAGAATGCTATAGGAATGGGAATACATCCAGCAAAATCCATTTGGGAAATTGTAAGACAAACATCCTGGCATTGAAGCCTTTTCTAAGACCTGGAGTGGACAAGTCCTGGGCCAGGACTGGTTGGTTGCTCTCGCCCTGTCTTTAAGCAAACAGATTGCAATAAGGAAAACAGAGACGTAAGATATACTGAAGAAAGGAGATCAGGTCTGGCCGGTGCCATATTAGTCACACGGTGAATGTTAGAGTCTGGCATCTTGTCTTCATGCTGGGGGAAGGAAACTCCCCACCAATCACCTGCCTCTCAGGTGATGGACACGCCTGGATCCCTGGAGGCGGAGGCCGTCACTTGGCTGAATCTGTCAGTCCAGTGCCTGGGACTGGGAATTTCCTGAGGATCTGCCCCCTGAGCCGACCTATTTAGGCCCAGACCAGTCTAGCCACTGGGACACCATGCCACGTGTGTCTCCGTGATGGCGGCCTGTCTCCCATCTCCCGGCTCTCTCCGGTCATGATGGAGTCCTAATTCAGCTCTCCATTGAAGCTGAATTGGCTTGTTGGTATTGTTTTTGTTACTTCTTTCCTCTTTAGCATGCTTCCTAGCTGTGTTATGTGTATTTGCGTGCTGCAGGCCTTTGTAACAACTGTTAACTGTATAATAAAGACTCCGTATTCTATATTTCAAAATGTGGCTTCTGGGATGATTACAACAATACTTAAAAATATTTAGATATTTCAGTCAATCATATGTATACCTTATTCTAAGTAACAACAAAAACACATGAACTGTTAAAAAAATTTTATGGTACATAAAATGATATATTGTTAGTTCTTCTGTTTAAGAGCCTTGTTTTTCTAAGTCTGACTTTATGGGTAAAGAAGTATTTATGAATGAAATTGAATATACTCACTAGAGACTATATTGGAAATGAACTTTACAACTTGGGAGGAGGAGTCGAGGGTGGAAAAGTAGGACAAAATGGAGGAGGGGGTAACTGTTTGAAATGTGCTCATTACCTATGTAATTGTAACCCCTCTGTACATCACCTTTACAATAAAATTAAATTAAAAAGAAAAGGAATTGTTGGAAGATGAAGGAGTGTGGACGAGTAACGAAAGAGAAGATTGGCCTTGCTTGTGAAACTGGACAGTAGAATTTTTTTTATTTTTTTTTATTGTGAACATACTGTACAGAGGGGTTACAATTACATGGGCAAGATAATGAGTACATTTCTTATCAAGCATTGCAGCCTCCTCCTTTGTTTCCCCTTCCCATCCCTTCCCAGCCTCACCCCGCCCCCCCTACCTAATCTTCCTCCCCCCCCCCCCACCAAAGTTGCAAAGTTTGTTTTCCACATGACAACTTGTACTTAACATTGTTGCAACGGGTCCACCTGTATCCTTAAACAACTTGTTTTTCCCCTTCTCCTCCACAAATTATACCCACATCAAATATAGTGAAAGCAGGGGTTATACTGTGGGGGAGGGACATACAAAATAAGTGGGCTAAAGACTTAAAGAGAAACTTCACTGAAGAAGAAAGAAGGATGGCCAATAGACACATGAATAAATGCTCAACCTCCCTAGCCATAAAAGAAATGCAAATCAAAACAACATTGAGATACCACCTCACCCCAGTTAGAATGGCAAACAGCAAGAACTCTAATAACAACAGATGCTGGAGGGGATGTGGACAGAAGGGAACCTTACTTCATTGTTGGTGGGAGTGTAAACTTGTTCAACCACTTTGGAAAGCAGTATGGGGGTTCCTCAAAAGACTTCACATAGAGCTCCCCTATGACCCAGCAATCCCACTTCTGGGCATTTACCCAAATGTTTACAAACAAGACCAGCACAACTATGTTTATTGCAGCATTATTTACCATAGCTAAGATATGGAATCAACCCAGATACCCCTCAGTAGATGAATGGATCAAGAAAATGTGGTATATATACACAATGGAATTCTATGCCTCCATCAGAAAGAATGACATTTCCCCATTTGTTAGGAAATGGAAAGGCTTGGAAAAAATTATATTAAGTGAAGTAAGCCAGGCCCAAAGAAACATAGGTCTCATGGTTTCCCTTATTTGCAATATCTAGTATATGTATGAGTCAAGCAGAAAAGGTCAGATAATGTGATGTTAGGAAAATGAACCCTTAGATATGTATTTAAATGTTTTTTTCATGCATTTGTTTCTAACGCATTTATATGATTATTTCTTTGTTGGACAGTAGAATTTTATACTATTCTGTCTAATATGTACAAATTTAGAGCATTCTATACTTGACATTTAACAAGTCCTTTTTAGGGATTGAATGTACAACTCAGTTGGTAGAGCACTAGCCAATGAGTGAAAACATAGGTACCAAGGTTGTGTCCCAGTCTCTGACCTAAAAAGAAAAAAGATAAAGGTCTTTTTGAAGGATTTTTTTCCTAAAAACTTAGAACACTCTCCAATTTGGTGTTATACTCAGAGACTGAATGAATATCTGAATTAGCTATACTTACCTATTTGTTGTTAGGTTATGCTTCTGTGAAGACATCTGGGCAAAAAGGCAACCCTAATAATACTGGAATTATGTTCAAAAAAGGACATGAAATGATAACGAAGACAAAATAGGATCCTGGGAATTTATGTTGTTTTATCATTCTGGAGAAGCCTAATAAAGAAGTAGGTTCCAGTAGCTGCTTGAATGAAAGATGCAAGTCCTATTTATAGTAGTTTGCCTTTCTATTAGCCTGCTGTGCTCCCAGTTAATGCCACTATCAATTCTGTTTAGAAAACAAACATTCTAACACACAATTTTAAGATTAATTTTTAAACTATGAGCAGTTCTCTATGCAAATGGTAATCATCAAGAAATTACCCTTACGTATATTCTGCATGATGTTAATAGTTATTGTGGGAAATGAGTTCTGTCAAATTAAATTAGGAATCATTGAATTAAACAAAATTTGGGATCATATTTTTTATGCTTTGTGTAGGTGAGTCTGTACTATAAATCTCTAAGAAGGGTTTTATTTACTGTCTCCATCCTACAGATTCTGAAGGAAATTGTATTTCATGGTGAACCTGCTGGGAAACACTGACATGCTCTCAAGTTTATGTACTGCAAAGTCAAGGTTGTCTCAAAGTGTTCATATTTCAGATCAGATCAATCTGGACCAAACATCAAAGAAAAACAGCAGCATCAGTCAAGAGAGAAGGTAGGTACTAGCAATCTCCATCACCCACCTGAACTCACCTTTCTGCCTAAAATTTGTTCCAAGCCACATCCTGTGCAAGGTATTTTGAATAAATGGGTTTCATTAAATCATCATGACAATATCCTGATCTAGAAATCACTGACTTATTCTGGCAGATTGAAAAGGGTGCCTTGAACCATCAAGTAGCCCTCTAAACATTTCACCCAGAAGGCTGCAAAGCTGGATTCTGCCAACCAACCCACTGTTAAATTCCTGAATCCCAACCACTGTCCTACCTCCTTCTCTTCATTTTCTCATGCTTCCCCATTTACATGATTCAAGAGATTTATAGCAACACCCTTCCAAAACAAATTCTTCAAATGCAGAGATTCCAAAATTTTTTTTGCAAAACAGTACTCTGAATTACCTCCACATTATCATGACCATTTTTTTCTTTTCTTTCTTTTTTTTCATTTTTTTATTGTGAAAATACTGTACAGAGGGGTTACAATTACATGAGCAAGATAATGAGTACATTTCTCATCAAGCATTGCAGCCTCCTCCTTGGTTTCCCCTTATCATCCTTCCCATCGCCCCCATCCTACCCCCCACCCCCTCACCAATGTTGTAAAGTTCGTTTTTTGACATAACCTCTTGTACATCTCATTGTTGCAATGGGTCCACCTGTATCCCTATTTAAACCATTTGTTTGTTCCTTTCCCCTCCACAAATTACACCAACATCAAATACAGTGAAAACAGAGGTGATACTGTGGGGGAGGGACATACAAAGCAACAAAGAAATAATCTTATAAATATGTTAGAAACAATCACAAGAAAGAAAAACCATTTGAGTCCTTATCTTGGGGTTCATTTATGCCTAACATCAACTTATCTGACTGTTTCTGCTTGTCTCAGACATATGCTAGCTATTGCAAATAAGGGAAACCATGGGCCTTTGTTTCTTTGGGCCTGGATTACTTCATTAATATAATTTTTCCAAGTCTTCCACTTCCTAACAAATGGGGCAATGTCATTCTTTCTGATGGAGGCATAGAATCCCATTGTGTATATATACCACATTTTCTGGATTCATTCATCTATTGAGGGGCATCTGGGTTGGTTCCATATCTTAGCTATGGTAAATAATGCTGCAATAAACATAGTTGTGCTGGTAGCTTTAGTATGGTCTTGTTTGTGGTCATTCGGGTAAATGCCCAAAAGTGGGATTGCTGGGTCATAGGGGAGCTCTATGTGGAGTCTTTTGAGGAACCTCCATACTGCTTTCCAAAGTGGTTGAACAAGTTTATACTCCCACCAACAATGCAGTAGGGTTCCCTTCTCTCCACATCCCCTCCAGCATCTGTTGTTATTAGAGTTCTTGATTATAGTGTTGTTTTGATTTGCATTTCTTTTATGGCTAGGGAGGTTGAGGATTTCTTCATGTGTCTATTGGCAATCCTTCTTTCCTCTTCAGAGAAGTTTCTCTGTAAGTCTTTCGCCCACCTATTTATTGGGCAGTTGTTTCTTTGAGGATTTGTTGTTGGGGGAATTAATTTTTTGAGTTCCAGGTTTATTTTAGATATGAGACCCTTGTCTGTTGTATGGTTAGTGAAGATCTTCTCCCAATCCGTGGGCTTTCTATTGATCTTGCTAGCTATGTCCTTTGCCATGCAGAAGCTCTGCAATTTCATTCAATCCCATTTGTCCAACCTTTCTTTGATTTGTTGTGTTTCTAGGTCTCTATTAAGAAAATTTTGGCCTGTGCTAAGGAGACCTAGGGTTTCTCCTATTCCGTCCTGTAATGTTTTTGGGGTGGCTGAACAGGAATTGTGTGAGTAGGTTGACGACAGTCAAAGAGAAATACAGGAATTGCAGGAGCAGACTAAGAACAGTGAAAGAGAAATACAAGAATTGCGTGAGCAGGCTGAGAACAGTCAAAGAGAAATACAGGAATTGTGTGAGCAGGCTGAGAACAAAGAGAATTACAGGAATTGCCTGAACATGAGGAAGCTAATCAAAGAGTAATACAGGAATTGCGAGAGCGGGATGAGAATAGACAAAGATCAATAGAGGCATTCATGGAATCCATAACAGACAGCTGAAAGAATTCCCGGAGACTACAAAGGGAATGCTGAATGGAGCCAGACAGAAGGAATGGGAGTCCAAGGAAACCATAACCAATCAACTAAATGATTTGAGAATAAACACTGAACACCAAATTAAGGAATTAAATAAGTTCACTCAAGATCATGACCATTTAAAAAAGTACCCTGAAGCATCATTCTCCCTGTAAAGTGGTATGGACCATAGAATGCCTTGCCAATTCAGCTAAATGCAGCTCTCAAATTACCATTCTCGGACCCTATTATATCAGCTACTTTCCCCTCTCTCCACCACTACCATGGTGGGCAAGGAATTAGGAGATGATCAAAAGTAATATGCTATACTGTAAAGGAATCTAGTTAGTACTATAAAGAAAAGGGGCCAGATCCAGAGAGTTCTTTGTCTGGAACCTTCAAAACATTTCCACTGGGGGCAGAAGCCTTGCACACCTTACTAGCCACCATGCCCAGAAATTTTTAGGCACAAGATGGGCTCAGTTGGTGATTTTTTTTGTTTGATAGCATCCAGTCCACCTTCTTCAAATAATCTAAGAATCTATTTCCCTTTGGAAATCATCCTCCTTTCATTGACCATAGCCTTGATTTACTGTCAATCAAAAGACAGTTCTGTCCCAGCCAAGGAGTACCTGGCCCCTATCAATCTTTCTCTTAGGAATTGTGAGAGAAGTAGGACAAAAAATGAAGAAATAAACACAAAACATTTTGAGCTGATGCATCCCAGAGTAACTCCCTTGTCCTATCTGGGTAGCAACTCTTCTACCTAGATACTCAGAACTCACCCAAGGAGGTATTTTCTGAGGTCTGCTTTTTCAGGCTTTCCTTCACATCTTTCCTTTTTCCTTCTTTATTGCCTTCTCTCCTTCCCTTCTTTCTGTCTCTTTTTCCCCTTTTTTTCCCATCAGAAGCATATCCTTCTAGTAACCTGGTCTCTCTCTTTTCTTGTCTTGTTAACTCAAATCAATGCCTCTTGCTTTAACTGAACACATGGTATTGAGAACTGGTACTTGTCCTCCATGTCCCCTCTCATATTGTCTCAGAGATATTTTTTTGGTCATTTTTGTGTGATTCTACCCTTATTCTAACATTAATTTTACTTATTAATTTTTTATTTGCCCTCTCATCTGCCCGGCACCTAGCACAGAACATCTTAGATACTTACAAATTTAGGTTGAATTATTAAACTCTTCAGTCATTTGTTTACTCCAACAGAGGAGAAAGATTCCAGATTTTGTTGCTAGAGCCCTTTGGTAATTTTAGTTTGGCTTAAATTATGAGTAAAACCTATTAGAATAATTTAGATGAGATTGGCAGCTCATTCATGAACTCAGATGTAGAACTTGTTTTTTAAGGTAGAAATATCAAAACAAGGCTATAAAAAGCTATAGTCACCACTAGAAACAAATAAAAGTCTTCCAAGAATAATACAAAAGTACATCAGAGAGAAGAGCAATTTTATCACAGAACCTCCTGTTGAGGCTTCCACAAACTAAGCTATCTAACATAAAGATTAAAAACATAAATATAATCTGCATGTATTTTCCATTTCAGATAGAAAAAGGCTTTGTTTTATATATTCACAAGGAAACAACAAACTACTTTAGTTGAAAAGAGACGCAGTTAACACCAAATAAGTAGCAATATACTTCATCATATTTTTTCTCTCCAGCCAGAAAAAAGCTAAAGCATAAATATTAGGAAAACACTAAATTCCCATTTTTTTCATTAATGCCGAGCGCAAGTTGCTACTAGAGAAATATCTTCATTAGATTTAAATTATTTTGTAATTCCATTCCTCACTTCCCACTCCTCACATACAATGATGTTAAAGGTATTTATCATTCTCAGGAACATGTTTTCATCATCTTGAACAAGATACTAATGAAAGGAACACTTGGTGAGTCGAGTCTAGCCAAGAAATTGAGGTGACTGCAAATCCCTCTAATTATCATAGAAATTCTCAAAAGAGTAAGAAGGTAAGTTCTGAGAGTATAGGAAATTTCCTTTACAAAAAGATACTACACAGACTCAGGTTATTTTTCAGAGAACTAGCTGCAAAATCTAATAGTGTTAGAAATGCTTCCAGTACAAAACGGAAAAAATGTGAGTATGTAATTAGACTTAAATTTGTAAATGTGTCTGAGTGGAAGGTTTATAAATGGGAATGTTATCACAGGATTTCACTTCCTTTATGTGGTGAAAGGTTTCACTAGCAACTATAAATTACATCAAGTCTAAAGGATTTTTTAAATCTTGAGTCCTATAGATCTTATGTGTTATTATAAAGCAAAATGTCTTAGTCCGCTCATTTTGTAACTATATTATCAGCTAACTATTCCTAATGTGTGAAATAGGTACTTATGAATAAATTCTTCAGTTATACCATAATTACTCATTTGCACCATTCTTGTAATGTATCAGGAATTCTCCATAAAGGAGCCCAAGGGAGAGGTTCCTTCCAGATTTATTGCATTTGAAAAACCAGCTGTAATATAAAAAATCAGGAAGTTTTTCAGAGATAGACTAGTAGCAAACAAGAATCTGGAAGATTCAATACTTCTTGGAGTCCACTCGAGAAATAAACAACTTCTTCAAACCTCAACCTTCATTTGATATGATGAAAGAAGATAGCCCTGCAGGGCCTGTATATAATGCTATTCCAATTGTAAAGAGGACTTCTTGTTCCAAGAAAACAGAATCAACTGTCCCTTAGATAATGAAAGGCACGAGATTTCCCAAGAAGACCATTCTGGAATTTATCGAACACATTGCTCTGTACAACCTGGCAACATTTGAAAATCACCCAGAGGGTGTTAAAACTAAACAAAACCCAGTAGATCTGATACTCAGCCCCAAGAGTTCTGAATCTCAATTAAATTGATTGAAGTAGGATAGTTCTAACATGTAGCCATGGTTGAGAACCTCCATCCTAGGGAATCAAACTAATCAAAAAGACAAAGTTAAGGCACTACAGTCCCATTATGCAGACACTTATCTTTTTAAAAAAATTATCTTAAAGCATGAAATATCTATGGGAATTTAACAGGCTGTTTTCTCCTAACTTAGACCCATCAGGACCAGTAGAACAAAATTCTCTTTGGAAAAATTGCAAAGCTTCTTCCAAAAAAATCCCTACTCTCTGTAATCTATTCAGTTATGAGTTTAATTCTTTGCGTTAAAATGATGGAAAAGGCTTATTGGTGTTATTAGATTTTTCCCAGGTCAGGAAAATAATTATGTAATTATTAGTCATCCTATTGCATGTTTCAAGGTAGAATACGGTATTTGTGATATTGAAGTCCAGAGTGACTAATGACAGTAGAGTACATACTCCTAATTTAATGTCTAATTTACTCCTAATTTAATGTCTAACTTCAGTAGGTTTACAGACTACCTACAACTCCATAGACGGTGTTGGCCCAGGTTAAGAACTGCATTTCAGTTTCCACAAGTTATTGGTCAGAGGCCAGAGAAAAAGAAAGGAAAAAAAAGACAGAAAAGATGCTTGAGATTTGCCACTTGTGACCTAGAAATTTCCAAAGTATACTGAAACAATTCTCAGTTAATGTGCCTAAGAATCACCAGGGATACTGTTAAACTGCAGATTCTGAAACCATAGTTCTTCAGTGGCCTGAGATTCTGCATTTCTAATGAGCTGTTCATCCATAAATCTTTGAGTTACTAAGTGTTGGAAGCATGTCGCCAACTTTACTGGCTATTCCTAGTACACAAGGACACACATGTACAAATATTTCTACCTTTCTTGAAAATCCAATACTGTGTATAACACATGCTATTTCATCCAACAACAAAAAGGGATGAGGAAGATGGCAAACTTCATTCTTTACTTTCAATGGTCTCAGAACTCCAATTGTTAGAACTGTTAATTCAATAGTGTTTCTTTTCATAGAACCAAACATTATCAATTCAATGGAAGTATTTTTTTAATCCTAAAAACAACAAAACAAAATGAAACAAAAACCTTCCCCTGGGTGATGTTGCTCAGGAAGAAATGAAATTCCATTATGTAGTACAATGTGATTTTTAAACCATTTTTGTCTGGAAAAGAATTATACTTCAAATTGAGTTGTGAACTTGAAAACAGCTTTGCTGAACTAGAAAATCAAACAGAGCCCATTGTGTTATGTGACTCTCCAAGTAATGGAAGCAACAGTTATTCAACAGCACCCAAAGGTCACATGCTCACAGCCCATCTTGGGTTTTAGCTTCAGTAATTCTGTTTTAAAGAATATTCATTTTTCCGATCTAAAAAAGTAAATAATAGTAATATACATTACTACTTTAAAACTTAGTCATATAAAAGAAAAGGAAAACATCTGTCATTTCAAAACTATTTATTGATGGCCTATAGATTTCGGGTTTCCTTCTCTCTATGTTTCCTCCAGTGCATTAAAAATATGATTATAATACTACGGTATGAAACACATCACAGCATGATTGGAGGAGTGGGAATACCCTTAGTCCTTAATATTCCATAGTAAATAGCCTTGATAGAGGGTAAAAGAGCAACATAGATCATCACAAGATCAACACAAGCTCTTGTAAAATTACTTTTTATTTATTTGCTACTTTAATTTTGGGGGCCATTTTATTCTATTGTTTAGCAAATATGTTTTATCTTGAATTTGAAAAGAAAATTAAGACCAACACACTTATAACTATAAATGGAAATCATATGAGATTGAGAGGGTTAAGTTATTGCCTTGTAATTCATAAAAAGAAATTGTGAAATAACTTAGGCATAAGAGAATAATCTCCTTCTTTTGGTGTCTGCACCAACCAACACAGAAGTGAACAGAAGAGTTAGTTACCAAAAGGGAAATGCTGAAACCTCCAGTGAATTTCATCTAAATCACACCTTAAGGAAAGGACATAATTCCTTAAGCTGAGTAATTCCCACAGTTGAGTTGTATAAAGGAAAGTGCTTTTTCCTTATTCTGCATATATTTAATCTAGACTTGAATACAGATTGATATGGTAGTAAGAACAAAGAATATGAGCAATAAAACTAAAGATTTCTTTCCATTCATAAAAATAAATGGAGAAAAAAAAACCATTCACCGATTAACTAATAAAACAAAATCTATTTTGTTTCTATTATATTTCCAGAACTGTGCTGATTATTGGGAATGGGAAATCTCCTTGAAGACAAAGTTGCTCTTCTCATGCAGCTTACATTCTAGAGTAGGGAAGATAGAGAAAGGAAATAGCAAATAAACCAGTAACAAAATGAGATCATTTAGTGTTATGAGCAAAAAGTATCCAGGAGTGAGCAGCAGAGGTGAACTAATTAAGGAAGGGTGTCTTCATTGGCAGAGTACTAAATGACAAGAAGCTTAGCTGGGGACTAAGAGTTCCAAGAAGGATGCAGAAGAACAATAGTTCTACAGATGAGCCTGACATGAAATTTCCCTTGACTCAAGAGCACTGAATCTGGTGAAGTAGAGAAGAATTTCGTGGGAATACCACTGACATTGAGGACCTGTCCCAGTCATTGAGAAAGTGGATGGAGTGGGAAGCCTATGACCATCTACAAGCACAAACATGCTTTGATCTAATGGATACTTTTAAAAGTCCTCTCTCAGCTGGGTGCCAGTGGCTCAGACACGCAATTCTAGCTGTGCAGGAGTTTAAGATCTGGGGATCGCAGGAAAGGCCATGAGAGTCTTATCTCCAATAAACTACTAGGAAAAAGTTAGAAGTGGCACTGTGGCTCAAAATGGTAAAGCGCTAGCCTCGAGCAAAAGAAGTGCAGGGCTAAAACCCAGGCCCTGAGTTTAAGCCCCAGGACTGGCACAAAAAAAAAAGTCCTCTCTTTTCTCTGTGGAAAATAGTTAAAGATTGCTTATCAGAAGGACTTGAAAGTAGGGTATTCCAATAGCACAGACAAGAAATGATAATGGTGTGCATCATGGCCAGTGTGGTAGCTATAAAGATGAAGAGAATGGAAAAAAGTTATAGACAAATACTGCACCATGTTATGTAAAGATGTGAGTATCCAAAATTTTGGTATCCTTGGGGTAAAAAGTTCTAGAGCCACTCTTCTGGAGATTCCATAGAATTTTTTATCAAAACATGCAGGATTTAAGTATAAAAATATAGCGGGCCAACTATATATTTTTAGTCAAAAAGGATTGGTAATGGGTTGATTAATCTGAGCATTGAGAAAAAGATCTGGGTATTGGATAACTGAGAGGAAAGTGTAGGACTTTTATTAAAATAGGGAAGACTTACAAGGAAGACATGTCGCAAAGAGACTATATTAAATTTGATATGTTAATTGGATAGCCAAAAATAAAATCAAGTGAAGAGTTGAATTAAAGTAGGGGAAAATAGAGACAGGTTTACTAATGCAATGTATAATTTCTTTAAAATTTACCCCAGGTATTAGAAATACTAATTAATACTTTTAATAGAATAATTCAGTAACATCCATACTTTTTCTAGGCTGCTAAGCTTTGACACAGGGTAGGCAGAGATGTTTTTGCTTATTGACTCATCACCAGAGGTTTGGTACTAGCCTAGCATCTCCTATAAGAGGTGATGAAAAATCGCTATCATTGCTTGATCTCTAGACCACAAGGGGACATAGCACACTGCTCAGTGTTTTCATTATCTTTTTTATTTTTATTTTAGAGTTTTAAAGTGTCACCAGAGAACAGACAGAAAAAAAAAGTAGATTGGAGTTGAACAATTGAAGTAGAGATGGAGACCTAGCTATGCTTCTCAACCCCCTTAAAGGACAGAAGACAATTAAATATGCTTCCATGTTGATACTTTTGTGTTACTAAGAAGCTAAAAGATACCATTCTGGACTTCACCAATAAGGAAATTTCAACTGAGTAGGAATATTAACAAAGGTTTATATTATTTATGAATACTTTTTCCAAATTGAATTTTGTTGTAAAACATTACATTTATTTTACACTTGCTTTCTTTGAAGACAATTTTGTATTTAAAAATATCTCAGAGTACACTTAGGAGAACTACCTTAGGTTAATGAACATGCCCAGGCTCCCCCAAAGTAAAACCACACGAAGGAATTAAGGCAAATTAAAGAAATTGGGCCCTGTCATAATTTTATATAATTCTAAAATAGAAAAGCTGTTGGGTTGTGAAGAAAAAGGTGGAACACATTACAACAAATCTAATAACCCATTATTACAACTCTTTCATATGTACATCATAGCTATTTAGAGAAAAATAAGTCAGCCCTAAGCAAAATGGATGAAAGTTATCTTGGGCTGCCCAGCATCTCATTTAGAAGGAATCCATTTGGAGGGCTCTCTATCCCAATGTTGCCTCCCCGTGTTGACTCATTGGCCTTTCAGGTTATGACCTTCTGTAGCTCTATAGTCGAAAAGGAAAGGAGATACCCATGTTAGATAGAAACACCCACCCCACCACCCCCAGGAACGGCAGTGCTGAGAGTCTCAAACTGCTGGGCACATAGAAAACTAGAAGTTTTTGTAGAATCTTTCTCTGTGGATGCTAGCCTAAATTGAGGGAAATATTTCCTCTTGTAAACAGTAGGGAGAACCCAGATTTCTCAAACTAACATGAAATATTCTGTACAGTCTTTCCATAAACTTGCTGCCTTTTCCACACGGAAATACCCACCCCCCATTCTAAACTCTTTCCTTGTCTCATAGTATAACATGATTTCTGCTTCCAGATGTTTTTTTTTCACTGTGAAGAATTCATCTAAGACATTCATTCTCCCCAGAGCCCGCCCTAATGCCCCAGGCTGCCTATGACATGCGAGCCGCACTACGCCATACTTGGGTGTACAAGCAATGACCCCTGTAAGGAATTCCTTTCATTTCATCTCTCCAATCTCAGTAGTCACATGCCCTTCACTATTCCTTCCATATCCATATACTACCTGCTATGATTGTCTTTCATATTTTCTTAAAATGCATTTAATTTTATAGGAAATTTTAGACCATAGTCATAATGGAAGGCCTGTAACATTCTTCGTAAATTCATGTAAAAGTATATACAATAAAAATATAGCCATTAATATAAAAATGCTTGACTATGTCAGCTACCTAAAATTATCTCATTAACCACAATTTGGAAAATGCTTTATGTTATTGTCAGTTTAGAATTTAAGTCTTGCATCATGTAGCTTTTTATGTGTACATATCTTTTGCTTCTAATAAATTTGGAAGTTCAGAAAGAAGATTATATATTATACTTTATATTCCCCTGTGTTTTAGTCCAGTGTCTGGCACATGGTAGGTATTACATAAATATTTGTTAAGTGAATAAATGTCCACAAATATATCAATATCTCTACTCACAGTTTGTAGATATACAATCAGTAAAATGAAGATGTCCAATACCTCAGTTAAATTTAATGAGGCCATCTAATTGTGTACAGAATTTATATATTTAGTATGCTGCCCTGGATATAAAATATATTATAAATAAGGGAAAACTACATTGCTGTTAATAGTAGCTTAGTACTAGCCATATGAGATTCTGTATTTTAAACTGATAGCTCTAGGTTTTATGACAGCAATAAAAATGTACAGATTCAATGGTTAATTGGTGTGTCTTGCATTAGATACTCCAATAGATTAAAATCTAAGTGAGCAAAAACAAAGTAGGGTAGAAAAATAAACTTATAATGGAGGTCATTTAAAGGCCAAATCCTAATAGCACCTTAAATACAGTTTGATTTCTATTTTAGGAACATACTTGTTAGATGTTAGTGTTCTCCTTATCATAAAGTGCACACAAGTAGATGTTAATGAGGGAAGGGTAGGCGACAAAGTTAAAGAAAATATTCCAGGATTTTAAGTTTTGAATTAGAAGTATAATTAATATCATAAATGCTTTTTACAAACAATCAAAAGAAAAACTTGCATACAAAAATATTTAAGACAAAGCTAATTGGGAAATGCTTTGGGATAATGGTAATTATTTCAGATCCCAATGTCTATGTAGGAAAATAAAAGTGTGTGTGTGTGTGTGTGTGTGTGTGTGTGTTACTGGAGTTTAAATTTAGAGCCTTAAGTTCTCACTCAGTTTTCTCACTGAAAACTGGTACTTAAGCCATACCTCTACTTCCATGTTTTCTGCATCTATATCCTTTAATTATTTCAATGATAGAAATATAAGAGCTAAGCACAATGGCTCACACCTGCAATCCTAACTACTCAAGAGGCAGACACATGGAGGATCACAGTTTGAGGTCAACTTGGGCAAAAATGTTCTTAAGAACTGCATTTATATAGATAAATGTGGCCTTGTGTGCCTATCATCCTAACAGGGCAGTGCACAATAGGAGGATTTTCCCTATTGGTGGGGTTGTAAATTAATACAACCTCTTTGGAAGGCAGTTTGGATGTTCCTCAAAAAAGTAAACATAGAATTGCCCTGTGACCCAGCCACACCATTCTTGGGCATTTATCCAGAATGTTACAAGTCAGGATAACATAAAGACACCTGCACATCCATGTTCATTGCTACACTATTCACAATAGCCAAGTTATGAAAACAGCCCAGATGTCCTACAGTAGATGAGTGGATCAAAAAAAATATGGTACCTATACACAATGGAATTTTACGCAGCCATTAGAAACAACAAGATTATGTCATTTTTAAGGAAATGGATGGACCTAGAACAAATCATGTTAAATGAAGTAAGCCAAGCTCAGGGAGACAAACTGCACATTTATATGTAGAAGCTAAATCTAAAACATAATAGGACATGATACCTTAAATTGGACTCTAGACATTCATATACATATTGAGACCAAAGATGGATACCAATAGGGGAAGAACCCAAAGTTATAATGCCTCTGAATATTTAAAATACTGAATTCCAAAAACGGAAACATAGTTTATTGATGTTGTTGTTTGTAGTGGTGGTGGTGCTGTTAGTGTATGTGTTTGGTTTTGTGTTTTAGTCGGTTGTGGGGCTTGCACTCAGGACTTGGGCACTTTCCCAGAGTTCCTTTTACTCAAGGCTAGCACTCTACCACTTTGAACCACAGTGCCATTTCCAGTTTTCTGGTGGTTAATTGTAGATAAGAGTCACATACTTTCTTGCCCTGACTGGCTTTGAACCATGATCCCTAGATCTCAGCCACCTGAGTAGTAGGATTACAGGTGTGAGGCACCAGCACCCGGCGTGGTGTTCACCCTTCCTTCTTTCTTTCCTTCCTTCCTTCCTTCCTTCCTTCCTTCCTTCCTTCCTTCTTCTTCCACTTCATCTTCTTCTTTCTCCTCCTCTTCTTTTTCTCCTCTTCATCTTCCTCCTCCTCCTCCTCCTCCTCCTTTTTCTTCCTCCTCCTCTTCTTATTTTGGCTTTTAGCTGGGGGGACAAAGAAGGAATGCAGAAAGGGAGGCAGGAAGGGTGAACAAAGGTAATCATGGTATTCAGTGTACTAGGTGGAAGATGGCTAGAGACAGGAGGGGATAATGTCACAGGGGTGACATTATCCAAAGTAGAAATGTATGTATTACCTAAATTATAAAATTGTAACTCCTCTTTTATACCATAGTAATAATAACATTTTGCATATAATTAGAATTGCGATCCAGGCTATTATGTGCAAAAAGTGAAATCCTACAAGACGATGATAGCTTATGCCTTTAATCCTAGCTACTCAGGAGGATGAGATCTGAGGATCATGGTTCAAAAAGCCAGCCCAAGCAGGAAAGTCTATGACATTCTTATTTCCAATTAACCACACACAAAAAAAAAACAAACATACGTGGAAGTGGAGCTCCCATGAGAGTGAGAATCTTATCTCTAATTAGCCACCAAAAAGCAGGAAGTGACGCTGCTCAAGAGTACTAGCTTTAAGCAAAAAAGCTCAGGAACAGCACCCAGACCTTGAGTTCAAGCCCAGGACCAACAACAACAAAAAAAAGTGAAATCCTACCTGTCCTCAAAACTAACCAAAGGAAAAGAGCTGGGGACATGGTACCTGACGAGCAAGCCTGAAGCCCTGAGTTCAAACCTTAGTGCCTCAAAAGAAAAAGGAAGGAAGGAAGGAAGGAAGGAAGGAAGGAAGGAAGGAAGGAAGGAAGGAAGGAAGGAAGGAAGGAAGGAAGGAAGGAAGGAAGGAAGGAGAAAGAGAAAGAAAGAAAGAGAAAGAAAGAAAGAAAGAAAGAAAGAAAGAAAGAAAGAAAGAAAGAAAGAAAGAAAGAGGAGAGAGAAGGAAAACAAAAGAATCTATTACCTCCTTCCAAATGATCAAATATCTTCTAAGATCATTAAAGTTTCTGCTCTCAATAGATTCTAAGGGAAATATGAATCAGAAACAATCAACTAGAAGTATATTGAATAGATTCCCGTGTGGGCTTGCACTTCACATGTCCCCACATATTCACCACTCTATAGTCTTAACCTTCTCTCTAAGCAATCATTACATTACAAATCAAGAAATGATTTTTTTAATCCTCCACTACAACCCCTTTGAATATGAAAAGAATGATTCAAAATGAGCAAGTAATTTTCCTAACTTAAAAGGCTAAGCAAAAGTGTAGTAAAGTGAACAGGCCCACCCACTGCTTGTTTCTAGCCATGGTCCTAATTTACCTGTAAGGTGGGAAAATAGGTCCTGAGAAACACCTTACTCTTCTCTGCCCTATTCTCTGCTCCTCTTTCAATATCTACTTTCAGAAATAGGATTTCTACAAGTAATTCTTGTCCTAAGGCACTTTCAAATAACTTAGAGAGGGGACAGGGCAGCTAACTGGGAACTAAAGCTGTTTTCAATGTCCTCAATTATCTGACCACACAATTTCACCTGGGGTTGGGTGCTGGGAGTCCTTCATTCTCCCATGAAGCGCTTACTACTAGAACGTGTCTTACTGTCCATGAAGCCTTCTGTGGTGGCCCTACACCTCATTAGCCTTTCTATCTCCAGTGCCTAGCACAATGCCTAGGATATAGCACATCCTCAGTAAATGATTTTTGAGTGAATAAACTCATTCCCAATGCCTGCCTCATTAGGTCATAAACTTAAAGTGCCTAGTACAGAATCTGGCAATGGTAAATAATTAAGCTCAGTCTCTATAACATGGACACACATTTCCTGCCCCAAAATACACCATCACCTTTCTGTATGCCTCACACATCTACTACTTTCTTCCATTTATCAGTTTACTTGGTGCTAGGCATGCTCTAAGCAGTTTGCCTGCATTATGTCAGCTAACACCCACAAAACCTATGAAAAGTATGTGCTGTTATCATTGTCCTGCTAGAAACAAATTCATGAAGACCACAGTTTTTGTTCTATACACTTCTACTTTCTAGATATCTAGAATTAGAAGTGGTGTATACAGCCAAGCTGATGGTTCATACTTAGAAGACTGAGATATGAGAACTAAGGTTTGAAATCAGCCTGGGAAAGAAAATTGTGAGAATTTTATCCCCAATTAACCACCCCAAAGTAGGAAGAGAAGCTGCTTAATCAGTATAGTACTAGCCTTAAGCCAAAACAGGGACATCCTTGAGTTAAAGGCCCAAGATCAGCACCAAAAATCAAAACAAACACAACAACAAGCCAAACAGTGGTACACAGTAGTCGCCCAATAATTATTTAATAATTTAACAAATATCTAGTTTATGAATGATGAAATTAGGTATGAAAGAGATAAAACCATTTGCTCTAGGTGACAAAGAATAGTGATTCAAGCCACAACGTGATTATTTACAAATTCTCCCTCTCAAATGGGAGACTGGTGATTGTCAGACAAGTTGCTAATTTTGACTCAGCTAAGAGACTTGTTAACACAGACTGAAAAGACAGTGTTTATTCTGACCCTTCACTGTAAGGTGCTTCTGTCTCATAATTAATGTAAATAAATTTCATTTTTATTTAGGTATGCAAATATTTACAGATGTCAACATCAATGAATTTTCTTGGTCAGTCTCATTGTAATAATTTAACTAGGCAAACCTAGTTAAGAAGGTAACCGAGTTAAGAAATGTAGGTAAGAAGGCAAATATTCCCATTGGTTAATTCTCTTCGGTTGATTCCTAATCTATAATACAGAAATCATCCTAAAGAAGAAATTGCCTTTTTCATAGTAAATTCTAAAGACTTAGTGCTTTCCATATCATTGATGATTGGTGGAGAAGACAGGAAAAGAATTATTACAGCTTAAGGATAGAACTATTTCACAAAACCCTAACTATTCAGGTAGAAATACTTTGTTCATTTTCAGTCAAGTAAGTTCTACAAGATACACCAACCTTTGAGTTATTAAAGGCTCTCTGTGCTTACATTATAGTTATAACTCACATTATAAACTGTGATGCAAATTTAAGCATCCAGCATTTTGCATATATTTTATCGAAAAGCTTTGCTATCAGAGAGTAAGGTACAAGTATGAACCCTGTAATATGTGATAGTGAAACCTGAGAGTCCACTATGAGCAAAATTTCATGCAGAGAAAGGTTATAAGTAAAAATCACTTATTATTATTAACTATCATATTTTAGTGACTAAAAGATTGGTTTGCAACTACTTATGTCATCACCATTCTCTCCCAGTGAGTAACACTTCTTATCAGTCAATAGTAAAGACTGATGATTTTATTTTATGTATTTTACTATTTTGTGTCTCCTCAGGAACAAAAGATAGCATAAAAGTACATAACTGTGCAGACATTTAGCTATTTATTTAGGGGATTGAATTCAAGCCCCCTACAACATTTCTTACACAAGTGCTTTCCCAACTGAGCCACATACCAATCCCTTTTGTTTTCATGTGTTTTTGAGATAGAGTCTGGCTAAGGTTGTCTGTAATAGCCTTGAACTCTTGTCCTCTGCGTCCATCTTCTGAGTAGCTGGGATTACAAGCATTACCACCATACCAAGCTCAGATTAGTAATTAAATAAAAGTAATTTTTTTCAAGTAAAGTAAATTGTTTTGAGTAACTAATAGGAATTTGGTACTTTGTTACTTTCTAGAATGCAAAGAAGAAAAAGATTGACCTCTGCTTTCACATTTTACACTGAGGAGAAAAGCTAGTAATTATATTTTAATTTAACAAGTATTTCTTGAGTGATTCTATAGGGAATGCTTCATAGGTGTTAAAGTCTTTTAACTGAATTTTGTTCTAAAGGAATTGAGTGAATAATGATAAAAAGTTGAGAATATGCCTTCTCTTTGTCTCTCTCTCTGTCTCTCTGTATGTCTCTATCTGTCTGTTGTTACTAAATTTTTTTATTATAGCCATTCTAACTGGGGTGAGGTAGAATCAATTTTGTTTTGATTTGCATTTCTTTTATGGCTAGATAAGTTAATCATTTCTTCATGTGTCTATTGCCATTCTTATTCCTCTTCAGAGAAGTCTCTCTTTAACCCTGATGCCCCTAAGTAGACGAATGGACCAAGAAAATGTGATATCTACATATATATATATATATATGTAGATACATTATATATATATATATATATATATATATATATATATATATATATAATGGAATTCCATGCCTCCATCTGAAAGAATGACACCGCCCTGTTAGGAAATGGAAAGACTTGGAAAAAATTGTATTAAGTGAAGTAAGCCAGGCCCAAAGTAACATGGGTCCCATGGCTTCCTTTATTTGCAATAACTAGTATATGTCTAGGACAAGCAGAAAAGCTCAAAAGCTATGTACATATGACCATGTAAGATTATACTAAACAAAATGGACCCCAAGATAGGGATACAAATAGTTTTATCTTTCTTGCTGTTGTTTTTAATATACTGATAATGCACTATGTGATTTTTCTGTTGTTTTTTTTTGTATGTTCTTCCCCCATGGTATAACCCTGTTTTCCCTGTATTTGATTCCAGTGCCCTGTATCTTGTATATGCATTTTTCTAATTTGGAGAGGGAAAGGGAAATAACAAAATGCTGAAATAAGGGTTCAGGTTGACCCATTGTAACAATGAGATGTACAAGACACGATGTTGAAAATGACCTGTACAACTTGGGGCGGGGGGCGGTGGCAGAAGGGAGGAGTTGGGGAGGTGAGGAGGGAAGGGATGGTAGTGGAAAAAACCAAAGAGGGGGTATAATGCTCGAAAGGAAATGAACTCATTACCTTACTCATGTAACTGTAACTACTCTGTATAGTATCTTTACAATGAAAAATATACTAAAAAAAAAAAACTGCCTTAAAAGCATCCTTAAATGTTCTGAATCACAATAAGAAAAACAGACTGTCTTAGTCAGGTTTTTTCCTGTCATTGTAACAAAATACCTGAGTAAACAACTTTAGGAAGGGATTTGTCTTGGCTCATGCTTTCTGAGGTTTTAGCCCAAAGTCAGCTGGTTCCTTTTCTTTGAGCCTAGGTGAAAGCAGAAAATTATAGTAGCAGCAGAATGAGGCAGAAGAGGCTGGTCACTTAGCAGCTAGGAAGCACAGAAAGCACATATGTATGCGCGCGTGTGTGTGCGCACACACACACACACACACACACACACACACACACACACAGAGAAAGAGAAAGAAATACACAAAGACAGGAAGAGATAGACACAGAGAAAGTGAGAGACAGAGATTGAGGGAAATATTTTCTTCAAAGTCCTGCCTACTTTCAGGCTCTACCTTCCTCAGTTTCCACCAATTCCTTCTGGCCTATTCAATTATGAAGCCATTAATGGATTAATCCATTGAATAGCTTAGAGCCCTCCCTGTCTGATCACTCTCCACTTGTGAATGCTGCATCTTCAATGTAAGAGTCTTCTGGAGACATCTCATATGCAAATCATATCACAGATGAACTGCTGGGTCCTCCTTCTTCATCAGTGTCAAAACTGTCTTACCAAATTGCCTTCTCTCTATTTCAGTTCCATCACTACCTTAGTTAAAATGTTTCTCATCTCTTATAAAAACTATTATAAACCAAGTAGCGGTGGCTCAATCCTGTAATCCTAGCTACTCAGGAGACTGAGATCTGAAGATTGCAGTTCAAAGTTAGCCCAGGCAGAAAAGTCTGTGAGACTCTTATTTCCAATTAACCGCTGTTGTTCAAAGTGTTAGAGCACTAGCCTTGAGCACAAAAGCTCAAGTACAGTGCTCTGGCCCTGAGTTCAAGCCCCACACTTGACCAAAAAAAAAAAACAGAAAACAAAAACAAACCTATCATAATAGTTACAGCTTAAGTGCAGCATAGTTGTTAGATTAAAAACTTTTCTTACCTTTCTTAGTATTCTCTACCTTTATTATATTGTTGACAAGTGGCTCCTCAGTCATAGAGAAAGGGTATATGGCAAGAGCTAAAATTTACTAGTCAAAATGCCAGTCCTAATTCCTGAGCATCTATCCCAAACTGCTTTTCATTTGCACAGGATCCTTGGCATATCTACCTTCTTCGCTATGTTGTTTATCTCCTCTTCCTTCCCTTGTGACTCAATTTTCCTTGTTTAACCCTCTCCTAATCATGAAATATCTTTCTTTAAGTTCAATCTTTCTTTTCAAGGACAAGCACCTTTTATTTACTGATGAATTTTCCTGTCTGCTTTAATTAGTTGTACAAAGGAGTTGCATCTTGATGGATGTTACTCCTCCCATTGTTCTCACCCCTTTCTCCCCACCTGGATTCATTTTCACAGATGAACATTGAACACTCTGACTGTATTTGCTCACCCTTCCTCTCTCCGTTTAAGGACAAATGTCTTGAGGAGAGTTACATACCTGAGATGACCACTCAATCTCTTCATTTTAGTTTAAGTTGTCTCTCAGCTTTCCAATGAGGTGGACTTATACATGGCTACAAATTCCCAAAGTTCTTCTTGACCTTAGAGCATTGAGGCGCGCGCGTGTGTGTGTGTGTGTGTGTGTGTGTGTGTGTGTGTGTGTTGGTCCTGAGGATTGAACTCAGAACTTGGGCATTGTCCTTGAGATTTTTTGTTGTTGTTCAAAGCAAGCTTTCTTCATTTGACCAACATCTCCACGTCTAGCTTTTTGAAATAAGAGTTTATTCGAAATTATTAGAAATAAGAGTTTCATAGAATTTACTACCCAGACTTTATTAGAAATAAGAGTTTCATAGAATTTCCTACCCAGACTGGTTTTGAATGGTGATCCTCAGATCTCGGCCTCTTGAGCAGCAAGGATTACGGATTACTGGTGAGCCACCAGTACCCAGGTATTGAGACTTGTTTTCATCTTTCTGTCCTCCTCTCACTGTTCTTTTCATATTTCAAATCATCCCTTCTCAAGTTTCTCTTTCTGCATACCCTTCAGTGTCAGTTCTTTCCAGAATCCTCTTCTAGTTTTATCTACACACTTGTTAAACGGTCTTTTCCATTTTTATGGCATTATACTACTGTTACTTTGAGATTCTGCAACCTCTCTTTTTTTTTTTGGGGGGGGGGGTCTGGTCGTGGTCCTGAACTCTGGGCCTGGGCGCTGTCCCTCAGCTCTTCAGCTCAAGGCTAGCGCTCTACCACTTGAGCCACAGCACCACTTCCGGATTTTTTTTTCTTTTTGCTTGTGTGGTGCTGAGGAATCAAACCCAGGGCCTCATGCATGAAAGGCAAGTGCTCTACCACTGAGCCAGCTTCCCAGCCCCACTGCAACCTCTCTTTGTGCCTTCCTGGATCAGTCATCACTGAAGTCTGGATTGATACCTTTGGCTTTTACAGCCTACTGCTAGTATTGCCTTTGTCTAAATTAGGATAAGAAACAGGAGGGATGCAGCTTACTTACTTTCCATGAGAGTCTCACTGCTTCTCCTTCCAGTTCTTTTTGTGCTCATGATCACATTGCCTTTGATATAACTGCTTTCATGGGGGAGGGGAAGTAATACTGGACTTTGAACTCAGGACATTGCATTTGCTGTGCTAGTCAAATGCCATACCAGTGAAATTTACCTCCAGTCCCTTTTCATACTGTTTATTTTTGAGATAAGGTTCTCATTTCCTGGGCTTCAATCCATCTATTTTAGGATTGCTCTTATAGCTGTGATGACAGGTATATGCCACCACACCCCATTTTCTTTCCTTGAGATGGAATCTTACAGACTTTTCTGTCTGGGATATCCTGGAAAATCCTTCTCCTCATTTCAGCCTCCTAGGTAGCTAGGATCACAAGCATAACCCACCAGCACTGGCTGTCACTGAATTTTTAAGAAGTTGCTATTTCTCAAGATGGTCTCGTTGAACTGCCTAGGTCTTACCCATCACCTCAGAAATAAGTTGACCACGGGCTGGGAAGGTGGCTCAGTGGTAGAGTGCTTGCTTTGCATGCATGAGGCCCTGGGTTCGATTCCTCAGCACCACATAAGCAAAAAGAAATAAGTCGGAAGTGGTGCTGTGGCTCAAGTGGTAGAGCACTAGCCTTGAGCTGAAGAACTGAGGGACAGAGTCCAGGCCCAGAGTTCAGGCCCCACAACCGGACCCCCCTCCCCCAAAAAAAGAAATAAGTTGACCATTGTTAGTATCATTTTTGCTACAGTAAGAAGAGAAAAACATTAAACAATGAGGATCTGATTTTGTTTATTTCTCTTGTGTGAATTGGGTATTTCCCAAGTGACCATTTCTATCAAAAAGAGTAAAATATTTGCTTCAATAATAACAGTTTCCCAAGTACTGAGTAATCTATCATCCTTAAAATCTCTGAAATATTTGGCAGGCTAGTCCTGCCTCCTTCTTGAATCTCCCTCCCTGGTTGCCATGACTATGAGTTAGAGGAAAAACTTGAAACTATTCAATTAATGCAGTGGAAGGTGACACCCAAAATCAAGACAAAGAATATATAAGGGATTTGCAATCAAGGACACCCTATCTTTGAGGAGTTAATAGTAATCTAATTTAATGGCTTTAGTTTTCGTATCCTATGAATAGTGTCTGTTAGTCTAAGTTAGGTATCTTTAAAAACAAAAAACAAAACTCTATCACTGGGTACATACCTGTGAGCCTGTGCTCATGCCTGTAATCCTAGCTACTCAGAGGCTGAGATCTGAGGATCACGGTTCAAAGACAGCCCGGGCAGGAAAGACTGTGAGACTCTTATCTCCAATAAACCACTCAGAAAATCAGAAGTGGCGCTGTGGTTCAAGTGGTAGCATACTAGTCTTGAGCTGAAGAGCTCAGAGACAGTGCCCAGGCCCAGAGTTCAAGCCCCAGGACTGACAACAAAAAACTATCAACTTATGGCATTGTTATTAATTAAATTCATTTCTTAGCTTTCTTGATCAGTGAGTAGAACTGAACTATAAAGTCAGAATAATTATTAATAAAATGAAGGCACTGGTCTAATATTTAAAGAAACAATCTGTTTTCAGAATAGAAGGGGTTTTTACTGATGAAAATTTGAATTTCAAGTTTTTGCCCTGATTTTCACTGTTTATGAGTTTTACATTGCTCAGTGCAAATTTATTTCATCTTCTATCAAAAACATTGTTTTTTTAAGGAAATTCTTCTGAAGCATAAAATTGTAGATTTTTCACTCTATTACACATATTAAACATTGATTTAGGTGGTGGAAAAAAAAGGCAGAAATAATGAGAGAGAGAGAGAGAGAGAGAGAGAGAGAGTGAGAGAGAGAGAGAGAGTGAGAGAGAGAGAGAGAGAGAGAGAGAGAGAGAGAGAGAGAGAGAGAGAGAGATTGGACTCCTGCCTCGAATCTCTCTGTGAAGCAGGAGTCCAATAAGGTTATACATTTCAAATTACAAAGAGTCAAGAGAATATTGTCAACCTTTTATTATCAGAGAAATTGATAGCTCACTTATGTCCTTGTAAAAGAAAGGTGGGGTTGCCAGTGAATGCAAGAATAATTCTCCTCCACATGGAGGTACTTGTTCTGTATAACATGAAGAGGGCCTGAAAGTGACTCAGTAAAGAGAACCAGAGAACCACATTCTCCTCCCCCTCTCACTCTTCTGTCTGACTCTTTTTTTCTTTGCCTCTGTCTCTGTCTCCCTCTTGTTCTGTCTCTCTGTCTCTGTCTGTCTCTCTCTCTCTCTCTTACACACACACACACAACACACACATACACACAAACACAATAGAATCTAGTAAAATAGAATTCAGTACAAGTCTCAGCTCTTTCATTTTCTATGTAGGTTATCTTGGGCAAATCAATTAATCTCAGTAAGAGAGTCCCCAAATCTGTTAGTGTCTAAGGAAGTTAATAGTAGCCCTCCCAAAGCTAGACTTAGTAAGACAATTCCATAAAAGTGCATTCTAGGGCATGGCAGTAAGTACTATAACAATATTTACTGTATTGGTTTTCTAGGGTTGCCATAACAATATACAAATTGAATAGCTTAGGTCAGCTAAAGTGTGTTGTCGCATAGTTCTCAAGTCTAGAAATCTGCAACCAAGGGCATGTTCTCTCAGAATTCCTTTCCTTCCCCCTTACTACTTCTAGCTCCAGGTACTGCCTGTCTTGCTGCAGCCTAATTACAGTCTTTTCTTAGTGTTTTCCCATCTCTTCATAGCATCTCTCCATGCTGTCTTTCTCTTCGTCCAAATTCACTCTTGTTAAAGCACACTGGTCATATTAGAATAAAGCCCATCCTAACGACCTTACTTGGACTTTATTATCTTTGTAAAGACCTTATTTCAAAATTAGTCACATTCTGACATATTGGGGATTAGAACGTCAATGTATCCTTCTTAAAGATGTGATGGAGGGGGCTGGGAAGTTGGCTCAGTGGTAGACCGCTTGCCTTGCATGCCTGAGGCCCTGGGTTCGATTCCGGAAGTGGCGCTGTGGCTCAAGTGGTAGGGCACTAGCCTTGAGCTGAAGAGCTGAGGGACAGTGCTCAGGCCCAGATTTCAGGCCCCACAACCGGACCAAAAAAAAAAAAAAAAAAAAATAGATGTGATGGAGGCACACTTCACAATTGCTAAACTATCTTGCTAGAGATATTTTTGCAAGAGCTAGGTTAGTATGTGAAGTACTTTAAAGCTGTACAATACCTTTCTTTAGTGATTGTTTCTTTTTCATTGTAAAGGAAAATGTACTCAGTTGTTTCAAAGTACTGACTTGCATAAATTTAATGTTTCCCTTCTGTTCTTCACTGAATCTGGTGGAATGGCTGGATATTAGCTTTTCTGTCATCTATAATTTTCAGATTTTGAGTAAAGGAAAACTATCACAGGCTTTTGAAACCAAATCTGCAAATGTACATACCACAGAAAAAAGAAGATATGTTAATACTCTGTGGTTTGCTAACCACATCACAACCTCAGTTATACTCATCACAAATGGAAGATAGAATGGCTCTTCAGTGGAACATAAATTAATGTAAATTACACACTTACTAATAAAAATGAATTCTTTTCAGAAATTTTTCTTCTTTTCCTCCTTAAATGCCTTTAATGAGTAATGAGATTGTATGCTTTATATTGTCCAGTTTTCTCTCCCATGATCTTGTATCTAACTTTACTCTCAGCCTGCAAAATAATTTGTTTCTAGCACTTTGCATGCTTTTTTTGCCAAATGACATGCTTTTATGCCCTGGTTGATACGAAGGTTTGATCTCTTTACTTCATGAACATAGATAACACCTTGAGGAGGCTTCAAATTAATTAGCATAAAAAATAAAAATAGGTCTGAGGACAAAATGCTGCCTAATAAAGCCCATGAAGCTCTTTTATTTTCTCAAGACTATATTGATCTGCATTAAATATATAAAATAAATAAAGCTGGATCCAAATACCTTAAAAAATACATTAGTGTCTCCTTGTAACAGAGCACTGGCAGAGATCCATATGATAATGTGAAAGGAGGAGAAACATTTAAAAAGGAAAACAGAATGGGTCAAATACTACAATTTAACAAGATGAAACTTCAGGCTATCTATTTTCTAAAATATATCATTTCTTGATACCCAAAAGTAAATAACAAATAAGTAAGTAAATAAAAAATAAGACTTTATACCTACCTTTCTTTACACTTCAAAATTGTTTATGATAAATGCAATTTAAAATCAAGTCTTCAAAAAAATCAGTTTTCATTTAGTGACACTTAGTAATTCAGAGATAAATTGTTTTTATTTTTAAATTTTTAACTATAATGTATCTTACCTTAATTTGCTCAAGCTGGTAGTGACATGCAAAATTAAATGCTTGCACTAAGGAGTCCATGAAAAAAAATGCTTATTTCAGATTTGATTTCACTGGGGCCTTCTGTGTCCTACTAAATGGGCAGCAGTAATGAATCTCAGCCACACGGTGGCACCATCAGCAATAGGCTTTTGGTGCTTGTTTTAATCAGCATCTACTCTAAAAGGTGATACAACCAAGTGACTTTAAACATCTGGAGAAGTTTGAGACAATAATACAGAAGATGAAGAAAAATTACGAAAATGGAGCTCTGAACTTTATAACAAAAGCACACTCCAGGACATTTCCCAAACATAAGGAGCTCTTTTAAGAACTTACATTATTTTTTGTGATGAATCACTTAATGCAAAAATGAAACAAATTAGTATTTTGTTATTTTTCTAGATTAAAGGACACTTTCCCATATGTTCTGGTTTCCTTAATCTTTTTTATTTTGAAAAATATGACACTATTGAATTTATATTTGAACTCCAAGACATTTAGAAAATTAAGAATGACTAGTTCACTAGGTACAGCCACAACAGAAACCAGTTTAGTCATCAGTTTATGTAATCAGATTGTCTCACTCAGTCAAGCAAAGCAACTGACACTGACAGCTCAGGAAAATGACCTTCCATGTCAAGAATTTTGAAGCTGATGAGGGGCTCTTATTACAAATGTCTGGCAAAACCAACTCTCCAAGTGGCATCAATTAATAAAATAAATTGGCAATATATCATATTTTTAAGCTCACATTTCTTTCTATGAAATTCTCTTCTATTTAGAAGTTATCAATACCAAAATAACTATTTTTGTTATGTAATTATTAGAAGACTTGGAAAGTGAAATAGTTTATTATGCCTATTCCTAAAAAAGATCTATTATAATTTGAGAGTGTCGTGCTATTTTGATTTTTGTTCAGTGCTAAGTGGGAGAGCTAAAAATGATGCACAAAATTTCTTGCTCATTTGCTCAATTTATATCAATGGGGCAAGTGAAAAGTTAGTCCATGTACTAAATTTTAAATAATAGAATTCTCATGAAATGAGTGCCATCTTGCTGAATTCAGGCAGGCATGAAAGGCATACACATAGTTTAAATTGAGGCAAAGCAACTCCAGGAGGAAAGCAAAAATGGGCTATTAGTACCTTCTTCAATCATTGTCAGATTTCAGGGTTTTGTTTTAGATTTTATCCTTGATTCTTGGTTCATTTGCAATTACTTAAATATTTCAGTCCCAAATTAAATCAAAAGCTACTTGGATTCAATAATACTTCTTGTAACTTTTAAGTACTTCACAGTCATACTATAATATTAACATAGTAAAAGCTAACATTTATTAAGTTTTTATTTGACACCAAGCACTATAAGTCAACACCATTTCGCATACATACACACATACGTATACATGCACAATCCCATGAGATTGGCACTGATGTTCTCTCTGTTAATACAAAAGGAAGAAAGGTATAAATTGATTTGTCAATATAACTAGTAAGTAGCAGAGCCCAGTTTTGAATCCAAGAAGACTTTATGCCAAAGCCTGCTTATCTTGTGAGTGGAGGTAGATGCTCAGTGGTGAACAAACTTCCTGCCCAAGGTCTACCAGGCGCCAGACCTGGCTAGCTTTATGGTCTTAAGCAAATTACTTGGACACCTATGTCCTGAAATAGTTGTTAGTATAGCACCCAGCAGCTCATAAAGTTGAAATTTAAAAACTCTTAAAAGTAACTTCCAATTTCTCTGTGGAGAACTGTCTCCACAGCCTGCACAAATAAATCCTTTTCAGAAATATACTCCATCTTTCCAAAGAGATCCCTAAATCGGCTGGCATTTAATACAACTGGATTAAGGTATATATTTTATTTTCATCAACAGTTTTCAATTGCTTCTAATAGGATTGTGCTGTGCTGCAATTCTTAGCACTTCAGGTGATGGTAGTTGAATTAGCCCTGCTTTCCTTCACTAAATCTACTAAAATGTCTTTTTGTCAAATAGAATTGGAAATTGAAACTAGCAGTATAGGTGAATAGTCTGCCTGTCTTGAAAAATGATTGTGTAAGGTGCTGAAATCTAACATTACTAAATGTTATTGTTACAATTTACCCCCAGTTTCTTTTTTATTTAATCTGTGGATTGTTTCCATAGCCTTCTGGAAGTTTGGGGAGATCAATAATTTGAACTAAAATGAGACAATGGAGGGAACCCAGAAGCACAACAGAGGTTTCTATCATTTTTTTGATGGCTCATTTAAACCAAAACAAAATCAGGAAGGAATAATATTGTCTTCTCATTTTCAAAGACATTTTGGGAATTCAGCCTCCACATTTACAGAAAATCACCAATCCATCAGCAAAGGTATAGAAGGTCACTCAGTAGAATAAGGGTCCGTATCCAATGTTAAGAACAATGATTTTAGTCCAAACTCTGCCACCAGGCAGCTGTCTTATTGAAGTCCCTTCTCTTATTTTGCCCCAGTCTCCTATAAAATAAAAGGAATTACACTGGGACCTAATAAATTATATATGTCTGTAGACATTCACACAATGAGATCAAAGGAGCATATTCTGAGGAGTGGATCACAAAGGTTCAAGAGCTATGTGCATATGATTATATAAAATAATGTTTTTTTTAAATGAACTCCAAGAAATAGAAACAAAAGGATTTATTTTCTTTGTTGCTATTACCTTTTGTCTTGTTTGTTAGTTCATCTTTGGTAGGGTAAGGGGGGACACAGAAAGGTGAGATAAAGGATGAACAAATGCAGCAGTAATACTCATTAGACACTATGTTGAAAATAAACTATACAACTTGTGGGTGGGTACAGGAGAGAAAACCTAGGAGAGGTGGAAGGAAAGGGTGACATCATTCAAAAAGAAATGGACTCATTACCTGACTTATGTAACTGTAACCCGTCTCTACATCACCTTTACAATAACAATAAAAATATATTTTAAAAAGAAATGTATGTTTTACCTGACTTATGTGATGATAAATCCTCTGTACATGGTCTTAATAATAACAATAAAAACAATTTACAAAATATTGGTATAGTGCAAAGACAAAATATTAATCTAGCTAGGTACCAGTGGCTGACATCTGTTAATCCTAGCTATTCAGGAGATTGAGAGTAGAAGGATAGTAACTGAGTAGAAATGTTCTCCTAGCTATTCAGGAGATTGAGAGTAGAAGGATAGTAACTGAGTAGAAATGTTCTCAAGACCCTGTTTCAAAAATAACCAGTAAAGCCAGGCACCCGCGGCACAGGCTTGTGATCCTAGCTACTAATAAGATCCTAGATCCTACTCAGGATGCTGAGATCAGAAGATTGCAGTTCAAAACCATTGTGAGCAGGAAAGTCTGTGAGACTCTAATCTCCAATTAAGCATCAAAAAGCTGGAATTGGAACTGTTGCTCCTCTGATAGAGTGCTAGCCTTAAGTAAAATCAGAGTTTTCTCAAATAGGAGATCCAGACATTTCAAGCAGCAAGGAAAATATGACGAGGAAAGACAAGCCTTCACTTTCACAGACCATCTTTGTAACAAACTAGGGTAAGATTGTCTCTTGCTGTTACATGCAACTATAGAAACAAAAACAGAATAAAGAATCATGTTACTGAATTAGCAAGGGAGAGCCACATTGAGATGTCGGGGAAAGAGGAGATTCCAGCTCCTCTACTACATTTATCCACCCTGAGTTACTTCCATCTTTTAGCAGTGTCTTCCTCCTCTGCCTCTGGGTCAGCCTCGAGCAGCCGTGGAGGTGGACAGAGCAGAGAGGCATCTCTGGTAGTGGAGTCACCACCTTTTTATAGCCCTATGGGCTTGTTCTACCCACTATGGTCCATGTTTCATTAAAGTTCTCTCATAGACATGGTAGAGACAGCAATTAATGAGTTGAGGCTAGTCCTAACTTCTAATGCATCTGACTCTCTGGGTCTTCTTTTTTATTGTTATAAGTGTGATACACAGAAGGGTTATAGTTACATAAATCAAAGAGTCCATTTGTTTTTGTATCATCCCTTCCCTTGCTCTCTCCCAGTTTTTCCTTCCCATCCCCGCATACAAGCTATATAGTTCATTTTTAACATAGTGTCCTGTGAGTGTCATTACTGCATTTGTTCACTCATTGTCCCTCCATTTATTTGCCCCTGCTTATCCTACCAAACACAGATAAATGAACAAACAAGACGAAAAGAAAAGAAAAACAACAATGAAGCAAAAACCTTCTTGTTTCCATTTCCTGGAGTTCATTTCATTAAATATCATTTTATATGATCACAGGCACACAGGCATTGAGCCTTTGTGTTCCTCTCCTTAGAATATCCTTTTTTGATCTCCCTGTGTGTGAATACCTAGAGTCTTGTATAATGATGGGTCTTCTTTAAAATGGAAATAATAATATATATCTCACTAGATTATAAATATTGAATAAAATAATGCATGTGCAAGTACTTAGGTTGATGCTACCATCATACTTGCTTTGTTGATAAAGAAGGAATATGGAGTTATGACATGGAATGCAGATTAAGAAATATCTCAGCTGGGGCCCCAACTAGGCAATGGTCTACACTTGTCAACAGTCCATTTGCAGGAGACATCTAGAGATCTCCTGTGACATTGCTCAATTACCAGAGGAAAAGAAAAGATTAACATTGAGAATGTGGCTGGCCTGGCTTCCATATGCTTATGTTGGATTTCTGTTTTTTTTTTCTTGGTGAAAAACATGAGTAAAATCATGAAGAGCTGGTTACATTTGGAGAATAAAAGTTCTTCCCTCTCTGGACAACTTGACAATGATGGCCTTCAGCCATATGGACTGCCCTGCAGGAAAGAGGGTACATTGTTGCCATCCTAGGAATGCTACCTTCTTGCAGCTTAGACCAATAGCTGCCTAGAATGCTTGGGGAAATTAAAGGATGTGTATATGAACATATGTTAGAAATATCTCCCGGAGGCTCCCTAGAAATAAGTACAAGGTCCTGAAGGAGTTGAGGATGCCACGATATTAAAGGCAGTTGAACATGAGACAGAAAAATGAGTTGTAGCCAGGCACAGTGGCTCAAGCCTGTAATCTTAGCCATTCAGAAGACGTTTTGCTTGGGGCAAAAAGCTCATGAGTATCCATCTCAATCAACACAAAACTGGCCACAGTAGAGCATTTCTGTCATATCAGCTATTCAGGAGGTATAAACAGAAGAATCAGCATCTAGATTGTCCCCCCCCCAGCAAAAAATTCACATCTCATTCAAAAAATTACAGAAATGAAAAGAGCTACAGCATAGTTCAAGTATTAGAGCACCAGGCCTTGAGTTCAAACCCCAATAACCTCCCAAACAAACAAAAAATGTTGAGTTATTGCTATTGTAAGAGCTTTCTTCATGACCCCCACTTAAACAATTAATAATACAAATTGATGTTCTTTGTAAAATACATCTACGTATCTATGTCCTGCTGACAGATTTGCAGCTAGGAGATCCATACTGCTTCACGTATCTGCCCACAGTATGTTTGCTTACCAAGTGCCAACTGTATATGCTTCGAAACCCATGTGTGCCAGTTGCACTTGTTACCCTAACTTCAGCTATTCAGTTTTATTATATAAAACAACTTAGTGATCAAAGAAAGAGAATTTGTTCCAGGAGAATTAAGTTGAAATCCGGAGACTGTAACATCTGAAGCTAAATAGAGTAAGACAATTACATAGGTATTAGTTGCCTTTGTGTTGCTGCGATCAAATCCTCAAAACAGTCACTGAAAGAAGGAAAGATTTGTTTTAGCTCATGGCTTCACAGGCATCAGTTCATCATAAGCAGGAAGGGTGTGGTGGAACACAGCAGTTCATTGTGGCAGCCAGGAAGTAGACAAAGAGCATACAGGGAGGAGCTAGGGCAAGATACAGCTCCTACGGACAAATGCCCTCTAGCCTACTTCCAATAATTAGTCCCTACCTCCTGCCTTCTTGTACCTCCCAATAATGAATCTCCCAATAGTGAAACTCTCAAGGAATTAATCCATTCATTAGGTCAGAGCTTTCAGGATCTAAAAATCTCTGGAAGTATTTCACAAACACACCCAGAGGTACACTTCATTAATCTTCTCAATCAAAATTATTTATGTATGTGTGTATATACATATACATATATATGTAGGAGAAAAAGTATCCCAAAAGCCTAGAAGCAGCCTAAATTTCTTCAGATTTCCTTAGAGATCCTTCTGAATATAGCTTCATTTTAAACAGAATTAAATTATTAATCATAGGATGTAATTACATAATAATGTAGAGTTGTTCTCGGATGGTTCAAAAAACAAAAGACTTGCATGACAAGATAATATTTTCCAATGAATATACTTTTTGTTTTAAGTTAAAATAATATAGTATATATGTGTGTATTATTTTGAAATGATTTGCTATTTTAATAAATGTTGGGTTTAATTAATTACCAATTGTAATCATATCTGATACAAAGTCTTTTATATGTTACTATGACTATTTTCAACTTAGTATTCTATAGTTGCAGCTCTCAGCTCTTTACAGAGAATTCATCAACCTTAAAATAGCATAAAATGGCTGGGCACAAGAGTGGAAACTGAGGCTTTGGAGGAAACTTCCCTGCAACTTCATCTCCTCACTGTTCTTGCACATGGAGGCAGATATACCCATTAATGTCCACACACGCAGGGATTCCGGAAAGACATCCTGTTCCCTAAATTTATTCCTCACCATTTGCAGATGTCTAGGATGCTACAGTAGATGCTAGTTTCTTTGTTTCTCTCTAACATCAGTTTTTCTGATCACTAAAACTTCAAGCCAGACGACCCTCTAGCCCTGATAGGGGAGAGGCAACAAACAAACAAACAAACAAAAAACACAGAATGTCCGCCGCGCATTTTTGCCTTCTCTTCTCCCCTGTCAACGGTAGAAGGTCCTCTGACTCAAAGATTTCCTTATCTCCCCTAATCAAGTATTTTTCTAAGCATTCAGCTATCATGGAACAATTGTTAATGAACATCTCACTGTCCTGAAGAATATCTTTAGTAAAATGTGTAATTTTAAAACATGTTGCTTATAAATAAATGACAATAATAATGTATATCAAGCTGTGGTTATGCATAGTTAAGAAGATGATATTAATGAAGGTATCCAACACAATGAGCCACTCTTTTAAGTACTATTTCAACATCCCTGCAAGTTATTTTTTCTTGTTAGACATAAACTGCTAGATGAGGGGAAAAAAGGCTACTGACCCTAGAATCATTTTGGTTAGAAATGAATATTCTCTGTGTGATATTACATGAAAAAGACTAAAGATATTTCTCTGTTGCCTCTTAACTTTTATCTCATATTTATGTTTTGGGTCATTCTTGGTTACATTTGTGTTTTCTCTTCTATTTCTTTGGTCTATCATTAAAAGCTGGCCATCTATGGAAAACTAAAGTTAGCCAGAGGAGAGATTTCTAGTAAATACAGTGTGAGAAGTTAACAAGTAACCTTTACCATATCCTAAATCTTGCGCATCATGTCTTCTAAGTATTCTGAGGATCTTTACTCAAAAGCTCCAAGAAAAGCAACCCTGGTCTAGAGAACACAATACCTAGATTATTCTTCCGAACCAACTAGGTCAGTGACACCTATATCCAGACTGAACCTCCACAAATCTACTCCCATGGCTTTTCTGGTTTGCTTCTCACCCTGTAGCTGGCTCAAATAGAAACTCTTGGATCATCCCTTGGGACTTTTCAAGTAGAGTTTGTTTTTGCTATATAATAAAGGAGCGCAGGCTTTCATTTCAAACTTTGGAATTTCAAGGAAGGGGGTAGACTGTTGAAGACATGATATCTTCATGGAATCTTTGAAATTTTACTACATATGGACATCAGTGGGTAAATCCACCTGTGTGCAAACACCAAGAAGGATGTAGTTGCAGAAAAATTGTTAAAAAGGTGTGGCACTGAGTATTGCATTTGATTTGCAAAGTTCACATTTTGACCTCCATGATATCAGGTATGTAACTCTTAGTCATTGAGCACCTATAGGGGGAAACTCCTATATTAACCCAACTTCCAAGTGTCCTTTCTATTTATCAGCTCAATCTTCATGTCAAAAACTGAGAATGGGGCTGGGAAGGTGGCTCAGTGGTAGAGTGCTTGCCTTGCATGCCTGAGGCCCTGGGTTCGATTCCTCAGCACCACATAAGCAAAAAAAGAAAAAAAAAGCTGGAAGTGGCACTGTGGCTCAAGTGGTAGAGTGCTAGCCTTGAGCTGAAGAGCTGAGGGACAGCGCCCAGGCCCAGAGTTCAGGCTCCACGACCGGACCCAAAAACAAAAACTGAGAATGCCCATAAATATTCGTATCTTCTATTTTAACCTTTTTTGCGGGGAGGGTGTATATCCTGGGGATTGAACTCAGGGCCAGGGCACTGTCCTTGAGGTTTTTGTGTTTTGTTTGGGGTTTTTTTTTCTAAATGCTGGTGCTCTGCCACTTGAGCTGCAGGCTTTGTAGTAGTTATCTGGTGAGGAGTCTTACAGATTATATTGTCTGGGCTAACTTCTAACCACAATCCTCAGATATCAGCCTCCTTAGTAGCTATGATTAGAGGCATATGTCATCAGAGCCCAGCTTCATTTTAACCTTTTGAATAAGTACTCTGTGATTTTGAGCTAAACTTGTCCAAAATTGTGTCCAACATTGTTCCTTCTGTTACTGTGTTTTAAGCTAAGCTCTCTCAAGAATTTCTTTCCCTAAAGTGCTTTCCTACATAAATATATGTAGACTTCCAGAATAAAATCCCCAGGCTTTGCTTTCTCTGAGGAAGGCATTGCTTTGGAACTAGTTTCTATCCTGTCCCTAACTGCTATAGATAGTAAATCTTTCTCTCCTCTTTTATTTCCTGGTCATGTTTGTTTTGGCTTTGCATTGACCAAAATGTGAACTCTATGTTTGCTTACACAACTGCAGTGTTTTCCGTGAAATAAATGTGGTTTAATATTTAAATATTTTAAGATGCCATAAAGAAATGTATCCACTCTATTATTGCTTTTTAAATCATGCCATGTAAAGCAAATCCTCCTTACCCTTTGTACGTTCAGACCCAAAGCTGGACTTGACAGATCTACAACCTGGACAGTCACACTGCCCCTATGCCTGTAAGAGTCCAGTGCTCTATTCAAACATTTACTATCAGAAAGTTGAAATTCTTATTTTTTTTCATGAGAGGCTCAACATTTTTATTTTGTATTGAGTACTACAAATTATATCCTGCCAGAGAGTCTGAAATGTGTCAGCCTAGTCTTATGTTAGAATCCATCTTTTCTTTACTATCTGTGGTACTGGGATTCAAACACTGGATACTAGAAGTTAAAAGGACTAGTCAAGCCAAGAATCACAGAGAGTAACTGTAGCAAGTCTATTGCTACCAGTCTTCAGACACCAAGATGTCCTTAAGGTTTTCTGGGATCCCATTCCTTTTTCTTTGGCTAGCAAATTTCAGTATCTCAGATAGGACAGCACAAAAGGCTTAGCTACTAATTTTTCAAAACCCCACAAACCCATCTTTAATTTTTGGCAAGATGAGGCTGACTCAGTTATTCTACACAGAATTTTTAAAAAAGTAGTCCTCAATATTCATCCTTTAGTCTATAGCAATTGCTAGCAGTGTTCCTCTTATGTCAGAAAATACATAAGAATAACAATACGTCTGCTTCAGGAAAGATAAGCAATTCACTAGAGATGTGGAATGCTGTTTCCTAAAGCAATTTCAAAACTTGATGTGGTTATGAGGAAAAGCTATTAGTCAGAGCACAGAATGAATGGGGTCCAGAAGAATATTTTGCCCAGGGCTAAATCTTCCTGTCATATTCAGAGGCAAGCTACAAATAAGTAAGGAAATGAAAGCTCATTTCCCCTGTAAGACAGAGGATATTTTTTCTATGAATTTCTTTATGTACAAACTAGGGATTTATGCCATTTACACAGTGGAGAAATGGATCCACTAACTGATCCACTGGGCCCCAAGTCCTCATAGTTATGCATTGGCAAGGTTGTTCATTATAATGTGTGATTCGCCCTATTTTGAAAGAGAATAGCTTTTTCTGGTTGGCAGGTTGCAAACTATTTTGTCTCTCTGAAAATAGCGCTATTTATTCTGTACATTCTCAGTGAGTCACTGTTCCTCAAACAAAATTCCTTCCAACTGAGACTCAGGAGCTTTTCTCTCCATACCAGGAGTCCACTGGAATCCTCCATCCTCATTCTATGCCAGAAAGACAGGGTGGATCTACCACACATTCTGGTCAAGCCTCATGCATTCACTCTGTGTCTAAGTTATTTATTTGAGTTTGAAAGTAAAGAGAAATAGAAAAAGAGAAAACATTTCTTGGTCCCCTGTAGGAAATGAAAAAGATACCACATTCAGTCTCTACATGGCATAGATCAGCACTGAAAAATAATAATAATCAAAACATTCTTTGAGATTTCCTAATCTACCTCCTCATTTGAAAAGGAAACTAGTATTTCCCATCTGCCACCTCAAATCCCTTAAGAAATAACAGGGAGGAAGAAATGGGGAGAGAAGTTTCAGGTTCCTGTAAAAGAAATATCTAATAAATGAAATGGATATCCTTTTTCCTTTGGTGAACCTCATCTCTATGTTAATGGGGAAGAATAAAGGCCAATTGTGTTATTAGTTACCAAGTACCCTTCTCAGAAGGAAACATTAATTATTTCAGATTACTGCATCATTAATAATAATGCATTTGTATCTTGACCTTTTTCTGCAGATCAGATTTTGTGAATCCCTTTTTAATGTTACAATAATGACATGTATGTTTTTGTCATTTAAAAATGTTGACCAATTCAATCTTCACTTTCACTAGGATTTAATCCTAGCATCACAGAAAAAAAGAAATGGAAGAAAGGAGAGAGAAAGGAGAGAAGGAGGAGAAAGAAAGATAGAGAAGGAGAAGAGAAAGAGGGGGAGGGAACAGAGAAGTGATAATTTTTTCAGAGTTCAAGTTCCTAGGACTATAGTGTGAAAGCTCATTCAAATGGATTTCACATTTGAGGATAAAATATTTTAAATGTTTCATATTCAATTTGCAGAACATCTCAGTCATAGATATGTTGGATGGTTAAAACAGAGCTTTTATATGCTCTGAAATGCTGTGAAGCAACATTTAAATGAACATTGCCTCCTTGCTGTGTATCTTTCTGTTTCTTACTCTTCCCTATTTCAACAATATGGTTCCTATTTAACTGTTTTAGAAGGGAGAGGGCATTTGTGTCATAATAAGATCTCTTCTTTTCAGGTCCAGACTGCATAGAGACCCGAATTTCTAACTGTCCTCTAAATAACATATTTATTCTTATAGTAAAATTCATTTATAATAATGCTTTGGGGAGTATCTGATAACCCCCAGGGGCTTCTCAAAGCTAAACCTTACTGCTTTTTTTGAAATGTAAAATAATATACCAACAAAATCTTCATAAACATAGAGAAATTTAAGAAAAACACAAAAATATCAAAAATATCAAATATCAAAATCAAATATCAAAAAATAACAAACAAAATCCAAGTGATCAACATCATTATCAATATAAGTGTAACTGGAGCCAGCAGTATGTCAAAATATTACACTACTACCAAATAGGATTCATCTCAGAAATCAAATCAATAAAAACCCAAAGTTTAAATGTTTTCAAATAGTATATACATTAATAAAGTGGAAGGTAAGAATGGCATGAAATTGAGATGCTGGTTAAGACTGGAACAAGATTCTAGCATTGCTGTTGGCTTTAACTCTGTCAGCATGCCTACATTGAAAATTCTTTTTTGTTGTTGTTGTTGGTGGTGGTGGTGGTCGTGGGGCTTGAACTCTGGGCCTGGGCACTGTCCCTCAGCTCTTAAGCTCAAGGCAAGTGCTCTACCACTTGAGCTACAGCGCCACTTCCGGTTTTCTGGTGGTTTATTGGAGATAGGAGTCTCACGGTCTCTCCTGCCCGGGCTGGCTTTGAACCGCGATCCTCAGATCTCAGCCTCCTGAGTAGCTAGGATCACAGGCGTGAGCCACCAGCGCCCGGCTCTACATTGAAAATTCTTGATCAAGATGCAATACATAAAAAGAAGTTGCTAAAATATTTCTACCATCCATGCTATTAGCCTCCTCTGTAAATTTCTGTCTTTTACCCTTCATCCATTTCCAACATGTGTCAACATGTGTATTTCTTATGGTTCTTAAGAATACGTTCTGCATTAACATTTGTTCCAATAGTTCACTTCTTTCTTAAGTAGACTGTGTTCAGTATGTGGCCTGAGACCAATGCTCCTTAGCAGATAGTAAAGTTGCTGTTGCCTTCTATAATGTACTTAGTCCTGGAGGTTACTATCTTATCAAACAATATTGGAATTTTCCTCAGTTTGACATGATAGAAACTTGATCTGTCCAAAGATCACCATAAACAAAGACTGAACTAACAACCACGTTGCCCTTCTCCTGTTGGTGTGATTGCAGCATGATGGAGATTGCCCTACAATGCAATATCTACTCCATTGTCAAACAGCTGGAGAACAGAAATGTCTTCCTTTTTCCCTTTTATTTTTTTTTCATGGTGGTTTAAGTCCAGGGCATACATGCTAGATAAGTGCTCTACTCCTGAGAATAGCACCAGCCCTTTCTTTTACTTTTTAACTTTTGTGGTTATAAGGCATAGATAATTCTTCATGCATCTTTCTTAATTGTGGAAGCAGAAACATTGTAGGCTCCAGTATGAGAAGGAAGGTGGAGGAGTCAGAACATGTTTTCCCAAAATTGGAGGCTTTTCTGTACAGATGACTCAACTGAGGGCGCTTGGAGAACAGGGGAATACAACAGAGGTTTCTCTGAGCAATTCTTATCTGCCTAGAAAGGAATCTCCCCCTCTTACCCTCCCCGCCAAAAATACAATCGTCATCAACTCCTTTCTTGGAGAATTTCACCAGCCAGGAGGATTAACTCAGGACCACAGGAGAGGAAATGCCAGATTGACACCATGGCCACAATAGACAAACCTGAATCATATTATTATTAATATTAATAATATTATTATTCCCCCAATCATTTACTCTCTTCTGAGCTAACACTATCTTATTCCCTTTTCACCTAGTGCAGAAGAAATATACAGGCATTTTTGTCCATGTGGTGCTCACCTGCATGAAATAAATTTGTGTGACTTCTTTCCTGTTAATCTGTCTACCCTCCATTTTTTCATTGACCCAGATGTTAAGCACTCAAAGAGTAAAAGGACAGTTTTCTCTTTCCCACACAGGCGTAAATCACTTGCGAGACTTACACCACTGACTTGTGTCTGGAGATACACCATCAGGATTTCCCTACCCATAGAATGGAGTAAAGTGTGGCTTTGTTCTCCAATTACCACAAAGTCAAATGGGATCACCACTGTCCCTGGGCCAAATGTCTGCATGGTAAGAATAAGACTATGGGACACTGGGGTTGCAAGACACGGATCTGACTTTCTTCTACTCTATGTTTTTTCTAACGTTGCAGCTCAGAGCAAATAATTCTAAGTATCTGAATACTAACCCTCCCTTTTTAAAAGCTCTAACATGAGAGCTTGACCAAAATAATTTTTGAGGACTCCTTAATTTTTATGATTTTCATACATTCAGAGATAGGTCTCAGGAATTAACTATTTTCACGAGGATTTACATAACAAGACTCTTACGTTGTATTTACCTCTTTAATCAAGTTCAATGTGCACCATATGTGAAGAAATGACCTCACTGTTATAATGTTCTAATCAAATCACATTCTTACAGATGGATTAGCTGCCCAGCCTGGCATGATTAATGAAATCATCCTACAATTAACCCATTGAGTATTCCACTCGGAGCTATCCTCTTTCCATGTAGTATAAATACTCAATGTACTGTTTACAAAAACTGACAAGCTGGGAAGAAGAACAAAATCCTCCCCATTCTACTATTATCTATGTGTTAGACAACACAGTCTATAGACCATTTCCTCTAAAGAAGGATAAAACTATCTTTCTATCATGTGAAATGTTCTGTGTACGAAGAATAAAGTTTCCCAAAATAAAAAAATTATGTTATTATGATGACTGATACATCCAACATTGTATAAGAGAGTAGATGTAACAAGCAGTATGTGGGATATATAATCTGTGATTTTCTAGTTGATGATCTTACTAAACATAGCACCTACCCCACAGGTCTGTCTAGTGCTCCCCACCTTTAGTGTCCATTTGAGTTTAGTAAAAACATTTCACATCACTGAACCATGAAGGGCACAAAGTATTTTTTCCAAAGGTTTTTGTCTAGGAATCATCTTCCAGGTGAATGACTGTGACCTTCTCCTTCCTAGTGAAGGTATAATTTCCAGGAGAATGACTTACTACTCAGTGCACGCCCTGGGAGCAATAACCCTTACTTCATCCAATGATCTGTGTGTAATCTGCCCCCAAGCAACACTTTGAAGACAAGAAAGTAAGAATCAGTTTGCTTTCTTACTTTCTTCCATTTAAGACCACAGATCAGAACTTTGTCATATGTAACTAACATGGAAACAAGCATGATGCAAGCACAAAGATCAAATCTATTTTGTCAGCCAATACCAGACCTTGAACTTGGGATGTGGAAGCTGTCCCATAGCTCTTTTGCTCAAGACTGCCACTCTACCACTTAAGCCACAGCTCCACTTCACACACTTTGCTGGCTAATAGGAACCAAGAATCTCATAGACTATCATGTCATGGCTTCAAACCATGATCCTCAGATCCCAGCCTCCTGAGTAGCTAGGATGACAGGCATGAACACAGGCAGTGGCCACTGGTATCTTGTAAGAGACAATAATTCTTGTTATCCTGTTTCAGGGGATAGAAGCCTAGGAACGCAGACTTCCATCATGTCCTGTGAGTACCCTAATCCTGCAGGCATCCTGTCAAACTGCTAAGCTGAGGTTTTAAGTAAATTTAGAGTCAAAGGCTGAAAGGGAGCTATTGACACTTATGGGTTCATCCAAGGACTGTAGCTCTCTGTCTTCTTGACAGGAGAGCAGAACTGAGGCTTGTTCTGATGCCTCATTCTGGTCTGGAAATAGAAAATGGAACAAAATACCTTGAACAAATTTCAGTTACTCTAAACCACAAGCACCACTAAGAAGTAATGAATGTCAGTATTAAAAACGTTGTATAATTTATCAGAAACTTTTTTTAAGAGAGAGAAAGAAAATAGAGATGGATAAGTCTGGGGAAACTAAGATGCCAAATAATAAGGCTATGAAGATAAAGTTTATTATTTTGAAACACGTATTATATGTTAGAGACAGTATTTCTTTCAAAACACAAATATTCTTTACAGATGGGTAAAGACACCTCCAGGCCTTCTGATAGTGTCAATTTGTTCTTCTGAGGAATCATTTTAAATTCACTCCAGCAAAAGAGTTTCATTATGGCATTTTGATTTTAAATAAGCCCCCTTTCAAGAATTGCATCTAATAGACCTTCAAAGTGTCTCTGGGCAGCTCTAACTTACATAACCTCATTTTTCAAAACTGCTCATTACTTCCACCCTCTCTTCTCATGCTCTTGTTCCACCTCGGGCCCTCCCTTGGGGGACCTGGCTGCCTGCTTTGCTAATACAGCAGTGCCTACCTTGGGGACCTTTTCTCATTTCTAAATGGGGTGTACAGAATATGAGACTGGGAGGAGAGTGAGCTTTTGTTGATTGGCAATGGGATCCGTATCTGCCAGTGAAAACAGCCTACAATCATATCTAGATAGGATATTATTCCAGGTACATGTGGGAGACATAAAAGGAAATAATGGAAAATAACAGAAGTAAATGGTTTCATCTCTATCTCCATTATATTTTTTTTAAAAAGAGGAAAGGGGAAAAATCCATGTATATTCTTGAAATCAATACATTGATGGAAATTACAAAGTATATCACAAAATTGATTTATATTCTATTTTAAATTCCCCAGCAAGGAATGTAACATAGGTTCATTTAAAATAGCACAGTCCACTACTTTGCTATATTAAAATAAAAGCCTCTAAGTTGGCTGCAGGGTAATTTGGCCTGGAACTCCACTGGCCATTCAGAGCAACTGAACACCAATTGCAAATTCTGACTTGAAGAAAAACTTTTTAAAGCAAAAGAAAGCTAAAGTTAGATCCTTACTTCCTTTTCATTCTCTAGAGAAAAGAAAATACTCAAGAACTATAAATTTAAAAATGTTTTATTTCAATGGAAAAAATGGAAAGAAATGAACATAAAAAGTATCTACCTTTGCTGGACATCTGTGGCTCATGTTTGAAATCCTTGCTACTCAGGAGCCAGAAGATTGGGTACTTAAATTGGCATAGGTTGTTTTGCATCATGCTAGTCTTTTATTTTAAAAATATGTTTAGACCAATGATTACATTAACTCACTCCTTGTGAATGCAGGTATATACAGAATAAATTAAAGGAGTGAAAATAAAGTAAAATAAAGAGAAATCATGGAAATGCAACTTTTGAAAATTGTAATATAAAAAAGAAAATTACAATATTGAAGCCAATAAAATTTCATTCAGTGAGTTGATGTGCTGCAATTGGCCTTGCTAATTGATACAATTTTCTGGACAGAAAAACAGGTGAAAATTTTCAAGAACCTAAAAGTAACTGTTCTACAAATAATATGTGAAAAGATACTCAACATCATCATGGTAAGATAACTCAAACCCACAATGAGGTACCACTTCAGACCCATTAGGACCACTCAAAAAGATATAGTAAGAACTGATATAAGGACATGTGACCGGAAGCCTTATGAAAGGCTAGTGAGAATGTAAATTAGTGCACGTATCGTGAAAACAGATTAATAAATTAGTATGTAACCTAGCAGTTTCTTTTTAAGATCTATAACCAATAAAATGGAGTCACATAAAAACTTGTACAAGTATTACTCATAATATTTGAGAAGTAGAAACAACCAGTGTTTACCGTCTGATAAGATAAATATAGAATATCCACATAATAGGATGTTGGTTAGCCATGAGAAAGTACTAATGTGTGGTATAATATGAATGAACCTTAAAAATGGTATGCAAAGTGAGTGAAGGCCGTCATGAAAAACAATATTTTTCTATGATTCTATTTGTAGTAGTTGCGTCAAATAAGCAAGTCTATTGAGATACGACGTCCAATGGTGAGTATCTAAGACTAGGCGTGCTGGGGAAAATGGAAAGTGACTTACTAATGGCAGAGGGTTTTTTGGGGGAATGGTAAAACATTTTTATATTGTGCATGGTGACAGTTAAATATGTATGCAAATATGCTTTAAAAACCACTGAACTGTAGATGGGCAAATTATATGACATGTGAATCCCATAGTTTATAAGCCGCAACAGAATTTTTGTTTTTATAAAAGAAGTATATAAAATATTAGAGTATATTGAAAATGGCAAAGGTATGTATTCTTAGTGAAAATTTTGCTTCAGTTTTATGTGATTATATACGCATCTCTATGTATATACTTTTTGCATTTTTTATTGTGATTAAGTGATTACATAAATTTCACAAATTTCACAGTGTTGTGGGATAGTGATACTTAAAGTCACAAACACATTCTAACCTTCATGGGGCAAATTGTCTCTATCATGGTCTATGAGCTTTGACAATACAGTTATTTCTCCCACATCGGGTGATATGTACATTTCTTTCCTTTTGCTTAGTGTCAGCTGTTCCCTGTTTCCCGCTCATTCCCTCCCTCCCATTGCTGCCATTGAGTTGCTTAGTTTGTCTAGTGCAGCTGATAGGTCCTGATGTAGTGTTTTCCCATTTCCCTCTGATTCTGTGTCCTCCTCCTAGTTTCCCTCCAATGTACACATATATGCCATATATGTGGTCAGCAGCATGGGGTCATTTAGTAATGATTCGATTAGATGAGTGGAGATTCTTTGTTTCCTGAGTCTTGTTTACTTTGTCCTATCACCTTATGTTTTGGATTTAACATCCACTTGTCAGGGAGACCATGTGCAGTCAGTCTCTCTTTCTCTGTCTCTGTCTCTCTCTCTGTCTCTGTCTCTGTCTCTCTCTGTCTCTGTCTCTCTGTGTGTCTCTCTGTCTCTCTCTGTCTCTCTCTGTCTCTGTCTCTATCTCTCTCTGTCTGTCTCTGTCTCTCTGTCTCTCTGTCTCTCTGTCTCTGTCTCTGTCTGTCTGTCTGTCTGTCTGTCTGTCTGTCTGTCTGTCTCTCTCTCTCTCTCTCTCTCTCTCTCTCTCTCTCTCTCTCTCTCCCTCTCTCCCTCTCTCTCTCTCTCTCTCGTTGGCTTGAACTCTGGGTCTGGGCACTGTCCTTGAGCTCTTTAGCTCAAGGTGAGTGCTATACCGCTTGAGCCACAGCACCACTTCCGGTTTTCTAGTGGTTTACTGGAGATAAGAGTCTCACAGACTTTGTTGCCTGGGCTGGTTTTGAACCACAATCCTCAGATCTCAGCCTCCTGAATAGCTAGGATTACAAGTGTGAGCAATCAGCACCCAGCTCCGTTTGTCTCTTTGCTCTTGGCTTAGCTCACTCAATATGATTTCTTCTAGTTCCATCCATTTCCCTGTGAGTGCCATTTTTTGGCATTCACTCACTCGATTATTTTGTCCTTTCTAATGGCTGTATAATATTCCATTGTATATAGTTACCACAATTTTTGGATCCATTCATCTGTGGTGGGACATCTGGGTTTCCATATCCTGGCTATTATGAACAGTGCTGCAATAAACATGAAGGTGCATATGTCCTTGTATCCTGGTTCCTGTTGTTCAAGATAGATGCCTAGGAGTGGTATGTCTGGGTCATAGGGGAGGTCAATATTTAGCTTTCTAAGGCCCCTCAGATTGCTTTCCAGAGTGGTTGTGTAAGTGTACATTCCCACCAGCAGTGTAATAGGGTTCCTCTTTCTCTGCATCCCCTCCAGCATTTGTCGTTGGCTGACTTTAAGATGTGGGCCATTCTGACTGGGGTAAGGTGGTATCTCAGGGTTGTCTTTATTTTCATTTCCTTTACAACCAAGGATGGTGAACATTTCCTCATGTGTTTCTTTGCCATTTTTATCTCTTCTGAGAAGTCTCTCTTTAGTTCTCGTGCCCAGTTAGCAATTGGTTTGTTGGGTTTCTTGAGTTCCCTGTATATAATGGATATTAACCCTTGTCTGATATATTGCTGGTAAATATTTTTTCCCAGTTAGCTGGCTGTCTTTCTAGTTTGGTTGCTGTCTTTGGCTGTGCAGAAAGTTTTTATTTTAAGGTAGTCCTATTTGTCGAGTCTCTCTCCAATTTGTTATGACCCTGGGACTCTGTTCAGAAAGTTCCTGCCTGTGCCTGTAAGTTCAAGTGTCTCTCCTACTCTGTCCTGTAGTAGTTTCAGAATTTCAGGTTTGATGTTAAGGTCTTTAGTCCATTTTGAGTTGTTAGTGCATGGTGACAAGCTGGGGTCCACTTTTAGTTTTCTGCATGTGGCCGCAAAGTTTTCCCAGCACGAGTAGTTGAAGAGGCTGTGCTTCTTCCACTGTATGTCTTTGGCTCCACTGTCAAATATCAGCTGACTGTAGGCAGATGGTTTTATTTCTGGATCTTCTATTCTGTTTCATTGGTTTTCGGGTCTGCTTTTCTGTCTTTATTATTATGCCTCTATAGTAGAGTTTGAAGTCGGGCATTGAGATCCCTCCCATGTTGTCTTTTTGCCTAGAATTGTTTTGGCTATTCTAGGTCTCTTGTTGTTCCATATGACTTTTTGGACTGTTTTCTGTATGTAAGTAATGAACGTCATTGGAATTTTAATAGGAATTGCATTGAATTTGTATATCAATTTTGGCAGTATGGCCATTTTCACTATATTAAGTCTGCCTATCCAAGAACATGGAAGGCCTTTCCATTTCCTGGTGTCCTCTATAATTTCTTTCTTTAAATTTGTATATACTCTTTATAATATTAAACAAACTACCTTTAAAACATCAGTTTAGTTCCGTTAAATTGCTATCTTATGATGTGGTCAAGGATTTACTTATAGAGAAGCTCAATAATTGCAGGGTTTTTTTTGTTTGTTTGTTTTTGTTTTGGGGTTTTTTGTGGGGGAGAGGGGGTTGGCCACTCTTGGGGCTTGAACTCAGGGCCTGGGCACTGTCCCTGAGCTTCTTTGGTTCAAGGCTAGCACTCTACCACTTGAGCCACAGTGCCACTTCTGGCTTTTTCTGTTTATGTGCTACTGAGGAATTTAACCCAGGACTTCATGCACTCTAGGCAAGCACTCTACCACTAAGCCACATTCCCAGCCATGATTAATTGCAGTTTTATAATAACATTTTTAGACAATCTAAGGGCTAAAAAATGATTAAACAATTACATGGTAAAATATAATACAAATATAAAAATCATACCTTTAATAAGCATTTAACATAAGATAAAATAATCTGATACTGTAGAATATAAATTTTGGAAACATGTCATTATAGATAACAATAAATATATGGAAATATTACTAATAATAATATAAACTCTGAAAGTTAGGATTATGGGTGGGAGATTTTTCCTTTTCTGTACTTTTCAAGATTTCTACAATAAATCTGTATTACCTTTATAATAAAAAAATAAATCATATCATAAAAGGAAAAGGAAAAATATCCAAGAGAGCTAGAGATACTAATTCTAAGATGGCTAGATGCATTTGAGTTTCTAAGTCATGTTTTCAGTCAAAAAATAATGTAAGCTTTTGAATTTTCCATTGAAGTATTCTAGAATCTAAAGGTGAAGCAACAAGCACCCTTGCTGTTTTCTTCACACAAGTCTAGTTAATACAAGACATAATCTGTCTTAATTCAAATTCTCCAGTAAGGATCCACATCTGTAATTCCTTAATAGCAATACTTTTTTTTTTCTTGTCAGTTCTGGGGTTTGAACTCAAGGCCTGGGTGTGTCCCTGAGCTTCTTTGTGCTCAAGGCTAGCACTCTACCACTTGAGCCACATCACCACTTCCAGCAATGTCTGAGTAGTTTACTGGAGTTAAGAGTCTCATAGATTTTTCTGCCTGGGCTGGCTTCAAACTGCAATCCTCAGATCTCAGCCTCCTGAGTGGCTGGGAATACTTGTGTGAGCCACCAGCACCTGGTGTGTTTATATTTAGAATTGGAAATTCCAGATCATTCTTTCTGGTCCAAGGCCTATGCAAGTCAAGAGACAAGAATTTGTAAAAGCGTTCTTTATCATTTTAGAAGAGGCTTGACTACTTCAAGTCCTGCCAGCTATATAAGCCATAAATTTATCAATCCTATGATATCAAAATAGACAGCTCTGCTCAGCCCCTGACCTTTTCCTATCAGTATGCCAGTCTTGAGTCTAGCACGATATTATCTACAGCCCAGCTATGTCAGGTTTTAATTATGCAATATCTTAAACTTCTTCCATCTAAGCAATGGTGAGTTGATACTGTGATTAGAACATGACACTTCGAAGAAGACTGTTGTGAATAGTGAAAACCCAACACTTTCTTGTTTGTGAAGTCAAGTACACAGGTGGCTTAGAGGATCACATATTATAAATAATCACCAAGAGTACAGGGAAACAAGAGATTCACTTGAAGAATCAGACACAATTTATCATAGTTGTTTTGTAGAGGCTGGGACAAATCTTGCTTACTTGTGAAAGATTTTATTTTAATGTAAGCTCTTGATATTTTTAATTTTGATAGCAATGACATATTCATATGAATAAACTTGTTGAAATATCTTTCTACTGACTACTTTTTACTCAATACTGGAAATTTTGTTATATATATTCACTTTGTTTACTGTCTGCCTTTACCACTATATGTAAAATTTAACAGAGTAGGAATTTTTGTCTATTAACCAGTTAACTTCAGTACCTGCCACCATGTCTTAAACAGAGAAGCATCTACTAAGTAGAAACTCAATAAGTATTGTGACTGTACATTTCTTTGTCCTAGTGTAACATTCTTCAGCCATTAAAAATGTGAAGATTGGTGATTACTAAAATCCTTTGTATACATTCTTGTAGCAATTACAATTGTAACTTCCCAATTTCATTTGTTTTGCATTCCTGACACCTGTAGATTAACAAGATCCTACAGAAATGAAGAGACGGAGAGATATAAAAGATGCTGCATCTCAGCACTTACTCTCAGAAACAGAAGAGGAAAAAACTAAGAAAGCAAGAATTTTAAAATGCCACTATATTAACCATCAGAAGACATCAGAGATTTTTTCCAGAGACCTGCAAATCTACATGGGTGCCAAGTATCAAATATAAAAAATATGTTATATAAGTACCATCATTCATTTTGCTTTATTTGTTCTTTTTAATTTTCTGAATATTTGGCCATTAAATGCTTTTTTCCCAAGTGACTGGTTAATAAAAAGCTACCTGTACTCATTTAGGGGACATCTGACAAGAATGCCAAAATGACAACATTAGGGACCACTATGAAAGACAAAGAATAATCACTTTTGGAATAGTCCGAAGGTCCTGAGGTCTAAGATAACAGAATCTGATTTTAAAGAAGTCAAAAAAGAGAATCATTTGTAATTAGAAAAGAATATGGACAAAGTCAGAGGAGTAAGAAGCCTGGTGAAATCAAGAGCAGAGTGAACCAGTTTTCACCAAGAGATAATCCTTAAGCTAGACTCTGCCAGCAGACTTGCCTTACTTTTTTTTCCTATTTTTTTCTGTCTCTTTCTTCCTTTTTTATTTTGGCTATACTGGGGTTTGACTTAGGAATTAGCACTTGCAAGGTCGGTGCTCTACCATTTGATGCTCACTCCCCCCAGCTTTTTTGTCTTTCATTATTTTTTAAATAGAGTCTCAGATTAGCCTGGACCACAATCTTCCTAAGCAGGTCTTTCCACATAAATGAAATGACAGGGTAGCCAAGATGACTGACACATGGCACCGCGCCCAGCTTCTTCTTGGTTAAAATAGTTTTGCTAACTTGCTATTCAGACTGGCCTCAAAGTATGATGCCCCCCTCTTAACTTTCTCAGTAGCTAGGCTTGCTTACAGGCGAGAGCGACTATGCCAGGCTCAGACTTGCCTTCTTACTCCAGAATTAGATTCTGTCTGAGGAAGAGTCAGAGGATACACCAGAAGTCCACAACAATGCTTCCATCAGAAAACAAAAGCAAAAAACTCTGAAGTTTAACCCGAGTTCTGATGTGTATGTGGGATAGCAATTTTTTCCCTTGCAAATCTTGATTATTTCTGAGCGTCTTGATCCAATGAGTCAAATGAGTTCATGGCCCATGAGCAAACTGGTCTCAGAAGCTCTTCCAGGTTTACAGTGCTTATATAGACCCTGGAAACTACCCATTAAAAGACAAGTAGCCACTGACTAGATCATTGTTCAAATGTAGATAAAATACTGCAATTAATGAGTTTTGGGATCCAATCCAAATTTTCTCTGGACTAAAAATCTTTTTGATCAAATACAACTTAAGATCATGAGCCATCTGCCAGGACTTTTAAAACTTTTTTTTTTTGCTGACACCAATATTTAATTATACTTTTATTGTAATAGGTTCAAAAATAAAACATAGTTGGGCTATAGACAGAAAGGGAAAAAATAATGAGATGAGAACACAAAGGGCATTTCTTACAATTAGTTAACTCACTCCATTTTTAGCATCTAAGTATCTTAAAGCCAATAGAATATTCATAGAAGTCACATGAACTTGCCTGGAGGAGTTGTTGTAGTAGATCCATGTACTATATCAATATCAGTATCTTTTCAAAATGTTTGAAAGATACTTTTGGAAGGCATCGTCTATAGACATTAACTGCTTATATGATGACAGAAGAAACGTCATCTTTGTTCCCATTAAGTCATTATTATTAATGGACTAGTTGTTTGGGGTGAGGGGGAGATATTATGGTGGACACTACAGCTGGCGATCAAGTCTAAATTCCATGCCAACAAAATCGCTTGCATAAGAAAGACATGTGTGGATGATATTCAGCCTTCTGGGGCCACCAATTTGTCACTCCCGTTAGCAGAGTCCATTCCCCTCTCCTCATCACAGTAAACTCAAATAGCTTTGGTACTCTTGACATCTTACAGATCCCAAACAATCATTTCACACAATCAGAAACACTAGAGAAATGTCAGGCCAAGAGAGTATGAAATCTTCCCCACTATCTGCCTATGAATCTCAGGCCTGTTGCTGCTAACAGAACTCCAGCCTCTGCAGAGGCTTATTAGCACCATCCAGGCACCATCCTCAACACCCGTTGGCAAGAAAGCATCACCAATAACAAGTTCCTGGAATGTGGCCAGTCCCTGGCAGCTGAGCTCAGCTGGCTATAACCCAGCTCTGCAGGGTGTCTGAACATGTCAGCATGAAGGAAAGTACCAGAGTAGCTGAACACTCCGAATTATGAGCTGAAGAGAGGTGACCATAGGCTGAAAAATCCCCCTAGAGATTAGCCAAAGAACTTCAGGCAACAACTGCTGTATGTCAACTGTTGGAAAATAAGCGAAATAGACATATCTATCGAGTTTTATGCAGCATGGCAGCAAGAAATGGCACCTTTGGGGCTGAACCACAAGCAACCTGGGATTGCAGATAAGAGCTGGTATTCACTGCCCTTTCCAGTTTTCACACTGCTGTGCCCATATATCTTAATAGATCACAAATGTTTACTCCTAACCAGGTCTTGTTATTTTCTTCCACAAAATAACACACCTCTTTACTCACTCAGGAATAATCAAGTGATATATTAACTCATACTGTCTAAATCAGCTAGCTTTATACACATCATTGAAAATCAAGAACATTTGCTTGAAACCTAGGAAGTGAACCATAAAATTCCAGTCATCTCTTCTGCTTGTTCGGTCTTTATGTGCACCTCCAATGTGAATTCCCAAACTACTAATTTGTCAGGATGTTATTTAAGTTATTAACTTATGCATATGGGAGATTATATTTCACACAAAACTCTTACCATAGTTTATAAAAACAATCCCTGCTAATTATCCAAGAACTTTGAAGAGCACAATGCTTTCAAAGGCATTAAAAGGCAAGTTTTCAAGCACAGGTTGGGTGACCATCTGTCAGGTAAAGATCTACATTGGATGAAGATTGGGAAGTGGAGGATGAAGCAATGATCTTTCCAGTTTCCTCCAAAAATTCTTAACTGATACCATACAGCCAAGAAACAAAATAAGACGGTAGACACAATACATGCCTGGTCTCAAATCAATGTAATACATGTAAGTTTCATTTATTTTAGGCAAATAATTAACTGACTTGCATATTTAAAATGGTTTTAAATTGTACTATATATAACTTACAGCCTCTTGAAAGTGAACTTTTAAATTATCATGACATGTAAAGCATATGATGTTTAATGTTTAAATATATAATGTTTAACGTACTGTTACCCAGATGAGATAGTAGGTTAGGTGTATATGGCAAAATAACAAGGATTGTACAAGTGACTTTAGCTCAACTTTGAGATGTATGGTGAGATTTTATAAAGCTCATTTATCAATAAGTGTTATACTAATCACTCTGCATCTATCTATTTTACTCCTTGAAACAACACTGGGATGGCTGTTACGACACATAGAGATTCAGCATTTTGCTCAGGGTCACTCAGCTGATGAGTAGCAAAGCAAAGACTTGAACCTGATCTAGATGATTTCTGCCTCTCACCTAGTGTTCATTAGGTTTCCTTTCACTTCCTTGTTTCCTACTTGTAGATAACCCTGAAATTGCTTGTGCTGCTGGAGTTTCTTTTTTTTTTTTTATTGTGAAAATACCGTTCAGAGGGTTACAATTACATGGGCAAGGTAATGAGTACATTTCTTATCAAGCATTGTTGCCTCCTCCTTGGTTTCCCCTTACCATCACCCCCCAATCCCCCCACCCCACCCCCACCCCCAGCTAAAGCTGTAAAGTTCGTTTTACGACATAACAATTTGTACACCTCATTGTTACAATGGGCCCACCTGTATCCATATTTGAACAATTTGTTATTTCCCTTCCACTCCCCAAATTATACCAACATCAAATACAGTGAAAGCAGGGGTAATACTGTGGGGGAAGGACATACAAAGCAACAAAGAAATCATCTTATAAATATATTAGAAACAATAGCAAGAAAGAAAAAATATTTGAATACTTATCTTGGGGTTCATTTCACCTAACATCAACTTATCTGACCTTTTCTGCTTGTCTCAGACATATACTAGTTATTGCAAATAAGGAAAACCATGGGACCTATGTTTCTTTGGGCCTGGCTTACTTCACTTAATATAATTTTTTCCAAGTCTTTCCATTTCCTAACAAATGGGGCAATGTCATTCTTTCTGATGGAGACATAGAATTCCATTGTGTATATATACCACATTTTCTTGATCCATTCATCTACTGAGGGGCATCTGGGTCCTCAAAAGACTCCACATAGAACTCCCCTATGACCCAGAAGTTCCACTTTTGGGCATTTACCCAAATGATCACAAACAAGACCATACTAAAGCTACCAGCACAACTATGTTTATTGCAACATTATTTACCATAGCTAAGATATGGAACCAACCCAGATGCTGGAGTTTCTACTATCAACATGGGATGGGGTTGTTTGAGGCCTGCTTGGAAGATTAAGGAAAATTAGCTTAAAAATGTAAACTGAAGAAAGTTGGCTGGGCACTGAAAAATAAGAATATGCAGGAACCTACGAATGTAAATGGGCTCAGTATTTCCAAAATCTGGCTGACACCATGGAATGAGAGTTATAAACTTTTCCTGCCCTTTGACCCAGTAATTTTAGTCTGTGGAATATACCCCAAGGAAATAACAAAAACAAAAAGGCTATTCAGAGGCTATTTGTATTAATGAAAACCTAGAGAACAATACAGCAACAACTAATTCTCAATTATAGGACAATGACAAAGTAAACTAAGCTAGGTGTAAAAAGAAAAAGAAAAAACTTTAATCTCATAACAGGCAAATGTAGAATGGAATTTTCACTATTTTTTGAGCTGTTCTAATTCTACCATAGAAATGACCTCAATCAAGGACTTTCTTCATTTAAAACTCTTCTAATTTCCCTATAATCAAATTTTATGTTGCTCTTTTGTACCAGGACATTTACGTTAATTTAATGCATTAGCAATTAGCACTGGCAAATAGCAAACCCACATACAGAAGGTTAAATTACAAGTATTTTTAAATCAAATAGGAATGTGGTAGTCATCAACCTTAAGCTAACAAATTTGAAATTTACTTTTTTCATAAATTGCATAAATATTCAACCAGATTCTATCCAATATGGAGGTAAGAGCATAAATCAGAACTTAAATTCTCTGAAGATCCTCTATTTTAATATAAGCTAGCAAATAAACCACTAGTGAACTAGCTCAAAATATCAGAGGAAAAAGCACATAACTTTTTACCAAGGTCAACTGTTCTTCAGGGACAAATATAATGTCCTTTTTATTAGCAATTCGAAATAACAATTAAATAACACTTTGTTGAAGTTTTTAATATAAGAACTGAGAAAACAATTATTAACTATAGTTATAAAACTACAAGAAGAAAGTGCTGAGCCCCTGAAATGTAGTCATTTTCTCCTCTGTTCTCTTCAGTCACATGTGAGGGGGTTGTAATCTTCAAGTGTAAAAGCTTACCAAGGAAGCGAAGGACCAGAATAACAAGAATACTACTCAGCCTTATAATGAGAGCAAGCTTAAAAAAAGATGAAGTAATTATTTTCAATTATAGCACATTCTCTGAAACACAAAAAATATCTCCCATTACATTTTGTGTGAGAATAGCTCTTTGATCCTAATCGAACAGCTATTCACATAATTCTTGTCTTTTCAGGGAGAATAGCAATCAGTACTCAAAAAGGAGGGTATAAGTCATATGAGCGATGAAATCTTACTTTCTCGTCATCTTCAGTAAATGGAGCACCTTCAGGAATCTTATTTATAGCCTGGGCCACACCGATAATCTCCCCATCACTGCTTCGGATAGGCATGCACAATAGTGATTTTGTCTTGTATCCGGTGAGCTTGTCAATTTCATCATTAAATCTTCGATCCTAAAAATAAGAGAGAAAGCATTCACTGCTAGCACACTGTCATCAGGGAGGAGAGTGGAATGTAACTGTCTGAAACCTATCACTGTGAACTTTCCCTAGTGATAATCTCAAAAATGAATTTCACTTCATGTTCAATTCACTAGTGGAACATAAATGATAATGTCATTACATATCAAAGTTGGGGACAGGGCAAGTATTCTAAGGGAATTCACAGTGGGTTAATTTTAAAATACGTTTTTATAAAGACAAATGGAGATAAAATATCATGTGAGAAAGTGATGTGTTAAAATGTGACACATTATGAAAAGTATTAAGAAAAATGACTCTGATTTAAATGATCTCCTTAAAAAAAAAAGAAACTCTGAGTTCAAGCAGGGTGGTAAACAGCTGTAATCCCAGCAATTAAGAGGATGAGAAAGGAAGATAGAGTTCAAGGATCACCTAAGCTATATCACAAACCATTTTCTAAAGCCAACTCTGAGTCCATAGTGGTATTTCAAACACATCCAAAAATGGAGTGAATCAAGAGGAGTTGAAAGGATTGTCTAGAGAATGCCACCTAAAAATTAAAGAATAAATGATTATATTATATAATATCTATTTGTAACTATCAATAGTATCTCTGGGGCTAAAGGCTAGTATTCACATAGTCTTCAAGTAACACTCCAGGATTCCTTAGTAATTACACTGGTAACAAGTGTCTTTGTAATGAAGAGCTCCTGACAGGTGGCTCTTTAAATAAGTAATCAAGCTTAGCATGACCATTTATGAGACAAAATAACACTATTGCTTCCCCATATATCTTAGGAGGGGCACAGAACCATCAAGAATATAGAATATTCTTATCAAATTTGTAACATGACTCATATCACTCAGGAAAATAAAATTAACAGACATGCATGTTAGTGGTCATTCTACCAGAAGCCTAACATGGGCTTTTCAAAGCTGTCAAGATTGTGAAAAGGTACAAAACTAAAATTAAAGCTAAGGAAATACATGGGATCTGTGCTGGTTTTAATGAAGGTTTAAGAGGCCTGAAATGCAAATGTCATATGTGACTCTTCCCTGGAAATTTCAAACATTCCACAAAAGCTATTTTGGGAGAAACAATTGGATAAGGTTGAACATAAACTCAAAGTGAGAACTTTTCTAGAGTACTGTTGTGGTTACATAGGAAAATAATCTGATTTCTAAGATATACCTGCTATACTGGTCTGGGATGAAATGTAATACTTTCAAATTATGTAAAGAAAGAAAAATACAAATAACAATGACAGAAAACAACATGAAAGAAAAGGGGGAGGGGAGAGGAGAGAGAAAAAAAGAAAAATAAACCAACCATGAAAGATTGGCTCCTTCCAAAAAACAAAAACAAAAACAAAAACAGCAGAGGCTAAGAGTCCTCCAACAAAAATGAGAAACTGGATGAACACTTGGTTTGCTCTTTCAAGCCAGGAGCTACAACAAGACTTTTCCCTAAGGCCTTTTATGCCCTCTACAACCATCTGTCTGTTCAAGATGGATTAAAATGAAAAAAAAAATAAAAAAAAGCAGTACTACCTACTGCCGTCCCAGAGCTCTGATCCCACGGTGAAGGGTGTTAGCTATGGACAAGGGAATAGCCTCAAGACAATTCAAACTTACACTGTCATCACTGTGTTCCTCAGAGGACTGGTATTATTGGCACCTGCTGTCCCATTAAATACATGGCTGCTCCAATATCAGAAGAACAAGAGTTCTTAACACCATGATTAAGACTGAGTTCTAATCTGGGGTCCCAAGTAGATCAGGAGGAATGATTTTGAAAGGAGCATGTAAGTCTGGGAAGGTGGCTCAGTGGTAGAGTGCTTGCCTTGCATGCATGAGGCCCTGGGTTCGATTCCTCAGCACCACATAAGCAAAAAATAAAAAGCCAGAAGTGGCGCTGTGGCTCAAGTGGTAGAGCGCTAACCTTGAGCTGAAGAGCTGAGGGACAGTGCCCAGGCCCAGAGTTCAGGCCCCATGACCGGACTCAAAAAGAAGAAAGAAAGACAGAAAGAAAGAAAGAAAGGAAGGAAGAAAGAAAGGAAGGAAGGAAGGAAGGAAGGAAGGAGCATGTAAAGGTCCTAAAGTAGAAAAACACTTGGTAAATTCCAAAAAGTTCCAGGTCAATGTGGTAGAATATAGGAAGCCACTAAGGACCACTTTGGGCCAGGCTACTTCACCTACTGGATTGAGAAGATGCTGCTTTTACTTCCTGCTCTCTCCTCACAGCCTGACATATTTTAAAAAACTAATATAAAAAGTGTATCTCTTGACCATATACATAGAAAATCATCTCTATGTACATGCCAAAGAGTTAAAGATAGGTCCTTAGCAACTTTTTATTAGCATGTAAAAAACTTATCTTCACGTAGTACAAAAGGATTTCAACTCATCAGTTCATGAGTACAATGCATCTTAATCAATGTCCCTCCTTTTATAATTCTCCCCCATCTCTCCTGACTCCATTCATCCTCTCAGCTTTCCTAGTTTTGGTAATGAAGAACAAAGGGAATGATGAATAAATTCATAAGATTTGCAAAAGTTTAGAAAGTTTTTAATTTTTTAAAACTCTCTCCTATGCCCAGTTGATATCATGTATTAATGGCAACGTGTTTTAGGAAACTTTAAAACTAGAAAATGTGAATATCTCACATTACTATTTTTTAAATACTAGGAAGAAGAGCTTGAAACAATTTAAATATAGAAGCGTTCCATTTAGGGAAGAGCTCTATCAAAATATACAACTCTTAAAATGTATCAATATATTATAAATTCTAAACTGAGACAAGTCTCAAATTGGTTTATATTTCCCTAAAGCAGTCTGTTTACAATTATTATAAAGGTGTGACAATTGTTATTTTTCCACTATGACAACCTGTAAAGTGTGAAGGTACTCTATATAAACTAAACATTTTTAAGTTAAATATTACATAATAAAAATATATTCTACTCATGAATTAAAGTATATGATGAAAATATAGTACAATGTTGAAAGTGGTGCAGTGGCTCAAGTGGTAGAGTGCTCGAGTGGTAGAGCTGAAGAGCTCAGAGACAGTGCCCAAGCCCAGAGTTCAAGCCCCAGGATCGACCAAGAAAAAAAAAAAAAAATATATATATATATATATATATGTATATATATATATAGTACAATGTTAAGATTTCATAAACATAGATAGCCTGTTCTTATCTAATTGTTTGAAACATTTTTAAAAATTAATAACATTTTTAAATTAAGAACTTTGTGGAAGATGTCACAGGATTGGAATAGGAGCTACTGGGTTGGATAGTTCAGTGAGTGGTTCAGATAAGGCATGAGGATTATCTAGGTTAGGGAAAGAGCAGCAGAGCTTTAAGAGATACAGACAGATGCATTACATGCTGCATCTATAGTACCTCTTGATGGATTGCTTGGGGAGGGAATAAAAAGAGAATGAGCCCAGGTTTTAACTTTAAAACTGTACAAATAGAAGAACATACAAAGAAACAAAAAATCACATAGTATGATAAAAACAACAGCAACAAAAATAAAACCTCTTGTGTCCCTATCTTGGGGTTCATTTCCCTTAGCATCATCTTATATGGTCATATGTATATAACTTTTGACCTTTTCTGGTTATCTGGTAAGATTATCCTAGACACATACTAGTTATTACAAATAAGGGAAACCATGGGACTTATGTTTCTTTAGGTCTGGCTTACTTCACTTAATGTAATTCTTTCTCCATGGTATAACCCTTGTTGTTACTGTATTTGATTCCAGTGATCTCCATCTTGTATATACATTTTTTTTCTAATTTGGGGAGGGAAAAGGAAATAACAAAATGCTGAAACAAGGATACAGGTTGACCCATAGTAACAATGAGATGTACAAGACACTATGTTGAAAATGAACTTTACAATTTGATGGGGGGAGGGAGGAGTTGAGGAGGGAGAGAGAGAAGAATGGTAGGGGAAAAACAAAGGAGGGGATAACAATACTTGATAGGAATGTACTCATTACCTTACTCATGTAACTGTAACCCCTCTGTACAGTATCATTACAATAAAAAATATATTTTAAAAAACTAGAAATAAACATGCTATAAAGCAAAGAAGATTGATAAAGTGGTTCTTCAGCAAGACTACATGATAAGGACATTTTCAAAGTGAATGATACCTAAATTCTAATCCCTTCCTAATGGAATCACTTAATATTAGGTATTATTACTTTTTAAATCTCCTATAACATTCTTACATGAGAACCATTGACTTGAATCATATAATCACTAGTGAATTGATTACAATGTATCAATGGGGAAAACCTTAAAATGGGAGAGAATAGCCAGGCGCTAGTGGCTCATGCCTATAATCCTAGGTACCCAGGCGGCTAAAATCTGAGGATCGAGGTTCAAATCCAACCTGGGCAGTAAAGTCCTTGAGACTCTTTCTCCAATTAATCAAAAAAAAAAAAAAGAGTGAAGGTGTGGCTCAAATGGCAAAGTGCCAACTTTGACAAAAAAAAAAGCTAAGTAAAGTGCCTAGGCCCTGAGTTAAGACCCAGTATTGGCACATGCGAGAGTGTATGCATGCACACGTGCACACGCACACATGCAGAAAGAACAAGCAGAGTGTTGCATATTCTGGTGGCTACACATCAGAGGAGTAGACTGTGTTGGGCTGGACTTGAAATTTCACTCTGGGATAGGCATGGCCTGTCTGCTCTGAGGAGTGAAACCATCTGCATCTCTACAAACAGTTCTTTCCATCAAAATCCAACGTGGAGTAGACCAACCACCAAGTCTATGGGATAACCATTGCCAAAGTACTCAAAGACATATGTGAACAGTGGATACTGGAATGCATCAGCATGACAATGAATGACAAAACAGTGTTATAATCCCTCCCTTCCATCCAACTAATTCTCTAACCCAAGAGATAAACTTGAAATTTGAGGAGAAAAAAAATGATCACATTGATTTGTGTGAAAAGTATTGAACTTCCAATTTATAAAATAGAAAAATCTATTTCATATACTTAATATCCTTAAGTTATTGTACAAAAGGATCTCAAATCAGCCTGCCAGTTTGTATATACAATGCACCTTTCATCATTCTCTCCCATCTCCCCCAACAACACTCATCCCTCAATTCATTAAAAAAATAATAGATGCTGAGACATGTTTTATCCATATTTTGACTATACTGCTTACAGGATAATTCTCAAAAATTTACTAAAACTTGGTATCATCAAGTTAATCTCATCTAGTAGAAGCTAGAGAAGCTGGTACAACTGTATGCTTTCCTACAAATAGTAAAACTTAGGTTAATCTTCCAACTTAAAAACACTGAGAAACTAAGCCCAAATTTGAATCATAGATTGATTTTAGGACAAAAAATTATATTAAGTGAAGTAAGCCAGGCCCAAAGAAACATAGGTCCCATGGTTTCCCTTATTTGTAATATCTAGTAGATGTATGAGTCAAGCGGAAAAGGTCAGATAATGTGATGTCAGGAAAATGAACACTTAGATATGTATTTTAATGTTTTTTTCTTTCATGCATGTGTTTCTCATGCATTTATAAGATTATCTCTTTGTTGCTTTGTATGTCCCTCCCCCACAGTATAACCCCTGCTTTCACTATATTTGATGTCAGTATAACTTGTGGAGGAGATGGGGAAAAACCAGTTGTTTAAGGATACAGGTGGACCTGTTGCAACAATGAGAAGTACAAGTTGTCATGTCCAAAACAAGCTTTACAATGTCTGTGCGGGGGGGGGGGGAGAGGGAAAGGGGGGGGAAGGAGAAGGATTGGGATTGGGGGGGAGGGGGGAGGCTGGGAAGGGATGTGAAGGGTAAACAAAGGAGGAGGCTGCAATGCTTGGTAAGAAATGTACGCATTATCCTGCCCATGTAATTGTAACTCCTCTGTACAGTATGTTCACAAATAAAATTAAATTAAATTAAAAAAAAAAGTTTCAGGAATCCTCCGTATTCTTGACAGTGCAGTCTGGGTGAGTGATGGATGGCAGGTGAACTGAGGCTGAGGTGGAGGATGTGGTCACTGTGAGCGTTTTGAGGTTTAGTTGATCATGAAGCCATTCACACAGTGGAGATGCCAGGAATAGAAAGAGAGAAGGAGAGAGACAGAGAGAAGAGACAGAGAGAAAATTTTTGAGTAAAAGAACTTGGAACCCTAAATAAAAATTAATTGGATAATGGTGAAAAGTTTGCGTGATAGCTTCTACACTGAGAATCCCCAGAAGTTTGCCACATTCCCTAGCAAAGCTTCTCAAAGGGCTAGGTAGGAAGGAAATGAGGCCAACAAGAAAGCCGTCCTAAGCCCCACAGCTTTGGGCTTATTTGTTTCTAAAAATGGAAAGTTGAATAGGAAAATAACAAATATCTGTAGGTCTATAATAAAATATCACAAGGAGAATGGTGCTCACTATTCACCTCCCTTAGGACAAAAAGAATAAAAAATTATCTACAACAGGAGAGACTTCTAATAAATTAAGGTAAGGGCTTCTTTAAAAAGATAGTTAAAAATCTGGAATGAGTTTCTTATGATTGTGGTATACTCTTCTTGCTTCAAGTATTTTTATGTCATAATATTTTTCCTATCAGATATTTTAAGTATAACCACTCTTAAGAAGTGCAAAGCTCTTCTAACTGTCTTTGGGCAGACCTAATTTTTTACATGTGATACTCAGCTATGATTTTTAACATTTAAAAAGACAAAGCAATTTTTACTTTGCAGGGAAAAAAACTGAATTGTGTCCATAACTAAAGAACTAATTTGATTTCTGCTTCCCATCCAGGACCTTGGAATTGGTGCCTTTATCTACAAGTCTCTAAGTTAAATATGGTACCACGTACCACACTTATAAAATGGGTGCCGAGTTGGGAAGGTGGCTCAGTGGTAGAGTACTTGCCTTGCATGCATGAGGCCCTGGGTTCAATTCCTCAGCACCACATAACAGAAAAAGCCAGAAGTGGCACTGTGGCTCAAGTGGTAAAGCACTTGCCTTGAGCTGAAGAGCTGAGAGACAGCACCCAGGCCGAGTTTAGGCCCTATGACTGACCCCCCCCAAAAAAAAAAGAAAGAAAGAAAATGGGTACCTATCTTCAAGATGCACTCAAGCTATACAAAACCAGCCTCTGTGCTCTGAGATTTTTCTATTTATGAGAAAATTTATCGTGCCTGAGGATTCATGGCAGCCCCTAACATATTTTAAAGGTACATAAGTAGCTTAAAAGCAAAAAAAAAAATCCATTTCTTCTTTCCATTTTCTCAGAAAAAAAAAAAACATGCAAGGCTATCCATAGCAAAGCCAGACTTAGAAATCTTAGCCAGGTCTCAGACTCATGGCAAAGATTGTTGATTTAAAATCTCTGTTGTCCTCTTTATATTAAAGAGTATAGTTTATCCCCAACACTTTATAGTAAAAATTTTCCATATTCATGATTAAGCCAAAAACTAGTATTGATCATCATTTTCCCTGGTAAAGGATGACTCTCTCCTGTAGGCTACTTTTATTTACTGAATTTTAACTTTTCTACTTCAAGTTAGAAAAAAAAAAAACCAGAAACTTAGGTCCTTTATAGTCATGTTGTTCAAACCTACAAGACTGAAAAGGTTGATAAGATGATAGTTATGTTTTCATAACTATAGCAAATGGATGAGAAAACATTTAGTTATAAAAGTCCCTACAATTCATAATACTTTCAGTTTTAGTTGTATTGGAATTCCTGTGTCCATCAATGACAAAGAAAAGACGATATAAAATATGCATGTATACATGGCATTTCTTTAGTCTGTAGACACTATTATGTATGCATGCCAAAAGAATGGCCATTGGCAACCCTAGAGTGCGTCATAGACCTATAAACCCATGGCTCTACCGTGAGCAGTTAAGTCATAATGGAGGGGAGGAGGGTACTATCAGGGGATCTGACTTCTAGCTATGGTCATGGTTAAGAACCATTGAATTAGTGTTCAGTAAATAAGCCCAAAGGTCACTGATTCTGAATGAAATAAACTGCAAGCCATACTTTAGAATTTTTAAGACAAGTTTTGTTAGCTTTGCATTTTATTCCATTAAGTAGATCCTTCCATTTTCTCTGAACACTAATATACTCAATATCACACTTCCCCCAAAAAAGTTTGGATTCAAAGCTCAATCCTACATTTCATCTACATTATTTCACTATTGCCTTACAGAGTTTTAACACATGGAGGCTAATGGAAATATGATGTATAAAATGAATAATCCACTGAAATTCCAATCAACACATTGTCAAATTCTCTGAGTTTCAAAAGAAAACTTTTTTTATTGTTTCATCAATTAGTAATCCAACTCAAAAAAAAGCATTACCTTAAAGTTATAACTTACCCTTAGACATAATTTCTAGGATTTCTAGAAAATGCTTGGAAGACTGAGCTCTCAAAGTTTTCAATTCTTTAATTGAATTAATTTAAATAATTAATTAAATTAATTTATTTCAATTCTTTTTATTTTGCCTTTCTCAAAATATAAAATAGCTAGAATTATTGTACTGGATTAATAGAAATCTTAAGATTAAATCTCAGAAAAACAAAGATACCACACATAGTAACTAGGTAGCTAATACTTTGGGCTCCCTAATTGGATTCTTGCTGAGATAAAGTACAGAGTGATCATTACTGTTTTTAGTCTATGTGTTGAAAATATCATTACTCAAGTAAACAAAAATCGTCTCTCAATTTTTCCATGAACAACAGGTGAAACTGTAAATTGTATAAAATATCCATTATCTCAATAGATGCAGAAAAAGCATTTGACAAATCCAACACCCCTTTATGATGAAGGCTCTGGAAAAACTAGGAATCCATGGAACATTCCTCAATACAATAAAGGTTGTATATGACAAACCTACAGCCAGCATGATCATGCAGAAAACTAAAGCCATTTCCTCTTAACTCAGGAATGAGACAAGGGTGTCCACTCTCTCTACTTCTCTTCAATTTAGTAGTAGAATGCCTAGCTACAGCAATAAGACAAGATGCAAACATAAAAGGGATCCAAATAGGGAAAGATGAAGTTAAACTCTCCCTCTTCTTAGATGACATGATCTTGTATTTAAAGGATCCCACTCCCAAATTACTCGAGCTGATTGAAAACTTTGGCAAAGTAACAGGGTATAAAATTAACCCTCAAAAATCAATGGCTTTTCTGTATGCCAACAATGAGAAAAGAGTGGATGAAATCAGGAAAGCAACTCCATTTGTAATAGCCCCACAAAAAATAAAATAACTAGAAATTAACTTAACCAAAGAAGTGAAGGACCTCCATGATGAAAACTTTAAAAACCTGAAAAAGTAAATCAAAACAGAACTTAGAAAGTGAAAAAACCTCCCATGTTCCTGGATTGGAAGGATCAACATTGTGAAAATGGCAATACTTCCCAAGGCTATCTACAAATTTAATGCGATACCTATCAATATTCCAACCTCATTCTTCTAGGATATAGAAGAGGCAATCCAAAAACTCATAGGGAAGAATAAAAGATCCCGAATAGCAAAAACCGATCCTTAACAGAAAGAACAATGCTGGAGAAATATCAATACCAAATTTCAAACTCTACTACAAAGCCATAGTAATCAAAAAAGCTTGGTACTGGCACAAGAACAGACCTCAGGACCAATGCAATAGAATTGAAAAGCCAGAAATGAACCCACGGACCTATTGCCATCTAATCTTCAATAAGGGAGCTAAAAAATATAGAATGGAAGAAAGACAGCCTCTTCAGTAAATGGTGCTGGCTAAATTGGTTAATCACTTGTAGAAAACTAAAGCTAGATCCTTATATATCACCCTGCACCAGAATCAACTCCACATGGATCAAAGACCTCGGAGTAAAAGCAGACACCTGAAAACACTAAGGACGGAATAGGACAAACCTTAGGTCTCCTTGGCACAGGCCAAAATTTTCTTAATAGAGACCCAGAAACACAACAAATCAAAGAAAGGTCGGACAAATGGGATTGAATGAAATTGCAGAGCTTCTGCATGATCATAGCTAGAAAGATCAATAGAAAACCCACAAATTGGGAGAAGATCTTCACTGGCCATACAACGAACAAGGTTCTCATATCTAAAATATACATGGAACTCAAAAACTTAAATCCCCCAACAACAAATCCTCAAAGAAACAACTGCCCAATAAATAGGTGGGTGAAAGACTTACAGAGAAACTTCTCCGAAGAGGAAAGAAGGATAGCCAATAGACACATGAAGAAATCCTCAACCTCCCTAGCCATAAAAGAAATGCAAATCAAAACAACACTATAATCAAGAACTCTAATAACAACAGATGCTGGAGGGGATGTGGACAGAAGGGAACCCTACTGCATTGTTGGTGGGAGTGTAAACTTGTTCAACCACATTGGAAAGTAGTACGGAGGTTCCTCAAAAGACTCCACATAGAGCTCCCCTATGACCCAGCAATCCCACTTTTGGGCATTTACCCAAGTGATCACAAACAAGACCATACTAAAGCTACCAGCACAATTATGTTTATTGCAGCATTATTTACCGTAGCTAAGATATGGAACCAACCCAGATGCCCTTCAGTAGATGAATGGATCCAGAAAATGTGGTATATATACACAATGGGATTCTATGCCTCCATCAGAAAGAATGACATTGCACCATTTGTTAGGAAATGGAAAGACTGGAAAAAATTATATTAAGTGAAGTAAGCCAGGCCCAAAGAAACATAGGTCCCATGGTGTCCCTTATTTGCAATAACTAGTATATGTCTGAGACAAGCAGAAACAGTCAGATAAGTTGATGTTAGGCGAAATGAACCCCAAGATAAGGACTCAAATGGTTTTTCTTTCTTGTCATTGTTTCTAACATATTTATAAGATGATTTCTTTGTTGCTTTGTATGTCCCTCCCCAACAGTATAACCCCTGTTTTCACTGTATTTGATGTTGGTATAACTTGTGGAGGGGAAGGGAAAAAAACAAATTGTTTTAACAGGGATACAGGTGGACTCATTGCAACAATGAGATGTACAAGACATTATGTCGAAAAACGAACTTTACAACTTTCACGGGGATGGGAGGAAAGGGCAGGGATGATAAGGGGAAACAAAGGAGGAGGCAACAATGCTTGATAAGAAATGTACTCATTACCTTTCTCATGTAACCCCTCTGTATGGTATTTTCACAATTAAAAAAAACTCATTATTTAAAAAAAAGAGTAGCTTAAAAAAATATTATCCAAGTGTTTTGTGCCAGTCCTGCATTTGAATTCAGGGGCGAGGGCATTGTCACTGAACTTTTTTGCATTCTACCATATAAGCCATGGTTCTACTTTCAGAATTTTGCTGGTTAATTGGAGATAAGAGTCTCACAGGCTTTTTCCCCAGGCTGGCTTCAAACCATGATCCTCATATCTCACATTCCTGAGTAGTCAGGGTTACAGGCATGGGACATTAGCACCAAGCTATTCATGTTTTTGAACCTTCACCCCTGGATAAAACTGAAATGGTGTGATTGGGTTGGAGCAATTTGTACAAACACACAGGCCAGCCCTGGTAAGTGTCCGATGGACATGCTTGCATTCAAAACTTCCATATTGAACTAGTGGTTAACAGACATCATAAAAAAGTTCATGAGGTTTTCAAGCAGTCACTGTTATCAACATGGTGTTTGAGAGATTATCCCTGCTTTATTTAATTTGCAAAGTAAACTTTGTCTGCTGATCCTCCTGCTCTGTTCTTCCTTCATTAGTTGGCACCTTTCTTTTGACTTTGTCATTTTTTTAATCTTACAACAAAAACAAGTACATCTCACAGCAAAACACATAAGAAAATGGAGGTACAACTACACAGTTGAAAACAAAAGGTATATGATGTGATTGAAAGAAAGTGAACAATTCTGTGTTTTAATAGCACAGATAGCACACAACACACACACACACACACACACACACACACGTATGTATATAAGTTGTCATAGTTCAGATATAGTGCAAATAGAATTAAAATGCCATCCATGTTCTTCAATGACTTCAAAAAGACCAGTACCTGAAAAGAGGGCTATGAAAAGTATCAGTTAGCCAGAAGGAACCTTTCTTCCTGTCATTGTGGGACCATCCAGTATGCAGTAAATCAGGAAAATGAGGCTGTCAGATAGAACCAGAAAGGCAAAGACATCTGCAGATATGGATTGGGAGGTCTAGTCAAAAGCTAAACAAAAAACCAGACACCAAATAATGCAGAGAAAGCCAAGGTCAAAACAATATCGCCAAAAAGTTAGGTCAAGGCTCAGAGTACAGGTGAAACTGTGCACTCAGGAGATTTGGTCCTAGTTGTTCATTAAAACCCAACAAGGCTATGGAAAATAAATGCTTCAATGAACATGGTTGTGCTGAGATTCAGTGTGGTCTTGTTTGTGTTCTATTGGACTCAATGGACAAATGGATCAAGAAACTGTTGGTATATACACAATAGAATTCTATTCATCCATCAGATAGAATGATATTGTACCATTTGTAAGGAAATAGAAAGACTTGGAAAAAATTATGTTAAGCGAAGTAAGCCAGACCTAGAGAAACATAGTTTTCCTCATTTGTGGCAGCTAGAATGTGGCTATAAATCTACAAGTAAAAACATTGGATGGTAAATCTTTCTATCTGCTATAGATAGATAATATATAGATATAATACACAATAGATATATAGATATAAATATCTATAATATATATAGTTACATATTATATATAACTATAATAATATATAGATGATAGACAGATAACTAGCTAGCTACCTAGATAGATATATTGTGACATGATTAATTATACAGGACTTTAGGTGTTCATATAAACCAAAGGAGGATAGTCTTAGACATAATACCTATGTGCATCTGATCACATAAAATAATATTCATCAAAATGAACTCCAGGAAATGGAAATAAGAGTTTTTTTCTTTGTTGCTGTTTTTATTGTTTTTCTTTTTCTCTTCATTCATTCATCTGTCTTTGGAAGAGTAATGACAGGCACAGAAATGGGGGGACAAACAGTGAACAACTGTAGCAGTGGTACTCACTAGACACTGTTGAAAATGAACTGTACTACTTGTGGGCAGGAGGGAAAAACTGCAAGAGCGTGAGGAAAGGGGTGATATCATGCAAAAAGAAATGTACTCTTCACCTAACTTGTATAACTGCAACCCCTCCATACATCACCTTTATTATAATAATAAAAACTAAATTAAAAAGAATGTAACAAGGGCCACCACCAACAGCATTCTCTAAACTCTTTCTGCTGTGCCCAATTGAGACTAGCTGAAAAATGCCCCAAAATTCAGCTTCTCACCTTTCCCCCACATTTATGTTAAATTATCATAATTTCTCAAACTTTAGTGTATATTATATATCTAATTACACATTAAATTAGGTTTATTGTTAGTATGTAGAAGTTGTTTCTGCTCTTTGGCAAAAAGCAAACACTGAATAGTAATTTCTTTAGGACTAGAAATGTGGCTCAGGTAGAAGAAAGAGACACTACCTAGCAAGCCACAATGCCCTGACTTCAAACACAGTTCCTCTAAAAGAATAAGAAAATTCTTTAAAGCCTGATTTTCAAATTTTTAAGACATTTCAAGGACAATTTAAAGTTAAAAATGTTTTTACATGGCTTAAATCATTCTTACAATTCTTTCTTCAGAGAACATAAGAACACAATGACCACTTGATGTTGAAGTGCATTTCAAAGAAACAAAATAAAAATAGTAGAAGCATTCTAAAATAGAAGAACTGACCAAATGGAAAGTTGCATATCTATGCATACATATACATATTATTTGTGTGTATACATATACATATACATGTATATATGCATCTAAACATGCACATTATATAGAGTTGAAAGTAAAAATAAACTTAAGTAAATAAACATATTGCTAACAAAATGTTAAATCCTTAAAATATATATCTCTTACAAATCAGCCAGAAGAAATGAATGAGTAACAAAAAGAAATTAACAAAAAAATGATAGTCTGGCTTTAAATATATGAGAATTGCAAAGGTACACTAATTATGATTTTTCTCAATAAAGTTTACAAAAATTTAAATGTAAGCCATCATTATTCTGTTTTATTGCAAATTTTAAAGAATGTCAACATTTATACTTTGTTGGTGATCATGCAAAACAGTGTAATATATGTGGAGACTAATTTGGTTGTTAGTGACAGGACAGGACAAAAGTTTCAAAAGTATCTTCTAAAAGGAGAAGTCAATATACCAGTAATGCAGATCAACTATATAAGACAGCTGTCAAGATGTAACATAAATATGATGTCAGCAGTCACATACACATGAAAAATAAAGAACACTGCACTCTGTATTGTAGCAGAATATAAATGGGTCTAAGAAAGTCTCCGTTTGAATGGCTCTTTTACTTTTTTAGGTTGTTATCTTCCTTGTAATAAAAATCTTTATCATTAAATTGCTACATAGAATGCCAAAGGAATTTGATAATGTTGCCTGAAAATCAGAGAAGAAAGAGCCGAGCCAAGGTGCTGTACTCAAACAATGTTCTAGTATGTGATCTTCCACTCAGAGTCACCCTCTTCACATTCAGGTTCTAAATAACACAACCTCTAATGTAGCACAGCTACTAAAAACCAGGAGTAGTCTGATATGGCTCAGTTAACAGTGTTCCCCATAAGCTTGACCAACAGATTTAAGTTTGGGTGACAAACAAGTCTCCAGTCACAGCAGTGTGTCCAATCACTGTAAGTCCAGGTTTAAAAATAAGAATGACCACCTTGTATTGGAAAAAGGACTTGGAAACACCACGACATTATTTTCCACCAACTTCCAGGAGAATCCCTAGGGCTATCCGGTCCCAGATTAATTCCCTTCCCTCTGTAATTCCCTGCATTCGCTTTCTTCCCTATCCTCATGTTCATCACGGGTAAAAGGTCACAGCAGAAGAACAAGATCATCAAAATGAACATTGAATAAGCAAGAAATGACCAGTGAAATGTCTTCTGTTATAAGAATGCCACCACTCACCAGAAACATTCAGTCTGCATGCAGAACCCTGTAAAAATGGAGAAATGGTCCAGTATCAGTGGCTTACATCTCTAATCTGAGCTACTGAGGACCCTGTGATCTAAGAATCATGGTTTGAGGAGCCGGATCAAGAAAGCCTGTGAGGTGGCTGGGAAGGTAGCTCAGTAGTAGAGCACTTGCCTTGCATGCATGAGGCCCTGGGCTCGATTCCTCAGCACCACATAAGCAGGGGGGGAAAAAGCCGGAAGTGGCGCTGTGGCTCAAGTGGTAGAGTGCTAGCCTTGAGCTGAAGAGCTGAGGGACGGCGCCTAGGCCCAGAGTTCAGGCCCCACGACTGAACCCCCAAAAATTTTTTTAAAAAGCCTCTAAGATGCTTATTTCCAATTAACCACTAAAAACAGAAATGGAGTCGTTGCTCAAACGGTAGCTTGCTAGGGTGGAGTGAAAAGCCTAAGGCTAGCTGCTCTTGAGATCAAGCTCCCATACCAGCACAGAAAAAAAATTGACTAAGGGTTATATAAACCATATTTATATATACAAGGGTTTGGGAAGGGCAGAAAAATAGGTAGGTTGGGCCTTTGACTGACTTGGATGTCCAAACTTGTTTTAGTTAAGACTTTTAAAATCATTCTCTTGAATAATTATGTCTTACGTTAAAAAAAAAAGAAAAGGTGATCAATTGTCAGATTTTGCACACCAATATAAATGTACCCAAACATAGGGGAAAAACAGAGAAAACAATTAGATAGTGTGTCATTGTCTCAGTCAGTGGAGAATCATTAAACGTGATTCAGGATTATTGGCCAAGACATTTCTTTAACTGCAAAGAAAGCACACTGCCTAAATGTGTAAAAGAAAAATTCAGAGCTTATAAAAATGTAAAGAGATTAACAGTCTTTGGATTTGTCTAGAAATATATATATATATATATATATATATATATATATATGGCTCTTTTATGTTTGTGACTATCAACTATCAGTTAATAAAGTATTTATTTTCTGCATTCAGGTTCAGGAAAAAAATGAGAAATCATCTGTGATCTTCTCAGAGGAGGACTTCTCTAATTCAGATGGTAACAAATTGTTATGACGCTAAGTATTTCTCTTCAATGGGAAAAGATGCCCAATATGTCAAATTGTAATTGACAACTGTAAACTGGTCACAGATGAGTGTTGAAAAAGTTATTAAACTAAAAGACAAATATTATACTATTCAAGTTGATACTGTTCTTTCCAGAGAACAGAAGTGCTCTTCTGTACTAGCATGGTGTACTCAGCCACCTAATTTACTTGTTGGTCAAACTTTATCAAAAGCTAAGTTTAAGTCACATAGTAATCAGACATGTTCAAGGATGGACAAATTTGTATTCTTAGCTCCATCCTTCTAGGTCATTTAACTTGTTTAACCCTCAGTTTCTTTACTCTCTAAACGAGGCTAATAATCTGCACCTCTCACACCAGCAAGGACCAACTGAGATGGCACACATTAAAGCATTGTATAAATCATCAAGTGCTTACACAAATACATCGCCACATTCAAACTACAGAACACTAAAAGCATTGGAAATTCCATTCCTAAATCCAAACTCCATACGGTTTATTCACTTACTTCCTGTCTTGGGTTCTGTGAGAGCTCCCTAGATATTCTAGAATGATATCTCTCACCCCACTTAGTTTTTTGTTTTTTATTCTTCAGTTGGTATCTACCTCCAGAAAATGAAAAAAAATCCATGATTAATGCAACAAATGCCCTTAAATACATCTCTTTTAACCTGATATAGAATTGTAACCCTTTGATACAACTCATTAATAACAATAGTAATAATAAAAAATAAATATAGGACCTCTTTAAACAGCAAAGAGCTGTTAAAACAATGGTTTGTTTTTATGGTTGTAACTTAATTGTTGTACTTATAGTTTCCAGAGTTTCACAATAAAGAGAAATATACATTTCTGAAACAAATTACCTGCTCCTACATACGAGAACTTCAGGGTTCTTTTTTCTCTGAGACAATGTCCACATCTTGCTTCACAATGGATTTATACAATTAAAAAATCTGCAGAGCAAAATTCTAGCACTGCTAGCTAATTCCTGTGATGTAAAAAGACTCCTTTCATCAGGTGTTGGTACTAGCCAGGGGTAATGAGGGGGAAAAAAAGCATTTCATATTTAAAGAAAATGTCTACATTGCACAGTCATGACACAGATTGCAGAAAGATCAGTTGGTTAGTCCTTGTCAGTATTGTCTTCCCAGTTTGAATGAATGATATTGAATGAACCTCCACTCATTGTTTACACAACGCAACAGAGATAGCAGATCATGATGTTTAAAATTACAAACTGTGGCTCCAACAATCTGGATTCAACCCCTGTCTCTCCAACTTAAACTGCGTAGCCTTGAAGATGTTTCTTAAATACCCTGTACTTCAATTTCTCCAACTGTATAATGGATTAATAATAGACCTCCCTCACAACATTGTTATAAGAAATGAGTTATTCAAAATGCTGAAATAAGGATACAGGTTGACCCATTGTAACAATGAGATATACAAGACACTATGTTGAAAATGAACTTTACAACTTCAGGGGTGGGGGTAGGGAAGAGTTGGAGAGGTAGGGTAGGAAGGGATGGTAGGGGGAAAACAAAGGAAGAGGTAACAATGCTTGATAGGAAATGTACTCATTACCTTACTCATGTAACTGTAACCCCTCTGTACAGTATATTTACAATAAAAATATATATACAAAAAAATGAGTTATTGTAAGTACTGAAGACAACATCTGGATACAATTTATTTTAAGTGTTAGTTATTACTACTAGTACTACTACCACTACTACTACTAGGTTTTGTCTTGAACATTAATGAATTATAATGCAAGTTAGGAACTTTTTCTAAGCCTCTTTGTCTCAAATTCTCCAGCTTGATACAATTTCTAGGATCTTTGTATGCAAAAACAAATTAATCACCTAATGTCAATAGATGTGAATTGCTAAAACAGCTTCTAGAAGACATTTTAACAAATTTATTAACTTTGTATTCTACCAAGGGACCTTCTTTCTTGATAAACAGGAATATAGACTTAAATATATGTTCTAAATCTCTCCATAATAGGGAAATTGAAGACTTTAAACAGAGTCAGAAAAAGCTGGGTTTGGGGCTGGGAAGGTGACTCAGTGGTAGAGCTCTTGCCTTGTATGCATGAGGCCCTGGGTTCGATTCCTCAGCACCACATAAGCAGAAAAAGCCGGAAGTGGTGCTGTGGCACAAGTGGTAGAGCACTAGCCTTGAGCAGAATTGCTGAGGGACAGCGCCCAGGCCCAGAGTTCAGACCCCACAACCGGACCCAAAAAAAAAAAAAATAGAAAAAGCTAGGTTTGTATCATGGTTCTGCTAGTACTAGATGTGGAAATTTGGGCAAGTTAAAAAAGTCTATAAAAGTCTATAAAAGACTAGCCTCTTCACGTGTGAAATAGAAACATAAATGGTATCTATCTTGTAGAGATCAGTGAGGATTCAATGAAATGACTACATCTTAGTACAGTGCTTAGCACATAACCTATACTCAACAAATGTTAGGTCTTACTATATTGCTTTTTCTCTAGTTTCATTGGTCCAGTTGACATGAGTTCATTAATTGTTAATCAAAAAACATTATATTTTATATAATATATATATATATTAGTAGCTGATCTCTTAAATATTGTAAAATATAGGCATAAAGCCACATCAGCATTAGTCTTTTCTTGTGCCATTATAATGCTGATTTTATTTCACTTGAGAAATAGTTTTGAATGTGTTTATTATAAATTTTACAATATGGAATAATACAATGTTGAGGAGGTGGTTAGTTTTGGCAATATAATCCTCAGACTTCCTTTCTTTATAGGTTTCTTTGTTGTTTTATAATTTAATAATTAGAGTCAGGACTTCAGAAAGATAGCATCATATAACTAGAAAGTGTAGGTTATATCTAGTTGAGGAAAATCAGTGATTGCCTCCTTCATATAAGGCAGACCTAACTAAAACCATACTTAAGTCTGATTTGCTTTGGGTAAATTTGAGTTACTCAATGCATCTTGTGTTCCCTTGTAGCTTTTCTTACTCTTTTCAACCAAGTGCTCAATTTAATTGCTAATTAACTTGTTCACTGATGATGGGCCTTCAGAGATGTTTAGAGATTTTTAGTCGGAAAGATCTAGAAGTGTTGAAGGGAATTAAGCTGTAATCATAGAATTACAAGTAAAATGGTTCATTTTTCAGGTAGATACTGGCATCTGCTCCTACATCTAGAGCCTATCTTGTTCCCATAGACTTAGTAACATTCTCAAATGGGAATAACTAATTAGGAAAACTTTCTTTGATTTTTGAGTTGGAGACAGAGACTCAACCTACATGACATGCCAGTTGGCTACATTCTCTATTGCAGTTGACCCAGAAGCAAACCTGAATACAGATCATTTCAAGATAGCCAATGGCTGTCTTGTACAACTACTTTGTACAACTACTTAAATATAATAAAAATATAACTTTTATCTGTTTTCATGGAATCCAGAGAAGGGAGAAACTCCTTTCCTTCACATCTGTCAAGTTTCCTGTCAAATAGACTGCTATCTCTGAATACAGAACCCTTTCTTTGCTTAATAATTTATATCAGTGATATTTTTGTTTTCTATATGTATTCTGTTATGGTTTGAATATACTCTCCCAAATTTTGTCCTTTTCCTTTGTTAATCCTTTGTTAGCCAATGGCTGTACCAAAGAATGGTTAATCAAAATATATTTGACAACACGTTGTATGCAAATAATTTTTTTTTCTTTTTTCTTCTTAAGAGTCAGTTGGCAACCCTGGGCCTCTCCTCGAGCTTTCTAGAGCAGCCACTAGCAACATTATGAATAGCTCAGGCATGAGGCTTATCAGAACTACTACTTTAAAACCTTTGGGAAGTATTTTCTGTAAGTTTAATTTTTTTCTTATTGTGGAAGTTTAGACCTGAAAATGGCTTACAAATTGTTTTCTTAGCCTTCTCATGTTCATATGAAGATCCTGAGGTGTAAGAATCAGGTCACCTGTCCACATTCTGTAGATGATGAGTAAAAGGCAGCCCTCACGTGTGTCCTTTTGCTTACAAGTTCAAAATGAAGATACCATATCTCTTAAATTACTTGGCTTTACCTTCCAGTACACGCCTACCCAATTTGGCAGCTTAATTACTCCTTGTTGCCTCCAAACCATTCTGTGTGAGAGAGAGTAAACAGTGGAATTACAGAGCCCAGTCGGCAGGCAGGTTCAATAATGAGGTAAAAAGATAATGCTGACTCGGACATAGTTGTGACGGTGGAAATGAAGAAAAATAGCTTTGAGATCCGTTAAAAGAGCAAATTAAAGGAACTTTTAAGAGATATCATATGGTGGGTGAATGAAAGGAAGGAATCCAAGATAATAGCTAGATTTCTGGCTTTAGCAACTGAGAATGAAGAAGGTAAGTTGGGGCAGGAGACGTGTGAGGTAGGTGGTTGAAGAAACAGTTCTGTTTCAGAGATGGCAGTCTATTTGACAGGAAGCGTGACAGATGAGAGGGAAAGGAACTTCTCCTTTCTCTGGATTCCGTGAAAGCGAATTTCTCCTAACTTCTCTGGGATTTGGATCCATTTCTTGGTCCATCTCAAAGAAGTAGGATGAGTGGTCTAATTGTGCAGTTAAGGAGAATGTAGCTCTCTTTCTACCCTTTCCTTCTCAATCTGCCTCAAGAAGCATGCCTTCATCTCTGCCCTCAAGGATGTTTCAAAAGGATGTGCTACTCATATGGGACCACTCTGGACATCTGGCCTCATCTGTACGTCGGAGGCAGATCTAGCTAACTCTGGAGTTGAATATTATAAATGTCTGTAAATATAAGCCCATACTTAAATATTTGCCTAATAATTTATATCAGTGATATTTTGATGTCCTATATGTATGAATATGCTCCCTACAATTTTGTCCTTTTCCTTTGTAATTCCTCCAATTTATATGCTAATGGTAATTAGAGATGGGCCTTTGGAAGGTAATTATTCTTAGATGCAGTCACGAGGGTGGGGCCCCTATGATGGCATTTGTGGCTTTGTAAGAACAGAGACAGACCTAAGTTAACACACCTGTGTTGCCTCACTATATGATGCCCTCTGCCACATCATGATGAAGCAAGAAGGACTTTACTAGATGCTTGTACAATGCTCTTGGACTTTATAGACTACAGAACTTTAACTTAAACAAATCTCTATTGTTTACAAATTGCCTTATCTCTTAGAAAATATACACTAAGACACTATACCTTTGTGTTTTCTCAACTCAATTGGGAGTAGGGAAGGGAATTTTAAACACGGCATCCTCTCAAAGCCCAAGAGAAGAAAACCCAATGAGACAGACCTCTGACAACACGGCTTTGTAGCTTACGGGAAAGGATGAAACTTCCCAGAACTTGTTTTCTAATCCACAAAAGAGAGAGAATGTTCACTCTACCTTTCTCGTTATGCTATTAGGAAGATCATAGGAGATAATTCTATACAAATGTCAAGTACGAAGTAATTTTTAAATATATAAAACTTACTTTTTTTTAATGTACTGACCAAGGAATTTACAAATGGGATTTCTGCAAAAAGAACATTGAAAATGGACAAATCACTATTTCTATTATAACAATAATTATGATGTCTTCTTAAGCAATAGGAGTGATAGCACTGTAAAGAAAGAGAAAAGTAAGAGTAGTCTGATGCTCATTTTTTCAAGCTTTCCTATTACAAATGTTGAAAGACTAACTTTTTTTTAGCTTTGTATATGTGTGGAGAGCCTGAGAATTAGAAATGCCTTCATAATAAATGGATTCCTTTATCCAAGAAGGAAAAGTTATCTTTTATAAAGCTAGTGTGATTAATATACTTGCACACACAGGGCTAAGTATCAAATTCTGCTAGAAACAGTAAGGAACAATATAGATGTTAAGATTGCATATACTTCACAGTCAAGAGAAAATGTCAGCTCCCAGAAACAGCTGCCCAGTTTCTAAAGCCTAGTTGGTTTTCCCTTTGATAGACTGTCACAGACGGATAGCAATAAGATTTTACACGTGAATAAGCAAGTTTTGGAGCATTAAAACTGTGAAGGAAAAGAAATATAATAACAAAGGTGATTAAATCTTACGTGCTTCCTAGTGGATTCAGGAAGATGGAAAATATTTCTTTTTGTATACAAAACTAAAAAGAAAAATAGCCCTTGCAGGGGACATTCACCATAAGAAACTTCAGTTGGTGAGACTTCAATTGGTGAGACCTGTTTCTGAGGTAATTTCTGTTGCTAAGAGTTCCTGGTGAACACCAGGCTAAGATATAAACCAAAGAAAGAATACTTATACCCACTCTTATTTAATAAAAGCCTGCATGTTGTATACCAAGTGTTGAAAACTAATCTACATGTCACTTGTTCTACTTGGAAATCTTTTTTGTTTGTTTGTTTTGGGTCTGGTCGTGGGGCCTGAACTCTGGGCCTGGGCACTGCCCCTCAGCTCTTCAGCTCAAGGCTAGCACTCTACCACTTAAGCCACAGCACCACTTCTGGCTTTTTTCTTATGTGGTGCTGAGGAATCGAACCCAGGGCCTGGAGCATGCAAGGCAAGTGCTCTACCACTGAGCCACCTTCCCAGCCCCCTACTTAGAAATCTTGAGTGGTTTAATTTTTACTAACTTGCCACATGTCGGCCCATAAAAAATGAAGTATAATCAAGGTCTACATGAGATAACTATTTAAATATAATTAAACTTTTAAACTTGAAAAGAAAAGCAAATATCCATGTATCTGATTTAAAATTGAAAAGAGGATATAATCACAGACCCTGTACCAAAACACAAAAATAAATAAATAAAATAAATGTATTTCTTTTTCTTAGGATATCTATAAGATTTTACAAATGTGTTTTAAAATTAAAGAATGAGAATACTTATTTTCGTGTTCTATTGGTTTTACATTAAGGTCAGAGAGGGCAAGAAAAGGATAAGGAAAATAGAAGCAAATTAAGATTTAAAAAAACAAGCTTAAGGTCAGGAGGTAAGAGAAAGAGAGAAAGGAAGGGAAGGGAAGGAAGCAGGAAGAGGGTCAGAAGTCCATTAAGCAAAAGGAAGGACAGGGACAGAATCAGCAAAGAGGAAATGAACAGTACAAGACAAAGAAATGGAAAGAGGACAAGAAAACAAGGTGAAGAATAGAAGGGATGAAGAGAGATCAAGGTATCTAGAGTCTGTAGGTAAACATGTTTGTTCACACCCTGTCATTCCTTTATACTAGGGAGCTTTAACAGTTATGATCTCTGTCTTTGCAACTGTCATTGAGCTGTTTAACAAAGCTAGTCACTAATGACTTTATAAGAACTATATTCTTCTCACAGGATTGAATGTTTCCTAGGGTACGGTAGATTCCAAATAAAAATGAAAATATCTCAAGTCAAAAAAAAACAAACAATACCAACAAAACACCTGAGCAGATACTGTGGCTCATGCCCATAGCCTATAATGCTAGCTCCTCAGAAAGCTGAAGGTTGCAGGTTGAAGCCCACCTCAGCAAGAAGTCTGTGAGACTCTTATCTCCATTAAATTACAAAAAATTAATAAAAAGCTGAAAGTGGAGTGTGGTTCAAGTGGTAGAGCACTAGTTCTGAGCAAAAAGCTTAAGAACAGTGTCCAGGCTCAGAGTTCAAGGCCCAGGCCTTGAACACACACACACACACACACACACACACACACACACACACACACACACACACACACACACACACACACTCCAAAACCCACAGAAAAACAAACAAAAAACTTGACCATCTTGGAGGATATTTCTTGGAAACAAGTAGACTAGAGAAACATAGCCTTATCTTGAAAAAACGAAGTGGAGGCAGGGAAGGTGTGATGGTTAATCTTGACTGTCAGCTTTATTGGACTAAGAAGTAACCTGCATAGTAGAAAGACATTCATCTGGATATGTGGGTGGGAGCATTTCCAAAGACAATTAGATGATGAGTGCTCTGATTTGATGTATGATTTAATCCATTAAAGGTTTAGACATTTGGGAAGTGGTAGAACTATGGAAGATGGGCTTGGTTGGAGGGTGTAGGCTACTAGGGTTGCTTCCTTGGGGAGTTTGTGTTGTCTTAGCCTCTTCTTATTACTACTCTACTCTGCTTTCTGGCTGCCATGAGTTGAGCACCTCTATTCCACTCAGTGGATGAAACCTCTGGAACTGTACAAATAATAAATCATTCCTCTCTCACGTGATTAAGTTAGGTATTTGGTCACAGCTATGATAAAACTGGCACAGGTGGTGCTTGAGACTGGAATCTCTAAACATATTAACCTGGATTAAGTTATCACACCTACATCACAGAGCTCCCAGTCTGACTATCTGCACTCTTTTTAGGGAAGTATTTTGCCTTGCCTAAAAGACATTTTTTCTACCATTGAAATAGGCATGAAAACCAGAATGTCATCTTTGTTCCACTGTTGCCATTGTTATGTACATCATCGCTAATTTCCCAGAGTCCCACTCCAGTCATGTTAGAGCATTGCTTTCCTCCTCCCAAGCCTGATAAATTCCTTTTCTGTTTAAATTGATAATCAATAAATTGCTTATTACCATCATGTCTCTAACACTCATAGCCTGGACCACTGCAGTCCTGCATCATCCTATCCCAAAATATGAAAAAACTGAAAGGACACTACCAACTAAACCTCTTATTCTAACCTGACCTTGGGGCCTTGTACTGATATTAAGTGACTTGCCCTTGTGAATAAATGTTTAGTTAAATTCTTTTTTAAAATGTACTCAGATAACATAAACTTATCATGTACTAGGTACATGGACTGCTCTAAAACCAAGCAAGCTATATGGCAAAGACAGATGAACCAAATTTTAAGTGATCAAAAAATGGAATAAGTAAAAGGGATATGGGTAAGGTATGATGGGAGGAAGTAGAAAGAAAAAAATTCCATTCCCATTGTTCATTCTTACCCTACATCCAGCATAACAACAGCAAGCTCCATGCCAAGAAAGACCCTTTTCCCAACTTTATAATCATTATCTTCAAAGTCATAACAACTCAGAACATAAATTTAAAAACAATTTGAAGGAGCATGCTTGAAGGGGTCCGTGTACAGGCCAGTCTCCTGATGGGTTCTCAGCCTCCAGTTCCTGCTTCATTCTACTTAGGGCTACAACAGGGCCAGGTTAACCTGAGGGCCTTTGTTATGTTTCTGCCCTTCATCCACAGCAGGGGCCTGGGCATGACTGGGGAGTTTTAATGTTTCAGCCTTTAATGGGCCCTGCTCATCCCTACCCTAGGCTGGCAGCACCACAGCATATTCAGCAAGGCATTCTCTAGGAAGTCTTTTGCCCACCTTGATCTTTGGTAACAAGCTCAGTTTGGCACACAAGTTGCCATCCTTTTCTAACTTCCTATCTGTCATAGGTTGAGGGACTAGTCTGAGAGTGTTGGCCTGGGGAAGGGTAGATTGAATTTCCTATCCGCAGCAACACCTTCAATTTCATTTTTCACAAACTATGTCCAGGTCTGATTCCAATCTTGATCCTATAGCCCTCCTATAGCCTTGATCCTATAGCTCCTTGAGCTTAGATATAACACTCTCTTTAGCAGATTTCCAAACTTCCTGCCTGCTCTCCAATCCATTTTCAGCTGATTTTCTCTTTCAAATTTTATTGTCAAAAACCACAAGGACCTGCTCATACTTTGAAAGGCCAGTACTTTGAGCTTGATACAGTGACTTTCTGGTACAAATGAAAGATGAAGCCACACTGACCACAGGTATGGTCAGGTACCTAAGCTCTACAATCTCAAAGAACAATTAAATATATCCAAGAAGTATGTGCCACTTCCTGATTTGGCTGATAAAATCCTCTCCTTTCCTTCATCTGTTGATTGGATGTTGATAACAACAGCACCCCTGAAACCCCTGAGAGGAAAGAAGCTCCTCTTGGCTGGCAGCACCCGTCATCAGCCAGCCCCATGCTGTGCTCCAGAAGAGGAAGAGACTAACTGCTGTTTTGTCACCATCATCTGCCACTGAGCTCTAGAGGTTTGCTTGCCAAAGCAACTATGGTTTCCTTAGCTAGTCATTAAGATGTATTTGGAAATTAGGAGAAAATAAATAATACTATATTTGAGTCCATTCCTCTTAGATTATCTCTACTAATGTTTCAGCCTTTCTCCAACTGCTACTCTCATCAGTTTTCAAGTCTTTACAAAGTCACAAACAGCAGGTTAAGCACTTTTTTTATGTATAATTTCAATTAATCCTTCCAACAGCCTTTTAAGATTGATATTCTTATCCCTATTTTAGGACTGCAGAAGTTAACAACTAGAGAAGTAAAATAGAATACAGGTGTTAGATAGTGGCACCAAATCCACTGTGTCTGATTCCTGAACTGTTTCTCTCAACCACTTCCCTCAAGCTTACGTGGAGGTTTTTATTGCTAAGAAAGGCAATGCTCTATATTGATTTCTAACATGCTTTGTTCACTTAATTGCATTTTGTAAGCAATTTTCTTTGATTAAATATTCCATTTTATGATAAACCATAATCTATGTGTGCAAGTCTTTAGTCGGATTCTTGAGTTGATCATTTTAAACTATTATAAATAACACTACAAATGAATATTTATATAAACAAATCTTTTCCTATACATCTGGAATTTTTAAGTAGAAGGCCTGAAATTGTTACATTAAAAGTTACACATATTCTTAAGTCTTTACATGATTACTGCCAATTTGTCCTACAAAATTTGTTTCCAAAAGTCAGAGGTGGAAGTCAATTTCACCTCTGAAAGAAATTTGACAATGTCTGGAGACTTTTTAAATTGTTCAACAGGGCAAGCATCTAATAATAAAGATCAAAGGTGTTATCAAACATTCCATAATACACTGTGATGGTTAATTTGGGGTGTCAACTTGATAGGATTTAATGAACCCTGCAAAAGCCTGGGAAAACATTTGTTTGGGGAGTGTCTGTGAGAGTGTTTCCCAAAAAAACTGATGTGTATGTCTGAGTAGATGAAATAGGGGAGATCCACACTTTATTGGCCCCTGACCTGGAAAGGATGGAAACAGAAAAAAAAAACAAAAAAAAGATGTGTCTATCTACCTATCTTTCTCTGGGAACTAGAATGCACTCAGTAATACCTATCCTTGGACATCAAAATTCCAGGCTCTTTGACCTTTGTACTCCAGACTTAAACCAATGCCCTTCTCCAAACCCACAGATTCTCAAGTTGTTGGGCTCATCTGACTAGTTATATCAATAGCTTCTCTGGCTCTAAGGCCTCTGGAGTTGGACTGACCCATATTACCAGCATCTCAAGGTCTATGGCTTGCAAACAACCAGCTATGGGACTTCTCAAACCCCAGGAATGCATGAGCTCAATTTCCCTAGCAAATCGCCCTCATCTGTCTGTCTATGCTTGTCTGTCTGGGCTTTCTGTTCTCTAACTTAATGATCTGTTTCTCTAAAACAACATCCTGAATAATACAAACTCTAACCTACATAATGGTCACATCAAGGTATGTCAGAGCCTTGAGATAAAATAAAGATTATAATAGTGACTCTTCCATTTATTCAAATAGGTCATTAAGCACTCACTAGTTGTCAGATAGGGATAGTTGCTAAGTTAGTATTCAAGGAGGAAGAGCAGATCAAGAGGGAAGAGCAGAGACAGGTGGCAGCTTAGAAGTAAAATTAGGCTTGCTACTGAGAAAGTATATCTGTTTTATTTCATAGATATTCTTTTTTTTCTGTGTAAGGTTTGCCCTAAATTATTTTCATGCAATTCTGCATTGAATTATACAGACTTACAAGTTTGCGACAAGAAATTACTAATATTTCTTATATTATTGCATATGTGAATGCTTGATTTCTTTAAAGGCAATTTCTAAGAAATAAAATTGGCTTTGCCTCCATCAGAAATCCCAGGTCTTAAATATGAAATAATTTTATGAGGATAGTGGCTCTTCTTTTCCCAGTTGACCTTTTTAGCTCTTCAATTTAACACAGCAGAATCTCAATTTGGCTAATTTGGAGGAGGAAAAATGTGTTCCTGCCCTTTGTATTTTAAATTAGTAGGCACTCCCCGGGTGCCAGTTCCTTCCTCTTAAAGCAGGCACGAATACGAAGGAGGCACAAAATCAGAAGCAGCTCCTCTTATGTCTTCATTTTGAAAATGGATGACAAAGGAGGAAGGTGAGATGCCTCTGCCCGGCTGTGCTCTCAGCCTCCTCTTCAGAGAACCAGCTCTCCTCACTCGACAGGTCTAATGCTTAGCGCATTTGTGTCCACTGGCTGCTCTTTTTCTAGCTTCACTTTATTATAATCTCAAGATTATGATCAAAAGAAGACATGATGACTGTCCTGGGCTTCCAGATCCAGTACTTGCAGAAAGTGGGAGAAGAATCTGACCCTAGTCTCATACACCAAAAGACAAAGAGAAGCAGGATAGCTGGTATGAGTAACTGCACAGAGAACACATCCTTCACTTAGCAGTCCTCTGAAAACAAAGGAGGAAGAAGAAGTTAATAGAACATGGGTGTCCCATAAAGTGGCCATTAGAGAAAGAGGAGCTTATAGCTTCATTTTTCCAGTGGACCTTATGCAGAAAAGAATAAAAACCTAGAGAGGTTTCCTTAGCAACTCTGGGATAATCTTTCCTACAGTGTCCCAATCCTACAGTTCCTAATTCCATTAGAGATGTTATTAAACTTTAAATATGTAATCATGCACATTAAGTTGCCAAATACTCATAAAAACTGTTAGCTCATTAAATTGTGCATAGCCATTTAAATGAAAAAGGAATACTCTTCTTTTTTTTTAATTGAAAAAAAGTAAAGGTTACAACATTCTGGTAATCTGGTAGTAGTATATACATACAAATGCAAAAAAAGGATAATGTATAATTTTAAAAGTAGCACTATTTCTAATCAAAAAAATCACAAAGAAGTCCTATATTTAATTAACAGTCAACACATTTAATGTAAAATTGTATCATGGTATCTACCTACTGTAATAAATTATTAAGTCTTAATTACAAGAGATTTAGTGTTCATCTGCTCTTTAATTTTTTTTTTTTTTTGGTTGGTCATGGGGCTTGAACTCTAGGCTTGGGTGCTATCCCTGCACTCTTCAGCTCAAGGTGAGCGCTCTACCACTTGAGCCACAGTGCCACTCCTGGTTTTCAAGTGGTTTATTGGAGATAAGAGTCTCACAGACTTTTCTGCCCAGGCTGACTTTGAACCGTGATCCTCAGATCTCAGCCTCCTGAGTAGCTAGGATTATAGGCATGAGCCACCAGTGCCCAGCTTTCATCTGCTCTTTAATGTCAACTACCAGAATTTATTTAATTTACAAGTACTTGATCCAAACACTGGAGTAAAAAAATAATACTTAGGTGCTGGGTGCCTGTAATCCTAGCTACTCAGGAGGCTGAGAGCTTAGGATCGTGGTTCAAAACCAGCCCGGGCAAGAAAGTCGGTGAGACTCTTATCTCAGTTAACCACCAGAAGATCAGAAGTGGTGCTGTGGCTAAAAGTGTTATAGCACTATCCTTGGGCAAAAAAGCTCAGGGACAGCACCCAGGCCGAGTTCAAGCCTAGGACCAGCAAAACAAAAACTAAAAACGTAGATGTCCCAACTGGAAATGGATACTCCTGGGGGAAACCCCTCTAAACATTTAAATTTCTACTTATTGAAATGAATTCCAGGAAATGGAAACATGTATTGTTTTATGTTGTTTGTGTTGGTGATGGTGGTGGTAGTAATGGTATTTATTTGGCGTCTGTGAGACTCTTATCTCCAATTAACCACCAGAAAATTGGAAGTGGCACTGTGGCTCAACATGGTAGAGTACTAGCCTTGAGTAAAAACAATGCAAGGACAATGCCCAGGCCCTGAGTTCAAGCCCATCAACAGACCAAAAAAGAAAAGAAAAGAAAAAGACTCATGTGATGAATACTTAGTTGTCATTACAGCCATGATCAGAAGTGGGATCTTGAGAAATAAGTGGATTATGAAGTCACTCAAAGGGAATTCCTTTGAACAATATGAAAAGTATACCTTGCCCTAGTCCCACAGATTCTCTCTCCTTCTGCTTTCTGATCACCATGTAGTAAGCTGCTCCCTCTAACATACTTTTAAAGAGATTATGGACTGAAACTTCCTTGTGACATCTCTCTTATGGGGTGTGTTTGGCCCAGGTTACAACTATGGAGTTCCTCTGAGGATAGAAAAATGTCAAAAATAAGTACATTTAAAGAGGGAAGGGGAATAACAAAATGGTGAAACAAAGGACAAAGGTGAACCAATGCAACAATGATACTCACAAGACACTATATTAGAAATGAACTTTACGACTTGGGGGAGGGGAGGATTTGGAGGGAGGGTTCTCATTACCTTACTTATGTAACTGTAACCCCTCTTACATCAATCACCCTTACAATAAAATTAATTTTTAAAAAGATTAAATGGAATTACTTGGAAAGAATAAAGCAGTCAAATATCATATGATACTGTTAAACTCATGTTCAGCAGGGATAGATCACCACATTCTATGATACTTAGTGTTAAATTCAGATACGACTATTCCTCCCTGACTTGTCTCTGCACACACATCCCGCGTGAACAAACTGATCAACTGTGCTTAAGCATCCACATTCCATGCTTCTGATGAACTTGCCATCTTCCACCATCTTGTTCTGGGCCAGGAGGCTGACTCCTGGGAACTTCTGCTTCAGGTATCCTTTGTGTTCTTGGCCTCCAATAATTGGCACTGATAAGAAAGGCAGAGTGTGAGGAAGATAATGTTTCCTTGACTCCCTTTCTTCCAGGTGATGGTTTTCCAGTAGCTAAGTTCCTCTCCTCTGGCCACAGGCCTGCCTGGGCACTTCTCCCAGTGGCTATCATTCTGGCTCTATGTTCTAGTAATTGCCTTCTTCTATTCAGATCTAGGTATGGCATTTTGGGAGATGAGAATAAGGAGATTTAGCAACTTGCCCAATTATTGGTGATAACTAGTTTAAAAAAAGAAAGGAAAAAGGGAACTAGATAGCATTTACTTGGATATCTAATACTATATGTTATACATATATAGTAACCATAATTTGAAAAGAATCGTGAACCCAGTCATCTTAAAAGCTTGTGTGTGTGTGTGTGTGTGTGTGTGTGTGTGTGTGTGTGTGTGTTTCTGCAGTTTGAACTCAGAGCCTTGCACTTGTTAGGCAGGCACTCAAGCCATGCCCATAGCTTTTGTTTTGTTTTTAGGTATGTTCTCCTTTTTTTGTCAGGGCTGGCCTGGAACCTCAATTCTATCAATCTCAGCCTCTTGAATAGCTATGATTACAGACATGAACCACTGTGCCCAGCTTAATAGTTTGAATTTTTAGGAGATCTTTGTGAAATATAGAATTTGTAATAAATAAACTTGAAAGTTCAGAGTTCCTGAAAAACTAAATGACTATAATGGTGGTTAATATAATCTCCCATATCAGTAAAGATTTACAAAGAAAAATGCCTAATGGACTATAATTGAAAGAGAAGGATGCTTTACCTTCAAGCTGTTGTGCTGCATGAATAAAATAATCTTCAGAAAACAAAGATTCATCTTGTGAAAATAGTCATTTTCTTCCTAGAAGTTGGCAGTGGGATATTAGTTGTTAACAACTGGAAGGGGTTGGTCTGCTCTGTCTGTGAGACAATCTTCATATTGAGTGATAGGAATATAAAAAACTCAAAAGAAGCCAAGCAGAGGAAGGAAGTTAGGAGTAGAACAATTAAGAAGGAGGCTTGATTAATGTAGACAAGCAAATTTGATAATTCACCAGCTATCTTGGCTTCATTTATTTTTTTAACTTGAAAATTCAGACCAGGGGCTGGGAAAGTGGCTCAGTGGTAGATCGCTTGCCTTGCATGCATGAGGCCCTGGGTTCGATTCCTCAGCACCACATAAGCAAAAAGAAAAAAGCCGGAAGTGGCGCTGTGGCTCAAGTAGTAGAGCGCTAGCCTTGAGCTGAAGAGCTGAGGGACAGTGCCCAGGCCCAGAGTTCAGGCTTCACAACCAGACCCCCCACACACACACAAAAAAGAAAAGAAAATTCGGACCAAATTGTAAAAAGGTATGATGAATTTGCTTACTGAGATGTCCATACACCTTCAGTTGGCTGGGGTTTCTGCTTGGAGGCATACGAAACAACCAACATAAAGTATTTATATGTGATAATTCTTCAGGTGAATAGAAAATCTTTGCCTTTGCCCTATACAAACTGCAGTTTGTATGTAAAGTGAGGAAATAATGTAATAATTCAGATCTCAAAGTGTTTGTACATAAGAGATCACTTAAGACAAGTATCCCAGTCATAGTAAGAAGAAAATAGAGTAACAATACATTATAGCATTTCAGAAGTTCAAAGAGGGGGGATCATGTCTGGTTAGAGCTGGACAGGTATTTGTAAGATTTTCGTGAAGATTAGCTTTGAAGGGTGAAAGGATTTAGACTGGTAGAGAAAAAGAGATAACAAAGGGAAAGATGTGAGTGTCTTACATGTAAGTTAGTACTCAGGAGAGGCTTCTCCAGAAGTGCATAGACAGGGAGGTTCTCAGACCGTACTTGCCAGTGCTTGTAAGTCACTTACTCCTTACAAGCCTCAGTCTCTCCTTCTGTGAACTGGGAGCATGGTGAGAGGTCTGAAAAAGAAAATGCTTGCTAATGAGTGTCATTCCAGTGCTTGCCTGGCTCACAGTTAGTAGTCCTATGATTGGAGTTGCCAATCAACAGCTTCCCTTTATCTTCAGTCATTTTTAAATATCTAGCCTAAAGAATACTTTATAGGTTCCTCTTTTTTCATTCAAGTGAAAAAAATTCTTATCTGACATTTGCAACCGCTTAGAGCTGTATTTTATGATAGAAAAATAACTTATAATTAATATATAAAACCACTGTTCAATTGAAATCAACCAATGAATAAGGCAGCCTTAGAACACATAAATTACACATTTTAGAGCTAGGAAATCTTCTTTACTATTATAATCCCCTAAATAAACAAATAAATGTAGTCTATAAAGAACCAAGGTTTCTCCTAAAATACTAGAAACACATCCCAACTCTCTTATAATTAAACTGCCTTTTTATGACTCAAATTCCACTTCCCAAAAGAACATGGTCACATTTCAAAACACTACCATTGAAATAAGCCACTAAAGTAGCAAACAGTGTAGCTCAAGGATCTTGCTGACTTTCCCATAGAACCAAGTTATTCCAGAGGAATCATATGACTCCTTTGGCACTCTATTAAACATGACACACTAGCTTCCAAATTAGGCCCACCTTACAAGTCAACAGGTGACCCAAACTTCAAGAACCAAAATAAATTGGTCAGATTAGTAAACTGTTTATGAGTTGGAGGAGAATTAAGTTCCCCTTAAATTACCCCTCTGTTATTCCATAGGATGGGTACTTTCCTGTAATCTGTCCTTATGTGCAAAGCCACAAATATACTTTGTCGTTGTTTATCTCGACCATGTGTCTGTCAGGAAGAGAGGATGAAAGAGCAAATGTTTCCTGCTGCAAGCACAAAATCAATTCTGGTTCTAGGCTACTGGACTTGGTCATGGGCTTAGGAGAATTTTTAAAATACTGTGTGCTAAGCTGAAATAAGATTTCATGCAACTCCTTAACAACACTAATGTTGGAGCAGAGTGAACACCTACCTCACAAAGGAAATCTCAGCAACTCAAGACAGGACTGTAGATCATATCTGCCAGCACGGCTTTATCAAAAATAGAAACACTTTCATCACTGAATTTTCTAGATACCAAAAATTAATTCCTTCTTCGGCTTACTTCAAATGTGGTTACAGAAATTCTTTTAAAATGAAATTGAATGAAAATGAAACTATTAGATACATTACAGCATTCGTTTATGTATAATGAGTAAGTCATATATACATTGTATTCTTAAATATAACAATATATAATTTTCTGTTTTGTGTTCTATCTCCTCTGAAAGGCCAGCAATCAGCTGCCTCTTCTTATAGTCTAAGAAGACAGAGTAGGATTTGGATGAGCAAAGATGGAGAAAAAGTAGTCCTGGCAGAAAGAATGTGAAGTACAGAAATAGAAAAGCACTATCCAGGCATTGAAAATGGCACATAATTTAATTGGGATGGAGCTGAGGCCATGTGAAAGACTGCAACAGCTATTGGGCTGGAATAAAATTGAACCTCTCCACGTTAGACTCAGTATGACTCAGAATCAGGGCCAGTTTGATGAGCACATGACCACTGCAGTTGCAGGAGGAATGGGGGAGCTGCTTGAGGATTAATACTGTCCTAAGTGAAATCTGTAATAATTTTGTCTTCAGATTTGTGCTTTGCAAGTGAAGTCTAATGTGACCATAAAGAATGAATCCAGAGCTTCGAGTCCTTACTCACTAACAGTCTCCCCATTCACTACTTGCCCAGGATTGAGTCTTGGACACTATCTTAGTGCCCAATGTCCCATTCAACCTTACCCTGTGACCAGAAGTAGCAGCTTGGTCAAATCAGTGAAGGGAAAGGCCCATGTGCCACATCTGCTGCTGTCTGTTGTTCCAGGATAGGGACAATGAGAGAGCACAGGGAGAGTCTGGGACATGCCCACACTCCACCCATGCCATCTCAGGATAGAGCAAGGCAGTGATCATCTCCACCCAGGGCTGGCAGCACTGGGGCGTATCCAGGAGGCAAGTTAGCAGGGCCTTCTAGTACACCACCAACTCAGATACCAAGAATTTCTCAACCTGGAAATTGTACTCCCTCAGGATTCTCTGCCTGGAAGTTGGCTGTGGTTTGGAGAGCAGACTCCTAGGAAAGAATGATTGACTTCTCCACTCTCAGCTAGATCCCCAACATATAATATCCATTGGGCTCCATAAATTACATAGCTTGCCCTATCTAGAAGTTTTCCCATCCATCTAGCTCCTCTCGTTGTTTTTTGATAAAAGTATCTTCCCCATATTTCCGAGGATTGGAATCTGAATGATCATTGGCTTCCTTTCCTCCTACCCCAAATCCACAGTGCAGGACATTTCCCATCTATTGCCTGCTACCTTTTCCTATTCTTCCTGCAATAGTTTGGTTGTTTATTAGGCTCCCCTAAACCATCATAACAGACTTCTAAGTATTTTCACAGCTTGAGCCTTTCTAGGTACTAAAGGTCCTTCTGTCTTTTGCCCTCATTTAATATTCATGCTATTATGTATGGCATTTTTGACCAAAAACATTCACTATCCCTGCTCATCTCTGCTGAAGTCATTTTCCAGTACTCAGATCCTTTATGCTTAACTCCAAACCATCTCAAGTTAGGATATATAACACCTTTTATTACAGCTTGAATAGGACCTCCTCCATGAAATTCTCCATAACATCTGAGTCATGTGGTGACTCCATTCTTTATGAGAACTACTATTCAGTTTTATCATTTAAGTACAGCTTAGTGTTAGTTGTTTGTGCTGAGGGCAAAGCACCCGACGGCAAGCCCTTGGAGGACAAGAGGCATATCCTTTCACCTTTGTACATCCAGGGGCTCCCTACTAGGGGTTTGAGTATAATGGGCTCTCAATGCCTATCTGTTAGATCCAATGAATAAATGAACCTGTTGTGTAAACAGACCAGTGCATCTGAAAGCCTAGCACACCTGGAACTCTTCTGCGTCATCCTCTTTCCTCTTCTCAGTTCACCTAACAAAACACCCTGCTGCTTTTCCAATTCAAACACCTTTTCCATCAAACACCTGTATCATCACTATCAACATTAACTCAAATTCATATTATACTTTTTTTATTAATTTTAAAGTAATATATTCTGAATGTTCAGAATAATCTCATAGAGAGCACCTGTTACTTGAGTGCTCTTATTTTCAACCTCTTGAGGGCAATTTATTCATTACTATATTGAAGTGGCTGTTTAATAACTTATAACTGTCAGAGAAAAAAGGCAAATTGCAGTCAGAATGATCATGCTGGATACTTGAATTTGTGTTGCCACTTGCAATTCTTTAGTTTTTTTCCCCTCATTTCAAATCTGGGTTTTTAGGCCTAATTAAGAAAAGGAATGCAAAATAATGTAACAAAGAGAAGTGGTTTGTTGTTGTTGTTTTGTTTGGTTGCTGCCAAACTTTGACTCAGCTTTAATGTTTCATTAAACATTCTATCTTGGACTTGAGAATGTCATGCTTGTCATCATATTTCCCTAAGGGTCTTCAAGGCCTTTCTCTTGTGCACATTATGAGCCTCTCAAAAGATAATGTAATTATCAAATGATTAAATTTTAAAGCTTGTGGTCTCCAAAAGAGATGTCTCTGAGCAAAAAGTATCTTCTAAAATCACAAGTCAGGGGAAAAACTGGGAGAGAGTGTAGGAAGAGGTAACATTGTGCAAAAAGAAATATTATCTGACTTATATAAGTATAATCTCTTATAATAACAATAAAAATAAAAGTTAAAAAACCTTTACAATCACCAGTCCAGCAAAAATCAGGGAGGATGATTATAATTCAATATTGACTACATATATGGAAAGAATTAAAATGCATTATAAAGCTGTCAATTTTCACTCAAGCTTTAGCAGCATTAATAAAAATTTTCAAATTCATATTTCATGAATTACTAAGAGAAAAATGTATAACTTTGATAGGTTAGGATATGATCAAGTGTTATCAACCACGTTTTGGAGAATCTCAAATAAAGAATGGAAGAAAAGTTGTTTCTATATTCCTTGAAAGTAAAGTTGGTTTTAAAACACTTGATTTGAGGTAGAACATATCTCAGAAGAAGAATAGGTTGAGTTAATACCTCAGCCCCAGACAAAGAAAAAAACAATAAAAAATGAAATGAAGAGAAATAATACTAGCAAATTAGATACCATCATCCTCAGCACAGTGTTACCATTTCATAAGTAATTGCAATGCCCCAGGTACTGTTGTTAGAAACTTTAAGCAGCATGTCATTATTATTCCCATTTTTTGAATGGAAAAAACTGAAACTGTGAGAGTTAAGAAATTCTCCTGGGCTGGGATGTAGCTCAGTGGCAAAGCGCTTGCCTAGCAAGTGCAACGTCCTGGATTCGATCCCCAGTACCAAAAAAAGAAAACACACACACACACACAAAGAAATTCTCCTTACGAGACACTAATGATAATAACAATGTGCCTAGATAAAAAAGTAGTTTTATCAATGAAAAGTAAAGCTAAGGAAAGCACACCAAATTAAATACATACAGTAGAAACCAATGGTGAAAGAAAAAAAAATCTTTGTAACCAGATAGAAATGAAAGTAAGGTGAATAAAGATCTTAAGCTTCTAATCCATATAGCCCCTTTCTTGTGCCTGCTTTTTGCCAATCCTCCAAATAACCACTTTTTTGTTTTTTGGTGAGTCATGGGTCTTGAACTCTGGGCCTGAGTGCTGTCCCTGAGCTCTTTAGCTCAAGGCAAGTGCTCTACCACTTGAGCCACAGCACCACTTCCGGTTTTCTGGTAGTTAATTGGAGATAAGAGTCTCCCGAACTTTCCTGCCTGGGCTGGCTTTGAACCGTGATCCTCAGATCTCAGCCTCCTGAGTATTACAGGTGTGAGCCACCAGCACCCAGCAACCCACTTTTTTTTTTTTTTTGAGTCCGGTTGTGGGGCCTGAACTCTAGGCCTGGGCGCTGTCCCTCAGCTCTTCAGCTCAAGGCTGGCGCTCTTCCACTTGAGCCACAGCGCCACTTCCGGCTTTTTTTTTCTTTCTGCTTATGTGGTGCTGAGGAATCGAACCCAGGGCCTCATGCATGCAAGGCAAGCGCTCTACCACTGAGCCACCTTCCCAGTCCCCCAGCAACCCACTTTTATGTATAGTCATCATTACCACCCTAGGGAAATCTGGGGGAAAATGTCCCATTTCCCAAATTGATCTTCCAAATATTAAAAGGCAATGTTGCTTTACACTATATCTACACAATAAGGGCAGAGTCCACAGGAACCACAGCTGCTGGAAACCAGATTTTCTATTCCTGTGATAACATCCACAACTTCAATTCTAGGCAGTAAGAAGACAAGTTAACTGCTGAGGTGGGCAATAATTATGCTCTTGAAGAAAGGGCAGGATATGAACCATATAAAATAAAAGTTAGGAGCCAAAAGATGACACAGCAAGAAATCAAAGCTATAGAACTAGGATGGAAGCAGTTGGGGATAAATAAGAAAAGTAAAGACAATAAAGAGAAATGAGTGCAGTTCTAAGCTTGAACAGGGATCATATAACTTGGAAAAGAGTTTTGTAACCCAGGCAGACAGTAAGAATGTGGGAAGAGGAAAGAAAAGAATTTATGATTTTTATTTACAAATCTTTATCAATTATTAAATGTTTTCATTTCTTACTCTGACTTTCTAGGACTGTAGAGAAATTGACACTTGTTGAAAATCATTCATTGGTTGCTAATCCTAAACCTATGAAAGTCTTTAAGAAGGATATAATAAATAGTGCAGCTAATTAATAACAAAGGGTGTATTTTGTGGGCATTCTTTAATAGTAAAGGGTGATAATGACTGACTTCTTACCAAAATATGAGAACTTGTTTTTCTTACCAACCAGCCAATTTTCTATGAAAAATTGTAAACTTGCTATTCTGATCAACTGCAACCAAGCTCTGGAGAAACATGTATAAACATGGAAGAAATATCATCAAATCAGTATAAAACTTTCATAACCATATAAGAACATCCATTCTCAGGAACCCTGAAGAAATCTCAGAAGTGACATCCACTTTCATCACATTTAGTGAATAGATACTGAGGAAATTAGGTCTGACTGAATTTCAGATCCATCCAGCATCCTATATCAGGTTCAAATCCTTGTGAAAACAAAAGGGCTAGAAAAGCCAGACAATAGCATGTTAGGTGCCCTTTTCCACTTGAAACTAAATATTTACCCTGCTAATTGTATTTGGAGTTGTTAAAAAAATCAATATTTTTTTGTTCATTTCACAAATGAAAACCCTACTTGCTCCATTCTGTTAAAAGCTGACTGCAGATCTATGCCCAAGCTTCAAGCTAACTAGTCCCTGTTTTGTCCATCTTCTCTAAACTCAACAAAAGAAGCAAATTAAAAGAGATTCTAAGAAACAACAAGTGGGTTAGAGGCCCATTCTTCCTTTGACTTTCCTCCTCTCTCCCTCTTTTTTGATACCTTGGAACTCATGCAAATTTAAGCTAGAGAAAGAGATAGGGAATTTGTAGGAACTTCTCTCCCTTTCCAACTTTCAGCTAGAGCATAGAAAGGCATTATGGTTCACCCAAACATCAGAAACAAGAAGATCCACTTTCTGTAGGCTAACACTGGACTAACAGTTTGGACAAACAGTTCACAAATGCATTCTAAATCCATATACTGATTTTCTTACATATCTTGCCAGAGAACCAAGTGGCATTATTGAGTGTTACATGAAATTCCCATCCGCTGTTGTTTTAGGGAAAAAATAAAACGACATCGAGGACAATGTAACATTTTAACTAGTCTAAATTCAAGAAGAAATTTAAATCCTCTCAAGAAGGAATTGTAGAGAGTCTTGAATGCCAACAGGTAACCGAAGGCCTGTCTGCCCCGCCTCCCCTGTCCTCTGGACTTGGGGAGGAGAGGACTACGCAAAGTCCTACCTGGTAGGCATCAGGAATGTTGACGGTTTCTCCATGCTCCCCGACGTAGCCAATGATGCCTTTGCCCCAGGGGACCTGCACCTCATTTGAGTTCTCCGTGCTGCTGCAAGGCAGCAATGGGGTTCCAGCATGAACATCAAAGAATTTGGAGACCAAGCTCTTCTTGCCAGCAGCTGCTCCTTCCACGAGGAAGAGAGAGCAACGGTCAGCGTCCACCATGAGACAGACGAAGATGAGGATCTTGTAGCTTAAGCTGGTGAGGTCAAGGTCATTGGAGATATCCTTGACCAGTTCCAGGAAGAACTCACGCTCATTATGCTTTTTGAGGTGGCACTTGTAGTCGATGGCCGTAGGGGGGTACTGAGGCAGATTCACCCTCGATTCCAGCAAGGCACTGAGAATGTGGGCTGTGGTGGGAGGCAGGGAACTGGCCTTCCGGAGGAGAGCCCTCCGCCGCACACTGCTCAGGGGCTCCTGGGCCCTGGAGGTCACCTGTTCGTCGTAGGTCCTGTTCACGTGGATGGCCTTGGAGCGGGCAAAACTCTTCCTCAGTTCTTTCTGGGAGGCCCTCCGCTGCAGGTTGCCTTCACCGCGGCCACCACTGGCCCAGCTGGGACTCAGAGGACTGCCCCCACTGTCCCCACCACCGGGGATGGGCTGGCTGTTGGCAAAGCCAACACTGCAGCTGCCTCTGGCCCCGCCGTGCGCAGAGCTGCCCGGGCCAGCCAGAGCCGGCCTGGGGCCCGAAGCCCCTTGACCCCGACTGTGCCTCTGCAGCCACTTCTCCACCAGCTCCTGCTTCCCCTTCCGCATCAAGTAATCTTCAAACAACTCTGGATGCCTGTCCAGGAAAGTTTCCACCTCCCCAAAGTCCAGGCGGGAGGCTGCCATGGCCCTGGGCACTGCTTTCCTGGTGTCTCTAACACGTGGACCAAACGTTTACCTGCCGGGCAGGCCTCTAGCAGTTTCTGCACATGTTTCCAGCTCGGTGCCACCTCTCTGCCAGCCGGAGATTGCTGCCAGTAGTGGAATGGATGCCAGCTGGGAGCTGTCCTGGCCTTCTATGGCTCAGAGTGACTGGCACCAACCCTACCCCCCGTCGTCCTGCTACTCCTGCCCGGTGCGCACAGGTGCCAGGGCCCCGCGCTGCCGCCGCTCGCTCGCTCGCTCGCAGAGCCACCGCTGCTCTCGCTCCACTCTGGCTGCTGCCGCCGCCGCTCTGCCGCCGCCGGAACCCGCTGAGTGGACCACGGTGCAAGGGAGGTAGGGCAGGACACGCCCCTGCGAGACGCACCCAGCCCGGAGGGAGGAGGGAGAGGGAGGAGGCAGGCGCGCGCACCGGACCCGCCGAAGTCCACGGCCCAGGATGCCAGGCCGTTCCTGGAAGAGTCTCCGGAGCGGCCAGAATCCGTGCCGCCGGGGGAGCACGGCCCTCTCCTAATTGGCCGCAGATGAGAGCTGGGAAATGCACCTAGTTCCTGCCCCCTCTTTCCTTCCTCACCTCCGCAGCCAGGGGGCTTCCAGAAGGCCCCTTGGGGAGCCCAGTGGGAGCCCAAGTACGCACAAGTGCTGATGTTTCACCCACACCAGAACTCAGAAGCTGACTGCGAGGAAACCAGGATGCTAAGAGAACGAGGGGCTTATTTTTCTGGAATGAGACCGTGGACTGTTGGTTCTCAGGATTCCTGGGACTGCCCAGTACTTTGTGGGTGTTCGTGAAATGTGGATGGAATTGAGTTTCCTTGAAATGAGCAGTTCCTTTCACCAGATCCGTGGCGCTGGGGCTGCGCGGGGCGGCGGGGGAGAGGGGGATGTGTGTGGAAGAACACAGCACGGTGGGAAAGTCTATGAAACAGTTACTTGGACTTGGAGAGACCCTGTGTAGAGCAGGAGCTTACAGCGCAGTGCAGTCCAATGCCGGCCCCGGGGGACTTCCTTCTAGCCGATCCTGCATGTCCTTTCCTGAATGGACTTAAGTGTAAAGATGTCACCTCTGTAGGAGTCTTTAATTTCTTCTGCCCTGGGACTGTTTGGGATCTGAGTAGTCAGGTTGAGAATAACGTCAGGTGTCCTTGGGCCTTTTCCAAATCTAGTGGTTAGGCTAAGTGATGGGCTAGGAAAGGGAGCAGACAGATAGCACGTTTCTTGGAGCTCAGGGATTTCCTCCTTTGTGAGAATCAAAAACAAATGAGAAGCTGGCACAGCAGAATAATCCTGAAGCGCTCTTACAGAATATCAGTGATTAAGAACTGCAGAAGCAGTAGGTGGAAGCTGACATGTGTGGACACACAGGCAAACATTCCCACAGTAAGTAGAGCTTTTTCCCTGAAGGTCATCCCTGGTCACTTGAGCGATCCAACAATAAAGATGATTAGTGGTTTTCTGGAACTGACTCATAGATGCGCACAAGAATCTATTTTAGCTTTTCTTTCCCATTGCGTTAAAGTCACATGGAGGAGTGTACAAGACTCCATGATGGGAATGTTTATAATGTAGAAACCTGCAAATGTCTCAAATTAGGATCTTTTTTAACAGATGACTAGTTGTTATGTAGTTAGCAGTATTCAGTGAAAACAATCCAAATGTCCTTCAATTAATTAGTGAAGACAATGTGGTATCTATCCAAGGAGCTATTTTTTATCAGACTGAAAAGGGATGAAATACCTATATACACACACTAGAATGAACTGATACCTACACTTGGATTCATACAACTGGATGAACCCTCAAAATATTAGGTAAATAAGCCATTCACAAGGGGCCACATTTTGTATTATATTATATGAAATGTTAGTAATAGGCAAATCTACAGTGATAACTTTCTGGATGGAGTGGAAACATTGGCTAAAAATGAGTAGGGTTTTGTGGTGGTGAGGAAATTTTAAGTAATAAAAATGTTCTAAAGTATATTGTGGTGATGGTTGCACAATCTGTGAATATGTATGTGTACTAAATTGTTAATAAAAGAATTGAAGGGTATATGAATTATACCTCACTATAGCAGGTACCTATAGTACAGTTACTACAGTATCATTACCTTGACACAAAGTCATAGTACAACAGCATTACTGTGTATGGAGACAATGGGCATCCTCAGGGAAGGGAAAGAAACAGCTTACCCCTTGACTGCCTGAACAAAGCCTTAAAAATCAGACTTTCCATGCATTCATTATACAAACAGTATCATTTATCATGTTCCAGACTCTGAAATAAAAAGACACAAGGACAAAAAGCTGCTTATTTTATGTCAGCATGCATTTTTAATTGTTGTAAGATGCACGTTACATTTACTAACCATTCAAGTGTATAGTTCAGTGGTGTTATGTATGCTCATGTTGTTGTACAACCAATATATTTCCAGAACTTTTTTCATATTTTAGAACTGAATGTGAAACATCTGCTCTACACTCTAAGATATGGAAAAAGAAAATTACATTGAGACATGGAGGGAGCAAAAATATCAGGGGAAAATTAGCAATTGGGGTTTGATTTTTAAATTGGCAGTAGTCATGCTCCCTGCTTAGTACATGAGTTCACTAAAGTTGTGGGTAGAAGTGGGACTGGGTAAACAGAAGGTAATAGAGAGCATGTCTGAGACAGTCCAGAGGGCTGTGATGGGGGGCTACATAGTAAGATGTGTACTGGTATTGCCCAATTACCATTTCCTCTTCATTCTCTACAGTATGTATGCCAGTCATAGTTTCCAGAAGAGAAAGAGGAGAAAGAAAATGTTCAAATTAAAGTAATTCCAAGGGTGACAAATTACAAAGGGACTAATTTAAAAAGTAGAATACAGATGAACTATGAGGATAGTAAGATAACTTGGGACTCCAGCAGCAAAGAAGTCATCATCCTTCGATCTGTTGGGAGGAGATAGGAGAAGGTAAATCAGGTTTCTTAGAAAGGAGTGAAACATACAAGGGGTAACTGCCTTGCAGGGAGCAGTGATGGCCTGTCAGAGGACATCAACAGAGCTCAAGCTGACCTCGAAGGAAGAACGTAAGAAATAAATACCTTGAATTCATTCTCCTCCAACCCTCCTATCAGTGACCGGACATAAGTGTACATTAGAAGGTATAGGAACCTGTTGAGGAATCCACATAAGACATCCCCTGGGCAATAAGTAGAGGAGATAAAGGAAAATGGATCTGTGTTAGATCCAGAGTGGCAAATGTAAAACACATGATGTAACATGATACCTTGAAGAAGTCCCTTAGGAGATAAATTAAAAATATTTTTCCCTCAGGAACTATAACTCCAAAGAATTTTCTGTGTAATTCTGCCCTCTTCTGCTCATCTGCTAATTCCTTCAAAGTTGTTTAACACACTCTACCATGTTTGCTGGCTATAAGTACCCTTATGGGCACAAACAATCATACCTTATATGATACTGTGAAGACAAATCAGTCAGTCCAGTGAAAAGGATCTATGGCCTCCCTTTTTGTCTACCTTTGCTTTTCCTCACTGAACTGTAAATATTGTATAAATAGTATCTTTTTGGAAAAAAGCAAAACCAAAAGGACCTTCCTTTTTGTAGTTTTTAATGCTTTAGGACAACATAAGCTTCCTTTTGATCTAATTATCCATTTATTTATTGTTACCAGTACCAGTTAGCTTGGTTTTCTTTTTTGCAACAGGATCCCACTATAGAACCCTTGGCTTCAAACTCATGATCCTCATACCTCTGCTATCCTCAAGTGCTGGCATTACAGACATGTATCACCATACCTAGCTTTCCAATTCACATTTATTGAGCACTTTTAATATGTGAAATACTGGGTAAAGTAATGACCATTTTTATTAGTCCAAAGTACTAAACTTTGTATATAATAGCACTGCACAGAATATCAGAGATTGTCTAATATTCTTCACATTTTTTGTTCATGAATAAATACATCCCAGCTTCCAATATCACACAACCTGGTACCAACTCTAGAAACATAATGAGCTTATATTATTTGAGCTTTCCTCTAATCATTTCATCCCTAAGAGAACATCACTGACTTTTATTGTGTGACCAAGGAACATCAACATATATGTAAGAAAGTTGACACATAACCAACCATTTCAAAACGTAATTGCTTAAAATGATGTTTTTCTGCTTCTCAGAATTCTATTTATTAAACCGTGACTCTTATATTCCTCTTGATGTTAGCTGGAGTCACTGATGTAGTAGCTACATTCAGCTAGAAGCTAGGCTGCGCTCAAAGGTCCAAGAAGGATTCTTATACCTGGGAACTCGGCACTTACTATGACTAATGTTGCTTACTTCTTTCTTAAGAGGCCTATTTTCCCATGATGTCTCATTTACAGCCTTCTTTACATGGCTTCTCTCTCATAATCTGTTCTTCCAAGAAAGACTATTTCAAGAAGACTGAAATAGAAGAGCTTATCAAATTTACATAATACTTGCTAGTACTAGTATCCTATTGGCCAAAAACAATCATCTAGCCCAATGCCCAGTCAGTTAAAGGAAGGTCAAAGTGTGAATACTCACAAGTATGGTTCACTGAGAGTTTAGTAGACCACATAAACTTTCTACTAAATCCTAAACCTACATTTTTATTTTTTCAAGATTTCTGCTCCTACATAGAGAAATGTCATAGATACCTCCAATTTATCCAAGATCATTCTTATTTCTCTCCAACTTAAATTTCCAGTCTGGTATGTGTTATCTCAGAAATTTCTCTTTGAATTCAGATCTCATCTCTAAAACCACTTTCCTTCATTCAAGCTTTCATTACCCTATCCATTCTCTACTAGTCCGTTTTGTCTTCCTTATAATAAGAATAACAATGGTACAACCTTGCTTATAACCTTGGTTATCTATAGAGATAAGTCCTTGTCCAGTGACATGTAGTGGGGTTAATGGAAGCCCCTAAAAGATATACCAGCCTAGAATATGTGAATGTGAACTCATTTGAAAAGAGGGTCTTTGCAGATGTAATTATGTAATCAATGAAAGAGGTTCTTTGCAGGTTAACAATCTCAAAACAAAATCATTATGGATTAAAGATAAATCCTAAATGCAATGATACTATTCTCCTTAGACACTCTAGAAAAGAAGCATAGAGATGCACAGAGGCGATGTAAAGGCAGAGATAAGGACTTGAGCAATGTGTGTACAAGTAAGGAAGGTCAAGAACTGTTAGCTGCCCCACAAGCTAGAAGGGAGGCATGGAACAGATTTTCTCTTGTAGCCTCCAGAGAAAAATCAACTGTGTCAACATCTTGATTTCAGAGTTCTGGCCTCTAGAATTGTGAGAGAATGAATACTGTTGTTCCAAGTCACCAAGTTTGTGATGATTTTATTATACCCCTAGAAGCTAAGATTAGACCGCCTAGTCATTTCACCTTTATTTTCCATTTCTATTCTCTTCTCCTTCCATATATTCTTCAAGCACACCTTCTCTTTTCTCAGTGTTGCCCTGAAACACCCTCCTCCCTTCTCTGCCTCTCAAACTTCTCTTTTCCATTAAGACTTATTTAAAAAGTCACATGCTATGTGAAATTTACCTGCTTCCACAGCAAAATCTATACTCCTGCTTTCATACATTTTGGTTGTATATCTTATATAAATTATATTTGACATTCACCCACCAAAGCTACATTTCATTTTCAATTTTTAAAAAATGTTTGCATTAGCCAGGCACTGGTGGCTCACACCTGTAATCCTAGCTACTCAGGAGGCTGAGATCTGAGGATCATGGTTCAAAGCCAGCCCAGACAGGAAAGTCGGTGAGACTCTGATCACCAATAAACCACCAGAAAACTGGAAGGGGCGATGTGGCTCAAGTGGTAGAGTGCTAGCCTTGAGCTCAGGGACAGCACCCAAGCCCAGAGTTCAAGCCCCACAACTGACCCCCCCCCAAAAAAAGTTAGCATTTTCCAGGTGCCCTGGCTCAGGCCTATAATTCTAGCTACTCAGGAGACTGAGATATAAGGATCTCCATTTGGGGCTTAACCAGGGCAGGAAAGCTTGTGAGATTCTTATCTTTAATTAACTACCAAAACAGCCAGAAGTGGCAATGTGGCTCAAATAATAGAGCACTAGCCTTGAGCACACAGAGACTCAGGGACAGCAACCAGACCCTGAATTCAAGCCCCAGGATTGGCACCAAAAAAAAGTAGAATAACAAAAAAGAAAAAAAGTTTACCTTAAAGTGCATTTTAATATTCCTATTTCTCTTCTTTCAAATTTAGAAATTATAACTAATTGCTCTGAGCAATGAGTCCACTTGCATTCCTAAGTGTATTGAAGATTAATAAGTACCTAAGATGTAAGCTTTTACATTTTTAAAGATATCTAGGTGAATAATAATGATCCATGAAGTTAAAGAAAAATAAGGCTTAATATCACACCATAAATATTTTAGATGCTTTTTACTACTTTTTAAAAAATCAATAGAATATTTTATCTCACTAGCAATAACCAAAATATCTTTCTGGAGAATGATTTCTTTATGAAATATTTTAGTTAGCTTAAAATTATTAAAATGTTTTCCATATATTTGGAGATTCAAATTTAGTAGAACATGGATAAATTCAACATTTTAGTCTTCTTAAAGGTAACTTTACTTAAAAAAATAACACTTTAAAAATATTTTTGAGGACATAAAATGGTTTTAAAGTGCAAAACCCTAGGTGATGTGCTTGATAAATTTTGTCATTCCAAAAGGGATCCATTATATTTTTATTCTAGATGGAGTCTTAGAGATCATCTCATGCCCCAATTTCCACATTTTTGTGCATGTAGAAATTAAGAACTAAAGCAGACATGTAAGTCCTCATCTCTTTCCTCAAAGAATGAGTTCCATCTAGCCAGGGAATTAGGATATTAAAATACAATGAGGCTGGGCACTGGTGATTCACACCTGAACTCCTAACTATTCAGGAAGCTAAGATCTGAAAATGACAATTCAAAGCCAGCCCAGACAGGAAGTCCACAAGAATCTTATCTCCAAATGTAAGAATGATAAGGATTAATCTTGAGGTAAGGGACAGCACCTTGGCCCTGAGTTCAAGCCCTAGTACTGGCATAAAAAAGTTATATGTGCGCGCGCACACACACACACACACACACACACACACACACACACACACACACACACACACACACACACACACACACACACACACAATTGACAATTTAAGATACCACTGATGGAATGTAACAGTAAGAAAAGCTGGGGGCTGGGAATGTGGCTTAGTGGTAGAGTGCTTGCCTAGACTGCATGAAGCCCTGGATTTGATTCCTCAGTACCACATAAACAGAAAAGGCCAGAAGTGGCTGAAGTGGTAGGATGCTAGCCTTGAGTGAAAGAAGCTCAGGTATAATGCCAAAGCCCTGAGTTCAAGCCCTAGGATGAGCAAAAATAAAATAAAATCTGTAAGATGAATGATCAAGATAGCATATGTTATAGATATGATTTATATAGTATTTAATACCATATAAATTTTATATTTAATAGTAGTCTATAACTAGAATTAATACTGATATTGAAAATATAGACTTATCAACATAAAAAGGAGAAAAGTTGGAGAGAAAATTTCAACAACACCTTTTCATTTAGGTCCTAATTTAGGGAGCTAATATAACAAGAAGTGTTAGAAAGAAATGTTAAGCATTAATGCCTTTCTTCTTAGGTGCAATGCCTTCATTCACTAAATAAAAAAGTCATTCTAAAGTGCTGTTCTACATGTTTTATACGACCCATTTTATAAGAATATAATATAAATATTATCATCTAAAAGACGGTCTCCATTTATCCCATCTGTTGTTTGTGGCATGATTCAAAGATGAAATATTACTCCCAAGAGTAAGTTTCACAGAGACAAATATCCAAAAACAAACATGACAACTCCACTCTTTTTTTGAGTGATCATGATAAATGATCACTAGGACAAAGTCAAGAAGCTTTAGTTTCAAATAACCTTTCAAAAAATATAAAACTGGGTGTCTGTGGTTCATGTGTATAATCCTAGTTATTAGAGAGGCTGAGATCTTAGGTTTATAGATCAAAGCCAGCCCCTACAAGAAAGTCTATGTGACTCTTATCTCATCTATCCACCAAAAAGCCTGAAGTGAAGGTGTAGCTTAAGTGGTATAGCACTAGCCTTGAGCAAAAAAACTCAAAGGATAGTGCCCAGGCGCTGAGCTTAATCCCCAGGACTGGCACTCATACCCACCCACCCCTGTACCTGTATACACTTATATATATACATATACATGTCATAAAGCATTTATAATGTTTTAATATGAGCATTTGCTTTTCCAAAATAAATAAATAAAATTTATGACTTCTTTGAACCTTGAGAAGCCATGGATCTCGGGTGAAATTAATTTTATCAATACAAAATATAAAAGTGACTAATATAATTAGTTACCATTCTTAAAATTCTAATTACATTACAGCTATATTTTAATAACAACATCTAAATGATGTAGTTTATGTATTGTGGAATTTGTTTCATCCAAGATAAAACTGATGATGAATACTTCTCAAGTTTAGGCTCCAAAAGATGTTCTCTTTAAATAGTTTTCAGCACATAACCTGCTTCCTAATGTGACTTTCGTATGCACTGCAAAGTTTCCTTATCATCTGTTTTACTACCAAGATACAGACCAAACTAAGTCTTTTCAGATACCTATATTATAAATCCAGAGAAAAAGAACCTCACCAATTGGGCAAATTATGAACTTTATGCTATAATAACAAGAGAATTTGGTTAGCGTTAGTGTCTCACCAAAATAATTCTTTTTGCCTAGTAGAATATATCTCTTGTTACAATGCCAAAATAGGCATCTGCTTTTTGAACCTGACTACTCTCTCTTGTACCTTCCCACGACTTCTTCAGACTGAGTTGCAAAAATATTCTCCCTATTAAATGAATTTCAACCTCCAAAGATATTCTGACACTGACTTTGATGAGAATTTTAAGAATGGTTGTAGTAGTGATGTCAGTATATTGCTCCTATTCTAGTCTTTTCTTAAGTTGCAGTAAAAATCTGATAACTAAAAAAAGAAAAATCTGATAACTTCCTTTCAACATTTGCATGAGTGGTTGTTGTTGTTTTTTTCCTGGTTTGGTGCTTGAACTCTGGGCTTGGGCACTGTCCCTGAGCTTTTGTGCTCATGGCTAGCATTATACCCCTTGAGCCACAGCTCCACTTCCAGCTTAACACCTGGCTCATGTGATTTTTAATTATTAAAAAATGATTTCAATATATGTATAAATTAATATGTTGAATTGAAAACCCTTTGTTCAACTACTTGAAGATTTTTTTGTTGTTGTTGGTCCTGGGGTTGAACTCTGGGCCTGGGCTCTGTCCCCGAGCTCAAGGCTAGCACTCTACCACTTGAGCCACAGTGCCACTTGCAGTTTTCTGGTGGTTTATTGGAGATAAGAGTCTCACAGACTTTCCTGCCCAGGCTGGCTTTGAACTAGAATCCTCAGATCTCAGCCTCCTGAGTAGCTAGGATTATAGGCATGAGCCACTGACACCAATCCTTGAAGATTTTTTTAATTAAAAACAAAAACCAGCCATGTATCAGTGGCTCATACTAGTACTACTCAAGAGGCTAAGGGCTGAAGTTCAAACCAGCCCAGGCAGTAAAATCCATGAGACTTTTACCTCCAATTAATCACCAAAAGGCCAGAAGTAGAGTTGTGGCTCAAGCGACAGAGCTCTAGCCTTGAGCATAAAAATGCTCAGGACTATCACCCAGGCCCTGAGTTCAAGCCCCAGGATGACACAAAAAAGAAAAAAAATATATCTGAGTTGGGCAGAGAAACTCGATCTCCTGCTCTGTACTTTGCTACAACTCTTGTCACACCACTTAAATCATTTTGTCTTTCTAGATTGTTTTTTAAAATTTCTGCAATAATAAAAATTCTATGTTTTATATTATACACCTATCTAATACATTGAAAATAAGCTTTTCTTATTTAGTAGATTCTCTAATGAAGAGGCAGTGTGAGATAATTATAATGAAAATCATTGTAGGACAAGTGATGGTAATTTAAAGTGTGTGGACCTCAGATTTAAAATATATAGATAATAAAGATACATTGTACTCATCAACTGGCATGTTGAATTAAGACCCCTTTGTACAACAACTTAAAAATAGATTTTCCCTTTTTTAAATCTTTAAGTAGTTGTACAAAGGAGTTGCTGTTTAACAAAGCAGTTTATGAATATAATGCATCTTGATCTATGTCACTCCTTTCAACGTTCTCATCCACCTTTCCTTTGCCTACCCCTTCCCTCACTCTTGTTAATTTTGTAGGAAATACATTAAGTTCTTTACATTCTCCTCCACTTCATTTGTCTACCCCTTGCCCCTAAACCTCATCCACCCCTTTCAAGTACTCACTTCCTCTGTGCATTTGACTTCATATATATACTTGCATACCACCAATGTATTTATATGAAGTTTAGAAGCTAAATCTAGCTTCCACATATAAGGGAAAACATACATTCCTTGTCTCTCTGGGCCTGAATTACTTCCCCTAACATAATTTTCTTCAGTTCTTAAAGATAATTTTTTTTAAATTTTAAAAAGCTACTTAACAGTGCACTGACCTAACGAGTTCTCAGACAAATGGAGAGAGGAATAGTAGGCTAATACAGTCATGCTATTCAATGTACATGTGTGAAAATGGAACCAGGTAGCTTGAGGGGATGGGTGGGGTAGAATAGATAAGGAGAAATATGGAAGGGATGCCAATGATCAAGATGCATGGTACTCATGAGCTGACATGTTGTTGTGCGAGCCCTTTGAACAACTACTTAAAGATAACAAAATAAATTAGAGCTTTAAAAAAGTGTATGGATGTGGGGCTTTTAGATGCAGCTCAACTGATAGAGTACCTGCCTAGCAAGTGTAAGAGCTTGAATTGAGTTCCTGTAGTAAAAAATTTTGAAAAATAAAATAAAGTGTACGGATGTAGCAGAACACAGTATGGAAAATAGGAAAATCAGATATTGTGGGACCAGGATCTGGATCTAGTCCCAGATTTTAGAAATGTTTCTGGGGTGTGAATTTTTCAACTTGACAATGAATGTACAGGAACAGTTTTTCAATGTTTTCTAGCCTCTCTATCCTTTAAAAGCATCTTCACACTTTATGGGATTGGAGGGGCAGGTGTTTCATGTTGTTTTGTTAGGACAAGGTCTCCTTGTCTCCCTGTGCATAGCTACCTGGAACTCACTATGTAATCTCTGGTGACCTGTAACTCTCAATTTTCCTGCCTCAGCTTTTCAGGTACAGTGATTAGTGCTCCACCAAGCCTAGTAGCTATACAATGAGGTAGGGAGAAGGATATGAAGAAGTAGGGAGGTGTCAGCCCTTTCATTAGACTTGTTTTGTCTTAAAAACCGAGTTGTCATTAGTGGAAGAATTCATTTATTCTTTTTGCAGTCCTGTATTACCTGTCAGCTGCAACCTTATTCTCCTATGGTGGCACCCCATTCCCACTGCCCTATTTTCAAAGTATTCCATTTAAGTGAAGTCCCACTTCGTGGGAAGTGAAGAATTCAAGCTAAAGCATGGCATGAAATTGTGGTTTCAAATTCACAAGTGTATAATAATGATCACTAATAGAGATGAAAAATGGACTAAATTCTACTTATGTTATTTTGGAAGGTGTTGAGAAGGGAGAATAAGCAAAAAACATAGTTTCAAAATTTTGTTGTACACAACATAAAATGGAAAACTAAATGCCATTTTGAAAATAAATGAAAAATAGTGCTATTTCTTGACAAATAAGTGTTATTCTGTTTCCCACCCTGTGATATAATGTAAACCTCTAACTACTAACTAGCAGTACATGTGGGAAGTACTTCACTCAATAGTATAAAATGTCTGAAAAATGCATGATGTAACAATGTTCCACTGTTTTCTGAAGAGTTGTTTCTGTTCCTTCTCTAACTCAAACATAATTGCCAAGTTAACTGATCTCACATTTGGAACTTAATTAAATAAAACACCACAACTCCCTCATTGCCTTGTCAAGAAATATATCACAACTGCCAGTGCCTAAAGTAAGAATCATTCAACTGTTTGCAGTATCTTCAGATGTATTTTTGTTGATATGACAACAAATAATAATATGACAAATAACATGATAGCCAACATGATATGCTCATGTTTGGCATGAGCATAATTTCCTAGTCACTAGTTTCCTGTACTGGTTTAATAAACACAAATAAGGAGACTATAGGGCTTTTTTTCAGATTTCATTATCCAAATATCTGTTCTCTAGTTAACATGAATCTTTATTCTACAGAATATTTAGTTCAAGTTTAAGAACCAATGATATAACCGACAAGTTCAGATACTAAATTGTTTCCTCTGCTGTATCAAGGCATATCTAATTTAGGTTAAGGAGCTTCAGAGAGAAATCCCTTGCAAAGTTCTTATCTTTCACAAAGTAGATGTGTAGTACAGGATTGGTGCTTGTATCAGTTAAGGTTTGGCTGGGACACAGATCCACTTTGAATGATATGAATAAGATATGTGCCATAGGGATTAGATCATACATAAGGTGAGGAGAAACTGGGAAGGAAAAAGTCCAGAAGGTCAGGGCTAGAGGATTAGAAAAAGGCCTCTTAGATCACGATGAAGAGCTGGTGAAGACTCTAGAAGGTTATGGGTGTTAAAGAAAAAATTAATTCTGAGACTTTTTAAAGCAGTAAGAAGATTTTATGATGAAGATACTGTTGCAATGAAGAAAATTTTGGCATAGGAGAAATTAACCTCAAGTATGAAGTTTTTTAAAATGGGAATCTATATGCCAAAAAGCAGTATGGAAGGTCAGTGGATAAAAAAGTATTAAGAGGAAACTTTAGGATAAGGGAAGAGAGGCTTCAACCTGACAAGGTTCTTACTTAATGCATGCCAGATACTATATGTAGGAACTGATTTACTAAACTGATTTAGTAGAATTCTTGATCATATTGGGATAAGCTGCTAAAGAGTAAAGTCAAGATCAAGGGCCTACTCAAGAAGAATTTAGAGGAACCTAATTCAATTTTGGTCAGGTAGAGTCTACATGTGGATGGCTCTATACCTGCTGATATGCTTAAAGTTACAGATCAGCAGGGCAGTTATGTGGAAACAAATATGTGACCAATACAGGGAAGCAAGGATAAATCTGAGAGGACAAACTGCTACCTATGCTGTCTGGTCCTCACCATTTCAAACCTGACTTGAAGAGGCTGGACCTTACTCTTTAAAGGACCCAGGGGGAGTAGGAGGGCTGGCTGCTCACCACACACAGAAGCACCAATAGATTAATGACAAGTAATAAGTTATTACTAAGGCCTCTGAACTGACCTCCCAAAAGGTTTCTGGCCTGAAACCCCTTCCTCTAGTCTCAAGCAAATTTCTCTTGTGACCAATACTAATTGGGAACCATACGGTGGATTCTGGGAAACACAATTCTAGTTTAGCTAAATTAGTACTGATTAAATCATCATAGTATCAGAAGTCACTTAATATGAATTGATATAAAAATAAAGCCTAAGATAATACAGATTCAATCATAAAACCTATCAAAACACAGACTTAATTTCTGTGTTCATTTGCAAAATTTCAACTTTCCTAACACAAGAAATATTGCTATCAGCAGTTATGTTTTGCTTACTAAACATTCATTTAAAGAATGGGCACTGGTGGCTCATGCCTGTAATCCTAGCTATTCAGGAGGCTGAGATCTGAGGATCACGGTTCAAAGCCAGCCTGGGCAAGAAAGTCCATGAGACTCTTATCTCCAATTAACTACCAGAAAACCAGAAGTGGCACTCTGGCTCAATTGGTAGAGCGCTAGCCTTGAGCTGAAAAGCTGAGGGACAGCATTCAGGCTGAGTCCAAGACCCACAACTGACAAAAAAACAACAACAAAAAAGAAACACAACACAATACCACTAAACTGGACTGTTTAAAAAATAAAAATCTATGTAAGTATTCTGCATTCCCACCTAACTGCTTTTATTATTTAAATTCTGCTTATATTAACTTCTAATTCCCTTATGTAAAAAGAACTAAAACTCCAAATAGGAGGCCTCCTTACAGTCCTCTCTGGGGTGTGCTACCGTCTGTCAGAGTTGTATAAATCTGGACTATGTGAGTTAAGTTCAAGGTCATCCCAGAGATGACTTCATACAAACTAAGAGTAGGAAGTGTGTCTTCAGTTTTACATCTTTGCAAACCCAGCTCTTGTCTGAAAACATTGGAATCCCTACACATGGTCGCTGCCATCATCAAAATTCCTTCAGGGAGAGTAACAGGCTCATCTTTGCCTAAAGGCTCTATCAGTCCCTGGAGACACTTTCCTACAAAATACTGACACTAGCCTCCAAAAGGAGTATATTCTCTCCCATTTGCCAGAAACAATTAAGAGAGGCTGGGCACATAACAGATTTAATGGAACTTTCTGTCAATTACTGCTTTTAAACTATGCTCCAGGGCTGGAAATGTGGCTTAGTGGTAGAGTGCTTGCCTAGTATGCATGAAGCCTTGGGTTCAAATCCTCAGTACCACATAAACAGAAAAAGTTAGAAGTGGAGCTGTAGCTCAAGTGGTAGAGGGCTAGCCTTAAGCACTGAAAGGCTCAAGGACAGAGCCCAGGCCCTGAGTTCAAGCCCCAGGACTGGCAAAAATAAAATAAAATAAACGATGTTCCCCTCACTTCTAGAACTTTGTTAGGTTATCTATCCATGTAGCATCTACTATAACTAATTAACACATAATCCTTATGGATAATGGTGAAAAGTTACAGGAATTGGGAAAGATTTAAGTTTTGATTCTAGACCCCAATGTCTTCACTATAGAAGGGAAACCCCATTTCACAGAGGTATTGTGAAGTGCAAGAGAGGTAAAGATGTAATTATCTCAGCCATAACATCCCCTTGCCAGTCTTCTACCCACCTGTTTGCTTTGCAAACTGTTCTTCCTTCCTCCCCTGGGCTCTATCATTTGGGCGACTGAGCTCTGCAGAGCTGCTTCAGTGACTAACACTGACTGGAGACACTGTTCCCTTCAACTGGCCATATGTAAACCTGTCCCCCAGTCCTTACTCCCAAGGTGAGATAGGGTCTCTATCCACATTTTTGGTGAATTTTTGGGGGGTGTTCTCCTCCTTCTTTAAAGTTCCCTATAGTCCAAATTCATATCATTTAAAATTAGCAGGATGTTGAAAAACAAAGGTGAAAGTATTACGTTGTATATGTTAATCAACATAGGACATGCTTTTCTTGTGTTCAGGTTTTATTTTTGTCCTTTGCTCTTATTTTCCCCCAAAATATTCCTAAACTAAGACAGTGAGATGACTATTTGACTAGATTTTCCACACTTCTTTCTCTTAAGGGTAAATATTATTTATAATAAAAGGCAAACATGACTTAATGAAAATTAAAGCTAATATCCCCTATGTCTACATTTAAATTACAGAGAAATAAGTATATAGAGGCTACCACCATCACCAACAGAAGTTGCTAGGCTTACAAAATATTTTTTGCATGCAGACTATTGGAGCACAATAGACTTCAGTTTCCTTCCTCTCCTCCATTCTGACTGTTGTCATCCCATTTGCCAGAAACAATTAAGAGAAAGGCTGGGCACATAACAGATTTAATGGAACTTTCTGTCAATTACTGCTTTTAAACTATGCTCCAGGGCTGGGAATGTGGCTTAGTGGTAGAGTGCTTGCCTAGTATGCATGAAGCCTTGGGTTCAATTCCTCAGTACCACATAAACAGAAAAAGTTAGAAGTGGAGCTGTAGCTCAAGTGGTACTCCTTACTAAGGAGTAAGGAGACAAAAACTAGTTCAAGTTCTTAAAAGAATCTGATCAACAGATTATGCATAATCAAAAATGTCAATTTTTATTTTAAAATGCTAAACTTACTACAGGCTGATCAGGAAAGATCAAACACTACTTCTTTGAACACAATATTGGAAAGTGATAACTATTATTTTTGAAGTTGCAACAGTATTTCATGATGTTGACTCTTTCAAATACTGAATAAGATCTTCTCTCTCACTCTTCTTTTTAATACCAGCAAAGATCATTTTAGTTCCAGGGATGAATTTCTTTGGGTTCTCCAAATATTCCATCAAAGTTTCTTCTCCCCAAATAACACCTATAAAGTTGAAAATAAGTTTAAGTTTTCATACTTACATTTCTAGGACTTACTTTCTGATATGACTTATATATGTGAACAAAGATTATCTTCCCACTCCATAAAAGACTGCTTTAGCTAAGAATATGTACTCTAAGCTATACAAAATTTCCAAAATTAGACTCTACTCCTTGGCTTCTCTATAGAAAGCCAAGAGCTGTTTAGGATTATCTGAGCTACACAAATGAACTGCCACTACAGACATGTTGTGTCTAAGTAGTGTTTTATCAGAGTTCCTTCTATTAGAGATCTTGGAGATCATTTAGCCGAATCCTTTATTTTGCTAAACGATGGTCCAAAACAGAGGAAAGTAACTTTCCCTAAGATGTCAAAGCTACTTTAATTAAGAAATTGGTGACTACAAACTTGTATTACAATGTTATGCCTACCAATCATGTCAAGGTGCTACTGAACAGATCTCTCATTAAAACCTGTGATTCCCACTCAGGAGGCTGAGATTTGAGGATCATGGTTCAAAGCCAATCTGGGCAGGAAAGTGCGTGAGACTCTTATCTCTAATTAACCACTAGAAAACCGGCACTGTGACTCAAGTGTTAGAGCGCTGGCCTTGAGCTGAAGAGCTGAGGGACAGTGCCCAGGCCCAGAGTTCAAGCCCCATGACCGACCAAAAAAACCCAAAAAAACAAAAAAACCTATGATTCAGAAATGCAGTTTCAAAATGGCAAAGAAAGTTCATCTATTTTTCCTTTTAAAAACTAATTTTAAAATACACGTGATACACATTGAATGGCAAAGTCATTACCTTTCCTTTGGCTCAAAAAGAATCAGGGAGGCCAGGAAAGTTTCAGTTTGACACCATAAAGGCCAGGGGAATCAGGATTTTGAAATAACAATATAGACATGCTGTCTTTGAAAGGACATGTTACAGAAAACTGCAGAGGTTATATAACCCTACACCTGTCTGTCTTGTTAACTGAAGTAAAGAGCCAGATAACATCCCAACAAAAACAAACACATTCACCAGACACATATCTCTAACATACAAGTCAGAGGAAAAGGACGTCCTAAGTCAAGACAACTTAGACCCTCATTCATTCTCTCCTGTAAAGAATTAGTCCAAGAATTGCCCTCATCGGGGCTGGGAAGGTGGCTCAATGGTAAAGCACTTCCCTTGTATGCATGAGGCCCTGGGTTCAATTCCTCAGCACCACATAAGCAAAAAGAAAAAAGCCAGAAGTGGCACTGTGGCTCAAGCAGTAGAGCGCTAGCCTTGAGCTGAAGAGCCGAGGGACAGCGCCCAGGCCCAGAGTTCAGGCCCACGACCGGACCCTCCCCCCCAAAAAAAGAATTGTCCTCATCAAAAGGTAATAATCAAATAAGAAACATGAAAAAAGTATACAAAATATGTACACATTGCAGACACACAGGTAAAGGAAGAAAAAAACTATATAAAAACTACACAGAAGGAATATTACACATACACACACACACACACACACACACACATTAGATGAAGACCATGATAATATGTATTCCCATGGATTCAAAAAAAAGATCTTTATGAACTAAAGGCCTTTGTGCTCAAATCAGAGCAATGATGGCTCACATGAAAAAAGATAAAACCAAGACATGAATGACAGGAAAAAAAAAAGGTGATGCTGAAGGCATAATCAGAGAATATGGAAATAGATGAAACAACCTATTTTATTAAATAATAAAATGACAAACACAAGAGCTATTCAAACAAAAGAGATCTGTGTCTGCACTTAGTAGCCTGAGATTTTTAAAAACAACTAAAATAGAACAAAATTATTAAAATACGTAATTCAAGTAAACTTTTTAATAACAAAGGCTCTAAAACTACCAGTGGGAAAAGCAAAGCATGTCCCAAGAAATGCTAAAGAAGATCATTCAATGCATAGCAAAATTATTAAGTTTTAGGAAGAATTATGGAAATTTAGGAGGAAAAGAATAAAATAAAAATCAAGGAAAATAAAAATCAAATCAAAGGCTAGGGATATAACTCAGCAGTAGAGAGCTTGCCTAGCATGTACAAGGTCCTCGGATCAATCCATCACAACAACAATTAAAATTAAATAAGTAAACAATTAAATGCAAGTAACTCATAAGAGAAAACTATCAGGCTTATTTCATATTCTCCTAAATAATAATTTAACATGAAGCATATACATTTTGAAGAATGAATGTATTTCCCAATAATTCTATGTTCAAGACGATGATTATATAACGCAGTGGCAACATTCAAATGTCTTCAAACATCCAGTAACTTTTGACTACATGATTCTAATATTTTGTGTCGCGACTAATTGGCTACCAACGAATCAAAAGATAAATACAGATAGTATAGTGTGAGCTAAGCATACCTGCTGATAGTATTTAAAGGTAAAAAAAATTACCGTGGTAATTATGGTTACATAGGACCAAAAAGTTACCTATCATACTAGAATAGAGTAGGTATAAAGAGTTAAAATAATGTAAACAAATCATCTGTGGTATAAAGGTAAATTTTCTCATCCTTATAGACTCAACAGTTTCCTTAAAATAAATAAAAAAAATAGAAGCATACACATATGATTTAAAGTCTGGCCACTAAAATTCCTATTATCAAACAAAATTAGTTTGTAGAGGAAGAGAAATATGAGATGGCCAGGACTAGCAAATATACATAAATTCCTTGTCACATATACTGGGAAATACTGTTTGAACTCTGAATTTTCATGTAATGTATATGGAGTCAAAATATTTTAAAGTTGTTCACAATTCATTATATCCTGCTATATTTATAAATGAAATTGAAATGACAATAGGCAAAATATAAGGACTAATAGCTGATAAGATAGTTTAGCTAATATGCTAACTCAGTATAATTTCCTTAAAGGTACTTCCTGGGTTCAAATTCTACTTCAGTCATTAAGTAAATAAAGTTCCAAGAAAATCATGAATTAATTCAATTTTCTTCTAAACCTGTTTCAATTTTTATTTACCAAAGATGCAATGACACTTCAATACACTATACAGATACTATTCTCAAAAGAAAAATCCTATCCATTCACTGATTTTTAAAAAAAAAACACAAAACAGATGGCCCAACTTCACTAATTATTAGGAAATAAGAAATGGGACCATATGAGGTATTATTTCACGCCCACTGGGTTAGCTATTACATATTTTATTTTACTTTTTGTGCCATTCTTGGGTTGAACTCAGGACCTGGGCACTATCTCTGAGTATTTTTTGCTCAAGTCTAGCACTATACCACTTAAGCCACAGCTCCATTTCTGGCTTTTTTTGGTTAATTGTAGATAAGAGTCACAAACTTTCTTGCCTGTGCTGGCTTTGAACCATGATCCTCAGATCTCAGTCTCTCAAGTAGCTAGAATTACAGGCATGAGTCAACAATGCTTGACATATTATATATTTTTTTAACATGAAAGTGTGAGGATATATTACTAATGGAACTTCTAATGCATCACTGATGAGAATATAAAATGCTACAGACATTGTGCAAAATGGTACAGGTATGTCTCAATGATAGCTGTATACTGTATACTCATTTTCATAACCGCATTATTCACAATAGTCAAAAACTAAAAAAAAATCCCAGTTTCATCAATGAAGAAAGAAACATTTGAACTGCCTATTAAAAGTTGGCAATTACAATATATTGTACAACATGAATTACTCCTCTTGAAGGTATTGTGATTACTGAATTAAGCTAGTCAAAAAATGGACAATGTAAGATTTAACATATGAATTAACTAGAGTAGTCAAATTCACAAAAGCAGAGAGTAGAATGTGCCAAAGGCTGTTTAATGGTAACAAAATTTCAGTTTGAGAAAATGCAAATGTTATGGAGATTAATAATGGTGACAACAAAACAATGTGAATGTGTTCATGTCACAGAATGGTACACTTGGAATGACATAAATAATAAATTTTGGTATGTATATTGTACCACAACCAAAAAACTACACAGTATTAGATTGCTGCAATCAAGAATTTTATAATATTGTACCCTACAAAAATTTTACTAGACAAAAACTTTCTTTAAATCAGAATTCTTATATTCTCCTGAAAAGATTATTTGCAACATAAAACTTATGCACAGAAATATAGCTGACAATATGCCATAATTTGTATTAACATTGATGTTGAGTTGATGATTGTTCTCATTTAAGAGAGAAATCTGTATTTTACTTTAAATTGCCTTGTTTCAAATTCCTACTTTAGTTAACATAGTAAGCTACTTACACTATTTTTTATTTCATAAATAAACTAAAAATATCAATTTGTCCTCAAATAACATGTCCTTTATTTGAGGACTTCATATTTTTGTTTTTTAAAAATAATCTAGTTGGGCACTGGTAGCTCACATTTGTAATCTAGCTACTCAGAATGCTGAGATCTGAGGATGGCAGTTCAAAGCAAGCCCAGGAAGGAAAGTCTGTAAGATTCTTACCTCCAACTAATCACCAAAAAAGGCAGAAGTGTAATTACAGCCCAAGTGGTAGAGCAGAAATCCAAGATAACAACCAAAGAAATTCTTTACTACATAATACTTATTAACTAAATTTTTTTTGCACATCCTAAATAAATGATAGTGTTAATACATTGGGCTGGAAGTGTGGCTCAAGTGGTAAAATGCTTGATTAGAAACCATGAAACCCAGAGTTCAAACCCTAGTACTACCAGTTAAGACTTTAATATATTTGAAGGGCTAACATGCTCCTCACTCAACAGATTAAATCCTTTTGTATTTTTCTTTTAGTGTAAGTACTTCATCAATTATCTATTTTATATGCATGTATACTTTTTATTATAGGTGTCACCCAAATAAAGATATGTTGAGTCTCTACCCTCCAGTATTCAGATTGTGGTTTTATTTTCAAAATATAGTCATTGCAAATGTGTCTGAGTTTATGCTGTAGTAAGATGGGCCCCTGTCATCCAGTATGACTGCTAATCTTAAAAAAAAAATAATCACATGAAGACAGAAACACAGAGGGACAATGTTACAACGAAGGTAGATTTGAGTTGTGAAGCTGTAGGCCATAACTAGCATTTCATCAGGAAGAAAGAGAAAAGTACTATTACATGATGCTACTATTTAATAAGCCTTGAAAATATCAGACTAAACAAAGGAAGTCAAATAAAAAGGTTACATATTTTGTGTGTGTGTGTGTGTGTGTGTGTGTGTGTGTGTGTGTGTGTGTGTGTGTGTGTGTGTGTGTACACTAGGACTTGAAGTCAGGGCTTTATCCATTCACTTGCTTTTTTCACTCAATACTGGTGCCCTACCACCTGAGCCACACCTTCACGTCTGGCTTTTTGCTGGCTAATTGGAGATATGAGTCTCACAGATAATCCTGCCCAGGTGGTTTTCAATAACAATTCTCAGATCTCAGCCTTGTGATTAGGATTACAGGCATGAGCCACTATACTTAGCTTTTTGTTTTGCTTCTTTTATATGAAATATTCAGTAGGCAAATCCAGAGATAAGGCTAATTGGTGGTTGCTAAAGAATGGTCGTAGAAGAAAATAGAGAGTGATAATCTAATAGATAAAAGTGTTCTTGATTTATAAAAAAAAATTGAAAGTATAGAGGTTTGTTCTGTATCATGACTATACTAAATGCTAATTAATTACATACTATAAAATGGATGTTATGAGCTGGGAAGGTGGCTCAGTGGTAGAGTGCTTGCTTTGCATGCATAAGGCCCTGGATTCGATTCCTCAGCACCACATAAGCAGAAAAAGCCGAGAGTGGTGCTGTGGCTCAAGTGGTAGAGCGCTGCCCAGAGTTCAAGCCCCACGACCAACCAAAAAAAAAGGATGTTATGCAAATTTCACTTCAATAAAATAATAGGAAAAAACTTTAAAGCCTTTTTCAAATACTAATGACGTGAAATTCTGGCCTATAACATATACTAGGCCCCAAGATAATGTCAAAATAGAGTTGATTCAACCAGGCACCAGTGGCTCAACCTGAAATCCTAGCTACTCAGAAGTGTGAGATCTGCTTAAGGTTTAGAGCCAGCATTGGCGGACAAATAAAAGACTATCTCCAGTTAACTAGCAAAAAGCTAAAAGTGGAAATATGGAGCAAGTGGTAGAATACCATTCATTATCAAAAAAGTTGGGTTTAAGAGTTTAAGCCCTGGTACCTCAACACACACACACACACACACACACACACACACACACACACACACACACACGGAGCTGTTCTCTATTTTAATACTATTTTATAGTACCTCAACACACACACACACACACACACACACACACACACACATGGAGCTGTTCTCTATTTTAATACTATTTTATATGATAATTCAGATTATATATGTGTATGAGTATGTGTGTGCACACTCATTTATTAGAAATACATGCCCAGGTTTAACAGGTTTTCTGGCAAAGATATTATACTCTTTTCTACTTTTAATCTCAACTCTAAAACTTTGTTACTTTTCTAACTTTTTATTTTATCTACCTTTTTTCTACTCAGACTACTTAGTATTTCCCAACCCTGTTAAGAATCACTACTATTATGCCATGAAAATATTATTTGAATGTTTAAATTCCAGCTCATATTTTAAGATAAAGGTACAGAATAAAATAAAATAGCTTGCAAGGACAAAAATCTATACCACACAAGACTGTAAATTCAAAGAACTGACCAATTATTCAAATACAGGTCTTGGGACATAAATCAGTATTTCAGTAGTATAAGTATAGGAGTACATTTTCAATGCTGTAAATTAAGCAATTAGTATAATTCCAAATTATCTTCTTTACAACAAAATGACTGATTCTCAAATGCTGGGTTTTACCTTTGTTTTTGTTTGCATCAGTGTAAGAAAATCCTGGTGCTTGTCCTGTTTTGCGGCCAAAGAGGCCCCAGAGATTTGGACCCGTCTTGTGCTTTCCACCTTTTTCCACTGTGTGGCACTGAGCACACTTCTGAATAAAGATCTTCTTGCCTGTTTCAAAGTCTCCCATTTTATCAGTGAAGCCTTTAACCACAGACTGAAGAAAGTATCAGATTTGAAAAGCTGGGGGCGGAAAAAGAATTCCATCAGTTTGGCTGTAGCAAATTGTGATGAAACTACATAAAAAATTCAATGTCTGAGTCCTCAAAAACAGAGACACATTATGGTATCCAATTTTATAAAAGACTAAATCATCTCATTTATCAGGCTTATTTTAAGTTTCTAGTCATAATTACTTCATAAATTATTGACATAAAACTGGTTTTACTTTAGCTTCCAATTATAACAATTTATGAGTCAATCATGTCCTTCTCTTTTCCAATCCCAAAATTTCATATAAAAAATAATGTGAAGTAGATAGGTGTAATTTTTCATCCCATTACTTAAAAGTAAGAATGGAACACATATGAAGGGTACTTAAAATGATGTTTATTATGAGTATCTAATAATAGGGAGACGTGTAAAATTAAAAAGCATACAGAAAAGAAAAAGATCACAGCAAACTATAAGTAAAATGATTTTTAATTTACTTTGCACACTTAGCAATAAAGCAGTCTACCAATCTAGATCAAGCATTATTTGAAAGCAACCAGAAATAACATTACTGTCTTCAGTCAGTATTAATATATACTGAATACTAACAGTGAAAATACATGATTTTAAGTGGGGGAAGAACTTATTGTATGGTGATAACTATATAAAAGTGTTTTAACAAACTTACTTTGATGAAGACGGCTAAAGATTCAATTGGACACCTAACAGATTTTATGCCATTTAAAATAACATAAAAAGTAAAACAATTTCACCCTATCAAAATTAACCTTTGATATAGTAATGAATTCAGTGGCTGGGTTTTGTTTTCCTGCTCTTGTGTTCTGTGGAGAATTAATATAGTAGAGTTGGTGTTTGGGATGGATTTGAAAACAACAAATCGCTATACCAGAAAGCATGGCAGTACAATCTTAAATCTAGATTTATCCAAACAACCCTATTGAAAAATGGAAAAATGTTTGTATTAACCTGCCAAATGGTGGTGTTTTATACACAGTAGCCACAACATTATCTTACTAATTTCTTTAAATCTATGTGGAAGTCTGTAATATCAATAATCCACATAAAAGATTATATTATTTTTAGAGAACTGTATCCAAAAATTAGAAATTTAGTAATCAAGGTTTTAGGTTTAATAGAAACAGGATAAGAAAACTTATTTCATCCACAAGAATCTTATTTTAAAATTCCAAACATCATACAAAGTATTGCATTCAATTTCCCCTATGTGTATCAGGTTCAAAATTCAACGGCTTTGAAAAGAAGCCAAAAGGGAAAAAGTTCAGCCATAAAAGCAAATTTATGTCCTTTAAGTGAAGTATATCTGGTATAACCATAAAGTTTATTAATATTAAAAACCAAAATATTTATAAGTACTAATTAGAGAGTAATTATTTCTGATTTTAACATAAGGCAGAAATACTACACTGATCATTTATACTAATTACATGCTATTAGTAATTCAGAAAAATTTTACCCATGGGGTTTAGATTTCATATGAAAATCACTTATAAAAATTTCTATTATCTCTGTTCAAATTACTAGTATTAATCACAATTACAACTTTTATTGCTGCCATCTTTAATCACAGAAGATTGTTGCTGGTGAAAAGATCTCTGATCATTTTCCAAGTAAAATAAAATCAATAGCAATAGCAGGATAAGAAGAGGCAAGATATAAATAACTCTGTCCTATAAACATTTGACACTCTAACAGTGTATGGTTAAGATAACTCACTAAAATTAAGGTATGACTAACCGTTCACCCAAGATATAAGTCCAATTCCCAATAGACAATAAGAGTGGCAAACATTTGTGTTTGCTGTGTACCAGGTATATTCTAAGACTTTTATCTATCATTAACTTATTTAAAACATCTCTGTGAGACCATTACTATCCAGCTCCACATATAAAGAAGATGAGGTGTGCAGAGATTAGGCAACTTGTCTCAAATTGGTAAACAGTGGAGAGATACTGTGAAGGTTACAGATCAAGCAGTGTCTGACTATTCGGCATTGTCAGAACAAAGTACCAGTTAGGGCTTTTAACATCTGCAATCCAAGTGATGAGAAATGGAGGAAAAGTTCAACGGACTGTTTTAAGGATGAAATGGGATTCGCCATGTTGTAGTGGAGAGGGGTCCCGAGCATGATCTCTGTAGGAAAGGAGCCTGACTAGATCGCCTCACTTCACTACGGATGCCCCCAAAGGTATCAAAGGCCTTTTCCTCCCCTCCGTGGCTGCGACTGCGCTGCTGCGGGAGCAGGGATCCAGCTTCCAAACGCCCGACCTGGCTCCTGCAGGTAACGGTCCGTCTCCATGTTGGGGACAGCGTCCGCCCACGGAGGGAGGAGAGCGCTCCCGGATCCCCCCCACCCCCCAGAACCGGCCATCAGGGAGGGGCCGGCAATGGGGCCTGCATCAAATAATCAATTTTAAAATCTAAAAACTGTGAAACGTCTTCTGCTGTACGTAGGGACAATGTGGCCCCACTAGACGGGGGCTGGGCCGGGAGACCGAGGCCGGGGCAGGGAGGGGGGTCCGGGCCCTCCCGCCATCTGGACGGTTGGATGCTGCTTCCTGGGTAGGCCCGGGCCCCACCCTACAGCCGCTCTCAAGCCTGCCGGGATGGCATGGATGGCCAGCCCTCTCTCTTCACACGTACCACAGGCCCAGCAACACTGCCCTCTGCCTCCCTCCGGCCTCGGTGCAGTGGGAGACGGACCACAACCTCCAAGGGAGCCGTGTGTCGTCGGTCAGCCCTGAAGGCCTGGCCAGGCATGTGTTTCTGGCCCAGGCCCCCACCGGCGCTGCTGATTGGTCCTCAAGTCCCATGAGATCCCAACTCTCGCAGAGGCTTAAAGCCTCTGCTGTACAGTAACCTCTGATTGAGATTGAATGCAGCCAAGTCGATCAACTGTTCCCAGCCTTACCTTTTTATGTTTGTTTGTTCAAACAGGGCTTAGCCAAAGAATTAAATTGTTTATGTATATTCGCCGTGTGTACAAGGCCTTGCTTGAAGTTGTAACTCCATGTTCTGTGAATGGGCCAATGGTTTTATTTGGTGCCTGTAACCAACCATGTCAATAAAATAGAACAGATCTTACTACAGACAAGGACCAGTGCCAAGCAACTTCGAAATACAAACAACAAACCCGGCAGCCCCAGTTTTCCATTAATTATAGTCTCTGCCTGGGACATGATTGTAATTCCTCACAGGCCCATCGGCTGAAAACTTGGTCCCCAGCTAGTGACACTGTTTTTGGATGATCGTGGAAACTAGGAGGTGGAGCATTGCTGGAATAAGTAGATTACTGGGGATGTGCCTTTGAAAATTTTGCCTGATCTGGTCCCTTCTCTGCTTCCTGTCTGCCATGATGAACAGCCTCTGCCCCGTGCTCCTGCCACCATTGTGTCCTACCTCACTACTGGCCCAGAATCAGTGGAGTGAAGTTTGGCCTGGGACCTCTGAATCAGTGAGCTAAAATCAAGTTTTCCTCTCTCTCTCACACACACACATATACAAAAATCAAATTAAAAATGGAAGGAGAAACTTGGTGCCAGTGACTCCTACCTGTCATCCTAGCTACTCAGGAGACTGAGATCTGAGGAGTCCCTGTGAGACTCTTCTCTCAATTAATTACTCAAAAACCAGAAGTGGAGCTTAAAGGAATAGAGCACTAGCCTGGAGTGAAAAAAATCAGGGACAGCACACAGGCCCTCAATTCAAGCCCCATAACCAACAAATAAAATAAAATAAAGTTAAAAATTTTTTTAAATGGGAGGAGAAAGGGAAAATAAATGCAGTCATGATACTCAGTAGAAACTATGTGGGGAAAAAACTATGTAATTTGTGGCCAGGACTAGGAGGGGGAAAGTGGGAGAAAACAAAGGAAGGAATGGAAGGGGTGGCATTGTCCAAAAAGAAATGTACTCATTACCTGACTTACAAAATGGTCCTAAAGTTGTAATTTACAAAGTCAAATTAAATAAGATAACTCTTTCCTTATTGAGTCATGAAATGCTCTAAAATTGATAGTGGTGGGTTGAAGGGTATGGCTCAAGTAGTAGCAATGAATACCCAGCAAGCAAGACTCTAAATTCTATCTCTACTACCACCAAAAATAAGTAAAATTGATTGTGATGGTGTTTGTATCAGCTGGAGTACTCCCTAGGTGACCTACATAGATATCTAACTCAGCATAATCTTGTTTCTCTTCAAGAACATGTCTGTCTTCCAGAAGTTTCTCTTTGAGGAAGCTGAAACTGGTTGGATCTAAGATGGCTGCCAGAGTAAATATCAGACAGCCTCTAACTTCATTATATTCCTTTCTGAATGTGAAGTGACACATCCTCCAGTGCCACGATAATTGGCATGTTATTGCTGGAAATAACCATAAAAGTTGCAAAAAGATGTAGTGGCAGAAATCCTGGAAAATTTCCAACTATTTCTAGAAAAACATCAATACTTCTCTTTATAAATCTACCTCCACCTCATTTAGTTTGTTCTGTATCTTTAACTTGCCAAGTCTCAAGGTGAAGAAGTTGATCTACAAGTTTATTTCCCACATCTGTTTTTTGGTCAACAATAAGTCTCTTTCACTGCTCAATTTCTACTCAGTTTTGTTATTGGTTACACAATTTGGAGAAAGACAAAAGATCCAGTTTGAAGGCAAATATTAGTAATAATTATGAAACTGTGAATATACTAAAAACTCTGATAGAACACTTTGATGGGTGAATTTGAAGTATGATGCAGGAATTGTATCTCAATGAATCTATCTAAATTATATGAAGAAAATATGCTAATTTTATTTTAATTATAAATTATTTCACATGATTCAAAGGTACATTTACTTTCCTAACATTCTCCAGTATTTTTCTTTAAGAAAAAAAGTACCACTCTAAAATCTCAGGATATGCACCTGTAGTTTTTTTAATTTATTTTTAATATATATATTTATTGTAAAGATACTGTACGGAGGGGTTACAGTTACATGAGCAAGGTAATGAGTCCATTTCCTATGGAGCATTGTTACACCCTCCTTTATTTTTCCCCTATCATCCCTTTCCTTCCCACCTCCTCAACTCTTCCCTCCCATCGCCCCTCCTGCAAAGTTGTAAAATTTATTTTCAACATAGTGTCTTGTACATCTCATTGTCACAATTGGTCATCCTGTATCCTTATTTCAGCATTTTGTTATTTCCCTTCCCCTCCCCAGATTAGAAAAAATGTATATACAAGATGCAGGACACTAGAATCAAATACAGTGACAACAGGGGTTGTATCATGGGAGAGGAACATACAAAGAAACAAAAAAATCACATAGTACATTATAAGTACGTTAAAAAGAACAGCAACAGAGATTTAAAAAAAAAACCCTCTTGTGTCCCTATCTTGGGGTTCATTTTGCTTAGTATCAGGTTATATGATATGGAACCAACCCAGATGCCCCCGGTAGACGAATGGATCAAGAAAGTGATATATATGAATTCTACATAGGAATTTTATGCCTCCATCAGAAGGAATGACACAGCCCCATTTGTTAGGAAATGGAAAGACTTGGAAAAATTACATTAAGTGAAGTAATCCAGACTCAAAGAAACATAGGTCCCATGGTTTCCCTTATCTGCAATAACTAGTATATATCTAGGACAAGCAGAAGAGGTCAAAAGCTATGTATATCTGACCACATAACCTGTAGTTTTCTTTTTACAGATTGCCTAGTCCAGTTTAAAAAAATGTTTTCCACTAGATGGCAGTAGTTTGTAAATCCTAATGCTCAGAATCTTAGCATTTCTTGCATCAGTTAAATTATTACATTATTTTATTTTTATGCACCTTGACTGGTCTGAGGAACATAAAGATAAATGAAAAGTTAAGACAATATATTTCCTAGACTTGCTAAACTGTAGGGTAAACAGAGTCCATTTTCTAGGACTGACTGTAAAAGAAGAAATTGTTACAATTTTTTTAGTGCTACATGCAAGGTAACAATCCATAACACCTGTTACCATGGGAAATTATACAATTTCCAGGTGGGTAGTAGTCAAAGTGAACTGTAGCAGAAGGGAACAAGAAAATCAATTTTGCTTACTACAATATCTCTTGTGTTCATCATAGTACTCAATCCATAGTAAACAAATATATATATTTGTTGTAGGGCATGGTGAGACATGCCTGTAATCTGAGCACCTGGGAGGCTGAAGCAAGAAGATTGAGAACTTAATACCATGTATCTCAAAAAAAAAACCTTTGTTTTTTAAGTTAAATGAATGAATTACTTCATTTATTAAGGTTGACAATCTCTCCAAACTAGTTGGTAACAATATTTCTAGTTTACCATTGAGGAAACTGTAGCTGAAAACACCAGGTAGCTTGTCCGAGTTTACACAATTGGGTGGGAAAATGGTTCTTGTTTTCACACTGTATCTATAGCCCTGCCCTAGCACAGAGTTTAGACCTGAGTTGGTGCACTATAAATACTTGTCTGTTTAACTTCGTAGAAACCCATTGTCTTCACAGCCTGGATTTAGACCTTTCAAGGACTTTGTCCCTAGGCAATTTCAGTTTATGCTTTTCAATTAATTCCAATACTACTGCTAAACCTAGGCCTTGTTTCTGGATTTCTGCCGGATTTTTTTTTTCTGACCTCTCCACTAAGGCCCATTAACAAACTTTATAAGTCAGGAAACATTTCCTCACTGTGTAAACCCTGTAATTTCTTCTAGCTGAGCAGACCCAGCATCTGTGGCACTTTCTGTTACAGGGGTACTGTGGGAGTTGAGTAGATCATTAGACAGTTAGCTCTGGATCTTACTCGGTGAAAGGAACCTCACATTCCTTATCCCTGAAAAAACAAGGCATGAATTATATAAATTCAAAGGAAACTTTCAAGAATAAGGCTCAACCTGGCTCATGCCTATAGTCCTAGCTACTTAGAAGACTGAGCTCTGAGGATTGCTGTTCAAAGCCAACGGGGACAGGAAAATCTGTAAGTCTCTTATCTCCAATCAACTACCAGAAAACTGGAAGTGGAGCTGTGGCTCAAGTGGTAGAGTGCTAACCTTGAGCAAAAGCACTCAGGCATAGCGCCCAGGCCCTGAGTTCAAGTCCCATGACCGATTAAAAAAAAAAGAAAGAATAAGGCTCCAAGGGTTTTGTTACTGGTGGTTGGAATGTTGCAGATGTTCCCGGGTTCTTGCGTACAATGTCTAAGATTAGGATACTGCTTCTGGTGCTAAAGAAAAACTAGTAAGATTAGGTCTATAGTGTTGATTTATTAAGAAAGCAGAGTTCACAGGCCAGGGAGTAAGTGGGAAGTTCTTGCAAGAATGGGCTGTGTGCCAGGTACCAGTGGCTCACACCTGTAATCCTAGCCACTCAGAGCTACTCAGGGAGCTGAGATTTGTGAATCGTGGTTCAAAGCCAGCCTGGGCAGAAAAGGCTGTGAGACTCTCATCTCCCTCTCACCTCTAATGCTTAATAACTTTCATCCTGCTCTTGGCTTGTAAGTCCCCATTTGTCTTATTAAAGTTGGAATCAAGTCCAGTCTCTTACTGCAAGATCCCTTTGCAGCGATCCTCTAACCTACCACCACCACAGCCCTCTTTGAATAAAGTCGACCCTCTCTAATACGTGTTATGAATATCTTCTATTTTTAATATATATGTTGTATTGTAAAGATACTGTACAGAAGGGTGACAGCTACATGAGTAAGGTAATGAGTACGTTTCCTATCGAGCCTTGTGAATATCTTTAACAAGGGCACGTTTGAGAGAAGAATCTCGGAGCTGTTCTGGCTGCAGGGGACCAGCTGGACCTGGTTTCCGCGGATGGGGGCAGCCTGGATTCGGTCAGAGTCCTCCGTGGCGCCAGGGGGCGCTGCAGACAGCTCCCGGAAGCCAGCGCCTGGTGCGTGGGGGACCGCGCCGGACGCGAGACTCCTGGGTATTCCGGAAGCGGAGAGGAGAGCGGGCGGGCCGTGGGCCGCGGAAGTGGGCGCGGGCTCGGTGGAGGCCTGCGGGACCGAGTGCGGCCGGGGCCCGGCTTGCCGCGCAAGGCGGAGCGTCATGGACGAAGCCGGCAGCTCTGCCAGCGGAGGCGGCTTCCGCCCGGGCGTAGACAGCCTGGACGAGCCGCCCAACAGCCGCATCTTCCTGGTGATCAGCAAGTACACGCCGGAGTCGGTGATCCGCGAGAGCTTCGCGCCCTTCGGGGACATCCAGGACATCTGGGTGGTGCGCGACAAGCACACCAAGGAGTCCAAGGGCATCGCCTTCGTCAAGTTCGCCCGCAGCTCGCAGGCCTGTAAGGCCATGGAGGAGATGCACGGGCAGTGCCTGGGCCCCAACGACACCAAGCCCATCAAGGTGCGGGTGGCCGGGGTGCGGAGGGCAGCGTGGCTCGTGGGGTTGGGGTGCCTTTCGGGGGCTGCATGGGACGCTCGGCGCTAGGAACTAAACTAGCAGCACCTGCGCGGACGGCCGGGGCATCCAGGATAAGATCCCACCTCCAGAGGCCAGCACTGGGACGAACCCTCTCAGCCACAGAGAAATTGCTTGTCTCCCATCGAGAGGCAAAGGTTCTAATTCAGGTTTTCGTATCTTTGCCCACTCAATCTCGCTGTGTACCTGGCCAGACAGTTGAGGCTCCTACCGTTTGTGGGGTCCTCCACTGGCATAGCTATGTCTCTCTTTCATTTGTTTCGCACTTCTGATCAAAAGTAACTTAATTTAGGGTCAGTTTTCCTCTTGTATTTTTTGTTTGCAAAGTTCCAAAGGATTTGCAAGATTAAAAAAAAAATACTGCAGTTATCAGGCCTACAGCCAGAAGATTGGCTAAGTAAAAGTTATTCTGTATCTAGCTATACTACATTCAGGAAAAGGAGATAGGCTTCAAAATTAGGGGGAAATCCTGGTTGTAGTTTTACAGGAATGACTTTTTGTTTGCTTGCTTGTCCTGGGGTTTTAACTCAGAGCCTGAGCTCTGTCCCTGAGCCTCTCTGTGGCTCAAGGCTAGCGCTCTACTACTTGAGCCATAGCACCACTTCTGGCTTTTTTAGTGTTCATGTGGTACTGAGGAATCAAACCCAGGGCTTCCTACATGCTAGGCAAGCACTCTACCGCGAAACCACAGCCTACAAGAACCTATGAGTGCTCATCATTTGTGACATTAAACTATGTGACGAAAAATCTTCGATTAGAAGGTTATTCATGTAAGGCTGTAGGCATGGCTCAAGTGATAGAGAACCAGCCTAACAAACATAAGGCCTTGAGTTCAATCCTCAGTATTGCCAAATAGAGAGGGGGAAAAAAGGCTGTGTATGTGTTCAACGTGAATACTGCCCTTTATTGGAGACTCCTTTGTTTCTACTGTTTTTGAATGTTATTATAGCTTCCATTTTTTCATTTCCTATTGATCATCACTCCTTATTGGTACATCCACTAGACTAACATTCTGATGGGCCAATTCTGTATTACTTGGTATTCTGTTGTTAATGCTTGACATAGTGTAGTTTACTGATGACTAACTGGAAATGTTTTCCCTTCTATTAGCAGGATCCCACATCTATGTAGTGTAAAACTAATTTTTCCATAGCTCTAATGTTCTCTTTCTTCAACATTTTCTTTCCTCCTTTCTTCCTTCCTTCCTTCCTTCCTTCCTTCCTCCCTCTGCCCCTCTCTCTTTCTCTTTCTCTTTCTTTCTTTCTTTCTTTCTTTCTTTCTTTCTTTCTTTCTTTCTTTCTTTCTTTCTTTCTTTCTTTCTGTCTTTCTTTCTGTCTTTTCATTTCTTTTCTTTCTGGCAGTATTGGGGAGTTGAACTCAGGGCCTCACACTTGGTAGGTTGGCACTCCCACTAACCCATGCTTCCAGCCCTGTTTTTCATAGTTTATTTTTAGGTAGGGTTAGAGTCTCATTTCCTGCCAGTATGATGTGCCTGGACTATACTCTGCCTACTTGAAGCTTTCTGTAGTTGCTAGGGTCACAGATGCCTGCCACCAAGTCTAACTTCACTCCATTGATCCATTGAGATGCAATCTTGTGGACATTTTCTCTCTGGGCTGGCTTGCCATGTAGTTTGAGATGACAAGTGTGTACCACTGTGCCAGCTGTGATTTCAGATGGGATATTACAAACTTTTCTGCTCTTGTTGACCTTAAACTGCATCCCTCCCGATTTTAGCCTCCCAAGAAGCTATGATTATACATGTGAGCCACCAATGCAAGCCCTCGTTCCTCAACACTTATAAAATTGCCTGCCTTTTAAAATTCATTGTCCTGGCCAGGCTATTGCCTCCTATTCTGGTATTCCAGAGTCTAGGTTTTCTCATACTTGAGTGATATACGGCCCCCCTTTAAAGGAAACACACACACATACATATAGACAAGCCATCAAGGGCTTTTGTTTGTATGGTAATTAATACCACTAAATGTTCTTAAAAAGTAAAACTAAAGCCAGGCATCCATGCCCCATGCCTGTATTCCTAGCTACTCAGGAGACTTGAGATCTGAGGATCATGGTTTGAAGCCAACCTGGCAGGAAAAAAAAAAAGCCAAAAGCAGAGCTATTGCTCAAGCAGTGGAGAGCTAGCCTTGAGCAAAAACGCTCAGGGACAGCACCCAGGCCCTGACAAGGACCAGGATCCAGCTCAGCCTCAGGACCAGTGAGTACGTGCACTCACACACATACACACACATACAGAGTAAAACTAGCCCTTAAAGCTAGGCTTATTAGTTGTACAAACAAGCCTAAAATCTCAGTCATAGATGTTTAACATTTTTCTGGAATAATTTAATACCAAGACAAATTGAGAAATTAAAACAGTACAAAGTAGATTATATCCATAGCACTCTAATATTATTAATAATGTTTCAGTAGATCTACATTGGTAGTATTTGAATAATAGAACCTCTTGTGCATTTCACTGCTCATATGAAATCATTTGAGTAATCACTAAGATAAACCGGAATATGATTATATTACCTTTTCCTAAAAATTGATAATGAAAAGATAAATAATGACTGTAATAAAGATTATAAAAAAGTATAAGACCCCCCCATTTCAAGCACTTTCATTTAATAAGACTTGCAGACACATTGTGATATATTAGTATATCTTAGGAAAAGGAAAACAGTAGGTATTATTTTGAGGGTTGTATATGTTTATTAGGTTTTCTTTTTGTTGCTTTTGAAGTCGTTTTATTAATTTGTTCCTCTATTTTCGTGTCAGTCTCAGGACTTGAACTCAGGGCCCCTGCATTTTTGCTCAGCTTTCTTTATCATGCTTGTGTTCTATCAGTTGAGTCTGGCATTTTACTGATGAATTAAAGATGAGGTGTAGAAGACTTTTTCCCAGGCTTGCTTAGAATTGTGAGCCGTGTCCTGAGTAGCTAGGATTACAGGCATGAGTCAATGGCTGTGCCTGGCTTTTTATTTATTTGTTATATAAGAATATGTTATGACATGTTTATACATGTAGATAACATACTTTAGTCATACTCACAACACTGTTTCTTAGGTTTTTATTGCTCAATCGCGATCATCTGGAAGTCATCGAGATGTTGAAGATGAAGAACTTACAAGAATCTTTGTTATGATACCAAAGTCCTATACAGAGGAAGACCTGCGAGAAAAATTTAAGGTTCTTATGTTTTCCAATCAGCTAACATCTGTTGTCATTCAGTCCTTCAACATTGCACCGTTACTAAAAATTGAAAAAGTAGTATATACATTCAAAAAAACAAAGTGCAAAATCCAGAGAATTTTAAGTAAACTTACACAACTAGTAGGGAATAGAGCCAAGACTTAAACCTGCTGTCAGACCTGAGCCTGTTCTTATTCTTTAAAATTTCAAAGCACTCTCTTACCATTCACCTTTTTTGCCTCTCTTGTGGGGGTGATGCTAGCCTGAGGGTGTGAGTTGGTTGATCTGCTATTTACTGTGGACTTGGGTCATGCTGACTTTTTACTTACACAGAGAAAAGCTTATTCGTTGAGGTTTTAATCCTACTGTTGGGTCTCTGAAGTAGTTTTGTTTGAGGAAAAAAATTTTATGTCTGAATTATATAGATCATAGTAAATTTAAAGATAATTTTAAACCTTTTTTGCAGCGGTAAACTTTCACAAAATTATTTTAACACAATGTGTGGATTGTTTTGAGTTACAAGGTTCCTTTTTTAAAAAAAAAAAAATCTGCTTATCTTCCAAAGTCTATGTACTAGGAGGACAAAAAGAAAATAGTCAGAAAAGAGTAATTTCTAAATGCCCTGTTTTCTACTCTGCAAGTTCAAAAATGCTTCTGAAACCTTATATCCCATTCTTGATCCAATAGGAAGAAAAAAAATAATCTTACGTGTTTGTAACATTTTAATCTTTTTGAGTGAATAAGTAACACATTTTATCTGAATGTGTAGTAATTTAGGTGATGGGTAGTTACTGAGAATTTTGTAGAATAAATAGTACATACCAATAATAAATGTCTCAGATTTCTTCCAACATTAACAAATAAACATTACTGCAAATTTCTCAGTATTAACATTGTGAGTGAACTTTTGGAGGTATGCTTTGAGCTATTCTTCAAAAGGCTATCCAATTACTTATGCTCCTTGCAATAGAAGATAAACAATTATAGCTGATGATTATTGAGTGGTATAGTATATCCTAGGCTACATATAAACACTTACCATAGATCACTTCAGTAAGAACAACATAATCAGATAAATACTGATATTCACCCATCTAAGAGAAAAAAGACATGCACAGAGGGTAAGTAAATGGCCTAATTGATAAGTGGCTGAGTCAGAATTTGAATCTGGAAAGTGATTCCAGACTCCCTGCCCTTTGTCACTACTGACTGAGACTTTGTAGCTGTCTAGACCATGTATAAGTTCTTTCTCTACAAGATTTAAATCTTCTGTGATTTAGGCAAGTGACTGCATTAACCCAGCCACCGTAATGGTGAAACAAGCATTATAAAATATGTATCCTTGAACAACTTCTTCAGTTGGCATGTGAGAAGCACTGATAAATACACAATTTAAGCTCTGAAATGGTCTATTTAACTGTTCATTTTGAGTCACTTAAATCACTTCTTTTAACTCCTACAGGTGTATGGGGATATTGAGTATTGCAGCATCATTAAGAACAAAGTCACTGGAGAAAGTAAAGGTTTGGGCTACGTAAGATATTTAAAACCATCACAAGCTGCACAAGCAATAGAAAACTGTGATCGAAGTAAGAATGTGGATTTGAATACTGTAGAATTTTTTGATACTTCTAAGTTCCACGATAAAGTTTGCTTCTTAGCTCCTAAATTCCTCTAGCTAGCCTGAATTAAATGCCCATGATAGAATTAGAGGGATGATGAAAATGAAAAATATGGCAAAAATGGTATCCTGACATTAAAGGTGTTTATAGCTATACCGGGTATATAAGATCTAATAGGCAAAAACAGAATAATCAATTAATTTTTAAAACATTCTTTGAAAGCAAAGAATATGTTTTATCTGTCTTGTCCCCACACCCTAGTACAATAGAGATTTATTGAAATCTTGGGCTGGTGACAATTACTCAGTAGTAGGGCAGTCTCATGACTCTACTGAAATCTCTATGCATGAAATCTTGAGTTCTCAGTGCTGGAAAGCACTATCGGGAAAACAAAAACCAACATTACTGACTTACTGACTTTTGCCAGGAGCATCAGTAATGTCTATAATCCCAGCACTTGGGAGACTGAACAAGGAGGATCATGAGTTCAAAGGCAACCTGACCTACATAGCAACACTATCTTAAAAAAAAAAAAAGAGAGAGCTCTGACAAAGTAACTGCTATTTATAGTGAGCTCAATGAGAATTCACTAGTTGAAACAAACTGGTTCAGAAGCGTGTGATGTAGTATATGAGTGGTGAAGAAGCATACTAAATGAGCATGGGAACATATCCAGAGGGGGCAGGTCTTGCATTTGGCATGGAGTAGACAGGAAAAGTGTTGGCAAAAGCACAAAGCTAGAAATAAACATGTCTCAATTGATACTACAAAGGCAACTATGAAGGCACAATGTTCTACTGAGAAATTACTAGACAAAGTTAAGTAGGTGCTTTGGGACTATGTAACAGGTTATGATGGATTCAAGCTCAGTGTACATTAGGATTCTGTTGTTGATTGCTTAAAAATAAAGGTTTTAGAACAGCTGATATAATGACAGTTTTAAGTATAGATTTCCAGAGAAGGAATTCAAACTTGGTGGTTTTGTTCTCTTTGAAGTCATATCATGATGATGGAAGCCACTGAATATAATTGTAAAAGCTGTGGCCTTGAACACATATATGTATAAGCATTGTGTTCAAAATTACAGGGGTTGGTGGAACCTCTCTTCATCTGGAAGCTTGTTACTGAACTCCCAGTTAAGAATCTTTGATAAGAAACAACATAGTTACTAACTGTTGTACTTGATTGAAGAGAATCTAAATTACAGAGACATAACAGTGTGCCCATGTTGGCTCATACTTTAATCTTAAGTTACCTTGGACGCTGAGATAAGGAGGAACAAGATTCAAGGGGAGCCCAAGCAGAAAAGTTTGCAAGACTCCCTTTCAACCAATCACTGGGTATAGTAGTAGTAGTACCTATCATCCCAAGTTATGTGGGAAACTAAAATTATGAGGATTGGTAAAGTTCCAGACCAGCCAAGCAGAAAAGTCCAGAGACTCTCAGTGGAAGAAGCTAGACACAGGCATGTGCCTGTCATCCCAGCTACAATAGGAAACCTAAATAATGCATTCAGGTTCAGGCAGAAAACAAGACTATCTTGAAGAAAAAAGAAAAAAGAAAAAAAAAGTGCAGAAAAGGACTAGGTACAGCTCAGGGGCTCAGTGATAGAATGCCTACCAAATAAGCATAAGGACCTGTGTTCAAGCTCTAGTACCAGAAAAAAAAAGCAAGAGGAATCAGAGGGAAAGGTAACATAATCTAGGTGACAGGTTAAATTTAGTGTTCCTAATAGGGTTATATAATGTTGAGCCCAGGTAAATGAATGTTCATTCATATCTACATTGACCACAGTTTGGGGATTCTTGCTGTTTCTTGTTTACTGTTTGCTGTATTTCAGAAGAAAAAGAAGTAGGTCTGGTAAAGATGTCTGTTGTAGAGATTTTGCCTTTATAAAACACTAACGACCAGAAATTTGCTGTGCTTGATATCTATGACTTCTCTTTTAGGTTTTAGGGCAATCTTGGCTGAACCTAAAAATAAAACGTCTGAATCCTCAGAACAAGATTATTATAGTAGTATGAGACAGGAGGCTTTGGGGCATGAACCAAGGATAAGTACATTTCCATTTGGTAAGTGAACTGACTTCCTGTAGTAGTTTATGTAGTATAGCTTATTTAATTTGAGTTTTTTTAACTGCTCTTTCATCGTTAACTGTAAAAGTTGATCATGACTTTTAATGTGTTAATAGTTAAAATTATTTGAGCTTATTTCCAACTATAGTCTTTTCCAGTTGATTGGATATCATCTGCCTAATAAGTTGTGTCATTGCCACTGTTTTGGGTGAACTTCTACTTTCTTGCAGATGACCAAAACATATAGAAGATATCTGTTCCATATGAAATTTTGTCCCTAAACTACTGCTGCTCAGTCACTCAATGCCTGTCATTTTGGCTACTCAGGTGGTAGAGATACAGAGGATTGTAGATCAAGGCCAGCCCAAGCAAAATGTTCCTAAGACCCCTCTCCAAACAGTAACTGAACATGGTAGCCTATATTGTCATCCTACCTCCATAGGAAGCATAAATAGAAAGATTATGATCCAAGCCAGTCCAGGCATAAATGTAAAACTGTTTCTGAACAAAATAAAATGGCTAGGTACTGAGAGAGCATTTGACTAGCAAACACAAAGTCCTGAGTTCCAACTCCAGTATAATATCCCAAATACATAAAATAATAATTATATATAGATATATCTATGTGGATATATGTATGTATTGTCACTGTAGAGCTTCAGAAAGAGGAAGAAAGACAAAAGTGGAAACTAGACAACAGGGAAAATGGATGATGGAAATAAAGACTGTGGATGTTATGGTCATAAATTTTCCAGTGAAATATGTTCCATGTGTTTCTATTTTACTTACTAATCTTACTTCTGTAAAATTAAGTTGTACACACCTGCTTGTATTATTCAGTAAAGGCAGGGGAATGAGGAAAGTAGTCTGTTTTCTTTTCATTGGTCTAAAAGCTTACTACAGACAACAGTGCCTTTGCTTAGTACAGTGGGCTCGTTTCTAGTACATAAATGTTGCATGACATTTTGAATATATAGAAATATAAAGATTTGTTTTTTCTTCTATTGTTGAAGAACAACAATCTGAATTTTCAAGTTTTGACAAGAATGACAACAGAGGCCAGGAAGCTATCTCCAAACGCCTGTCAGTTGTATCAAGAGTTCCCTTCACAGAAGAGCAGCTTTTCAGCATTTTCGATATTATACCAGGACTAGAATACTGTGAAGTTCAGCGAGATCCTTATTCAAGTTACGGTAAAACAATGTCCAAGTTGTTTTTATTTATACTCTGTTGTGATAAAATGGCTCTTTCCAGTACTTTTTATGTCAGATACTGTTTGTGTGAAAGGACTTTAGTTTCCTTTTTTCTAATTTATGTTTTAAAATTCAATGCTACCTTAATAAATCCCTGGTAGTGTGTATCTCCTTTACAGAAAGTTAGTCACTTAAAAATGTTTTGTTTGTTTTGTGCCGGTCCTGGGGCTTCAACTCAGGGCTTTGGTGCTGTTCATGATGTTTTTGTTCAAGGCTAGTGCTCTATCACTTAAGCCATAGCTCCATTTTTTTGGGGTGGCAGGGGGTTATTTTATTGGCGATAAGAGTCTCACGGACTTACTTGTTCAATCTGGCTTTGAACCATGAGCCTCAAATCTCAGCCTCTTGAGTAGCTAGGATTTACAGGCAGAAACCACCAGCACCTGGTTTTAAAAAAAAATTAGCTCCCACAAAATAGAGAATTTTATTAGTTGATTAATTATTATTTATGTCAGTCATGGGGCCTGGGCACTATTTCTGAGGTTTTTTGCTCAAGGCTTATGCTCTATCACTTTGAGTTACAGTTCAATTTCTGTTTTTTGGGTGGATAATTGGATATAAGTCTCATGGGGGCTGGGAAGGTGGCTCAGTGGTAAAGCACTTGTCTTGCATGCTCGAGGCCCTGAGTTCGATTCCTTAGCACCACATAAGAAAAAAGCCGGAAGTGGCACTGTGGCTCAAGTGGTAGAGTGCTAGCCTTGAGCTGAAGAGCTGAGGGACAGCGCCAAGGCCCAGAGTTCAGGCCCCACGACCGGACCCCCCGCTCCCCCCCCCCCAAAAAAAAGAGTCTCACGGACTTCTTGCCTAGACTGGCTTTAAATCACAGTCCTTAGATCTCAGCCTCCTGTGCAGCTAGGATTATAGGCATGAGCCACCAGCACCTGGCAAAATAGAAAATTTTGTATTTCTGTTGTATAACAACAGCATCTCATACTGGTAAGCAGATATATAAAATTCTCAGTTTTGTTGTCACTCTTTTCTATCCCTTTCTTGACTTTGTCATGAAAAATGACTTTTCCCCTTCATTTCAAACATCCACATGCCCTGCTTCCATCTGTCCTTCTAATTCTCAAAACAAAGTTCTCATATCTGCCACTTGGACTTGTTAACTAGTTAATTGCTTATGTGCATATTGAGCTTTGGATTTAATAGTGCTTTCTAATAATAGTGAAGGCATGATACAATGGAAAAAGTTCGATATTCCTTTGACATCAGTCTTGGGTGCAAATCTCAACAGATATTGGCAAATTGCTCACTGTCTATAGCCTCTCTTTTGTTCATCTGTAAAATGGGATTAATAACCCAGCTCTGAAGCCGGTGCTACATAGCAATACTTATTTCTAAAATATAAAAAAGTGGTCTTATATATACATTTTTCTAATTTGGGGAGGGGAAGGGAAATAAGAAAATGCTGAAATAAGGAAACAGGTTGACCCATTTTAACAATGAGATGTACAAGACACTATGTTGAAAAGGAACTTTACAACTTGTTGGTGGGAGGATGGGGAGAGAGGGAGGAGTTGGGGAGGTGGGGAAGGAAGGGATGGTAGGGGAAAAACAAAGGAGGAGGTAACAATGCTCCATAGGAAATGTAATCATTACTCATGTAACGGTAACTCCTCTGTACATTATCTTTACAATAAAAAATATATACTAATAAAATGTTCATGAAAAATGGAATTATTAATCCCTTCTTTACAAGGAATAGGTCAAATTTAGAAACATACCTGATTGTAAAATACCTAATTGGAGACCTGGCCTGTAATGGCCACAGAGTAAATCTAAATTTTACTTGTTTCTTTAGCTTCTACGGAGTTAGAAATGAGGAGTGGTATAAAGAAATCATGCTTCCAATGCTATAGGTAGACCTGGTTTCATCCTTTTACAGTGAGAAATGAATCTTGGCTTGTAGACGGACAGACCTGAAGTCCCTCATCCTTCACAGATAGCCCCACATCCTCACTGTTCCTTACCCCACATTAATCTTGTACAACTTTCTGCCTGAACCTTCTTGAGACCATTTCCAAACAGAACCCAATCTTTATTTAGTTAGGCAGTTACCTAGTATGTTGAAATATATTTGTTGTTCTACTTGTTATATTATTTCCCTGGTTGGATATCTGAATAATGTATGTCTTTAGAGTTGGATGCCGGTGGATCACGCCTGTAATTCTAGCCACTCAGAAGGCTGAGATCTGAGGATTGCAGTTCAAAACCAGCCCTGACAAAGTCTCAGTGAGACTCTTAAACCAATTAACCACTCCAAAACCAGAAGTGGAGCTATGGTTCAAAGTGGTAGAGTGCTAACCTTGAGCATAAAAGTTCATGGACAGCACTCAGGCCCTGAGTTCAAGCCTCATGACCGACCAAAAAGAAAAAATCATTGTATCACCTTTCATCATATAGTTAGAATCCCATTTTAATGAATTTATGTAGTCAGTGTTCTTCCCAAGAGTAGATTATATTATGAATGTGTCATAAGGGCCTTTTGATTGTGAACCAACTCCTGGGCTCTCCTTCCCTTCAGCACCTCTCTCTTGAAATCTGTCCCCATAGCTGAAATCTCTTGAATGTCTGTGATCTTTGTTCTTAGGCTGATTTTGAGGCCAGCTGGCAGCCAGGGCTACAGGGTGAAACTTCTATTTTTTTAAGTCACTATTCTAAAAGTAATTAGACAGAACATATACAGATATTCCATTGTTCTTAAAAGCTATTATGTGTCCATTTTTAACCAAAATTTGTCTTTGTTTCACTTTTTAAAAATTCAGCATGACACATATTTAGCAGAATGTTGTTTTCTGATGCATTTGAGTTGTGCCTGATGCATTTTTTTAGTTGTGTCATAATGAGGGTTCTGTATTGTTTCACCTTTGAAATATAGTATAACATAAGTGTTAGGGATTAATATGCTTTCTTCTTTTCTGTATTGTCTCTATTTTAGGTCATGGAGTGGTTCAGTATTTTAATGTAGCATCAGCTATATACGCAAAGTACAAGTTGCATGGATTTCAGTACCCCCCTGGAAACCGGTTGGGTGTTAACTTCATTGATGATGGGGGTAATGCAACAGAGTAAGTACCACTCCAGGAGTGTCTAAGCAAGCTTCGGGTGTTCATGATGGTGACTGGACAGATAGATAGAGAAAATAGTTGACTTCTCAGGTTGAGGAAGTTGCACAAAACAAGTTACTCCTCAGAAACTATTTCTAAATTATAAGTTATTGTCTCCAGTCTCCTTAGAAAGATGGCATCACAGATGGTAGCTTCACAGCTTGCGTCCATGGTCTGGAATAACCCAAGTCAGCAGCAATTACTGGTAAGTAGGTAAGAATTTAACCTCTATGATACTATGAAGACAGTATAAACATAACCTGTGTCTATTACATAAGTAAGAAAATGTCCAGAGCTATAGTAGAAGATCACATAGATGACATGACACGTGGGTCTAGAGCTCTTTTTAGAAATCCCTGAAGTAGGGGCTGGGAAGGTGGCTCAGGGGTAGAGTGCTTGCCTAGCATGCATGAAGTCCTGGGTTTGAATCCTCAGCACCACATACACAGAAAAAGCTAGACGTGGCACTGTGGCTCAAGGGGTAGAGCACCAGCCTTGAGCAAAAGCAGCTCAGGGACAGTGCCCAGGCCCTGAGTTCAAACCCCAGGACTAGCAAAATAAAATAAAAATACATACAATAGATTAAAAAAACAAAATCCCTGAAGTAAACACAAGGTGCAATGCCTGTGTGCATGTGATCATATAAAATAATATTTATTGAAATTTAAAAAAATTCCTGAAGTGCAATTCTTTTTCTTTTATTTTTCTCCCTTTGCTCCTGACTCTTGGACAGCAATTTGGGGGAAGTTCTGGATCGCAGTTGCCTCAAATCCAAACAGATGTTATCCTCCCATCATGCAAAAAAAAAGCTCCTCCTGAAACTCCTGTGAAAGAAAGACTTTTTATCGTGTTTAATCCTCATCCTTTACCTTTAGATGTACTAGAGGATATATTCTGGTAAGATTTAAGTTCTAGAAGATTCCATTCTTTTTAACTATAATTTATTTCAACAAGTAAATTCAGCATTCTCCCAATCTTGAAAACTGCCTATATCTAACACCTATAAGGTAGAGATGATTTGTTCCATTATTTTATTTTATTTTATTTATTTTATTTAATTTTTGGGTCCGGTCGTGGGGCCTGAACTCTGGGCCTGGGTGCTGTCCCTCAGCTCTTCAGCTCAAGGCTAGTGCTCTACCACTTGAGCCACAGCACCACTTCCGGCTTTTTTCTTTTTGCTTATGTGGTGCTGAGGAATCGAACCCAGGGCCTCAGGCATGCAAGGCAAGCACTCTACCACTGAGCCACCTTCCCAGCTCATGTTCCATTATTTTACAGACTCTTTATTTGAATGATTTTTTTCTAATTATGATGATTTCCTTTATGAGAGAATATGACGGTTAAAGAGGCCAAAGTCCATGCCTAAAAACTATTTAAGAAATTTGTTCTTACCTTGGAGGCATCAGGGAATGGCTAAAGGGATTGTTAGGGAGTGAATGATCACATTTTTCTTTGGAAAGATCATTCAGAAGTCAGAGTACAAAATGGATTATAGAGGAGCAAGCCAGGAAGCAAGGAGATAGAAAAAGATAATGGCATCTGAATGAGGAAAGAGACCTGAGCAAGAACAAAGAGGAGTGGGCACTGTTGGCAGGTGTTCACAGGGTAAGACTGACATGAAGTGGATGGATGTTAGATACAAAAAGAACAATGAAAATGTTGAGTGAGCCCCATGTTTTAGAACTGAGCAGCAGTATATTTATCTGTTTCAGCTAATGTTTTTACTTTATTTCAGTCGTTTTGGTAACCTGATTGAAGTTTACCTTGTATCAGGAAAAAATGTGGGGTATGCCAAGTATGCTGACAGACTAAGCGCTAATGATGCCATTGCTACTTTGCATGGCAAGATCCTGAATGGGGTCAGACTAAAAGTTATGCTGGCAGATTCCCCAAGAGAAGAGTCTAACAAACGGCAACGAACTTACTGATTCTTGAGGTAAGAGCTTAATTGGAACTTTAAAACATACCAGCCAACTAGCAAGGGGAATACATGTAATTGTACTTAATTATAGACTTTTTTTTAAAAGATTTTGAAACTAGTTAAAGGCACTTAATATTTTACTGAGAAAGACAGGATAGGTTTTTGTTTTTTTTTTTACAATATGTTTTTTAAACTTAAACAATTCCAACTTTTAAAAATGTTTTTGGCATATACTGGAGGAATATTTTTTACTTCCATTATAATTTAGAAAATTATTTTTTATACTGTGAATATTTTAGTTACTAAGAATTGGATTTTTTTACTGTGTGCTTATGTATACGTTAACATTGAAATACTTGTAAAGATTTTTAGCTGGAAGAGTTGGTGTGTTGTGTTATGAACTGAGGTAACTTTTTAAAGTTTTTATAAAGAATGTTTTGATTTCTTATTAATAAAGTATCAAAAAAGCAGTATCAAATTATACATGTTTCTTGGCTTTTTGCGCCTAAATATTGGTGTTTTCTGGATTTATGACTTTGTACATTAAAAGTATATGTTCAGAAAATATTTTTGTGTGTATATATGTGCTTTTTTAAAACCCTGATCATTGCTAAAAAAACAAAAACAAAAAAACAAACCCTACTTTAGTTTTCAAGAATCAAACTTCATTCCTTTTCTATGACAGATTAGATCTCTGAGGTTTGGGTGAACATTCTTTAAAGTTAGACTTTTCCGGTCTCCAAATGAATTCTGAGTTTCAGAGGAAGCTGGATTTCTTCTTTCCCCGCACACATAAATCATTCAAGTCTCCTGAAGGTCAAATGAATCCCTTTCTCTTCTCCCTGAATGTTGTTGTCTGACCAATGATGTAAAGAAGCAAATCTGAGAATACATCCCCTCAGGCTCATTGCTAATGAGCAAATCAGTGGCTAGTTCTTCCTTCATAGAAGAAATGCAGGCAGCAATGCAGAATACCTGATGGGCCCATTATGAATAATCCTACTTTTAAAATGTTTTAATGACAAGATCCAATGTCATTTCATCCTACAGTGTTTGCAATTTAACCTTAGAAATATTAAATTGGCAATGAGGAGAATTAGCAAGCAGTTTTTCTTGTTTATATATAAAATGATAAAAACTGAATTTGATTTTGACAAATTATCCTCTAAAATACAGAGTGGCCCAAGTGGTAGAGTGCCTGCCTTGCCTTGCAAGCATGAGGCTCTGAGTTCAAACACTGTACTGCCAAAAAACACACACAAAAAAATGAAAATATTAATATTGTGTTTAATTCCTGTCTGTAAATATTTCAGTACAGTTAACAGTTGATGATTGCTTTTGTTCAATGTAGCTTTGTCCTTAAAAAGGACAATAATCCTACCTAATATGGAAAAATGAAGAAATTACTTTTATGGTTGAATTTTCCTAGTCGTTATTTACATTTTAAAGAGACTATTGACTTGTAATTCCAGCAGTTGGGAAGTTAAGACAGGAGGGTTTCAATTTCAAAGCCAACCTATATAGGTTATATAGGGAGAACATGTCTGAAAAATAGAGAAAGAGAATTTTTGACATATAGTTAGATCATATATTGACATATAGTTAGAATTCCAGCACTGATACTTGTTATAATTGGGCAGGTCTCTTCATCTTTCTGAGGCCTTGTTATTTGTGTGTTTTTCTCCACCATGGTTCTTGAGAGTTGATAAGACAGCAAAATACCTTGTAAAATGAAAGAAAAGGCTTTGTGAGTTAAAATACATTCAGTGAAATCTTTGAGATACCATCTTTTCTGAAATAATTACATACAAGTGATCAGAAACTAAAAGTGTAATGGAACAAAACTACCTTGATGGCCAGCTTGTTTGTTGAGAACTAAGCTTTCTAATACTATCTCATTACCTTGAAAAGTAATATGAGTCTATCCAGTTTCCCACATTAAAGGATATACATGACTGGTCTTTAAGTGTAAATCTTATTATCCCTGTAATAGGTATTTTCTTTCTTCTTGTGCATTAAACAAACATTTTGGCCTGGCCTGGCGCCTCTATTCTAGTAGTAGCTACTTGGGAGGCTGAGAGACAGGAAGGAAGCTTGACCTAGGAGTACAAGGGCAATCTGGGCAAATGATACCTTGTTTCAATACATAAAATAATTTTGTTTTAGGATTCAATAAGAAAATATGATAGACTTTCCCAGATTTTATGTGATTGTAACTCTCTGGTGTGGGAGATGCACTTACGTCATCAGCGTCAAGAGAATACAAATAACTCATGAATGCTAGTTCATTTTGTTTCTAAGGAATAAGCCTGGGATTAAATAAGCCACACCTCAGAAACAAAAGAAAAAGCTGGCTGCAGAATGTAATGTTGAAAATATTTAACATCTATACTATGTGCATAGTATATTTTTATTTGAGGAAAACGGGAATTTTAGTATTTTAGGGCATCTGATTTTTTATATTAATTCACAGCATTTTCCCTCTAGAAATTCAGTACCTGCTTACATCATCCTTCTGAGTAAGTGTGGTTTTCTTTATTTGGGAATGCCTATAATTAAACAGATTAGTTATATTGAAATAAAAGAACAATTTCTAATATTTTAGGCATACTATACAAGAGCTATTTAATTTCAAATGATGATTTTCATATTGTATTGTGTTCTTTCTACAGAACAAAGACTAAATAATGACATAACCCTCAGCTGACTGACTGAAAATGTGACTGGACTCACTCCCTGTGGACAGTTGACAGCTTTTTTTTTTTCCATATATTTGGTAGTCTGCACAACATTGTTTTATCTCGGAATCAGGGATTGCTGACATGTATTTTTGAATCAAAACCTTAATGCTAAAGCTATTATAATAGTTGTTTCTTAGAGCAATATGTTGTGTTGTGTGGAAGAAATAAAGTTTTCCCAGAGTAATATGTTGTTATGTATAGCAAAATAAAGGTTTTTTTTGTGCTTAACTAATTCATGACTTATTTATGTGAAATGAGAGTGAAAAAAAATAGTGTTCAGAATTTGGCTGACACATTTTATTGATTTTGAGATGCGTATTTCTTCCCATTTTAGTACTTGTATAAATAGAACTGTCCTGTTATTGGTTGTGTAATTGACAGCCTCTTTCATAATGAAAAGAGGTACTTGATTCAATTAGTTGCATCACAGATTGAATAAATTATAACAATTTCTCTTCTATCTACATGTGCAGACGAACTGGGAGTATAAGAAGAGAGCCAAAGTTATCACTAGAAATGTTTTATGCTATATATTTATAGTTACATTGAAATCAGTGAATTTAATAAATTTAGATTAAAAACAAAAACAATCATCTTACCAATGGATGGTTGTGAGATCAGCAGGGTTTCTCAATTACATTTTCTTCTTTGAGTCCTTACTATAAATTCTGCAGAGACATACATGATTGCTCTACCTATGAAACACCTAGCTTTTTTAGTGCTGACTTTTTTCTTTACCAGGAACATAACTCCATAAACAGTGGTTTTTTGGCCTTGGGGCAGACTTGGTCTTTTTACTCTCTCAATCATGTAGCCTTTGACTTCCTTTTCTGTCTTTTATAATTGATCCCTAAATCTTTAGTTTTAAAAACCAGGAAGTTATGTTTTTCTTTAACTAAGGAAGTTCTAGAACCTGAGAAGTAACTTGATGCTTATTTTGTCACTTAAATGTTTACTTCTCAGATGTAGGCATAAAAACATGTCAGTCGTTAAAATTGCCAGCATAATTGGTTTCAATTACATGCTTCATTTTTAAGGATTAAAATGATAGCATAATTCAATAAACATTTCAAGTATATAATTAAAATAATAAATGACATTTAAAATAAAGCCTGGTGTAAATTTCCTTGTAAATTTCTGACGTCAGGTCTTGTATGCTAGATACCAGATGTAAAAACAGTTAGATTTGCTACTTCAGAGCATTGTAGTCTAAACTATGTTCTCTAATAGAAAGAAATTTTCATTCAAACGTATTGGTTTCATCTCAGCCTAGATAAAAAGTTAATAAAAATTTCAAACTATTTCTCTAAAAGCTTTTCTAAGTTTTGTTCTATGTGATTTAGCTAGGACCATGTTTAGTATTAAAAGGAAACCACTTTTATAAAATATCACCACTAGGTGGTGATAAATGTCACCACTGAAGTGTCATGTTCCAAGGTTACTAAAGACACTGAGCCTGAAATGATGGGATTTGCATTGCCTGAATCCTTGGTTCTTAGGCTGTAGTGCCAATGAGAATAACCTAGGGTGTTTGTTTGAAAAATTTCAACACTAAGCAGTTGTAATAGAATGGTCATTGGCGTTCACTTTGTGATACACTGGCCTAAAGCAAATCTTTGTATTGTAATGTGTTGTGATTATAAGACACTGCAAAGTACTCCATTGAAATGTGGAAGTATTTCTACCTTGGACATTTTAAGAATTAAGTATTTCTTATTTTCTCAATTTAGCATCCGTTAATCATTAAGAAACTGAAAAATAGCCAGGCACTGGTGGTTCACAACTAGAATCCTAATTAATCAGGAGGCTGAGATCTGAGGATTATGGTTCAAAGCCAGACAAGCAGAAAGGTCTCTGAGACTCTTTATTTTCAGTTAACCACTAAAAAGCCAGAAGTGGACCTGTGGTAGAGTGCTAGCCTGAGGTGAGGAAAAAGGTTAACGATAACACCCAGAACCTGAGCTCAATCCCCAAGACTGGCACCAAAAAGGAAAAAAGAGAAAATGAAAATACAGTGTTGCTTAAGAGAATATCTCCATACAGGCTTTTTTTTTTCCTTATGTGGATGCTAAGCTATATAAGGAAAATCTTCCTAATTATTTTTATATATGATTTTAGTAGGGGGTCCTCTTCATTTTCATATCTGAATTTTAATAAGTGGATTGCATTATTTCTTTTTCTAGAAACAGTAACTCAAGAACACATGGATCCTGGGAACTGAAGGTATGACCACTGCTAGAAAATCAAATACTGGGGCTGGGAAGGTGGCTCAGTGGTAGAGTGCTTGCCTTGCATGCATGAGGCCCTGGGTTCGATTCCTCAGCACCACATAAGCAGAAAAAAAAGCTGGAAGTGGCGCTGTGGCTCAAGTGGTAGAGCGCTAGCCTTGAGCTGAAGAGCTGAGAGACAGTGCCCAGGCCCAGAGTTCGGGCCCCACGACTGGCAAAAAAAAAAAAGAAAGAAAGAAAATCAAATACTTAGTGAGAATATGAAATTGAAGGTCAATCATTACAGATCGTACTTTGAGCTGAGTAAATGGGAGAAAAGACTTTTGAAAAGAACATCTAGCTATTGAAAAATGACACATCTATTTGAGTGGTTACTAAAGATACAAGCAATAATGTGCTTGTCATAGATGAATTGAAGCTTATATGACAATGTCATGGTTCAGGTGGGCTGGCTAACCTACAGGTTGCCCAAGGCCACAACCATGTGGCACCCATAAAAACTATATGATTATACCCCCTGCACAAGTGATAGAAGGACCTCAGGAGGCTGTTTTAAGAAAATAGTTGTATTTGCGACACAATACTCAGAAAGATGGTAAGTATTGTTTTCAACAGAAATCAGAAAGAAATACTGAACATAGGATAATCAAAGTTCTTACTCAGATGTTCCTTTTTGAGTTCTCCATCTGAGACTAGATAATGTCAAAGCTAACTCGTTTTTCTCATGAATCAGTGAATGTCATTTTTCAGCCTTAGCATCCACTAGCACAGTTTTGGGAGTGTTCATTCTGATTTTTTATTTTTAATGCTATGAAAAGGATTAAAGTCATTCACATTGAAGTGATCTAATTTATTAGAAAAAATATATATATCTAATATTATATATGTATAATAGTATATACATGGACCTGCTTTGTTATCTAAAAACCAGAGATAATAATTAGCAGTGTAAATATAAATGCTTGCAACCTTCCCCTCCCAGTGATCTACAAGAATTCCCATGGCAACATCAAATAGGGAAAAGAAATTCTATCACTCATAGAAATTAGGTTAGGATAGTGGACACTAGAAATAGTCTCTGCTAAATAAAGTGGTAGGGATGACATCTTTTAAAGTGGTTGGCTGAAAATTTATATTGAAACAATTCATTAGTAAAGCAATGAGTATAGTTTGAATGGTTATTGCAGATACTAGGTATATGAAAAGCTGGCCTGGTAATCTGAGGCAATCATAAGAGTTCTGTCAGAACAGGTTAGTTCTACATTAAAAAAATGTTTTTATTATCTTCAAGTTATTGTACAAAGGAATTCCAAGTTCAATAAATGAGTTTGAGTATAATGCATTCTGATCGATCTCACCCTTTCCATCATTCTCCATCTCTCCCAGTCTCACCCATCCTCTCTAGTCATTCTGCATTTTTAGTGAGCTGTCCTGAAGCTGCACTATCTAAGAGACTTGCCTTAGCCAGGACAACCAGGCTGAACAGCAAAGGCAGAATTATTGCTGTAGAAAGACCTGTGAACTGCATATTGGCTGATTTAGAATATTTGTAACAGGGGGAAGTCTTTCCAGCATTTTTGTCCTGAGAACTTTGAATTTAGTTCAAGGCAGCCCCTCACCCTTTTCTGCTCTAGGTCTAGTGGGCCTCCTGGGGGTCCTGGGAGATCAAATGGTTTCAACATTTCTGACCACCTCTAGGATATTACACAAGCATATAAGTAGGCAGTAAAAAGATAGTTTCCCTGAAATTGGCTTAGATAAATCTAAACTCATTGAGAAATAAGAAAGTAAATAGACAAGATATTTGAACAAGAAAGCCAAGAAAGGGGGGCTGGGAGGGTGGCTCAGTGGTAGAGCACTTGCCTTGCATGCCTGAGGCCCTGGGTTCGATTCCTCAGCACCACATAAGCAAATAGAAAAAAGCCGGAAGTGGCGCTGTGGCTCAAGTGGTAGAGCGCTAGCCTTGAGCTGAAGAGTTGAGGGACAGCGCCCAGGCCCAGAGTTCAGGCCCCACAACCGGACCCAAAAACAAACAAACAAAAAAAGCCAAGAAAGGCTTGAGACATGGCTCAAGGAGTAAAGACAATTTCTTTTGGAAAAAGAATGGAAGATTGGTTAAATTTCTTACCTTTTGTAAAAAAAAAAAAATTACTAAAACATGCTTTTCAATAATTAATGTAAGTTTAAAGTTTAAAAATCTTTTAAATATTAAGTATTCTGCTATATTAGTCATTGAGGAAATAAACTATAGTAAGGTATCTTTGTAGTTGTATGAAGAATGAAATCTAAGATTGACCATACTAAGTGTCCACAGATGTGTTAACAGTAATAACTGCTAATAGGATTGTAAAATGACTTCAATACCTTAGAAAATATGTTTCTGAGATCTGTGAAAGTTGAACAGACATAAGCCCTCATTGACAATGAGGATATATCTGGCAGAGATGAGTGCCTATGTTTATCCAAAGACATGTAAGGATATCCCTAAATCTGGGAGTGGTACTATATAGTGTATGCCTGGAATTTTAGCAGCCAGGATCCTGAAGCAGAAAGATCTTGAGTTCAAGGCTAGACCGAGAGGGAGAGAGGGAGGGAGGGTAGGAAAAAAGGGAGGTAACGAAGGGATGAGGGAAGGAAAAGTTTTTAACATTAATAGCCTCAAATTAGAAACAAGTCCAGGGTTCATCAACAGGTGGATGGGATATGGGATGCTCTGTAGGCTAACTTTCTGCATGTAAGTTTTAATGAATTTCATGAACATAATGAAAAGAAACTAACAAAAGAGAATGTATTACATGACACAGCTGCTGTAGTCCAGCAGCAGATGACACAAGTAATTCACAGAAAAGAGAAGGAAACATGCAGTTCCCACCTACAGAATCCCCAAACAAGCAAAATAGAACCAGAAAAGGTCACAGAGGAGGATTAAGTGCTACTCATACTTTTCCCTTCTTGATCAGGATATTGATGTTTGTAACCACTTTTGCGCTCTATTCTTTATAGTTTATACACTTTAGTATTTATACATTTAAATTTTTCTTTCTTTTTGTTTTTTTTTTTTTGAGATAAGTTCTCATTATGTGACCTTATTCATAATCCTCTGGCCTAACCTCCCAAAGTGCTGAGGTCATAAGTATGTACAACCACGCTCTGCCCAGTTTTCTTCCAAAATTTTTAAATGAAGTTTATAACCCCAGTATAAATTGAAGGCCAAGGAGAAATAGCAGTTTCTTCCTTAAGGAAAGAGACAGAGGTAAAGGGTAAAATCCTTAATATTTTTTATAAAGAAAATGGAAGTTTATTCTGTTTATATATAATTAAATGTAAGATTAAGAGCCTTCTGAAATCTAAGTAATGAAATCAATAACAGAATGTCTCATTTTCAAATTCCTAAAAAACACAAAAAGTGAAATTGTGTACATGACAAAAATCAGGAAAAAATACTTAAGATAAAACTGTTTAAACTGCTTACAGTCTTAAAATGGAGTCATTTGCTTCCGTCCAGCCCACCTGTTGCCAAAAGTACCTGAGGTACAATTTAAAGGAGAAAGGAGAAGGCTCACAGGACTGTTGACCAGTAAAACTACAATCAATAGTAAAGAGAACAGACCCTACCATTTACTCTGCCATGTACTTTAGGATTGAAGTACAAGGGCCTTAAAATTGTGAAAGGAATGTGATGAAGTCTGTAACTTGTTCTGTGAACTATCATCAACACAAATCAAATAGAATGGACAGGTTATCCACAAAAAATGAAAAAAGAAACCGAATGCTGGTGGCTCACACCTGTAATCCTAGCTGCTCAGGAGGCTGAGTTCCAAGGATCTCAGTTTGAAGCCAGCCTAGGCAGGAAAATCCATGAAACTCATCTCCAGTTAACTACCACAAAGCTGGAAGTGGAGCTGTAGCTCAAGTGATAGAATGCTAGCCTTGAGCAAAAAAGCTCAGGGACAGCACCCAGGCTCTGAGTTTCGACCCCAGAATTCTCTCTCTCTCTCTCTCTCTCTCTCTCTCTCTCTCTCTCTCTCTCTCTCTCTCTCTCTCTCTCTCTCTCTCTCACACACACACACACACACACACACACACACACACACACACACACACACACACACACACACACACCTCAAAGGAAAAAATAGGAGCAGAAAAAAGTAATTGAAGGTTTTTTTTTTTTTTCTCAAATGGAATAGCTTGCACATAATCAATTAGGTATATTAGAATAGCAGCATGGGAATTCCAGAGATATCTTTTAACTTCTCTACACTAGATAATTTAGATATTTATAACAGGATAAAGATTTAAACTGTACAATGACTCATGTCTATAATCCCAGCTCCTTGGGTGGCAGAAATCATGATCACTGAAGGTCAGCCTAGGGAAGAAGTTATCAAGACTTCACCTCAATAGCTGTGCTGAGAGCCATTATCAGGAAAAGATATGAGTGAATGAAAACATGCGGCCCAAGATAAGAACTGGACACAATGAATGTGGTACTTAGGAATCGTTGAAAATAGCAAATATGCTCCAGGTAAGGGCACACTAAGGATAAACAACAACAAAAACAATGAAGATTGTTAAAGACAAACTTTTTTTTATCTAGTTGAAACATTTGTTTCAATCTTCTACAAAAGCATAGAAGATTCACTCAAGAGTTAGGAAATTTAAACATCACCAACTAAAGGAAAACAACATTCAGTTTGTGAAAATGAACTATATCTTCCCAAATGACTCTATCACCCCTTTAGACTTTTGAGAGGTATGTTATTCCTGTGGCCCATACACTTTTTTCTTGAAGACAAAAAGATGAAGATGCACATTTTTACTTTGGTTACTTGATGTTCTCCTGATACCAAAACCTTAAAACCAAAAAAAAAAAAAAAAAAAAATTAAAATCAATGCTGTAAGCCCTGCACCAGTGGCTTATGCGTATAATCCTACCTACTCAGGAGGCTGAGAGCTAAGGATTAAGATCAGAAGCTAACCTGGGCAGGAAAGTCCATGAGACTCATCTCCAATTAACCACCAAACAGTCAGAAGTGGGGTTGATTGAAAAAGCAAAATAAGCAAGAGGCCCTGAATTCAAGTTCTATTATCAACACACACCAAAAAAGAAAACCCACAACCATAAAGCCTATAGATTATTATTTTTTCTATAACTGTGTAAACAAATCTAAATAGAATATTAGAAAATACAAATGTCATGCTCAAAGAACTATTGATAATTGTCAAATATTTTTTAATCCTTTGATAGAACAGCAGTTTCCATTAGGAAAAAAGCCATTAATAAAATCCATATCTTCATAGGACCACAGCAAGCTATTTGCCCACACTGGTTCTTACCCAATCTTGTAATCAAATGCCATGAGCTGTTTAGATTGTGCCTGGCTTACTTGTGTGGTTAGTCACTACATGCAGGGATGGACTGACCTTTGTACAGAAGAACTGGTGTCTCACCTTCACAATGGAAGAGTGTTGGTGAGACACTGTTTCAAACTGACTCTTAGGAACATAGTTCTATTAATCGAGCTCTGTAGATTTGTAGGGTTTTTTTCTTTTGGCGGGGGGGGGGGGGAGGGTGGTCAGCACTGGCTAATTGTTTTTACACACATCAGCAAACCCTAAGCGGTAAGTTCTGTTTTCATTTTATTTTATTATTTTATAATGCTCGGGCTTGATCCCAGGGTCTTGCACTTGGTAGGCCTACCACTGAGCTTCAGCCCTATGGTGGGAGTACAATTTTATTAACATGTAGCTGATACGGTGATGAAGTCACAGATCCAGAGGACAGGGAAGCTGGGCTTCAGATCCAGTCTACTTTACTACATTAATACCTGTGGTGATCATGAAGATGGCAGAAATGACCATATCCAACTTATTATGTAATAATACTTCCAACCCTGTGGTTAACATGGGGACAATGCTTACTATTCAGTGGGAGCAAGCTGGACACCAAATTGCAGGCAGAGCACTAAATTACAGAGTTTATAATATTTTAAAGTTAAAATGAGAACTACATAGGCATTTGTTTTTCACTGTTGTCTAATTTTCCTTGAGTGAGTACATATAATTTTTACAATCTAGAAGAATACTGTCCCCTAGTAGGTTGTAAGCTTTTTGTAAACATAGCCTTTGTTTCATTTCTGTAACCAAGCCTTGCTGTGCACCTAATACATGATGATCACAAAATAAATTTTTATCCTGTATATATCCCCTCCTGCTGATATTCCTTAAGCCAATCTGTATTTTCTATATTTTGTGTTGGTTAGATACCAGCTTTTCAACCTAAGCTCTTATTTGGCTCTTTTTTAAATTGCACCAATGTTCATTTCAATTTTATGTTCTCATTTGTTTTATATACTCCTATTAGTGCCAAATTCACAGTTCATCTCCAGATCACAATGATTTTGAAATAATGGCTAATACTTGCTACTCTTACTTTATCAACACTGTTGTAAGGACTGTAAAAAATCTAAATATAAAAGTACTGTGATGCCCAAGAAAATGACCTCTACCAAGGGCTCATGGGACACAAACAACAGCGCTAGATTCCCACTCAGGAAATATTTGACTCACTTAAATTCACCCACTTATTTCACCCATGTCCATTTCTTGTTAAGAAGGAAGAATTAAAATTGTAATCCTATAAATAGGGCAGGTAATGAAGAGATGATCTTATTCCATTGTATGACTTCCTGAAGGAACGAGGTGTGAGGGGAAGGTGAGAAAGTTGTGTCTGGGAAGAAGTGAAAGTCAAAGAGGTTTACAGATGACAGAAAAAGAGCCTAACTCATAGCTTTGGTGTCAAAGCATTGCCTCCTTTTTCTTTTTTAACCTTTGTTTTACAAGTTTACAGGGTGCCAAAGGCACAACCGTTAGGGGAAAAAATAGGAAAAAAAATAGCTTCCTTGACTTTATGGAGCTTAGTGTAATTGTCATGTGGTCTCAACTACCACTTGAGTTAAGCAGGCTGGCACTTCCCAAAACTGTCCGCATTAAAGGATTAACCAGAATAAGTTCTTCTTTTCCTTTCATCTTCAATTTTTCCATACCAGTTCTCATTTTATACCTTTGTAGGGATTTTGTTATTCCTTGGAGACAAATTATGTTGCAATGCACACATCATATGTGTAATATTCATTAAATGTTGACAAATACACATGGTGTAGTTCACCCTTGGAGGCTGTTTGGTGGGTCTCTGTTTCTGTTTGTCTTACAGACATAGACACTGTTCCTTCAAGAATGATAACATCTCCCTCTAGAGCAAAAGGCAGGTGTGTTTACTGCCTCCTATCAAAAGATAATACCTCCTTCTAGAACATAGGGAAGCTGATTTACTGCCTTCTATAAAAGATTGAAGTTCCCTAAGTCTGGTGTTCCTTAGTTCTGACACAAATTTGCTGTATATACAGCACATGTTCATCACCCTGTCACACTGAGGGAACAAGAAGAACCATTATAAAATATGAAGCTTGTGCTATGGAGAGTGAAGTCCTTTGTGTCTGTCACAGACATTTTTAGAAGGCAGACCTTGCCTTGCTATATTGCAAGCAGGGTAAAAGCTGGCCTTACACAGTTATTGATAGCCACACCCCTTCAAGATGAGAGCCAATCTAAACGTCACCAATGTGGAATCAGAAATTGTATACTCATGCTTATCTGCTTTCATTTAGTATAAGACACACAGGATTCATCCATGGCATTGGTTGTGTTCATCAGAGGTTCATTCCTTTGTTAAGCAGTTCATTGACAGATGGACCCTCAATTTGTTTCTGTTCTTCTGTTGATCTATATTTGGGTTTCTAATTTGGGGAATAATGCTGCTATAAACATTTCCATCTTTAGTGATGGTTTTATCAAATTTAAGACATTGGAATGTAGACTTTGGATTCTTTCTAAATGGTTTTCAGGGATATGGGCATTTTGAACTCAGGCCTTGATCTTGCTACGCGAGCTCTCTTATCACTTTGAGCCTTCAGTAACTGGATTCTTTCAGCTTTGGAAAAGTGTGTATTTTTGTTCTGGCAGGCATTTAGCTTGTCTGAATCCCGTTTCCAACTCTTGCAGAGGGCATCAGCTTAAAATTTCTGTCAAGAGTTTGCAGCATTCCAGCTACTTTCCATCATCGGCACCCAGGTAGAGTGCTGCACATGCACAACCACAACCATTGTAAACCAAAAGTCTGAGTGAGGTTTAGCCTAGATTTGGAGACTTCTTTCTTGTTTCATAGTTCTTATCCTTTCTGAGGGATCCTTCCTAACTTCCAAGTTTTTTGAGCATCTTCAAACTGCCCATTGGTCCCTCAAACCAATGAAACTGTCTTTCTGCTGGGATTCCAACATCCTTCCAAACAGGAAGAAGTTTGATAAACATCAGTCTCATCCAGTGTGGTCCCCTTTCCATTTTGCTCCCTCCTCTTAGTTTCTACCCACTACTCTCAGTACCCTTCTGATAGTTGGACTGTTTGCATTCATTGTTCAGAATTACTAGAATGGACAGCCTGATTAAAAATTTTTTTCTCTTCCACTTTAAAAGCAGAACTTTACGTAGTATGTTGTTTTATTTCAAATTTTATCTAGCATTTACTCTGAATTTCTTTCTTAAATATTAACATATAGCTGGGATTTTTTTCTTTATAGAATCTGGTATCCCTTTTACATTCAATATGTCAGCTTGTTGCATTTACATTTCTTGTGATTAATGGCATAGGATTTAATTTTACCATTTTATTTTACATGTTCTGGTTACTATTATCGATATTTGTTCTGGGCTTCTTCCAGGTGGATGAAGTTTTCTATAATTACCTCCCCCTTTATGGTCTCCTTATTTAAAAGTTATAATCCTTAGGGTGCACCCTTAAACTGCAACCTGAATATCTATAAATTTTTTAAATAAAAATTGGCATTCTGAAACTTGGTATACATCTGTAATCCCAACACTAGGGAGTCTGAGGAAAGAGGACAGCAAGTTTGAGACCAGCCTGGGCTATATGGTTCAATCTTGTCTCAAAAATAAACAAAAGCCGGGTGCCAGTGGCTCACACCTGTAATCCTAGCTACTCAGGAGGCTGAGATCTGAGGATCATGGTTCAAAGCCATCCCGGGCAAGGAAAGTCCATGAGATTCTTATCTCCAATAAACCACTATAAAACCGGAAGTGGTGCTGTGGCTCAAGCAGTAGAGCGCTCGCCTTGAGCTGAAGAGCTGCGGGGCAGCACCCAAGCCCAGAGTTCAAGCCCCATGACCGCCCCTTCCTCCCCCCCAAAAAAGTTGTTGACCCAGAAGTCTGCATAGTTCAGCTTCAGTATGAGCTGTATTGGCCAATAGATCGCTCTTAAAAAACCAGATTTTCTATGTCACTTGTTTCAGTGACATCTGTTTGACATAACTATATCCATAAGTCTTTAAGACATGCCTCTCATTCCAGACTTTATTATGAGGAACTTCTACTTAGGCTTTTAAGGGACCTTGCCCTTAAGCTTTTTGGAAACTTCATTTGTCCAACTGAGATCTTCTAACTACTGCCTTAATTCTTATAGATGTCTTAATAAAGGATAATACAGCCATGCCTTTAATTTGATACTTTCTTCTAGGCTAAATTTGAGACAGACACTGACTAGAAGTTTGTTTACCAACTAAATAAGTTCTAGTCTCTCTAAGTACTTCTAAACTGTGCCTGCAAGTCAGTGATTTCCTTCCATTTCTTTCTTAGATTATTTTGTCAAATAGAAGTAAAAGCAAATCATTGATGCCTTCAACATACATAAATCTACAAACTCTTCTACTACTGTCTTCATGTTACCACAGGCAATGGTTTTACAAATAGAAGTTGTTTTCCTGTTTCTCTAATAGTTTTTTCAACACTCACCACCTGCTGCCTAAGCCAATATTGTGTGCTTTACAGTGTAGTTAGAGCATTCTATATCAACTTGCTATTGATGCATAATCAAAATCTTGGGGACCTATAAGCTTCCGATTTTGTTAATAAGCTTTTAACTCTCTTGGATCTGCAGGCCACAATTCCTGAAGCATCACTGCTTTATGTCACAGACCTACTGTCAGGTAAGGCAGTTCTTCCCATGTGTTTATTCTGGGTCTCAGGACAGTCAGGCCTATCAGAGAAGATAGTAATTGTGTTAACTGATAACTACAGGAAAAGACATAGCAGGACAGAGAACTAGAGGAGAAGGTGCCAGTACAAAGGCCCTGAGGTAAGTTCAAAGGGGAAGGGAAAGCAATACGGCTGAACCAGTGAGCAGTGAGAAAATGAGCAAATGGAGGAAACAGGATGCTGGTGGACCAGGTCATACATAGGGGCGCATCAACCAGAGAGAGGTGAGAGATGAGTCTAGAGGCAAAGTCTGAGGTCGTCAATACTCCTTTAAAAAAATTATTTTTCATTAGTTGCACAAAGAAGTTGCCATTTACCAACGCAGTTTATGAATAGGTCTCTTGATCAATGTAACCCCTTTCAACATTGTCACCCACTCTTCTCAGCATACCCCTTCCCTTACTTATTAGTGCATTTTTTGCCATCTAACAGTTTATGTGTAGAATGGATCTTGATCCGTGTTATCATTCAACATCTTCGCCCCTGTTCAACCCACCCCTTCCCTTATATTTCTCAATTCTGTGGCATATACAATGAATTTCTGTCTGCATTTTCCTCCTTTTCCCCCTTATTCTTCCACCCCTCTTCCTTTGGCTCCCCTCCTCCCCATTTCCTTATACTTATTTTGTTAGCCTTTCACTTAGACTTTTAAAATAATATTTGTGTTATCCATAGAACCTATTACTCTTCACTTAATTCATTTGTAACCCCTTGCTTACCACCCAGTGTGTTTACTTGTAAATTCACAGGCACATTCTAGCTACCACAATGAGAGAAGCCATGCAGCCTATGTTTCTCTGGGACCCATCAGAAAGAATGCTGTTGTACCTATTCATAAGGAAATGGGAAGACTTACAAAACAATTATATTAAGTGAAGTAAGGTCAGTTGTGCTCTACATGTTCTTTTTGAGTCTCAGAGAAACACCTATCCTTGGGAAACATCTCATTGTGGTGGCAGAAAGCTTGGGGAGCAAAAATCTACTCCATAGCACATTTCAAGCTCTTGCTCTCATCATATCCCTGAACATCCCACTGGCTGTATCCAAAGTCAAAATAGAATAAACCACTTTTATGATAATAATGTCAAAGTTCCAGTGATAATGAGTGTGGGTACAGGTACAGGTAGGTGAGAAAATTTGGGGCCAGTGCTTTATCACAGTCTCCATAATTGCATCAGGTTCTGCTGGTAGAGCTTGTAACTTCCCATAGAGCTTTAGTGCCAAGTGACAGCAGCAGCTATTTTTAGTTTGCTTGTAAAGGGGAGGAAGGGAGCAATTGCAATCAACCCAGACCCTACTTTTAGGCAGTGAATTCATCTCTGATTTCCATCTTGTCTGGACACTTTTATACACTCCCTCAAAAAAAAAAGGTATGAACTGTATCTACTGCTCTGCTCAGACTCTAGCAGGTCCACTTTCCACTTTCTTCATTTCAGTTTCTGTTCTGGATTCACTAAATTTATCTTATTAAACACAGCCATGTCCTTATGTATTGCCTGGTGCTGGTGGCTCACGCCTGTAATTCCTGTTACTCAGGAATCTGAGATCTAAGGATTGCAGTTCAGAGCCACCCTGGCAGGAAAGTCTATGAAACTCTTATCTCCACTAAACAACAAAACAAGCCTGAAGTGGAGCTGTGGCACAAGTGATAGAGTGCTCTTGGGCACATGAGCTCAGGGACAGTGCCCAGGCCCAGAGTTCAAGCTAGAACCAGCAAAAAGGTAAAAATAAAGGTATGTATTTCTCTTTAATGTATTATGTAACATGGCCATTGGTATGGAGTACCTTGAACCAAGAACTTTCAACAGCATTGTGACTCAAAGTTGTACAATTCTATACAAAAGATGTTCACCAGGTGCCGGTGGCTCATGCCTATAATCCTAGCTACTCAGGAGGCTGAGGTCTGAGGACTGAGCTTCAGAGCCAGCCTGGGCAAGAAAAGTCAGTGAGACTCTTATCTCCAATTAACCACCAGAAAACTGGAAGTGGCGCTGTGGATCAAATGGTAGAGCTTTCCTTGAGCTGAAGAGCTCAGGACAGTGACCAGGCCCAGAGATCTAGACACACACACACACACACACACACACACACACACACACACACACACACACACACACACACACACACACACACACACACACACACACACACACACACACACACACACACACACACACACACACACACACACACACACACACACACACACACACACACACACACACACACACACACACACACACACACACACACACACCAATTTCTGTGAGGGTTTAAAAAAGCAAAATGCTTTTTTGAATTTAAGCATACTTAAATTTAGTACTTACAAAGAAAATGTTTTCTTTTTTTATTGTTTTTCTTTGAGACTGGGCTTTGCTATGTAGTTCAGGTTGGCTTTGAACTTAGACTCATCCTGCCTCAGCCTCCTGAGTGCCAAATTACAGGAGTGCATCACCATGCCTGGCAAGAAAAAAAAATTTTAAAGAAAGAAACACAAAGAAAACCTACAGTTCTTAAAGCTCAGACACAAATATTCTAATTGAGTGCATTTAATAAAAAATAGGCACCTAGCTATGGTGGCTCAAACCTGAAATACTTGGAGGCAAATGCTTGAAATACTTGGAGGCAAAGGTTACGAGGATGCTGGTTTGAGGCCATCTTTAGGCAAAATAGAAAACTGGGCACAGTGCCACATAGCTCTCATCCCAGATACTCCAGAATTAAAAATAGGATCATAGTCCAAGCTAGACAGGGAAAAAGCAAAACAGCTTGAGAGATAACTAAAGTAAAACAGTGCCTTATCAAAAAAAATACAATGCCCTATGTACCACTAAAATGAAAAGACAGATTATATAAAAAGGAAACTAGTGAATCAGATCATTAACTATTAATGTGTATTAAGGATTAATGATCTTACCATACACTCGTAGTCAATCCTCTTCTCTATACCTTGTCCAAACTTTGTTTTTGATTTTAATAGTAATTTTATTATGAAAAATTTTAATATATAAAAAGTACACTGAGTAGTATAATAACTTTTATATTCTACTGAATTATCACTGAGCTGTTACAATTTTTTTTTCATAATGCTGGAGATTAAGTGCAGAGCCTACCACTACCCTAGCTCTAATATCCTGAATTATTAATCATGATAAATCTTGCTTCATTTATACCAGTGGTTGGGAAAGCTGTGACTCACAGACCAAATCCAGCCTGTTTCCTGCTTTTGTAAATAAAACTTTATTGGAGGGCTGGGAAGGTGGCTCAGTGGTAGAGCGCTTGCCTTGCATGCCTGAGGCCCTGGGTTCGATTCCTCAGCACCACATAAGCAAAAAAAAGAAAAAAGCTGAAGTGGCGCTGTGGCTCAAGTGGTAGAGTGCTAGCTTTGAGCTGAAGAGCTGAGGGACAGCACTCAGGCTCAGAGTTCAGGCCCCACGATGGGACCAAAAAAAAAAACTTTATTGGAGCACAGAGAATCTCTGTGTCCATGCTGTTTTCCTGCTATAATGTAGGGCTCATTAGTAGCAACAGAGGTTGTATGACCTGTAAAAATCTAAAAAATAAATCAAGCTCTTTACAGAAAAATCTTGCTCACCTGGGGACTATATTTTCACTTATCTCAGGTAAAACCTCTCATATTACGTTTTAAAACATTCTAGTATGTCTTTTAAAAAGGTCATGACTACTTTTTAAAGTATTATTGTTACCTTAAAAAATTGCAGTAATTCATTAGTTTTTTTGCAGAATTACAACTGACAAAAAACCAAGTGGAAATTATTTAATTATTCTTTTTATATTACTGTAACTCATTATTCGGGTCCACTCACAGTCTTCAACCATTTTCTTGCCTTTCAAATTACTAAAGACTTTTCTTGTTTTCATTTGTGGTTCCTTCTCAGTGACTTTAACAGCTAAACAACTAATTTACTTTGAGTTTGCAAGATAATACTCCAAAATAAAATATTATGAATTTAACATACCATGGAAGAAAGTTAATTAACAAACTAGCATAGTTACTAGATTGGCAATTTTAGATCTATTGAATCCTTTGGGAGAGGGAAACGCTGCATATAAGGGCAAGCTCACCTTTCTAAAAGGCTAGTTGCCACCATTTTTCTTGTTATTGTTTGTGATTCTGGAGATTGAGTGCAGGACCTCAGACATTCAAGGCAAGAACTGTCCCTACATCTCCAACCCTTTTAGTTTTTAAAAATTTGAGATGGGGTTACACTAAGTTACCCAGGCTGTCTTCAAACTTGCCATCTTTATATGTCAGCTTCCCAAATAGTGGGATTATGGGTATGTGCCACTACCCCAACAATTTTTCTTAAGAAAACAAAAATGAGCCAGATACACTGGCTCATGCCTGTAATTTGGGAGAAAGAGATCAGGAGGATTAAAGTTGGAGGCCAGTCCCAGCAAAACGTCCTTGAGACCCCCATCTCAACAAAGAATAAGCAGTGTGGTGAAACATGCCTGTTACTCAGAGAAGCATACATAAAATTATTACAACTCAAACTTGTCCAGGCCAAAAGCAGGATTCATTTAAAAATGAACTCAATCAAAAGGATTTGGAAGTGTGGCTCAAGTGGAAGAATGCCGACCTAGTAAGCACAATGTCACCTTGTCCTCACTTCAAACCCTAGTATTAACAAAAAGAAAGGAAGAAAGAAAAATGAAACTGTTCTTAACAGTTATGTGATTGTTAATCTGTTTTGCTTTGATACAAAGTCTCCTTATAGAGTCCAGGCTGGCCTTAAACTCTTGATCTTTCTTTACGTCCTGGGATTACAGGCATGTACCAACACCATGCCTGGCAATATTTCTAAATTATATTTATAATGCTAGGGACTGAACACAGGGCCTCATGCCTACCAAACATGCACTTGTTACCACTGAGCCACACCTCCAACCCCTAAATATAATAGCATTTTACATTAAAATGGCTCATTACAGTTTACAGGCTCTATCTCATTTGGTATTTATAGTAACATAGTGAAGTAGAGATTATTTTCTTATTGAATGATCCTTCTAAGATACAAACCCAGGTTGTCTGCTCAAAGTTCACACCCTTCACTGATGAGCTGGCAGGCACAAACTTTCCACAGAGCAGTTTTCAACTGGTTGTATTGCCTTTTACAGGCTGAGTTACATATAGAACTAGGATATGTGAATTGTTATTGAGTATACCATACTTTATTCATGTGCTAAAGATAGACATTTATATGGTTATTAGAATTAACTCATGAAATCTGTACATTTGGAGCTTAGATCAAATTCAAAGATTAAGAAAACCCATCTTTAGCTCTGTATGCATTCCTCTATAGCTTTTCTTTTGCATCCTGTCATAGCTTGAGGGGCCTATGGAGAGGCAGCCTTAGAGCTCCCAGATGTGGCTGATTCCAGGGTTAGGACAGAGATAGAACAGGATTAGCCTGCAACATCTCATTATGCTAGCAAGTTAAGAGCTGCCCCCCTCTCCAAATGGTGGGAGTCATGCCAAAATGACTTCAGAAATCAGCTTTCAGTAAATGCCACTAAATATATCTAGAACAGTATGAGTAACAAATAATAATTGAATAACATATGAATGCAGGAGCCCACAGTGATAACAATTAATATGGGGTGAGTTTGATGAGTCATGGATATTTATATAGTCTCAAAATACCTCCCTGTAAAATAATGAATTAAAAAGGAGGATGGGGTTATAGTAGAGGAGCCTGATAATCAAATAATCAAAAAGAATGGCTCAGTAATGAAGCATGTTGAAAAAGTGAACACCTTTCCCTGGGAGGATGCAATGAGAACACATCATCACTGTGAGATTCCTAGCAGATACATACCTTAAGTTGAAAATGAACTATACAACTTGTGGGGGAAGGAGGTTGGGAAGGAAAAAACTATAGAGGGGAAATAAGAGACAGGGCGACACTATTCAAAAAGAACTGTACTCAATACCCCTCCGTACATCACCTTTAAATAAAAAAAAAAAGAATGAGGGAAAAACTGGGAGAGACTGAGGGAAGGGGTGACATTGTTCAAAAAGAAATGTACTCATTACCTGACATGTAACTGTAACCCCTCTGTACATTACCTTTATAACAACATTTTTTAAATTAAAAAGACAAGGTAACATCAGAAAACTCAAAATGAGGCATTCTAAAAGTTACAGACCCATGCTGTCAAAGTAACAAAAGGCAAGGAAAGACCAAGGAATATTTACAAAGGGAAGCCCACTCAAGAGACCCAGAACTAACTGTATAGTACTTGATTCTGGACTGTATCCTTCTGCTATAAATTATATTGGCACATTCAGCAAAACAAATTGTAAGTGTTGTAGTAACGTGACAGTAATTTCCTGACCTTTATTGGTTGAATTATGGTCAGATAGGAGAATTAACCTTGCAAACAGGAAATACACATTTAAGCATAGGGAGTAATACAGCATCACTTCAGCAACTTGGTCTCAAATAACAAAAGCTCCTTATACCCTTCTCCCAAGTTTTCTGTATTTTTGACATTACTTAAAAAATGTTTCCTATAAAAATTAAATGAATATTCAGTTACATCAGACTCACATACGTCACACGATGCCATTTTCTTGGACACAAGTATAGTTGATTACACCAAGATTTCTTTCTCATTCTCCTACCTGCCAAAAGCTAATAACAAAAGTAATGGTTTGGGTGCTGGGAAGGTGGCTTAGTGGTAGAGTGCTTGCCTTGCATGCACTTGGTTCGATTCCTCGGCACCACATAAGCAGAAAAAGCCAGAAGTGGGGCTGAGGCTCAAGTGGTAGAGCGCTGGTCTACAGCTGAAGAGCTGGGGGACAGCGCCCAGGCCCACAGTTCAGGCCCCACAACTGACAAAGAAAAAAAAAGTAAAGGTTTGTAATTCTCTCTAGGAATGGAGGAATTTGAAAGACAGAACAGGTATAATCTAATAGACAAATGTTTGTAGAGAGACGATATATACTAAGCATGTAGGGGAAAATGTCTTCCTGTCTGTGGTTGTCATTGTCATGCATTGCCCAGATTCCCCTCCAGGATTCTCCAACTCTAATGACTGTGAAACAGACAATCCTCAGGTATCCCCTTTTGGGGATTGCTTCATAGGAAAATACTTATTTCCTGAAGTTACAGTCTTCTAGGGGAGAGATGATCTGATCTAGACATTGGTCAAGTCCAGCCTTCTTGCCCCAGTTCAAGACATCTTTGAAAGATTATTTCATCTTCAGAATGTTCCAGAGAAATGAGCCTTTCATTAAGAATCGATCACTGGTTTACCTTTCCTTCTGCCAGTCCTTGCTCTTTTCTCATCCTCCCTTACACAGATGGTGGTCCCTAGATGAGCATTTTTCTGCGACTTCCTGCCAATCTACCTCTGATTCAGGATTCCTGGAAGCCAACCTGTGCTATCTCCCTCACTGATTTCTCTCTGGAGGCAAGAAAGTTCATTACTTTGCAGCTTTTTTGACTATATAGCAGGCTATAAAACTTGTCACCTTGTAATTTTATAATATTCACTTTGCTATGCCATTTGTTTGTTGGTCATCTAGCATGAAATGGGAAATGTAAAGACTACAGGATTGGGAAGCTTCCACCTTTTGAAGGTAGAAGCTAGAGTGTTTGGGGGAAGGCAAGACAGAAATAGAGGACACATTTTTCTTTCACTCCACTTCTCCTTTCTTTGATATTTCCCCCCTTTTTAGCCCTTGCCTCCTCCTGATACCTATGTCTTACATATTTATATTATATGGCTGACCTTTCTAGAAAGGGTAACTTATTCTAACTTAGGTGTTAGAATTTGTTAATTCTAGCTGAGGTGATAGAGTATTATAAACAAGGTGGCTTTGTGGTATTCTGGAGTCCTGGAGGCTAAAAAGACAAGGTTACAGTAGTCAGATGTGGTGTTTAGCTAGGAACTTGTAGATTGTCATCTTCTCTTGGTATTCTCACATGGTGAAGAGCTAATTGTTGTCATATCTCTTCCTTAAAGGGCACTAATTTCATTCATCAGGGCTCCACCTCATGGACCTTCCTAATCACATTGGAAGGTAGGATTTTTACATATGCATTTTTTCAGAAAACATAAATGTTCATTGCATAATTGGACTTTATATGTCATTCTGCTTCAACAGTTTGCAAGAGGAAGAAACTGGTTTTTGAGGCTTTCTCAAAGAATGTTGAAAGAAAAGTAATGAATCTGTTAGCATTCGTAAGATAGATGCTTTTGGTACTCTACTGAATGATCCATGTAGGCCCATATTGTCCATATTTACACATCAATGGAAGTTCTCTTATAAGTCCTTTGGGAAATATCTTAGGAAAAACTAGTCTTAGCAATTTCAAAATTGTTATATATTCTTTACTCCAGATATTAGCAGATTAGATCTTTTTTAAGAAACAGAATGATGTAAATTCTTAACAGTATAAATTAGCTCCATTTTATTTGTTAGCATCTATTTTTAGCAGACAGTTGGCAATAACAACCAGTGTTTGGTTAAGAAAACTTGTTGGGTCTTCGTCCATCCCAGGAAAGACAGATGGGGTCTGAGGAAACGTAAGTGCAGGCCGCTTGCCCATTCCCCAGCCTCCCTCAGCCCGGGAGATAATCAGACGCAGCAGGGAGTCAAGTCAAGCAGGAAGAAACTCGTTTATGAACACAGAGCAAGCCCTTTTTAAAGCAAAAAAGAGCGGGTGGCATGGCAGGGGAGGAAGAGGAACCAAACACTGTCAAGGTCACACCCTATCATGCACCTAAGCTTCCACGGGCTGATTACGCACTGAACATAAAGCAAATTGGGCTCTGCCCACTCTACTCCCTCTCAGCGCCATCTTTGCTGCCCATGTGCTCTACAAAAACTGTATCATGAGGGATATGAGATTTAAAATGCTGCCTAATTAGGAAGTCTTGGATTATTTTCTATATCATTCTCATGTAATAAAAATATAATGTTTAAGTTATATAATTGTAATACATTATCAGTATTACAAAACAAGCACCCTTATTTCCATTTTTCTTCTACTGAGATGAAACATCTAAATGGTAAACTTAATTCTTCAATGTTTGGCCTAAACAGAAGTACTGTGTTCTGGGAAAAATTGAGGGAGGGAATGACACTGTTCAAAAAGAAACATACTCATTGTCTGACTTTTATAACTGTAATCCCTCTGTACATCACCTTTACAATAAAATTTAAAATAAGTACTGTTTTTTGTGTTTCCCTAATTATATATTTCTTAAATTTGTCTTTTGCACATCGTTTTCTATCCCCACAGGTGTCCTTGTTTTGTGACAAGATATGAAAGTACTAGCCAGTGGCTTCATCTTGGTAAGTACTATAGCATTCTGTCTTTATTTTCTGTCTTTAGGACATGAGTTTCTTGAAATCATGTATCTCAGAAATCTGTCCTGAAAGACTTCATAGTAGTTAAAATATCAATTAGCCTTAGCTAATTGTTCAAAATATTATATCCGTGTTTCAATAATGAATTTTATAATTTTTCACAGTCTTTGGTGAATGGCAGAATGAAAAAACCACTATATTTAAGTTTTTCTAATAAAAAATTGTTTCCTTATTTTGTAAAACAGTAGTGTTAACTACAGAAAATTGATGTGTTAAAGTATTTTTCCAAAGTAGTCATAACACAAAGACCTAGAATTAATCAACATTATTAAATTGTTTGTCTATGTGGACATTTATTTTATATAGACGTTATTTTTACTTATACTTTCTATGGATTTTTTAAAATATGGACATTCCTTTTTGTTTTTTAAGCATCAGATCTCACTTATAAAGTGTAGGCTGGCCTACAATGCCTACATTTCACAGTCCTCCTGCCTCCACTTCTCAAATGTTAGGATTACAGGTTTGTACTGACACATCTGGCTTGTGGTTTGTACTAACACATCTGGCTTGTGATAGATTCTTTTACAACAATTTTCTTCTAATTATTTTGAATTTGCTGAATTTTTAATAATAAAATATGAATATAAAATTTACCATGATAACCATGTTTCAGTGTATGGTTCAATATTGATGTGGATATTCACATGGTTTGTGAAGCCAATTGCCACAAATTTTCTACCTTGCAAAACTTACACTCTACTTATCCATTCAACAATTATTCCCTCTTCTTCCTCTCTCCTAATAGCTCATTTACAGATGAAATCATATAGTATTTGTCTATTTGTGGCTGGCCTATTTCATATGCTGTAATGTCATCAAGGTTCATTTATATTATGGCATGCATATTTGCTTCCTTTTAAGACAAAATAACATTCTACTCCCATTCTGTCTATCCATTCATTCAGCAATGGTCAGTTATGTGCATCTACTTTTCGGTGATTATGAAATAATCCTGCTATGGATATATGTGTACAAATATCTCTTAAGACTGCTTTCAGGGGGCTGGGAAGGTGGCTCAGTGGTAGAGTGCTTGCCTTGCATGCCTGAGGCCCTGGGTTCGATTCCTCAGCACCACATTAAGCAAAAAGAAAAAAGCCGGAAGTGGCGCTGTGGCTCAAGTGGTAGAGCGCTAGCCTTGAGCTGAAGAGCTGAGGGACAGCGCCCAGGCCCAGAGTTCAGGCCCCATGACCGGACCCAAAAAAAAAAAAAAAAAAGACTGCTTTCAGTTCTTTTGGATATGTTCCCAGAAAAAAATTGCTGTATCATATAGTAGTTCTATTTTTAATTTTTTAAAGATCAACCTCACATCCTTGTCAACACGTTATTTTCTGGTTTTGTTTGTTTTTGTTGTTTTTATTTTTGCTTTTATATCCTAATGAGTGTGAGGTACTTATATCAGTTAAATTTATTCTTCCTGTGTTTTTCTTTCCATACATTTGAACTGCTTTTCTGTCATTAGTTTTATGATGTAGGGGTCCTCTATCCACATAAAACTGAAAATATGGTCTCTGATGGATCCAACCTTACTTTCATAGATTAACAAACGAAACGGTTTCTCCTATCCTCCTATCTTTCTCCTGTCTTTTGATGGGACATGAATTGGCATAGAGTATTCATACATATAACCCTTTGACAAATGAAAGTACCAAGAGGTTGTAATATAATCAATTTCTGTGCAAATCCTTTCCAGGAGTGGGATTATATGTGCCAGGACACAAACTTCTATTTAGAGCAGGAGCAGAATGAACATATTCTCTAACATTTTTGGGGGAGGGGGGAGGGGTTCGGTCATAGGGGCCTGAACTCTGGGCCTGGGCGCTGTCCCTCAGCTCTTCAGCTCAAGGCTAGCACTCTACCATTTGAGCCACAGTGCCACTTCCGGCTTTTTTCTTTTTGCTTATGTGGTGCTGAGGAATCAAACCCAGGGCCTCATGCATGCAAGGCAAGCGCTCTACCACTGAGCCAACTTCCCAGCCGAACATATTCTCAAATAAAGGTTAGGATGAGCAGGGCAAATACAGGCACTTGGACTTTCCTTGGGAACTGTAGTTGGCCCATGTGCAGCAAGTATACATAGAAACTTTCATAGGTAAGTGTGTTATATATTTGAACAGATAGTCTGATTTTAGTTCATTTCCTCATTAAACTGTCCCTGTTTATCTCCCCTCTTTTCCATAAGAGATGTGAACAAGAAGCAAACTACCCACATTTCCTTTGTCCCAAGCTACCTTTCCTTCAGGTACACTGTTTAGACAAATCCTAGTATTTGGTGACTGACATACTCTATTATAGAAAAGTTGTTTTGGGTGTTTTTGTTGTTCTTATTTTTTACTAGAATTTATGGCTTCACCTGTAGCATTTTCAAAATTCCTATGTTTATACTCTTGCCCATATAATCTTCAATTCTGTCTTCTCTGTGAAGGTCAAATATTACACACCATCTGTTCTGGGAACAGAAGACTTTTCCTGATAGACAGAGCTTTTTATAATTAAGACAAAGAGACTGTATTTTAAATGTTTTGATTTAACATCTCCATGATAGAATACAAAATTATTAAATGAAAGAGATTCATCTATTGATATTTCAGTACAAAGGCTATATTTAATACACTAATGAATCTTCCTTAAAAAAAGAATGAAACCAAATTTACTTTCATGATAAGGAAATTTCCTGTATTTTGTTTGTCATTAATATAATTGTAACATAACCTGAGGTTAGTACTTCTCTATGGATCAAAAATACACCTCTTTAAAATTCTTTCTCTTAATGTACATGAAATTTTTAATCCCCAGTTCTGAAACCTACAGTGTTCAAAGTCATGAAATGGTGATAATGATGAATCTAAATGATGTCATGGTGAAGAAGGGGCAGGAATGAACCTATGTCAGTGTCTCACAGTGTCCACAGTGGCATGGGAAAATAAGCTCAGATTTTCTTAATGTACCTGTTTTGCTCTGCATTGTTGTGATCACAATTTTATTAAGAATTGTACTTTATTTAAATATTAGGCAAAATGAGCATGAAATTTTAGATGAGCAATATAGAGTAACATTATAATAAAGAAATAAGGCTGAGAAACAATCAGTTTAGTAACCAACATTTATTAATTTAGTTATAGATTAAAATGATCATGTTATAAGTGTCCTGTTGGACATATGATCTCAAGTTATTCACAAAGAAGACTTCTGGATAGACTAGATTGAAATATCTGAAATAATATGTAATAAAGAGTTGGTTTGTGATGCTTTGAACATTTATTTTTGTTGAAAAGAAGAAGGAGGGACATGGGGAAGAACAATGGAAGGGGTGACTGGTCAAGATGCATTGAACCCAGCATTGCTTATGTAATTGTAACCTCTTCATACAACTACTTAATAATAAAACTTTTAAAAAAGAAAATGTTTTCATGTTTATTGTTTATACTACTATATTTAAAACATTCTGGTTTTAACAAAGTTTCGCTGGTATAAAAAAGCAAGTAATAAAAGTGAAACATTGAGAAATTATTGTCTTATTTTTATTTTTCAATCTATCAGACAGCTCAAATCTGGATAATTTTATGAATCAGAAGAAAAAAAGTGTTAAAGTAGGGAAGAAAAGACAAAGATGGAAGCAGTGACAGAGCATGTTATGATTTATGATATGAGCACTGAAAATGTGCATATTTCATTTTGAATATTACTGGAGAAAGTGCCTAGCCCCTTTGCTATCCTTGCTAGCTTCTCTTTCAACATTCTGCTTAATAAACACTGAATCAACTGAGCATGGTGATGATAGTTATTTGAGAGTCTTAGATAGAGACAGAGTCATCACAGTTCAAGGGCAACAGGGAGGGGGAAGGGAGTTTGCAAAGACAGCATCTCAATCAATGGCACCTGTTATTCCAGCTATGGGGAAAGCACAATGGTTGGGTGTAATGGCCCATGCCTGTATCCCCTATATCCCCAGTGACATGGGAAAGCACAGGTAAGAGGAACACAACCTGGGTAGGCCAAAGCATAAAGTGACATACTATCTGCAAGTGTCCCTCAGTTGATAGCCTGGCTGCTACCAATCGCTCTGAGTTCAAACCTCAGTTCTGCCAAAAGAAAGTTCTTATTGGTAAAACAGAGACTATAATTTCTTTTCAAGGTCTATTCACCCACTTATTTCTAAGTGGAACTTCATTTACATAGACTATAAATTATCTACGACAAATTTAAGTAGAGTCTGTTAGTTTCTTTTTGATGTTTTTCTGTGATTTCTCCCTGATAGTTCCCAGTGTGTGTATTTGTGACTTCCTAGTTTTTATTGTTATGTTCACTTAATCATTTATATTTTATTGTTATTGTATTTTCTTTAAAAATAGCATTTGGATGATGTATTTAGCAGTTTTTTCTAAGTTATTACTTTCTGATTTAGCTCTACCAATTCTTCTTATCCCTTAATTTATAGCTTTTCTAATTTATTAATTCCTTTTTTCATTCTTTTTCATTAGTACAAGTACTTTGTGGCTACAATATTACTCCAGAGTGTGGCTTTATTGCCCTTTCTAGTGGTTCTGATACAGTTTTAATGGCTGTTATTTCTTATATAGTCTGCAACTTTTATCTGAATTTCATTTATCAACCAAGAATTAAATGAACTTCTACTTTCCAAATCTCCAAGCAAGAGTTGAAGAGGCTTTGTGTAATCTGGTTTTGTGGGTTTGTTTTTTCTCTTACTGCATTGTGATCAGAGGTGTTCACCCTTTCTTCTGGTACATTTTCTTCATGGTTTAGTATATGGATCATTTTTACAAATTTCCTGTATGTTGTCTATTTTAAAAATAAGAACATTTTTAGAATAAATAGTATCTTATATTATTTAAGTATATTATATTTTTGCTTATCCTTTTTCTTCTTGATATATTATAGACTGTGGTGATTAGTTTCCCACTATTTTTCTGTTTCTGCTACTGTTGCCTTACAAATATTAATATCATTTTATTTGATGTGTAGGTATAAATGATTTTTTTTTAGTGAATGATACGCTTGAACATTATAAAGGCCTTTCTTTTTCTCACTTAATAGGTTTTGGCTGGAGTCCATTCAGGCCTGCAGGGGGACCACACTTAATATTTTGTTTTTGTTGTATATCCCACCCTTTTCCCACTCATCTTTTAATTCTCAGTTTTACTGAATCACTGTGTTTTAAGTATATCTCAGTTTACCTCTGAATTTGGTTTTGCTTAAGAATATCATCTTTTGGGGCTGAAAGGTGGCTCAGTGGTAGAGCGCTTGCCTTGCATGCCTGAGGCCCTGGGTTCGATTCCTCAGCACCACATAAACAAACAAAAAAAAAAAGCTGTGTGGCCCAAGTGGTAGAGTGCTAGCCTTGAGCTGAAGAGCTGAGGGACAGAGTTCAGGCCCCACGACCGGACCAAAAACAAAAAACAAAAACGAATACCATCTTTTTTCTTTCTCTCCCTCCCTCCCTCCTTCCCTACCTTCTTTGTGTGTGTGTGTGTGTACATGCTAATCCTGGGGCTTGGATTTAGGGCCTCGGTACTGTTCCTGTCCCTCAAATCTAGCACTCTACCACTTAAGCCACAGCACCACTTCTGGATTTTGGGTGGCTAATTGGCGATAAAGAGTCTCACAGAGTCCTGCCTGGGCTGGCTTTAAACCATGATCTTCAGATCTCATCCTCCTCAGTAGCTAGGCTTACAGGCCCGAGCCACTAGTCCTCCCGCTGTCTTCCCCACCCCCAAAGGTAATTTTAGTCTATATCCATTGACTTGGCAGATATATTTGGTGTCAATTTTTCATATCTATTTTCTATTTAAAAAAACATATCATTCGTAAGCAGTTTTCCTTTTGTTGCTTGGTATATTACTTCTCCTAAATAAAAAGGCTCATATTGTTCTAGCTGTTATATTTATTTGTAATCATAAATTTATATAATGTAACTGTCCTCTATTTTTCAAATATTTCAGCTATCTTTTTACCAAAGCCCTGATTAAAATACTTCCTCCTTTATCCTCTACTTCTTCTCAACCATGCAATTTTGTATTATACTCATCCATTGACTTGAAGCTATTAAAGATGAGAAATCAATATGCTCACAGTACTATTTACTTTCTTTTCCATTTCCTCTATGACTCTTGTTAATTTATTTTTACATTGTCAAGTATATAAAATTTATGGTTTTACTAATAGATAAATATATTTTAGCCCTCGGTAGTAATAATATATTAGGCTTTCTTTTGTTTGTCTATGCTTTGCTATCTTTTCTACTTTCTCTCTCTCTCTCTCTCTTTTTTTTTGACAGTACTGTTGTTTGAACTCAGGGCCTTACATCATGGCTCTACCACATGAACATTACTCTAGCCATATGTTTTGCCCTCTAAGAGAACGCGAAATATGACTTAAGAGAGCAATATGCATCCTTAAAATCTTGTTTTCGTCTTTTATATCTGAGCATCAATCAGGTAACATTTGGAACCTAATTTATTTTCTTTGAAAACTTTCCAGCATGGACTATTGCTATAGAAATAAAACTCGCTTCAACTTTTTTCCTAAGATAAATTATTTTATCTTTCTTTTCTGATGCTTTGTTTAACCTTTGCTATAGATCCTTCCTTCCTTCCTGTCCTCCCTCCTGTTTCTTCTCTCTCTCTCTCTCTCTCTCTCTCTCTCTCTCTCTCTCTCTCTCTCTCTCTCTCTCTCTCTCTCTCTCTCTCTCTCTCTCTCTCTCTCTCTCTCTCTCTTTCTCATTGCCTGAAGAACAATCCAGAACAAGTATCATACTTTAGCTATAGAGCATGAGATTTATTTCTCTGGCACTTGCCAGGGGTAACTACCAGTGGAGTAAGTTCTGAGCATTAGGAGATAGAATATGGAAAGTAGCTTGCTGGTAAGTTAACTTCTTTGATGCACTGTTCTGGTCACAGTTTTCTGTAATGCCTGTACACATAACTTTGCATAACCTAGTAACTGGCTATGTCCTCAGGTTACTGAAACATAGGATAGTTTGATAATATGTCATTATTTGCTTCATATTCCTTTCTGTCTCATTTCCCCTTTTTCCTCACTCTTGATGCTGTGGGATTGCACTTTTCAGTGACATATAGATACTTCAGTTTCCCTAGTAAACTCAGTTAAAATAGTACCCATAAAAATTGCCATGAAAATGAAGTGTGAGTTAGATGAATCGATACTGAGGACTGTGATTCATGCAAGGTGCAGTTCATTTGTGTGTTATGGAAGTTATAGCATTAATAGAATTGGATATTTAAGAATATCATTTTTTTTCACCAGAAAAGCCCATGAACAAATAAAAGAGATGGATTAGACTAGCAGAAATTCTTTTAGCCAACATGTAGGTTGTGATTTAAACTCTCAGCAAGAATATACATGCAATGAAATCATTGCTCTCTGGCGTTTTTCTCAGCAATAACCATGCCATTGCTCAAGAAGCAGTGAAAAGCCTGTTAGTCATATTTACGTATCTGTGCCAGTCTGAGTTTTCTAAATATTGTGCTACACAAACAGTGTGGAGAGACTGCCTTTCTATGCAGCTCTGAACACCCAGCTCTATTTAATCCACCCCATACCCCCAAACAGCTAAGTGTAGTGCCACTGTACCTTATTTTGACCATTCATCAATGAGACTAAAGCCTGTTTTTTTTAAAACAATAGAATGCAGATACTGTGGAAAACAGTGAAAAGCATGCAAGCATTCTTAGGATAAAGTACATGATTGAAGTTATAGTCTGTGGTCGTTGAGAGAGATTCAGTGAAAATTTCTGAGCTCCCAAGTTTAGGTTAAAGACTGTGTCTGTGCTTTCTCTCATCTCCTTTTATACTTGTGTGTGTTTTAAAGTGTGTGTGAGAAAGTGGTTTCAGTACTTTTTGCCAGTAAACTTCGGAAGCAAGGTGACTGAGCAGGTGAAGGTCAGCAGTTTAATGGCTGCAGTGATGAGGCTGTCTTCATGGGGGAGGGATGAAGCTGAAATTGCCTTGTGTCCTAGGGTTGGGCTTCTGTTCTTTTATGACTGGATTATATGAGATTATCTCGAGCAGGTGGAAGAAGTTAATCCAAAAGGTGAGAGTGAAGATTAAGTGAAAATGGGTGTAAGAAAGTGTGCAGGTAGCAAATCAAGATTTTATCAGTACTGATAACATCAAAGTTGTCTCAGTGTGGCACAGTATCTTCAACTCTGTGGTGTGTGTGTGTGTGTGTGTGTGTGTGTGTGTGTGTGTGTGTGTGTGCGCCAGTCCTGGGGATTGAACTCAGGACCTGAGCACTGTCCCTGAGCCCTCCCCCGCTCCCTTAAGGCTAGCTCTCTACCACTTGAGCCACAGCTCCACTTCAAGCTTTTGGGAGTTTATTCTTGCATGGGCTGGCTTCAAACCACTATCCTCACATCTCAGCCTCCTGAGTAGCTAGGATTTCAGGCGTGATCCACCAGCGTCCAGTTAGTATCTTTAATTTTTAAAGAGGCTTCTCCCTTCAATCATCTAACCCAGTGCCCCCACACAGAGCCCACACAGCAGCCCCCCGCCACCCCCAGCTCTGTTTTCTACCAGTTATTTCTGCTAGGCTCATTTCTCTGGCTCTTTCCCCACGAAGATGCTGATGGCAGAAGTGTCTTGACATGCTGCTATTTCCACAGCCATCCCTTTACAGAAGAAACGTCTGTGCAAATATTTAAATCCTGCCGTCCCTCCGAGCAAATTTGCTTTTTTAGATCAATCTGCTCTTGGGCAGGGGGCAGGAACAATTTAAGTGTGCAAGGGTTTCAGGGATGGGCTGTGTCCCGAGGTGACCTTGCTGGGGTTCGCCAGAGACTTAAATACCTGCTCCCCCCTTTTCCCACCACCCCCCCCCCCCGCCTTTCACATAATCCAAGTGTTTCCTAGCGCCTGGGAAGTTCTTGCTCCTGAGTGCCAGGGACAGGGAGCGGGCACCCGTGGTACGTTTAATTAGCTATGACCTCTGGGGGGTGCCGCGGGATAGGGGCTTGGGAGCACCAGCGAGAAGACTGCCAAGGAGCTGTTTCCTTCTGGTTGGGGGGGGGGGGTGCTCCTGGCGGCTGGGATCCAAGCCCCAAGCCCTGGATTCATTCGCGGCCACTCCTTGCAAGCCCAGCCAGCCTCCCTCCGCTGGGATGGACGCACGGAGCCCTCTACGGCCCAGTCAGGGTGTCCACCGTGGGCAGCTTCTGAACAGCAGGGATTCCCATCGAGGCTCAGCCCGGGGGGGGGGCACATTCTGGGACCCCGTGCGCACCCGAGAAGGGGGACTCGTTGACCATCCCGAAGCGCAGCGGGACGACGCGGGGCGCAGCGGTCACCCGCCACCCGTGGCTCCACTCCAGCCTGGCCCGCGAGCGGGAGCCGGGGGCGGGGAGCCCGGAGCGCCGCCCCGCCGGCGCGCCCCGCCCGTGGGAGAGGAGGGGCTGCGGCGCGGAGGACCACTGGAGGCGCAGCGCCGCCGCCGCCGTCGGTGCCGGAGACCGCGGCTCGGCACGCAGGCGGCGCCCGAGCCTCCGCTCGTCCGCTGGCCCGCGCGCCCGGCCGCCTGCCCCGGCCGCCCGCCCGCCCGCCTCCCCGCGGCCCCGCCGCGCCGCCGCTCACCCTCCAGGTAGGTGTCGGAGCTGCAGAGCTGGTGCCTGCGGGCAGACACCGCCGCGTCCACCCGCGGCCCGGGGGCATTGTGCGCGTCCGGAGGGCCGAGGACCCCGCGAGGCGCACGGGAGGGCAGCCGCAGCTTCGGTCCCCCCCACCCCCCTTCCGGTGCATCACCTCTCCCCTCCCCAGCGGGGTTACCACCGGAGGCCGGGAAGTGGGGGGGGGGGCGGAGGGAGGGCGCCTGGCTGTGTCAGCCCTTGGCGCGGCCAGGTAGGAGGGGGGCGTCTGGGTCTCGCTGCCGGATCGCTGCCCTCCCCAGGTTGCGGGGAATCGCGGCCGCCAGGCACTCGCGCCCGCACCTCCCCGCTCCGCCCAGCCCCCTCCCCTCCCCCCGGAGCCCCCGCCCCCGGGCTGGCTGGGGATGGAAGCTGGGGCCGGGGGAAGGACTGATGTAATGTCAGCGGAGAAGCGAACCCGCGCCCGCGCGAGCTGACGCCTACGCCGCACCTTTCAGGGAATCCGGGCTCCCGGGGCGGCGGGGTGGGGCGGGGGGGACGGCTGGGGAAGTTGTGCATTGGGCTTCGCCGTGCGCGTGCACTGCGGACTGCCCTCGCGGGCACCCCCTGCCCGCCCCGGCCCTCCCCGCAGCCGCGGTCCACGCTCCAGGCCAGGGCCCAGTCTGTCGTCCCCGGTTCAGATCGGGACAGGGTTTGCACTGCAGTCAAGACGTGCCTCGGTGCGTCCAGCCCGAGCTGCCCGCAGATCGCGGCGCCGGGGATGCAGGGAGCCTGGGAAGCCTGCCTGGGAAGGAAGCCCGCAAGAACTAATGACACCAGCAGATTTTTTTCTTTTTAAGCCTCTGCTGTATACAGACACAGCCGCCAGCCACGCTTTTAAGCTGTTTCTGAAAGTTATGACCACATACTGATTTTGTGGCATTTCTGTGATACACCTGATCGGTTGCTTAAACTAGAGATCTAAAGCCGGGGAAAGCATTACATAATGGGCATGAAGCAAATGACAGGAAACTAAGTGAATCTGCTTGTCTGCCAGATTATTTCTCTCTTCCGGACATTTTTGGGTCCCCTAAGCCCCTTTTCTCTATGAGAACTTCCATTTTAAATCGTTGGGCTAGATTTGGCAAATTGTATTTAAATTCGATTTTGATTCCTCCCCTAATACTTTTCCGTAAGCATCTGTTCTTAATTTTTTTTTTAAATGCATGCTAGTGGATAGTTGTGTGTCTCAGGGCTGATGAATAAATGTGGTCTCCCAAGGTAAAATTAGGAAATTTCCCATCGTAAACGATTAAACTTTGTTTCCCCCTAGTTTAGTTTCTTTACCTTCCCTTTTCCCGTTTTTGCTAACCCCTTCCTCGCCCCCTCCCCTTCGGAAGCATTTCTACAGTTTGGGTAGTGGAAGTCCACAAGGTTGATATTCCTGTGCAGTGTCACAGCATTGCAGATACAACACTAATAACAAATGAAGCAGAAGACCTGGCCGTAACTCCAGGAGTGAATAGGGTTCCCAAGGTCGAAGGGAAAGCTGCAGTGTAACTCAGCTCTAATCATGGACAGAGAATATGCGTAGCCCTCATTGGGCTGTAAGAAAAGCCATGATTGGTGTAATACTGTTCTTTTCATTTTTTTTCCCCAGCTAGATTCAATGTATTTTCCCCTACAAATAGTTCCCCCCCTCACTAAAAAAATATTTGAAATTTACACACATGCTTTTAGGAAACCTAAAAATCTTGGCTCCTATTTTCAGTTGTGATGTGAATAGCATACATTCAGTAGGTGGAGAATGTCTGGGTGAGGTCAGTTTCTCCTTACCATGACTTGTCAGATATCCCTGCCTTTCATCTGATGCTGTTCTGTGCAACATTTGCAGGGTCACATAATACATTTCATATCCCTGCATTGATCTAACTTTATTTTAACTTTGTTCATGTTCATCCAAAATGAATTGCTTGTGGCTGGAGTAGGTCTGTGGATATCAAATTAGGTAAAACTGTAAGTAGATCAAAGTTTCATGTTGGGCCAGAAAGATTTCAGTTTTATTAAAACAATCGTAAGTAGCATTTGCTGATCAATTGATAATTACTTATTGAATATCCACTGTTCAAGCCTCCTGTTTAGGCACTGTAGGAGAGAAAAATAGTAATAGAATAGTGTCCTTACCTTCATGGGGTTGAAGCCGACTTTGAAAAGATAAAATATGGATTCTCAAAAGAGGGATTTTTCTTTCATGTTAAGTAATAATTATAATACTTTTTTTACTCCTGAAAAAAGTATTTTTGTGCTATCTATTCCCTTTTGGTACTTTCCACCTGGTTATTCAACATTGTGTAAGATTCAGTCATGTTGTATATAGCTATAGTTAACTTTCACTACTGTGAAGTATTCCATCTTATACATATATAACTATGTAATATGTAATGTATAACATATAACATATTGTAATATAATATGTTGCTCTGTTCTCCTGCCAGTGGCCATTTTTATTTCAAAATATTATCAGTGATCATTCATGTTTCTTTCCTGTGTCCCATCATTATAGTCCAGATGGGTATAGTGATTTATGAAAGTCAGAGAACAAGGAAATACAAATAATGAGATAGAAACAGCATTTATTATGCATAGTATACATGTTGAAGTACACTTTTTTGGTGTGTTAGTTCTGGGGCTTGACCTCAGGACTTGGGCACTGTCCCAGAGGTTTTTTTGCTCAAGGATGGCACTCTGCACCTTTACTTCTGGCTTTTTTTTTTGGTGGTAGGTAGTTGGAGATAAGAGTCTCATGGACGTCCCTGCCTAGGCTGGCTTGGAACTGAGATCCTCAGATCTCAGCTTCCTGAGTAGCTAGAATTACAGGCATGAGCCACTGATGGCTGGCCACCTGTTTTGTTTTTGTTTTTTGTTTGTTTTAGCGAGAAAACAGTGTTTAGCGAGAAAACAGTGAACATAAAATGTTGGACTCCTGTTGTCAGATGCTAGTGGTTCATTCTGGTAATCCTAGATACTCAAGAGACATCTGGAAAATTATGGTTCAAGGCCAGCCTGAAATTTGCTAAATGCTGTCTCCAAATAACCAGCAAAAACCAGGACTGGTGTAGTGGCTCAAGTTATAGAGCACCCTGAGTTTAATCACTAGTACAACAAAAACTTTTTTAGGGGGGGGTCCGGTTGTGGGGTCTGAACTCTGGGCCTGGGCATTGTCCCTCAGCTCTTCAGCTCAAGGCTAGAGCTCTACCACTTGAGCCACAACGCCACTTTCAGCTTTTTTCTTTTTGCTTATGTGGTGCTGAGGAATCGAACCCAGGGCCTCATGCATGCAAGGCAAGCGCTCTACCACTGAGCCACCTTCCCAGCCCAACATTCTTTTTTTTTTTTTTTTTTAGAGGATCAAGAGGTGGCTTGGGGAGGAGCACATAGGTAGATGTAAATTATTCGTGATGATCTAGTATTTGGGTTTGGTGATGAGCTCATGGTTGGTCATTATGTTAAAAAAGAAAATAAGGATGTTGGGGCTGGGAAGGTGGCTCAGTGGTAGAGCACTTGTCTTGCATGCCTGAGGCCTGGGTTCGATTCCTCAGCACCACATAAGCAAAAAGAAAAAACCAGAAGTGGCGCTGTGGCTCAAGTGGTAGAACGCTAGCCTTGAACTGAAAAGCTGAGGGACAGCGCCCAGGCCCAGAGTTCAGGCCCCATGACTAGAACCCCCCCCCAAAAAAAAAGAAAATAAGGATGTCACCTGAACCAGTGATACAATTTTAAAGTACCAAAGGGGAGTGGGGGGAAGCACAATAGAGTTGTCAAAGGACCACAAACTTCTGGACCCCAAAATCCCAAGATGTCTGATGAAGGGAGAGAAGCAGTCCTGTGTGGACCCAGGAATTGCCAAAAGTTCCCAAAGGAGATTTTCAGGCAGGAAGTGGCCATGCTGAGAAGAGGTAGGCCATCTCACTGAATAACTGATTCCAAGGAATGGGAAGAGAGTCTTGGGAAATTTTCCAACAGTGAGCCACTCAAAGTATGATAGGGTGGAGAACTGATGGATTACAGATAGTCAGGAGGCTGGGGATTGATTTGGCTGAGAGTTCTCAAGGAGAAAAGAAAAACAAAAGAGAATTCTCTAGAAGAGAATTGAAGGCTTATAGATCCTAAATGAGAAGAAAGGAGAATGAAAGATTTTTGACTGTAATTAAAGGAACTAGGGAAGGCCATGGAGACTCTTATAATGTAGTTTGCACATATTAAGTACTAACTTAATATTAAACTCATGTCTGAATACATGTGCTTGGCTCTGGGTGAGTAACTAAGACCCTCATACTGAAGAATATGGCCCTCTAATAATGTCACTGGAGTGTGGAAAAGTCAATGAGAGTGAAGACTACATAAAACTCATTAGTATTATTCTTTACTGTATGTGTGGGGGGAAGCGGGAGGGGGATCCTGGAGCTTGAACTCAAGGCTTGGGCACTGCCCTTGAGCTTCTCTTTGCTCAAGACTACCACTGGAGCCTGCTCTACTTGCAGGTTTTAGTTTTAGTTTTTAGTAGTTTATTTGTTAATTTAATTTTTATTTATTTTTTTCTCTTTTTTATTTTCTTTTATTTTATTTTGTGAACATACTGTACAGAGGGGTTACAATTACATGGGCAGGATAATGTGTACATTTCTTATTAAGCATTGCAGCCTCCTCCTTTGTTTACCCTTCGCATCCCTTCCCAGTCTCCCCCCCCACCAATCCTCCCTAATTTTTATTTTTTAATTGAAAAGGTGATGGGGGTTACACTTACATAGGTAAGGCAATAAGTACATTTGTCTTTAATCATGGTTACCCCATCCCTCTTTATCTCCCACTTACCCCTCTCTATCCCCACCCCACCCCCAACAAGTTGTAGTGGTTTATTGGAGGTAAGAGTCTCATGGACTTTTCTGCCTGGGCTGACTTCGAACTGCAATCCTCAGGTCTCAGCATCCTGAGTAACTAGGATTACAAGCATGAGTCACCAGCTTTTAAAGTATGGAGATTGTCCATACTGACAATGATACAGGTTCTGGGATCAATTTTGAAGGATTAGCTCAGGGAACAGTTTACTGGAGGAGGTGATTTGGCGTGTCAGGAGCTATGTTCCTAAGTTACTACACACATCTAAAAGGAAGCTATTAATAGTCACCTTATATGGTGCAGGTAATGTGATTAGATGGAGGGACTAGAATCTTTAGGGATAATCTTTGCTCTCCTGTGGTTTCCTATTGATGTTGCCAGGCAATGATTTATGCATGGGTATTCTGTCATCTTTAAATATTGTTCACTGTAGTAAGGGTTACTTATGCCATCCTGTAGAGAGAAGGATACAGGCTGAATGTCTTTTCAAATCGTTATTTATTTGATAAATACTGTGATAGGTTTTCAACATTTTCTTATATTCTAGTTTTTATATGGTTTTCTGCATGTTTCTTGACATTTTTCATTATCCCTACATTTTTTTCCTTGCTAATTTTGCATCAACTGTTGTAACAATTGAAGGTTATATTATTTTGTCTGACAAAATCTAGTCCCCAATTGTCTTTCCATGACATAGTAATTTGGAAAACATCTTGCTGATAGTTCCAACAGCAGTTAAGTAGAAATGTGGCAGCATGTTTGATTTAAAAAAAAAAAAAAAAAAAAAAGACTGACCTCCCAAGGGAACAAAGCTTGTTGTTTAGTAAAGTCAGAAGTTACCAAAAGGCCCTAAAAGTAAAGGAGTCTATAGCCTTGGTTTCCAAGGCTAATTTTGACATTCTTGCATTCAGCTGTACATACTTTACATTCCTTAAGTGGATACACTTAATGATTTGAAATCCAGATTTGATTTAGGAGTTTTGATTAAGGCAATGGAATAAAGTTAATTTTAGGGCTAACTAAATCTAGGGTGAGCATGAAATACATCTCTGTTACTGAAGTTGGTAGTCTGCCATTTTGACATAGATCTGACTTTCATAAACTTTTGATACAGTTCTTTTTGCATGTAGTCATTTGATTACCAATCTCAGGCTGATCCCTTTCTCAGGGAGGTGACCGGGTCTATGGCTGTCATGTGAAAGTGTCTTTCTTTGTACAGCTGGAGTGCCAGATGTTGGATAAAGTGCTGGATCATAGGGTTGACCTATGATAGAATCTACTAGTTAAAGTCACCGTTGAATATGTATACAGAGGTGTGGGTGGATCTGGCTTTGAATTTAGAATTAGCATGCAATATCTATTTTCTTCTTTTGTTCCCCCAACTTTTTCTAGACTTATGTTGAGAGTGCTCTAGAAAGAATATATGCAGTCATTGCAAAGAAGTTATTTTAACTGTAATTCTATATTAGTTTGTTTTAGGTTAGCTCAACATAAGTCCTTTCTTCATAAAAAGTATTTAAATGTTATCAACAGGAAAAAACAGGTTAGGAAAGAGATAATTGGATGGGTGAATTCAGAGCCAGTAGGAATGGAATAATGTTGGGTTAGTTGTGTTTTTTTGTTTTGTTTTGTTTTGGGGATGGGGTCCGGTCATGGGCCTGAACTCTGGGCCTGGGCACTGGCCCTCAGCTCTTCAGCTCAAGGCTAGAGCTCTACCACTTGAACCACAGTGCCACTTCCAGCTTTTTTTTTTTTTTCTGCTTATGTGGTGCTGAGGAATTGAACCCAGGGCCTCATGCATGCAAGGCAAGTGCTCTACCATTGAGCCACCTTCCCAGCCCCATTGTTGTTGTTGTTGTTGTTTTAATGGGAAACAAAGTAGATACAGATAAGTGGTCATTAAAGATCCAAGTTAAGTCTTACCAGAAAATTGAGTATACTGAGTGATGATAAGAGGTGAGGGTCTAAATTCCTAGTGGATTTGAAGAATTCATTCTCTCCTCAGTTTGTGTTCACTACTCTGTGGGTGAATATAGTTTTTATTTTTATTTTTTGGTTTGTTTTCAACAGTCTTAAAGTTTGAACTCAGGGTGTTGAGCTTGTTCATCTTGCGTGTTCATCTGATGCTCTACTACCTGAGCCATGCTTCCAGCCCTGAATGAATGTAGTTCTGATATTAAAATAAATCACAATGTTGTAAGTGTTAAATATCTGTAAGTTATAAGTGTTATGAAAGTGAGATGATAAATTATAGGAAATAGAAAAGCCCAATGATTTTGTCTGACAACAGTTTACTCGAGGAAATTCCAGCTGACAGAGCTAGTATCTCAGAAAATCTATAGAATTGGACAAAATGCCAAGCAAAGAAAGGAGGCCAAACTAAGTATTCTAATATCCAGGAGTATTTAAGAGATAATTGGCTTAGAGAGAGAGAGAAAGAGACAGCGTGCATTATAGAGGACATTTAACTATTAAGCATAAAATAAGTTTAAATAAGTAAATCAACTTCAATAGTTAAAACAATAGTAAAAACAATAGTTAAAAAATTTTGAAGCTTGGGCTGGGATGTAGCTCAGTGGCAAAGCGCTTGCCTAGCAAGTGCAACGTCCTGGGTTCGATCCCCAGTACCAAAAAAGAAAAGACAAAAAAAAAATTTTTTTTTTGAAGCTTGTCATTTGATATTTTTTCACTCATATATGAGATTGAATACCAACAGCTCAAACAATTCATGTTTAATGCACAAAAGTATGTTCTTTAAAGATTATCTTTAAACATTTTTTTCTGGTATTAGATTTTGAACTCAAGTCCTCTTGAGTACTTAACTGGTGCTCACCACTTGAGCCATACTTCTGGCCCCACTTTTTGCTAATTGCCCTGGATGGCTTTGAACTATGATTCTCCAGATATCAGCCTTCTGAGTAACTAGGATTATCTGAGCCACTAGCACCTAGTTTACATTATCTATTCTGCTCAAAGAAAACTGTATAACATTTTATAAAAAGTATGAAGAAAATACCCAGACACTAGAAGTGGCATGATGCTTGAATAATCTTTTTATTTGACTCCTAAGATGTTGTGGCTGACAAGTATTCCAAAACCTTCTATTTCTATGTGGGAAAACGAGGCCTAGAGACCTGTCCAGTAAGACTCAGTACTTTATGCCATTATGGATAAGAGGAAATGATGGTGATATATAATTATGTTCTTTCCTAAATTAAGGAATTAAGGGTAGGAGCCTGAGAAAGCCAACGTCATCATCTGCAGTGGGATTTTAAATTTTCTCTGCAGTACTTTTCTTGCGTATTCTTCTGATTGGCATAGAAGGTGAAGTTCATGAGTCTCTTTCTCTTTCTCTCTTTTTCTCTCTGTATGTGTGTATTTGACAACCTTTAGCTTGGTCTTTTTAATTCAGTAGATAGGCAAGAATAGAGAACAATTAAATTATTCTGAATTAGATACTTCTCTATCACTTTTTCTTTGCCATTCACTTTTTATGCATTAACATAAGAGAAAATTAAAGATTAGGGTTATTTAGGTCAAGCATATCACATTAATTTTTATTTTTTATCTTGCATCTTTTTTTTTTTTTGGTTAGTCATGGGACTTGAACTCTGGGCTTGGGCACTGCCCCTCAGCTCCTCAGCTCAAGACTAGCCCTCTACCTCTGGAGCCACAGCACCAGTACCAGTTTTCTGGTGGTTTTTCGGAGATAAGAGTCTCACAGCCTTTTCTGCCTGGGCTGGCTTTGAACTGCCATCCTCAGATCTCAGTCTCCTGAGTAGCTAGGGATTATAGGCATTAGCCACTGGCGCCCAGCTTTATCTTGCATCTTATCAGCAGTTCTCACTATAAGTCTTTTTTTTTTTTGGTCAGTTGTGGGGCCTGAAATCTGGGCCTGGGCACTGTCCCTCAGCTCTTCAGCTCAAGGCTAGCACTCTGCCACTTGAGCTACAGCGCCACTTCTGGCTTTTTCTGCCTATGTGGTTCTGAGGAATTGAACCCAGGGCCTCATGCATGCAAGGCAAGCACTCTACCACTGAGCCACCTTCCCAGCCCTCACTATAACTCTTGAGACAAACCTACTTACCCTTTTAAAGGGTATTGAAGTTAAAGAAGAACAATGACTATATATTTTTAGATTTTCAAAAATCCAACTTAAACCTGGCCTCAGTTTCTACCAGTAGTGTCACCTCACATGTACTAAAAGTCTAAGCTTTGTTTACTTACTTATGTTGATGGCTCTAAGAATGGAGCCCAAGGCTTTGTGTATACTTCGCAAGCACTGTACCACTGAGCTAAACTTTCACCTTCTTAAACATTTGAAGAAGTTACTTTGATTTTTTTAATACATAATACAGTGGTGGCATTATATTATTTAGCCTAAAATGTTGTTCAAACTTTGAACAATAAAGTATGGAAAAGAGCATTCAAATATATTTGTTTAGAGGCAAAGTTGAAAGTCTGATTTTATTTTAACTATGATTATATTTGTTTTTATGTTTCTCTGTAGCAGCTAGACAGGCTTTTGCATATTCTCACCCCATCAGGAAACACATCTGAATGGTTTTTGGTGTGTAATTTTCCTAGAATAGAAAAAGTAGCCCAATTTGAATGGCATGTTGATTATAAGCAGACATTAATGAAATTCCAATAAACTTCAAATTTAAGCAAGAACTATAGAGCGTGATATTCAAATTTAAGCAAGAACTATAGAGCGTGATATACAAGATAGGCCAAGAAAATATAGGGTTGGTGTGAAACTCCATGCACTGTACAAAGCAGAATACAGAGCAAAATCTACAATTCACTCAGGTAATAGAGGCAAAGGTAAGAGAAGGAAGTGGGTGGCTATTGTGCCCTGCCTGACTTTGTCTTATTTCAAAAAGTGCCAACAGAGGAAATACATGCAAATCAGTGATTTTGGGAACCTGTCTATACATTAAAATTTTTAAAAGGTTTAAACACCTTGAAGAAAGTAGAAGATCTGAGATAAAAATTCTGATAAATTGAAAGCATTTCAGATTCAGGATATGCAATCTCCATATGCAAAAGATAAACATCTTCACACTAGAGACTATTTTCTGCATCACTGACATCCAACGAGTGCCTATATATCAAGAATAAAAAATGACTGATAACCAAGCGGAAAGGGGCAAATGAAAAAGAGTCCACAGAAAAGGAATTACAAAATACAAAATTATCTTTACCTCATGATGAGAGAAACGCAATTTAAAAGTTATTTAAACCCATTGGATTGGCAGAAATCATGTTTGTGAATATCTTTCAATGGCAAGGCTTCAGGGAGACCAGGGAACTTGTGAGTTGTTGGTAGGGAAACACAATGATGCAATATCTGTGGAGAGCAGATTGCCACTACCCAGACAAATAAAGAATTACCTAGCTTCCCACCCCAGAGACCCCCAGGAATTTCTCTGTAGATATACTTCGACTTCGCAGTATGAATTTACATGAAGACATTTATTGCAGCATGTTAATAGTATGAACTTTAAAAGCACTGATACTCATTTCTAGGCAATGGGTTAAATAAATTAGGAGGAAAAAAAATCAAAATTAGGTAGCTGTTAAAAAACTATAAGACTACTTGGTATTTCCTATTGTGGAAGCATACCTAAGATGGAATGAGAGAACAAATCAAGATAGAGACAAAAGCAATGGCCATTTTATTAACTATGAATATATCTTTCTTTCACTTGAAACTAAAAGGCTGCCTCTGGAAGGTCCCACAAAAATTGGTGACCATAGCCAGGTGCCAGTGGCTCAGGCTTGTAATCCTAGCTACTCAAGAAATTGAGATCTGAGGATCACAGTTCAAAGCCAGCCCAGGCAGGAAAGTTCATGAGACTCCTATCTTGAATCAATCACCAGAAAACTGAAAGTGACAGTATGGCTCAAAGTGGTACAGTGCTATTCTTGAGCAAAAAAGCTCAGGGACAGCACCCAGGCCCTAAATTCAAGCCCTATGACTGACCCATCCTCCCAACCCCCTAAAAAATGGTGACCATGATTGCTTCTGGGAAGGAAAACTGGAAGTTTAGGGTAGACATGCAAGAGGTACATTATTATTTTTTTTACTGTGTGCCTTAAACTGTTGTTTGCATTTTTAAACACACGAGATCATATTGTCTCATCAAACCTAGTTTTCTAATTTAGTGAGGATCATTTGTGCTGATCAGGTATGTATTGTAACCAGTAGACTGTGTTGATATAAGAACATACCAGCTGGCATAAACAGTCACCCTTAATACAACCCTAACAGGCTCAAGTTAAAAGAGGAAAGACATTCAAAGTAGTTGCCCTTTGGGAAGGAATCGGAGCATCTTCATTGCCCATCATTGCCTGGTTCTCTTCAACTGTGCCCCAGCTAATTGGTCACACTGGGAGGGAGACCCAAGGAACACTAAGTTGGACCAGAGTATGAGGGGAATGCAGGTGGAAATAGAAGACAGCGAAGGCACAATCAGGCTGGGAGATTCATTGCTAGTCCAGGGGCATCAAGGGCACCTATAGTGGTGCAGAGAGGAGAATGTAATTCTGTAGGTCACAGTCTTGAGGTTGTTGCTACCATGAGATTTGGTGTAGTGTCTGGGAATCTGTAGTTTTTAAAGGTGCCTTTGTAACTCCTTTGAACAACTACATAAAGATAATAAAGAATAGAAGTAAAATAAATTGTAATTTTAAATGCTTAAAAAACAGTGCCTTTGGTTTGGGGAGCCAGTACTGGCAATTGCCTATCTCTCCAAACCTCATTTTAAAGATAGAGCATCTCCTTCAGCCCTCCGTTCTCTGGAATGTTTTAATAAGTAACTCTAGAACCATTTATGGGTTCTCCCTTACTTGCATGCAGCTCCTACTGTTCCTCCTCATTCTCTTCTTGGTCCTTCATTTTCTCTTCTCCCTTGCCCTCCTCCTTACTTTCCTCCACCTCAGCTTCTCTAGTGCTGGTATTACAACATGCCCACATCCACCTTAGACACATCCTTTTAAAAGTGATTATTAAACCTTGCCTTTGTCCTCCTAGAGCCTCCTGGGATAATGAGAGGAAGCAGAGGTAGCACAACTGAGTGGTCGGTAGAATCATTGCTTTGAATAATATATATAGTAGTGAGACTGAAGAAAAGAAAATACTTAGACTAAAGAAAAGAAAATACTATCATGGTGCAAAATCTAAATTTCCTAAAAAGTCATAAATATATATTTATTCAAAGTTAATATATACAATCTTTTATTTAGAACTGGTCGTTGGAGATCAGAAATGACACTGATTTGGGGTGAAGAATGTTACATCATCTTCTTTTAGCCTCTAGGCATGCAGCTAGAATCAAATATATGTTCTAATACATGAACTGAGTGTATATCTCTTCTCTATGAAAGGTTGGATTTGTGTGTGTGTGTGTGTGTGTGTGTGTGTGTGTGTGTGTGTGTGTGTGTGTGAGTGTGTTTATGTCCTTTTTCCAACAAGCATTTGGTAATTAGAAGGAATCATCACTAGACTTGTAATAGCATGCTACAGGGAGCTGTAGGTGTCAAGCAGGGTGCTGAAGGACGAAGGGTAGAAAGGTGAATGGGAAGGTCACAGTACTCACGTCACAGAAAAAGCCTTTTTGATGATCTCTGAAGGCTGGGCTTTAGGAAAGTCTGAAATACATTCCTAAACCCTTTCCAGGACTGTGGAAATTTCAGAATGCTTAAGGTCTTTAATTGGTGTGTCTAATACACCTTATTCCTAATGGAATGAGTGCAGGTTTAATCTTACATGAGTGAACATTTAACTACATTTAAGAGAGTAGAGATTAAATACATGTGGACATAGTATTGGGATAGACTGCTTCTTTCTCCTTGCCACAAATTCAGCTTTTTACAACTTAATCCTCTGTGAAAAGCCTCATGTTTTTAACTCTTTTTAGTCAGAGAAAGGGTGTGCATCAAATGATTGGCAGAGCCCTGGATTGGCTATCATAGATAGTCAAGCTCCTCATAGCTTCCTATTTACCAAACAGCTGACCTTAGATCAGTAAGTAACCGTAGAGCTTTTCTTTATGTGATAAGTGAGCAGGAAACAGTGGTCCTTTAAGTCTTTTAAGATAAAGTGAAATTATCATTATATTAAATTCCCATTTCCCTAGGATCTATAGAAGCAGAGAATTAAAACGACTGCATATTTTTTTTCCTGTAGTTTGATTTAGTGATGTACATTTGATACTGAACTTCTCCCAAGGGGTGTTAAAACAATAAGAAACAAAGCCAGGCCCTGGTGGCTCCTGCCTATACTCTTAGCTAATAGGCTGAAATCTGAGGATCATGGTTTGAAGCCCATGTGGGCAGAAAAGTTCATGACATTCTTACCTCCAGTTAACCAGCAAAAAAAAGAGACAGAAATAGAGGTGTGGCTCAAACGGTAGAGCACTAGCCTTGAGTAAAAAAAGCCAAGCAAGCGTAAGAGGCCTGAGTTCTAGTCCTAGTCATTTGCATTCTATCTCCACCTTGTTTCTTTTCATGTGAGCACACACACCTGAAACAAGGTGGAGATAGAATGCAAATGACAAGTTAATTATAAAGTTTTTCCTGACTTGTCAGTTGGCCTCGTGGGTCTTTGAAAGGTAATTTGTTCCACATGGAAGTAGAAAGCCCCAATTGCTGGCCAGTATGGGGTAAAACAGGCCTCAGGTCAGCCCATTTGAGGTTGTTTGTCTTTGAGGATGCTGGCTCCCCTCTGCCTGGTTCTACTTGCTCCCTTTCTTCACCCAGCATTGCCTTGCCTGTTCACACTCGTCTCTGTCTCCCTTTATGTCTAGCCCATCTCCTCTCATTCTTCAGGAAACGCAGAGATTCTTAGCTCTCCTGTGGTCATTTTTAATGGTCTTGTACATTTTGTCTTCCTAAGCAGAGTGGGAGTGCCTTTTTAAATGCCCAGATCCTGGGTGTTTACTCCACATACCCGGCCCTACTCCCCATTTTTCTGGCATCCTTAAAGAAAGAAGTGTTGCCTGTAATTGGCACCCTATGAAACACAAATTGTTTCCAAATCTTAATTTTATATCTTTTATTAGGGAATTTCTTGAGAATTATAGTTTGCTTTAAGAAATTGTACATGGGTACCATGGCATGTGCCTGTAGTTCTAGCTCCTTGGGAGGCATAAATATGGAGGAAGGGGCTCCAAACCAGACCAAAAGTTTATGAGACCCTATTTCCACAAAAAAGCAGCACATGATGAGCATATCTTTAATCTCAGATATGAAGGAGACATAGATAGTAAGATAACAGTTTTAGGTAGGCCTCAGGCCAAGAGCTTGAGATGCTATCTGAAAGATACCTGAAGGAAAAAAGGGCCAGGTTGTAGCTCAAGAGGTATAGTTCCTACCTCTCAAGTACAAGGTTCTGTGTTCAAATCCTAGTACCACAAACAACTAGTATGAGAAATCATTCAGAGACATCAATACAGAGCCTCCAACCAGTGATGCTAAGTAGTCTCGCCTAAACAGACGAGTTGGGCTGTGGAGTCAACTGATTTTTCTTTTCTTGAACGTCTTTAGCTTTTTCCCTCTATAGCCATGAGGCCTCTAACACTAGTTCAACACTGCCCTTGCCTGCCATGAGGCTTCTGTTCTGACACATGCAAACACTAGTGCAGAAAGTAATTTGATTTCTCACACATGTTTATAGTAGTGGCAGAGAGCTTCCTGGTTCTCCTTTCCCTTGGGCTGTTTTTCTTTTAAGCTCTGAGGTTCATTTTCCAGATAGGTCCAGATAATTAGGATGACATGGTCTCACTTGGTGCTAAGTAAGACTGGGCTTGCACTTTGTTACCAGATTCTATATTATGTATTACATATTATCCAGAAAACAACAGAAATGTGTTTTGTCACAGTTCTGGATAGCTCTAGAGTCTAAACATGCAAAGTCTAATTTAGCCCCAGATATTCTTTGGCCTATTGTACCATAATGCTGATCTCTGCCTCCTTCTTCACTTAAATGTCTCTCTTTCCTGTGGATTCAGGGCGCATCCTACTCCAGAATGTCCTCATTTTTTATGAATTTCTTTGTGACAAGTCTGTTTTCAAATAAGGTCACATTCTGGAGTTAGGACTTCGTGTCTCTTTTGGGGAACACATTGAACCCATAAGCATGAATTTCTTGGGTGGACTGGCCAGGCAAGGTCTGCTTAGTGGAGACATTTGAGCGGAGCCTAAAGGATGGGAAGGTCTGGGTTCTGTTCCTATCCATCAGAAGGATGAAGAAGAAGAGAAAAGTATACTCAGCAGCAGCATCTGATTCAGACAAATTACTTTTTTTTTCTGGTCTTGTGGCTTGACCTCAGGGCCTAGGCAGTGTCTTTGAGCCTTTGCGCTCAAGTGCTCTACAAGTAATTCACAGCTTCACTTTCCTCTTTCTGGGTTAATTGGAAAGAAGAGTCTCACGTACTTTACTGCTCAGGCTGGCTTTGAACTGAGATCCTCAGATCTCAGCCTTCTGAGTAGCTAGGATTATAAGCGTGAGCCACTGGCCCCTGGCTTGGACAAGTCACTTTTATGGTAGAAAACCATATGATTTCATCCTTGAACACTTCTACTTTTTATTCTTTGCTTTCTATATATTTTTTATTGTAAAAATACTGCACAGAGAGGTTACAGTTACATGAATGAAGTAATGAGTACATTTCCTACTTCTTATTCTTGATTACTTCGACTTTTGTTTTGGCAAAGAGTGAAGCTGCTAATCACATTTAAAGAACTCTATTCTTTAACAGTCAGTTTTGCATTTTAATAATAGAATTCTCCATTACTTTAAGAATTGTAACATTTGGGCAGGCCTTAGAATAGTACACTATTTTTTAGTAGTAAGAGGTTAAAACTAACCATATCCTTGAAAAACCCAAGATCATATATATGTGTGTGTATATATATATATATATTCATATATATATACATATATATACATATATATTCATATATATATACATATATATATATATATATTTATTGTGAGAATACTGTACAAAGGAGTTACAATTACATGGGCAAGATAACGAGTACATTTCTTTTTTTTTGGGGGGGGGGGTCTGGTTGTGGGCCTGAACTCTGGGCCTGGGCCTGGCCTTCAGCTCTTCAGCTCAAGGCTAGAACTCTACCACTTGAGCCACAGCACCACTTCCGGCTTTTTTTCCCCCTGCTTATGTGGTGCTGAGGAATCGAACCCAGGGCCTCATGCAAGCAAGGCAAGCGCTCTACCACTGAGCCACCTTCCCAGCCCCACGAGTACATTTCTTATCAAGCATCGTTGCCTCCTCTTTGTTTCCCTTTTCTATCCCTTCCCATATTCCTCCCACCTCCCCCAACCTGATCCTCCCCCTGCACCAAAGTTGTAAAGTCAAGATCATATATTAAATTGAGATTTTAAAAATAAGATTCATTATTGTAATTGTCCTCTGTTGAGATTTAATGCTAAGTAGAATTAGTGTGATATATGTAAATATTTATGAAAATTTTTTAATTTTTTTGTAAAGTCACAAAATGAAACAAAAATCTGCTGGGCATTAGTGACTCACACCTGTAATCCTAGCTACTGAGATCTAGAGGATTGAAGTTTAAAGCCATCCTGGGAAAACATGTCCACTAGATTCCATCTTCAAAGTAAATGGCAAAAGAGGTCCAGAGGCATGGCTCAAGTACCAGTTGAATGAGCAAGCAGAGTGTGAGGCCCTGAGTTCAAACCTTGGCATCACATTAACTAATTAACCAACCATTCCTGGGGTTGTTAAAGCCAGAACAATTTTATGTTGAACTGTTAACCTCTTAGAATTTAGAAGAGGGAGAAGGTATCTGATTATACTGTAATAGTGAAGTATTGACAGTATGAAATACTCATCAGCACATTGCATTTGTTATAACCAGAATGTTGATGTAGCTAATGTACATATATTTGTGTATATTACAGATGAAACTGGACATGTTCAGGGTATGGCATAGACTTTATGTTACAGAAAAGTCTTGCTTATAAATCATAAATGTGTAATGAGTTTCAAATATGAGTTCAGAATGTTTATGTAAAATTAGGCTTTTTTAGTGGATGTTATGTAGTTATGGCTTTGGGTTTCAGGCACAGACTGAGGCCAAGGCTGCATAGTCCAAATCCTAGCCATGTCTAGCTTTATGACCTTCAATGAGTCATGGAACCTATCAGATGGGGTTGCTGGAAGGATGTAGAGAGTTTGTTTCCTGTATATTTCTTAGCACAGGGTACATAGTAAATGCTATAATAAGTACTAGCTGTTATTTTTAGCATGCCAATTGAAAATGAGATGTATTAATATCTATTAATTGGAATACTTATGTAACCTGGGAATACAGTCATCGTGTTTCTTAAGCCTTGTTACAAATCAAATGCTAATTTAAGAATGAAAGGAAGTTGTCAGCAATATTACCAAGGCTCTGTTCTAATGCTACCAGCCTGTTAGAAGTATTTTATAGGAGTATCCACTGCTTACTCATGGCCATGACAATGTTCATGAAATTGTTATAGCATAAGGGAGAAAGATGATAAAACTGTTGACCCTGTTCTCAGGAACCTGCCCATTGTATTGGGGTGTGGGTAGAGACAAGACACAATCTAATATAATACCAAGTATGATAGTGTAAATGTTGCATAAAGCATGTGATTTAGTGCTGTGAACATCTCTTGAGCTGCAAGAATCCAAGGAGGTTTTTTGGCTATGAAGGCCAGGGATAGAAATTTAGCAATTCATGACATTTTTTAGGAAAGAACAGGAGGAGAAATCTGAGGGAAAGAAAAAAACAAGTTGTGTAATAGACAAAAGACAGAGCGTTATGTCTTCAATTAAGGAAAGAATTTCTATGAACAGAACAATGGACCTTTATGGGTGTTAAAAAATGTCAAGGAGAATGAAGACTGGAGGAAGACTATGGTGTGTCTCTGCACCTGGTACTAAGGAGCTTCGCTTGGAGATAGTTACAGTTAATATTGGGTGTCAAACCAGCTGGAGTACAAAATACTTGGAAATATGGCAGCATTGTCTGTGGGAATTCTGAGTGTGTTTCCAGATGGAATTACCATGGGGACTTTTTTTGTTTTTGGTGGGTCGTGGGGCTTGAACTCTGGGCCTGCACTGTCCCTCATCTCTTCAGCTCAAGGTGAGCACTCTACCACTTGAGCCACAGCACCATTTCCGGTTTTCTGATGGTAAATGGAGATGAGTCTCATGGGGACTTTCCTGCCTGGGTTGGTTTCGAACCTCGATCCTCAATCCTCAGATCTCAGGCTCCTGAGAAGCTAGGATTACAGGCATGAGTCACCTGTGCCTAGCCCGTGTGGGATTTTTTTGTTGTTGTTGTGAAAATACCATATAGAGGGGTTACAATTCCATGGGCAAGATAATGAGTACTTTTCTTATCAAACATTGTTGCCTCCTCCTTTGTTTCCCCTTCCCATCCCTTTCCACCTCCCACCTCCCTACCCAAGTTGTAAAGTTTGTTTTTTGACATAACGACTTGTACATCTCATTGTTGCAATGGGTCCACCTGTATCTCATTGTTGCAATGGATCCACCTTTATCCCTATTTAAACGATTTGTTTTTTCCCTTCCCCTCCACAAATTATACCAACATCAAATACAGTGAAAGCAGGGGTTATACCGTGGGGGAGGGACATAAAAAGCAACATCATCTTATACATCATCTTATAAATATGTTAGAAACAATTGCAAGAAAGAAAAAACATATGAATACTTACCTTGGGGTTCATTTCACCTAACATCAACTTATCTGACCTTTTCTGCTTGTCTCAGACATATACTAGTTATTGCAAATAAGGGGAACCATGGAACCTATGTTTGTTTGGGCCTAGCTTACTTCACTTAATATAATTTTTTCCAAGTCTTTCCATTTCCTAACAAATGGAGCAATGTCATTCTTTCTGATGGAGGCACAGAATTCCATTGTGTATATATACCACATTTTCTTGATCCATTCATCTACTGAGGGGCATCTGGGTTGGTTCCATATCTTAGCTATGGCATATAATGCTGCAATAAACATAGCTGTGCTGGTAGCTTTAGTATGGTCTTGTTTGTGATCATTTGGATAAATGCCCAAAAGTGCGATTGCTGGGTCATAGGGGAGCTCTATGTGGAATCTTTTGAGGAACCTCCATACTACTTTCCAAAGTGGTTAAACAAGTTTACACTCCCACCAGCAATGCAGTAAGGTTCCCTTCTGTCCACATCCTGTCCAGCATCTGTTGTTGGGATTTTTTATGCACTGGGTAAGGAAGATAACTCCCTCTCAAGATGAGTAGGCTAAGCCATGCAGTCATTCCAGGATCAGAGGAACAAAATTAGGAAGGGTAAGTGTGTCTGTGTATTTCCTGCTGAGCTGGAACATAGAATTTTTGTTCTCTTTTGGGATATTCATCTTCCAGAATCTCTGGGCTTTGGACCGTTGGACACAAACCAATGTCCCCAGGAATCTCAGATCTTTGCCTTCAGACAGAGTTCCACCATCATCTTCTACCATCCTGAGGCCTTTAAGCTTAGGTTGAGATACTGTCAGCATCCTGGGGTCTAGGGATTGAAGACACCCTACTTTGGGACTTCTTTCTCTATGTAACATGAGACATTGTCCCCTCATATTCTTTGTACATCTGTTAATTTGCGATTTGTATGTATGTAAGTATGTATGTATGTATGCATGTCTATGTATATGTATTGTGCCAGTCCTGGAGCTTGAACTCAGTGTTTGAGCACTGCCCCTGAGTTTTTATTTTGCTCAAAACTAGCACTCTACCACTTGAGCTACAGCTTCATTTCTTGACTTTTGCTGGTGAATCAGAGTTAAGAGTCTCACAGATTTTCCTTCCTGGGCTGGCTTTTGAAGCTTGATCCTCCTGTCAGACTTCTGAGTAGCTAAGGTTATAGGTATGAGCCATCAGCACTTAGCTATTCGTTTATTTGACAAGGTAATTTGAAAAGGAGTTTCTTTAAGTCAGGTGGTATATAGTCTTCTTTTATCTGTGTAATTCACTTGAAGCCATTCACCACACAATGACACTTTTATCAACAGTAGATCTTATATATGACACATGTGTCTCATGAGATTATAATAAAACTAAGAAATTGTTCCATCCTAGTGACATGTAGCCATTCTAATTAGCATAATGCATTACATCTGTGTTTATAATGATGCTGATGCCAACCAGCTATTCAACTCCAGATGTATAAAAGTGGAACAGAAGCTTTGCATAGGGGTTCCCAATCATTACAGCACTTCAGAGACTGAGGTGGGAGGATTGAGGGTTGGAGACCAAATGGTGCTAAATAATGAATTCAAGGCCAGTGTGAGTTATAGTTTTGCTCAGTGGTAGGCCCTGAGTTTGACTTCCAAAACCACCCCTTCCTTCACTCTTAATTTTGTAGGCTATCCTTTGGATTCTGCGTGCCCACCCCCACCTTCTCATCTTCATTTGTCTCCTCCTTCCCCTTGACCCCACTGAAATGGTGTCCCTTTAGAGTACCTGCTTCCTGGTGTTTTATTTTGCTGAATTTTGATTTTGGCTTTTTAAGGAATTGTGCTATTTGAGATCTCCCTTGAATCATTTGGATAGATGCATTAATACATTTGTATACACTTGCATATCACCAAAATTATGTACTTAGGAGTTTGTAAGCTAAATCTAGCTTCCGAATATAAGGGAAGACATGAATTCTTGTCTCTCTGGGTCTAACTTACCTTACTTCACTTAATTTTTTCCAAGCCTTTCCACATGTTTACAAATGGTACAATATTCTTCTTTCTAGTGGATAAGTAAATTCCATTGTGGAATATATATATATATATATATATATATATACATATATATATATACATATATATATACATGTCTATATATCTTTTTAAAAAAGAAAGCAGACTGATTGTATTACCTCAGTTTGGTTCTGGTCCTGTGGCTCCCTGGCTGTCTGAGAGACATAGGCTCCAACCTTCCATTCCCTTGTGAGTGACTGCTCAAATGTCAGAGGGAGCCTGCGGGGACTGATTACCATTCAGAATTTTTTTTTTCATTTGTTAAATCCCCCAAACTATTGCTGTTAAAGAGCTTTTTTTTTTTTTTTTTGGTAGAACTAGCAATATCTATTCATCTTTTTCAACTTCATGTCACATTGTGATGTGCTCATTAGGCATTCAGTAAGTGTTCTTAAATATATAATTTTTGTTAATTAGTTCAAATAAAATTACCCTGTATTTTGTTTGCCATTATAAGTGCTAATGATAGGTTTGTTTAGTTTGTATTTACGCTTTAGTCTTTAGGAACATTGAAAAAAAAGTCTTGGAGCATTTTCCCTTTCCCTTTAAACTTTAATGGAAAACATATATTTGGATAAAGCAATGCTGTACATTTATTCTCAAAATGTTCATTCCAGGGTAGATAACTGACAATTATTTCTGTTCCTCTCTGTAAGAAATATTTTTTTAAAACTCTTTGAGAAGAACATTTAATTATTCCTTCTGAGCTGGCCAAGTAATGTAAAATGACAAGGTTTAGAAATACATTTTTTTTTCAAGATCAGCCATGAATTTAACAAACATTAAATAAGTTTTTTCAGCTGGAAGTGCTGGAACTATTTTGTTTTTCCTTTCTGGTTAAAATAGGCCATTTGACATATCTTTGCAAATCAATAACTTACCATGTAGATGCAAGCAAGTTTGTGCTTCTTCAAAAATAATAATGATGGAATTTACCATATTCCCCATCTCAGCTGGCTTAGGGCTAATGTATCAACAGTAATTTACTAATTTAATTTTGGTGGTGATGGAATGTTGTCCAACGATGTTCTTTGATAATCCTGTGCTATTTTCTTGAAATAATTCTTATAAGCTTTCCATAGAATTCTGGGGAATTTCAGAGATATCCTAAAACTTAATTCCAGAGATATGATCCTAAAATTTCATGTTCTACAAATTCATCTTAATGTTTCATTAAGAATAATGATTAAGAATCTTGGCTTGCAGACCCAAAGAAATATAGGTCCCATGGTTTCCCTTATTTTCAATAACTAGTATATGTCTTGGATAATCTTATCCATGCACAGAAAAGCTCAAAAGCTATGTACTTATGACCATATAAGTTGATGCTAAGCGAAATGAACCTCAAGATATGGACACAAGGATTTTTTTATTCTTTTGTATGTTCTTCCATCTGTGGTATATCCCCTGTTGTCATTGTATTTGATTTTGGTGCCCTGCATCTTGTACACACATTTGGGAGGGGAAGGGCAATAACAAAATGCTGAAACAAGGACACAGGATGACCTATTGCTGCAATGATACTCAAATATACTTTGTTGGAAATGATTGTTACAACTTTGGTGGTGGAGAGGAAGGATAGTAGGAAAAAACAAAGGAGGGGGTAAGAATGCTCAACAAGAAATGTACTTATTACCTTACCCACACAACTGTAACCCCTCTGTACAGCATCTTTACAATAAAATTAAATTAAAAAGAAAAAAGGAATCATGGCTAGTACTCTTTCTTTTCCAAAGATAATGCTGGTGAAGAGTACTGAGAATAGATGACTGATTTTTCCTAAGATTAGCTTGGAGTGACAACTTCGGAAGGAAAGAATGGCATCCTTTAAAATAATGGGTCTTTGTGGATTACTTTGTGACAAGGAGATGCCCAAAGTATCTGTCATCTTATTTTTTCCTCCCTCCTTTCTTTCCTCCCTGTCCCTCCTTCCTGTACTGTCTTCTCCCCTCCCCCCTCCTCCCACTCCCGTCTTTGTTTCCCTTCTCTTCCTCCTCTTTCTTCTCCTCCCCCTCTATGCCCTCTCCTTCTCTCTCCCTCACTATTCTTTATACAAGAGCTTATGCATGCTAGGCAAATGCCATAACAGTAAGCGCCACCACCAGCTATCATTTCTTAATATTTCAATACTTAAGACTTAACAAGTATATTAGGCTTTTCAGCATTACCTAACCCCCTGAAGGAACCGTAGTAGTATCTAGTCCAGCTTTGTTATTTTGTAAGGAGCAAACTGTGGTTCTGATAGTTGGTTGAAGTTTCTAATGCTAGACCATTGTTGTACTGACCATGACATGCCTGCCTTTGAGACCATCTTGGCAGATATACAGAGTACATTAGGATGGATGTATAAACATATGTAAAGATTTAGAAAAAGTAGTGTTAGAGATCAATAATATTTTCCATTCTGAGATATGCATTAGAGGATCAGGGCTCATGGCTGCTCTTCTACATGCTTATTACTGCAGTTATGGTACTTCAGGTTGGATATCAGCTTTAAATACAAGTCACATATTAGTACATATGGATCCTTTGGGCAGAGAAGAACTCAAGTATGTTTGGGGCATAATTACCAATCATCTGTTTCAATGTGACACTGCAGTGAGTGCTTACAGGATTGGAACCTTACAGTAGTATATTTTCATCTATCCTCTCCTGACCTTTAGCTTTTTGCATGTGTATATTTACTCATGTTATAAATACATTTATACCACTTTTGTTTAAACAGAAACCTTTTTAAAAGATTTAAATAATAAATGATATAAGTAAAAAGATTATAGATTAAAAGATACATATAAATGAAAGATAGATATAAGGTTTTATATAATAGATATAAGGTTTTACATCCTTATATCTATCTATAGTGTCCACTTCTTTTTATAGACTCATACATCCATTGGAATAATTTTCTTTCTGCTTGAAGGACTTCTTTCACATTTTTGTGTCTGATGGTGATGGATTACTTCAGCTTTTGTGTGTCTATAAATGCCTTTATTTTGCCTTTTTTTCCAAAGAAAATATTTTTACTGGGTATAATCTGAGTAGACCATATTATCTTAGTTCTTTAAAGATATTGTCTCCTGCTTGCATTATTTCTAATGAGCATATCTGCAATGTCCTCATCTTTGGCATTTCTTTATCTAGACTCTTTGGTTCTCTTACACAGATGAGCAGACTCAAGTGAATTTTGGGGAGATGTGTCTTTAGATCTCTAGAAATCTCTAGAAGCTCTTCTTGCCTTCAAACTGTAGCTCATTTCCCTAGACTTGGTTCAGCAGATCTGCTAGCCTCTGGCTTGGTTCTACCTCCCTGTGCACTGGTTGGCAACTCTCTAAGCTGGTTCTTAGAACTCATTATACTCATGTCACAGTTCTCTGGGACCACTGTCTTTCATTGCTTGATGTATGTAGAAAACTCCTTTGTTGTGTGTTTTGACTACTTTTTTGTCATCTTCAACAGAAAAGTAAATTTGGTTCTTGTTACTTTATCCTGATCTGAAGCAGAAGTTCCCCAAACATTTGTTGAAAGTGAGGAGACAGGGGAATGAAGTAGAGGCCTGGAGGGTATGTGTGTTATATGTAGATGGTGGGTAATAGTGGTAAAATTTCTATAGCCAATGAAGCATCTGGCCAAGATGGGCCCTTGAGAGCCAGATGAGATGGGGAGTTTCTCAGCATTGTCTAGATTGAGTTGAGTGAGATAGCTGTTCAGCGGCTATAAGGACCTTAAAGAAACAACAGTAAAAAGTCATGTGGTGTGTGGAAGGAAGCCATAGAATCTTCCTGATCTTAAAGCTTATATTTCTAATAATAGTTCAAATAGATTGTAGACTCAAGAAAACCTTGCAAAGCTAAAACTATAAAAAGCTAAAACTCTAAAACTATATTTCTTACAAAGGTTATGTAGATTCTTCTTCATAAAGGAAAAATGGACAAATTGGATATATTTAAAATTCTTTCCATCACAAACACTATGCATAGTGCAAAGAAAGTAACAAAGAATATGAAACAATGTTTTCAGTTTATATACATTCAGATTACTTTTGGATCAGTGACTTGACAAATGAGAAGTTACATGTAGTCATGTATTGAAACACTAATTAATGAACAGGATGGATTTATATATTTCTAGAATTGTTTGTCTAATCCTCTTTAAGGGCATTATACCACTAAGCAGCACAGCAAAGTGTTTGATCAGTTTAATTAGAATGATCATTTGTCACACTTTAGAATCATTTGGCTCTTGGCTATGGAAGTACCAAAGGCTGAGTAACAAAGTATTGTTTTGCCATCTTTCACATTCACATTTCAAACTGCTAAAAATTTAGTCCCGGTTGTCATAGTAGGTAGCTGTCAACCAGTCAAGCATACTGAACATTCTGGTTAATCATGTTATGGGTCCACCTGCCTGGAAACCTCTAACAGCGGTGAGTACACAAAAGTCACCTGTATGATCCCATGGCATGCTTGGCTGGAGACTGAGCATCTGGGAAGGGTAGAACATGGATATGGAAGAATATTGAAGAAGGGTATCACATGTAACAGATATTTTTGAAGCTAGATAGTAACTGGTTTGAGAAAGTCTAGTTTAAGAGGTAGTGACTTTGAATTAATATTGAAAGTTTATTTTTTCCTTCTCAAATATTTGATAATAAGCAAATATTAACCAAATTATGACAATTGAGTTTAGAGAAGATGTGTGCCAATGTGAGGATTAGTTGCTTTATTAGAAACAAAATGCCAACCAATAGAACATTTTCAGTGTTGTTGTTCTTGGCTTGTCATAAAACATGGAAAAAAGTAATACACTTCAAAAACCGTAAAGCTTTGTTCTAAGTAATTTTTACACTTAATAAATTTTATGCTTATTTTATTTTAAATTTTCTTTACATTTACAAATTGTGACTATGGAACTAAGAACTATTGCTCCTGCTCTATAGACTATAAAGAAACTCAGACACTGGGAATACTCATAACTTGTTCAAAATTACACACGTAATAAATGGATTGTCAGGACTAGAACTTAGTGTCTGCAGCCTTATTTTCTGTGCCAGAGTTTGGCAAACCCTTTCCTGTGAAGAGCCAGATAATAATTGTTGTAGACCTTGTGGGCCATAACCTCTGTTGCAGCTCCTCAGTTCTGGAGTTTCAGTATTAGATCAACCACAAACAAGATGCAATGGACAAGCATGACAGTGTTCCTGGAGAACTCTCTTTATAAAGCAAGGTGTTATTTTGGTTTGTTCTGTGGTCACTTTAGTTTGTATAATATACTCCAATTTAGGCTGTTTTGTATTTTCTGAGAGTGTTGATGAAGGTGAGAACGTTTGGTAGAACACCAAAAGTGGTATTGTGACAGTTATCAGTTGTTTCATGCTGTCACTATGTTTTGTTCTTGGTGGTGCGGATCTTGATGACTTGGTGTATAATGAACTGCTCTACTGTGCAGTTACTACTTTTTCACTTGTAATTAATAAACAGCTTGAGAGACATGCTGAAAGGATGCCTATGTCCTATTACTCCTTAACCTTTCTCCCATTAATTTATTATCCATCAGTAGGTTGTGACTGAAATAATTATTTTGAGGTGTTTGTCTAATGGCAATATGTTGTAGCTTCCCTCTGTATTTATTAACTAGGATCCCTCTGGGAGGAGGTGCTGTCTCGTGTGTGTGTGTGTGTGTGTGTGTGTGTGTGTGTGTGTGTGTGTGTGTGTGTGTGTGTGTGTGTGTGTGTGTGTGTGTGTGTGTGTGTGTGTGTGTGTGTAGACTAATGGATAATTACTTCGTTTTTCAGGTTATAATTTAAATCTGACATTTATTTTGTTGCTCAGATTGTTGAAGCTTTGTCCTACCAGAAGCTGCTTCTATTTTTGCGCACTTTCTTGTATTTAACCCCAAACAACATCTTTAAGCTTTGCAACTACCTATACCGATTGCTTCCTTCTTACAAACATAGTATCTTTAGATACTTATATTTATCCCTGCGGGTTTAAGTTAAATGATTATTACGTTTACTTGTACAAATTACATACTGATTTTTCACTATTAGATTTAACTTCCTTCCTAGTGATCTCTTCCCTACCGCACTTTAAGCTTACCCTTCCTACCTTTATGTTTTTTAGGTCACACCTTAATTTCTTTACTTTTGTTATAACTGAATATCACAGACTGGGTGACTTAAATAGGATGAATGTTTATTCAGATCTCTCTTCTGCAGGTTGGGAAGTCCAAGTCTTAGGGCCTGCATCAGGTGAGGGCTTCCTGCTGGTGAGAATTCTTCTGTACAGGTATCACAGTGTAAGAGGGACACATACAAAATAACTCATCAATTCATTAGTCTATGAGTAGGTTGATCTATTCATGAGGGCAAAGCCCTTGTGACCTAACCATCTTTTCTTTTCTAGTAGTATTGGGATTTGAATTCAGAACTTCTCTTCTTTTCTGGTAGTACTGGGATTTGAATTCAGAACTTCTTGCTCCCCACTTGAAGCCATGCCTCCAGCCCACCTAACCATCTTATCAGAGTCTCATCTCCCCCTGCTTACTGCCTCACAAGGAGGATTAAGTTTCAGCATGAGGTTTGGTGAGGAGAGCCCAACCATGGAAATTGATATTTGTTATTTGGACAATGTAAGAAGTCTCTATGAAGAAGTAGCCTATGATTTTTCATGGAGCATTTATCATAATTTTATCCCCACTGGTTGTCAGCATCTATGCCACTCAAGTAATATTTATTTCTTGGCCCTTGTGGTTTTGGTATCACCCAAGAACAAGTAAGAAATTTAAAAACTTAGACCTCAGACTGACCACCTACATTTTAAAGAGTGCACAAGTCATTCACCTGCACCCTAAAGAAGAAACAGCCTCTAAAGATCCTAACTTCCTCTAAAGATAACTCGATCCTATCACAGCTTCTGGGCTTGTACTTCTTGGGTAGGTTGCTTTCTGTGCCTCCTGAATATCTATCCTTCACCTTCTCTCTTTAGCAGTGTGTTGGATCTGTAGCTTCCTTTAGTTCATATCGTCCTCTTTCCCATCTGTTTCATGTTAGTTTTTCCCCTCAGATACCTAATGATCCTTAGTTGTCTACTTTTATTCAGTAGTCAGTTCCCTAAACCTGACTTGAGTGCTTCAAACACTGTCAAACAGTCTCTAAGCTTCTGCCTGAACTGTGGCCTTGGGACCCCAAATTATAATTCAATGCAGTTTGCTTCTAACAGCATTGTTATAAATGGTAGACAGGAACTCGAATTAAACTCTTTTATAGCTTAGCAAATGACCACGACTCCACCATTTTCAAGAGGAAAAAGTAAGTATTAGGTTCCAGGTAATAAATTTGAAAAACTTTTTTTGGTACAAGTCCCACTGGTAAGTTGGGGACTGCCTTGCAACAGCATGCAAGAGAAGAAAAATGTCTTCATCAAATATTCATTAGGCTCCTACTTGTACATTGTGCTGTGGTGACTGCAGGATCTGTGGGGCCTCTGTTGGGCCTATTTTTATCAATGATAATAAGGCTAGCTTACAAGTTGCCCTTTGAACTGCAGCAGACTAGAACTTTCCCTGATAGATCTTGTGTCATACTAACTGGAAGGATGAAGGCAAGATGGGTTTCCTAGTCTGGAGAAGTGCAATTTTAATTTACATATTCCTTCTTGAGGCCCAAGTTCTTTTAATCATCAGCTTGCACTAATTTGTGTGATTCTTTGGCCAGGACACTTTTCTTAAATTGGTACTTCCTATTGCTTCAGTATTTTCTTTCAAGTGAGGCACTCTTAAGGATAATGTGACACCCAGCGATTTTCCAAAGATTAAAGAAACATGTTCTAATATAAGACTTACAACTAATTGCCTAAACTAATTGTACATAAAGGGCCAGGCCATTAGTGTTAATAAGAAGTGACTTGAGAAAGTACAGTTTTGCCCAGAGACTGAATATCTATTGCACACAGTAATCAGTGTGGTATAGTATCCATTGTATAAAACACCTCAGCAAGTGCTTATTCATATCTCTTCCATTGGATTTTCCTCACGCTTTTACCCTTGTACTTGCTTGTTTCTTTTTCTTTGAAAACCTGTGCCCTCTATAGAGGGATGCACTATAAAAGTTCATGGAGAAGTATCTTGTAGAAATGAGTCTACTGTCTGAACATGATCTTTTTCCATCATTCCTGTTCAGGCTCTTTTGGGAGTTCTTCCACTGACTTAAAATCCCCAGGGTTCTGGTCTAAGTCTTCTCTTTCCGTGTTCTTCTGTGCTTGAGCTCATCAAGATCTGAGTTGGTGGTAACAGAAAATTTATTTATCAGTACCAATTCTCTTCTGCATTCCAGATGCATATTTACATGTGGAAACATTACAGTAACTGCAAATGTGTATGCCCCAAATAGAACTATGATCTTCTCTCAGATCTGCCCCTACTCTGCTCTGTCCTGGCTCCTCAGCTTCGGAGGTTGTCTAACAAGGCTGTGCATTTCTCCATCCTCTTTCTGTGTGCCTGATGTCTCCTTAATGGATTGTGGCAGAAACTTCTTAAAGCCACTTTGTCTCCTTCCAATCTGTATACAACTGCTAGAAAAATATTCAAACATACATGGTTCCTTGTGCCTGGGAGCTTTTCCTCCTATGCTCTGCCTGGTTGCTTGCTGCCTACTTTCCCTTCTAGTGTTAGCTTCATTAGGGTTGTTCAGGGATATTTCCAAAAGCACTCTCCAGTTGGTTAGATTCCCCTACTAAATATGCCAAGAGCATTCTGTATTTCCTAGCACTCATTATAATTATAATTGAGTATTTGTATAATTACTGGTTTGTTGCTGGATTCTCTTACTGGCTTGTAAACTCCCTGAGATCAGAGATCATGCCTGTCTGGCTCACCATTCTGCCCCTAGTGCCTTACATAACAAATATTTGCTAACTGAATGTATAATGAATGTGGTTGGACAGAAGCTATGGCATATGTTATGTGTATTTGTGCTTATGTTTGAAGATGGAGTATCTGATGTTCTAAGAACTTGAATGCTTCCCACTCTACAGTGAAGAAAGACTGCGAAGGCCTTATTTAGATCTTGTAACTGTTCAGTTCTTGCATATTCTTTCCCTTCCATTCTGGAGGTAGATTGTGTTGATCACGGTTCTAGTGGAACTATTAGAAGATAACCAGTACAAGATAAAAGGTCTAAGGCTGGAACCACTTAATATGATTGCTGTGATTTGCATATGAAGTTTCCCCCAAGGCTTGGTCCTCAGTTGGTGGACTGAATCATTGAGGTGATTGGATCATGAGAGCTCTGACATCAGTGGACTAGTTTCTGGATGGATTCAGCGTCTAATGGGAATGCTGGGAGTTGGACCTTATGGAAGAGGTGGTTTACAGGAAGTGTGCCCTGGGAAGATAAGCCCTTTCTTTCTTGCTTTCTGGCTGTCATGAGGTGAAAAGCTCTCTACCATTCCCTTCTTCCATAATGTTTCTTCCTTTCCCAGGGCATAAAAGCTGTGGACCCAACTGACCAGGAAAACCATATGCCAAAATATATGCTTCTTCATCTTAAATTATTTCTCTCAGGTTTTTGTCACAGTAATGGAACCTGACCAACACAGTGACTGAGGGGGGCTTACTAGACAAGTATGAGACCAGTCTGTTGGAAAGGCTGTGAGGAAGGAAAAGCTGGAATTCGTGGGGAGAAGGAGGAACTGCTGTTCACAGTTAAGAGTTTCTTCTTCAGTGATGCTATAGCTTAGCTCCTAAGACCTTTCAATTGATTGAATCAGGCTCTCCCATATCACAAATGATTAGTCTCCTGAAAGTCAACTGATTATGGGCTTAAATTATATCTATAAAACACCCTCACAGTAACACCTGGATCAGTGTTCGATTGAATAACTAGCCTGTAGCCAAATTGGTGTCAAAAATTGATTAGCAAATAGGCCTTCCATTGCAAAATACCAATTTGAATGAAAAACTAACAGTAAACAAACAAAAAATGTTGTTACTTCTTGGATTGCAAATAGCATTGACATGCTTTATACCATGTGCTTATTAACAATGGAAATAATAACCATGTAAAGGAGATTTGTGCTGTTTTGCTGAAGCATACCAAATAACCTCATTTCTGTACTACTTGAAACAATGTGTGAGAACTTGAAAGTTGAATCAGTAATAAAATTTTAGAAAATTTGACTCTAATAAGCAGACAACTGTATCTTCCTGGAGTGCCTTTTCATATTTTAGAACAGTAAGCATTTACTGAGCACAGTAAATAGAAATAGAAATAGAAACCCAATGTGAGACATAATACCACTTCATATTTCAAGGTCTTGAGGTATATTAGGGTAAAGAAATAAGTAAACAAATACTTGCAGGCCTAGAGTTCAGTTGGTCTGATATATGGATTATAAGTGAGGAGTGGTTTAATGCCAAAGTATGAAGAATGATGAACCTTAATTTGGGACACCTTTCTTTTCTGCTGGGAGAAAAGAAGTCTTTTTGTTGGTATGTGCTGTTCCTGCTATTTGGAAGAGCAATCTGGTGGGATGGGTGAAGTGAGGGAAGGATAGAATGTTTCTCTTTTGTTGTATTACAATTCCCAAAGTGAATTGGTAAAGCAATTTTTGACTCTGACTATACTTCTTTTTCCCTGATGATTTAAAAAATACTTTTATTGTTATTATTAAGGTGTTGTGCAGAGGGTCTACCATTTCATAAGTCAGATAATGAGTACATTTTTCTTGGACAGTGTAACCCCTTCCTTTACTTTTCCCCAGTTTTCCCCACACATCCCGGCCCATAAGTTATATAGGTAATTTTCCACATAGTATGTACTGAACAGCATGTTTGCATTTGTTCCTCCTTCCTCCCTCCCTTCCCCTACCCTTTGTCCCTCCAGAAGAAAAGAAAAGCCCAAAGCAAAAACAAATACCTGCCACCAGCTACAACAATAACAAACAAACAAACAAAAACCATGTTTCCAATTCCTGGAGTTCATTTTCACAAATGGTATTTTTAAATGTTCAGAGAAGTTACACCTTTGAGTTACTCACCTAAGGGTATCCTCCTTTAGTCTGATTGTGTGTGAATGCCTGGAGTCCTGTATAGGTTATCATGTCCAGTGATATTTTAGACCTAGCTCCTGACTATACTTCTTAGTACAAGAAATCACATTAACTACATCTGCCTTTTAAAATGGGAGGTGCAAGAATGCCTATGACCCCAGCATTCAAGGAGCAGAGGCAGGCGGATCTTGAGTTTAAGGCTAGCCTGAGCAACATAGCGAATTTGAGGCCAATTTGGGCTACAGAGATAGACCCTGTCTAAAAAAAAAGCTAAATGAGAAAGACTCTCATTGATCAATTCTGGAGAAATGAGAGCATATGAATAAATAATTATAATAAGTGATTACAAGCATTAAATGAAATAGGGTCAATGAATCTGTATTGAGTCTGTAAATGGTGTGGGGAAGGAAAAGCTCTTCATTACTTGGGTATATCAACCAATAAACGGAGACAGAGTGTAGGAAACAGAAAAATCACTACTTGGCACACATCCCAGTGATGGCTGATTAAGGTAGGAACTGTCAGTGAATGCTGAGTTAGGTAGGGGATTGTTGTTGTTGTTTGTACACATGAATGCATGTGTGTGCATGCACATAGGTCCTAGTGCTTGAACTAAGAGCCTAGGTGATGTTTCTGGGCTTTCTTGCTCAAGACTAGTGCTCTGCCATTTAAGCCACAGCTCCATTCCAGCTTTTTGGTGGCTAATTGGAGACCAGAGTCTCATAGACTTTTCTGCCATGGCTGGCTTTGAACCTAGATCTCAGACTCTTGAATAGCTAGAATTACAGGCATTGGCCACTGGAGCCCAGCAAGGGGGGGGGTAATTGACATTAATCTTACAGTGTTTTTCCACAAAGTACTTACCAGTAGTGGCGAAGGAAATAGTGACTTTATAGGGATGAAGATTGGCAGACACACACATGTCCGGGTGACTTTGGTGAATATCGTGAGGGTAGAATGAACTAGCACCTGTGCCACCTGATGTGCTGCACTAAAAAGAATACAGCTGCACTTTGGATGTCTGTGTGCCAGGAATACAGGGCCTGAGCCTGGACATGAGGAAACACCAGAGGGATCCAAAGACAAGATGATAATAGGTTATCCAAGATAATCTGAGATAGTTCTCTTCAGAACTAACAAAGATAAGAAAGAGGATTCACTAAGGAATTGCTTTAGATAGCTAACATTTGACTAAGTGTAATGGGTGGTCCTAGATCTGATCCTTAGATCTTGGTTTAGAGCCTTTAATTCAGACTAAATGGCGTCGTGCATTGGGATGTCTGATCAATGTCTGTCTTGTTGAGGCTTTCTTAGGATAACATGAAATATATATGTTAATATTACCTTTTAAAATGAGAATGATATGGAAATGTGAGTTATTGTTGACAAAATACTGTGTAGGGAACTGTGGTCTATTAAGACAGGAAGTTTGGTTTGGTAATAGAAGAGGATTTTCACCTTCTAGTTCCTTGTTTCTCATCTATCTCTAACCATTCATGGTGTCTCTTTTTCCATGTTTCTTTTTCAGCTTCCTCTATTACTGACTTTTCTTTCCTCCTTTATGCTTTTTTACCCCCAACCCCCTTGGTGAAATCAGGGCTTTTCACTTGTTAGTCAGGCTTCCTATTACTTGAATCATGCCCTAGCCTGCCTCTTTTTTTGTTTTTTAATCAGACCCTTATTTTTCTCTCTGTTAACATATTTTTGTTATTTGTTGGTGTGGGTTTTTTATAACCGGGTCTTGCTGTGCAGCCAAGGGTAGCCTTGAACTAATAATCATCCTGCCTCAGCCATGGATTTGATTTTCATTTTCTGCAGGGTTGGGGGCGGGGGGGGGTTTCAAAGTATAATGCATCTTTTCCAGTTTGTCTTTATTCAAGATATAGGCCAATTTGGATTTTGAATTTCAATTCAGAGGTAGAATTATCAGTAGACAATTTGTCAATAATCCAGGTACTTACTATGCACCAAGACTTGTGTTACTGCATTATCTATATTCACATGTAATCCTCACAACATTTTGTAGTGAGTGTTCTTTTGGGGTAGCAGTAGTGGGGTTTGAGCTGTGATCTTTGTGCTTGCGTGGTGGTAGTTGCTCTTACCACTGAGCCATACTTCCAGCCTAGTTATTTTTGGTTACTTATGAGATAGGGTCTTGATTTTTAGCTGGCCCCAGGCCTATGAGTAATGCACCTAGATGAGGCTTCCTGTGGTAACAAGGTAGCAGTCATCTGCCACTGTGTCCAGCTCACCATCAAATAGAGGTCTCTCTAATTTTTCTGCCTGGACTACCTGGGAACTGATCCTCCGGTTCTCAGCATTCCAAGTAGCTAGGATTACAGGTGTGAGCCACTGGTATAGGCTGGAGTTTGTACTTTTTTTTCTTCTTTCATGGAATAGGAAATAAAGCACAGAAGTCAAACAGCTTAGTCAAAATAAAAATGGTAACTGGCAAAGCCAAGTTTTAATACCACAAGGTGACTGTCAAAACTTGTGGCGCTCCAATTCCTTGGCATAGCCAAAGGATATTACTTTCAGAATACATTGGTTCTACAGCTAGTAGCGGCTGTAGAACGCCATTATAGAGTGGAATTTAAATAGGTGTCAGGAAAAACAGTGCATCCTGTACTGCTTATTACATTCATGTTGTGGGGGAGGGAAGGTGAAATATATGCTGGTCTTGGAATGGCAGATCTTTGGCAAGTAATTATTTATAATCAGTGCATATTGCTGCTGAAAGCCCTCCCATCGGACTCCTTTCCCGCAAGAATGTCCTTTTGGAGTGAAACAGGAACTAATTACATGCTGTTAAATCCAAGACCCATTTCATATTCAGAAGTTCCAGTGGTAAACCTCACATGTCAGGAGCAATTAGTGACATTGTGGCATGTTGTCTTCAATGTGCTGAATTGTGGGCAACAAATCTTAGCACAGTAGATAGATAGGTTGAAATAACCATGCTCACCATTAGCCCCCTAACAACTGAGCTGTGCTATTTCTGGTGACTAACTGCGATCTGAATATATCAGAAACATGAGAGTACAGTGAATTCTCAGCATTAGAGATATTGAGTGTCTAGGAAAGAGGCTGGAGAGATTGACAGCAGATGAGGTTGTGCCACCCAGCCTGCAAACTGTCAGGAGAATGTCTGTGTTTCCATGTAGTTCCAATATAATGACTACTATGTTGTTGCAATAGGGCACAAAACAGCATGCTGGGATGTGAACTCTGCTTTGGTTGGAGCTTGAGAAAACAAGTTCTGTTGTGTGAATTGGCCACCTTGCATTAATTAGAAGTATATTCCTGACTTTTATTTTTTGTTTTGTGTCCGGTTGTGGGGCCTGAACTCTGGGCCTGGGCGCTGTCCCTCAGCTTTTCAGCTCAAGGCTAGTGCTCTACCACTTGAGCCACAGCGCCACTTCCGGCTTTTTTTTTTCTTTTTGCTTATGTGGTGCTGGGGAATCAAACCCAGAGCCTCATGCATGCAAGGCAAGTACTCTACCACTGAGCCACCTTCCCAGCCCCTATTCCTGACTTTTAAAAGATCAGACTTCTAAGTTGAAATTGGACATGGTTTGTTTATCTCTTAGGTATTATAGAAAAAAAAAAGATGAAGGTAAACACAGTGGGTAAGATATATACTTGACTCCATCCAATTTTATAGAGAAGTACTATGTAGAATTGAATACATACTTTTCTTTTGGAAGTGCAGTGTAAGGTTGCCGAGTATTGCGGGTTTAGTTGTTGGCATAGTCATGCAGTGTGATGGGTAGTTCCACTTATATTGCTGATATCAGGATTATCTCCAGGAGGGGGGCTATTGCTGTTGATTTGGGGTTTTTAGAATGTGACTGAGACACTGCCTGGAGAAAATGCAGTAACAGACCATTGCTGGAGTTTGGCTGGCTGAGCAGTGAAAGCATCTGAAAAAAAAAATGCCCTCATGGGAGAATTGGGTTGTGTCCATTAAGCCAGGGGCCATCGTCCAACACCCGGCTTTATGATGGGCTTAGCACAGAGGTAATTGACTGCTCAGCGCACCAATGCCACTCAAGGACTCTGGGACAAGGAACCTTTGTTTCCCTTCCATTCTGTGGATTGGCTATTGCAGCCAAACTGTTCATGCAGAATGGAAATTCTGACTGCTGCAAAACAGGCTCTGGAAATCCCTGTTGTGTGCAGTTCGAAGATGACTTTTTGGCAAATACCATGAAACAGACAGATAGACAGACCACAGAGGAGGAGAGCACAAAGAAGAATTGATTTGGGGTAGGCACAAAATATTGCCAATTATTCTAGCATAGGATAGAATAATCACTAGACATCTAAAATAAGCATGTAATACTACTTATAGGAATATATTATAAAGTAAAAATACAGCCTTATAATAACAAATTATGACAATTTGAGGAAGCAGAGTGATAGCACCCAAAATGGGAGAAGCCACGAGCACAATTTATTGATACTGTAAGTTAAATTTAAAAATAAAAAGCATTTCTTTTTAAATTTTCATTGGTTAGGTGTAGATCATAAATTAAGCAGTAAACTTACAACATACCCACAATGATTTCAGCTGATGGTCAGCTTGAAGTGAAAAGTTAGCATTTGTTCATCAGCCAAATACAAAATGTTTCCTACTGAAATGTCAGTTGAGTTAGAAAATACATAGCTATGTGTGAGATATTTGGGAAAACTGACCCAGTCAAGCAGCCTTGTAGCGATTGCTATACGAAAGTAGCAGGTTTTACACACTTTACTTGGCAAAGCAGGTATTAAGGAATGAATGCCTTAGCTTCCTGAGCTCAAATCTGTACTGTTGATTGGGCTCCTCTCCTCCCAGGCACAGCATTTATATTGTTCCCATTGGGGGAGCCACCATGGCATACTGCATTTGCAATCATGCAGTACTCTCAGATCCCATGACACACTGCTAAGTTTTCTTTCTCCTTTTCTGTATTGTGCATTGGAAATGTAGAGAAAGGAGGGCAGCCATTTGCTCAGGAGCCACCTTTACAGAGGCTGTAACCAGTGATGGCTTTCCGCATGTTCTCATCCAACCTCAGAAAGTTCTTACTCTATGGTTATGGCAGGGAATAACTTTAGGCTTCAGCATTTCCACTCAAGAATGGCTTTCAGGAATTGATGCTGATGATGTTATTTTCATCTTTATCCATCCATCTATTTAAAATGCATAGATATCCTTAAACTTCTAATATTAGAATTCTTGGAGACTCAGATACTGTAAAGAGATTTCATAATCTTAGCTTAAAGCAAAAGTTTGTTGAAAAAACCAATCTTGGTGTGTATGAAAATTATTTCTTTTAGCGTGTAAGATACAACTTATTATAAGAAGTAATCTTTTCTCATGGTAGAAAAAAATCAGTTAGACTCTCCTTTAAGAGACTATGTTGAAAATGAACTTTACAGCTTGTGGGGGGGAAGTTGGGTAGGTAGGGAGGGAGGAGTAGTAGGAGAAAAACAAAGGAGGGGGTAACAATGCACCATAGTAAATGTACTCCTATAACTATAACTCCTTTGTACAGTATCTTTACAATAAAAATATCTATTTAAAAAGGAAGGAAAATAAGTTGGGTACTGATGGCTTACATGGAGCCAGCCCTGTAAGGAAACCCTGTGAGACTCATATCTCCATTTAAACACAGAAAAAGCCAGAAGTGAAGCTGTGGCTCAAGAGGTAGAGTGCTAGCCTTAAGCAAAAGGAGCTCAGGGACAGCTTACTAGGACTGAATAGAGAAGTGGGGGAGAAGGGAGGGAGGGAAGAGGAGGGAGGGAGAATAATCCATGATTTTTCATACAGAAGTAGGTAACAGTTTATGCTTACTATTTAGATTTTCCTCTCATAGGATTTACATTCCTAAAAATCATTACACCCCCTCCATATACAAACACACATATATACATCACCACTGATAAACAAATGGAGTATGTACATATACACCTCTATTTTCCCAGGATTGCCATTAGTGATTATCATGATTTAGAATGTCTACAGTGATTTGCTGGGCACACAGTCGTTTCTTATTTTTTTCTACAATGAGTAGTGCTGTGATGAACATCTATATGCCTGGTTGTGTGCTTGCTTGACTCTCTGCTTGAACTAACTTCCTAAAGCATTACAGATCCAGATCTGTAGAAAGCTTGTGAGATTCATTTCAAGATTACTGTCTCAAAAGGATATTCTGATTTTTTAAATCAATCTGTTGTAGGAAAAGCAATTCCATGGTGTTTATTTAAGCTGCATCTTTGTTATTCAAACTAAGCACTTTTTCCTGTATTGTGTGGTTCATTTGAATTTTGTGGTCAGCTTGCTCCTTCGCATTATTTTCACTTGTTTTTATATCTTCTATACTCTGCTTTTCAATGTATTGTTTGATGAGCGCATATAATGTATCAGAAGCATAGGTTTCTTCTCTGCTGTGTTGTTAGTATTTTCTACCACTGGATTTGAATTTTGATTGAGATTTAGTCATATATAACATCACATTAGTGAATATGGGTATATTCTTTAATACTGGGTCTTGCTACTTGGAAACAGGATTTGAACCACTTCCAATCTAAGAAAATTACAAGATAGTAAAAGGGCATACTGTGACTTTTTCCAGACCCTTTGGTTTATTGCCTTGCCTCTGGGTAGAATGGTTCTTAAATCATCCGAGAAAACTGAGCAGCTAACATGTTTTCACCAGCTAAGTGATTGGATTCCATCTGGTTATTTTTTCAAGTGTTCTTTTTAATTATTTGAGCACACTCACCTATTGTTACTCATTCTCAAATCTGATATCTTTGGCTCTTTGAAATAGTCCTTCGCTAGGTCCTTAAGGCCTTGGGAATCTGACAATTTTATGATTATGCAAATGTTATTGAGCTCATCTTGATGGATGCTCTCAGAGCCCTTGGCTGACTGCAGACACTTTGCCTTTAACTGTCACAGTGCTGGCTAGTGTGACCTTCACATCAGACTGTGGAAAACACTTTCCAGGCATCCTAGGACAATATGAAATGGTTGCCTGGGCAACCTCACTTGCCTTTAATCAAATGCCCCAAGGATAACCCAAGTCCCAGTGAGAACACCACATTTGAAGGGAGGATCCCTATCTTCAGAGTAGCAGCGGAAGTACATTTGTGCATTTCAGGGTACTTCTGGGGGAGGGTCAGTTATGCCTTGGTCTAATGATGAACTCAAGAATGGGGAGAATGAAGGAAAAAGGAATTGAGAACAGGGATAGAAAAGAGGCAGGAAGGAAAAGAGTTGTGCATTGAAGCAAATGGTAGAAACCAAAATAACAAATAAAAGCAAGTGGTTTGTACCAAGAAAACCCTGTAATACAGTGTGAATGGAAGGGAATAAGAATGAAGATGTAAAGTTATACTTAGAAAAAATTCCATAGCCCATAAATATCTATGGAGTAAATAAGAATAGTGGAGACTGTATGTAATACAATTTTTCTTTCACTGAAGCAGACTTGTAAATGTAATGTGTTTGATTACATCTGCTTGAAGGAAGCTGTGCTGTTTTCTTCCTGTAGTCTGCACTATATTCAGAATGAATCATGAGTGATCTTTTCCAGAATCAGCATTACATCATTCAGAATCATAGGACGTATTTTATTCCAAATTTGAAAAAAAAAGTAAAGTCAGTTGTGTGTTTAAATGTAGTTACAGCTATACTAAGATAGTTATAATGGCTGATGTCAGTCAGGATGGCAGTCATGTGGATGGGCAGAAAGGCATTATGTAGCCTTGGATGTAAGTGTGTCTATGGATAGAAGTGAGCTGACCATTCTCTGTGCTTAGGACCCCACAGTCCATTATATAAGAAAGAAAAAGAGAAAGGGAGGAAGGGAGGGAAAGAGGGAGGGAATAAAGGAAGGAAGGAAGGAAGGAAGGAAGGAAGGAAGGAAGGAAGGAAGGAAGGAAGGAAGGAAGGAAGGAAGGAAAACAAGCCTGTGATTGGTGCCTGAAATTTGCAGAACTTCCTTGAAGACCCACTTTTTGCAGATCTCAAACTGGGGACAAGTGACAGGCAAATTTTGCTGTAGCATTATTTACCATAGCTAAGATATGGAACAATCCAGATGCCCCTCAGTACATGAATGGATCAAGAAAATGTGGTATATATACACAATGGAATTCTATGCTTCCATCAGAAAGAATGACATTGCCCCATTCGTAAGGAAATGGAAAGACTTGGAAAAAATTATATTAAGTGAAGTAAGCCAAGCTCAAAGAAACATAAGCTGCATGGTTTCCCTCATTTGTAATAACTAGAATATGTCTAGGATATTCTTAGCAGAGGATCACAAAAGCTCAATAGCTATGTGCATATGACCATATAAAATAATGCTTATCAAAATGATCTCCAAGAAATGTGTTTTTTTTTAAGTTTATGGTTCTTTCTTTTCTTTCTTTTTTTTTCTTTTCCCTTTGGTTTATTCCTTGTTGTCACTGGTTTTGTTTTGTTTTTTAATTTCTGTACCCTTTGTCTTGTATATAAGTTTATCTAATTCAGGGAAGGGAAAGGGAACCACAGAAACGGTGGGACAAAGGGCAAACCAAAGCAACAGTGACAGTCACTAGACATTATCTTGGAAATGAACTTTACAACTTGGGGAGGGGAGTTGGGGGAGTGGAAGTGGGAAAAAAGTGAAGGAGGGGTGTTCAAAAAGAAATGTACTCATTACTTTACTTATGTAATGTATTTATGAAACATACTCATTACCTTACTTTTGTAACCTCTCTATAATACATGACCTTTACAATAAAATAAAATAAAAATTTTGCTGTAGTTGCGACTTTCCCACTAACCATTGATAAAGTGAAGTCCTCAATAAATATCAGACAGTGTTGATATAGTTAGATTTCAAGTCTCTAAGATTGCTCAGGTACTCTTAGGGATTAATTTTGTTGTTCTAGAAAACCATACAGAGCATACCCTGAAGGTATAGATGATTTAGAGATGAGGGCAGAGTTCAGGGAACTCTGACATGATACAGAGACACAGAGCACCCAGAGCTAGCCATAGAAAGACTGTTACTCTCTTTGAATTAGAAGGAACAAAGAATGATGCTGTTTTCTTGGGGCCCGGTAAGAGCTCTGACCCTAGGGAGTTAGTTATGTGTAGATACCCAGAGCAGGCATGGTGATGGAGGTGGGGGGTAAATACTCTTGACTTCTCTGCACTTCAGTTTCCCACAGTCTCTTCAGTGAGCCAAGGTCACCAGGAAGCTAGAAGGAAAGGGATGATGGAAGTTGAAGTGTCATCTTCTTGGGGCCAGAGAAGGGGAGAGAAAGCACTACAACGGATATGAAGTGGGCATACAGAGAACTGTGCCACAGTGTGCCAATATCCTTGTAATCTGGAAGGATCATCTCATTTTTTGGAGGCATACTCACTTAGAAGAAAAGTTACTTATAAAATGATGACTTCTTTTTAATAGCAACTGGGTAGCAAACAGGGATGTTGACTAGTCTTCTTGTGTTCTAAGTTGATTATATCTTTTTGTGTCCTAGTGAGTCTAGTAGTGTCAGTAGTCTAGTATGTATCCTACAATTGCTGTTAATAGTGTGTGTGTGTTTGTGTGTGAGAGAGAGACAGACAGAAAGAGAGAGACAGAGACAGAGAAAGAGAGAGAAAGATACAGACAGACAGACAGAGACAGACACTACCTTCTGGACTTTGGGTCCTTTAGGTTATAAAATTCCTTTTATTTGTCTCAGTATTTCCATCATCTCACTGGATACCTGGCATATATTAAGAACTAATGTCTTGAGTAAATGATGAAATAACTTTGCTAGGACAAATTTGGCTTCTATAGTGTATCTTTCCAGTGCTGAGTCTTCTGCATTATTATGTTTCAGTGCAAAGTGAGGAAGAATCACAAATCCCAATTTCCTGCCAGCTACAGCTCTAGTACTGTTAGTGGCCACAGTAGGGATACTTGTGTCCTCCATAATAAAGATCACAGTTTCCTTGAGCATCTCCTTTGTACCAGATGTTTACACTAACTGTGGGCCCAGTGCCCATGGGGCATATTTGGAGAGCAGTCTACAACTGGGTAAGGATTGAGCATGGTGGGAATGATCAGATACAGAATATATACCTAAGGAAGGCTTTAAAAGCACCAAGAAATATGTCATTTGCAATTTGTCATGCAGAACTTTGAGTCACCAAGACCAGCCTCCATTCATTCTCCTTTAAATGATACTTTATTGTGGATATTTTATTGAAGAATTTAGCCTTAGGTATAACTACCTAAAGCGCAAGTTTGTCTATTCCAACTCTACTCCCCAGAGGTAATTATTAACACTTTAAATATGTTTACCTACCTTGGCCATAAATATTTAAAAGAAATGTATTATGCTTTTGTATTATTCTTTGCAGTCTAGCTTTCCTCTAGACTGCCAGTAAGGAATACCTTATATATGAATAAATTACAGACTGGTATTTTGAATAGATTATTGTAAATTAACAAATTTCTGTGTTGGGTATTTCAGTAGTTTCCAGTGACTATTGTAGTGTTAGTATCATAATGACCATACACATCTACTTAGAACAGTACCCAAGTAGCCCTTTCCACATATCCTCACCTCCTTCAGAATCATCTCTTATCACTGCAATGCTAATAAGCAAATTCATCAGTTTAAACAACTGTGATTAATCCTTTTTCAAATTTCCATGTCTCTGAAATTCATCTTACGGGTTCTTAAATGTCACCTATACCTTAGGACCTGGGCACAGGGGTTTTACTACTAAAAAATGCTTAAAGCAACTCAAGCAGTATCTCTTCTCACTTCACATACTATTAGTGTGATTTTCTTGTACTTGAAGATTTCCTGTGATTTTTTTTTTACACATTTACCATAATTTACTGTTAACCTGAGAAACTTCTTAGAGATTTTTTGGCCTGGAAATTAATATACTCATAATTTATTCTGCTTTCAAATATGTATCTTAATTGCAAGGACATAAACAAATTTGGAAATCCCTAAGCTGAGAGACATCAGGCACCACGGGTAGAGAGAGCTGAAAACTCCAGACTCAGAAAACTTAGATTTGAATACTAGCTTTGGATTTACCAGCTGAATGATACTGGATATATTATTGAAGATGCCCAAGTTCTAGTTTCCTCAGATGTAAAACAGGATAAATAGTTCCTATCTCATAAAGTAGCTTGATAGCTAAGTTAAAAGGCTAGTAGCACATTTGTCAGAATTCACCAGATAATTACTAGTTACTAGTATTATTTCTTTATGGAGAAAGAAACTGAATTACCTAGCTTCTTGCTCTAAAGGGTTAAATAACATACTTTGCATATTATCTCTGCTGTTTTGAAATCTTATAGTGATATGCTTTATTGCTAGAATATTGAAGTTTCCCAATAGTCTAGTACTTTATTCTAAATTGATATCTCTGAATTGATGTTTCAAAAGTAGCACCCCACCAGGTGTCTGTGGCTCACGCCTGTAATCCTAGCCACTCAGGAGGCTGAGATCTGAGGATCATGGTTCAGAGCCAGCCTGGACAAAGAAAGTCTGTGAGACTCTTCTCTCCAATTAATCACCAGAAAACTGAAGTGGCGCTGTGGCTCAATTGGTAGAGTGTTCGTCTTGAGCTGAAGAGCTCAGGGACAGCACCCAGGCCCAGAGTTCAAGCTTCACGATTGCCAAAAATAAAAAATAAAGCGGCACCCCAAAATGCTCCTTTTTAGTGCCTATAGTGAGGGCGAACTGATCTTGGGCTCAGCCCTTCTCTCCTAAAGCTTTTTTTTTTAATTGTACCTCTCATGGGGCTTGAACTTAGGGGCTGGGCGCTGTCCCTGAGCTTTTTTGCTGTACTACTTGAGCTCTAACGTCCAGCCTTTTGGTGATCAATTGGAGCTAAGAATCTCATGGATTTTTCTGCCTAAGCTGAGTTTCAACTATGATCCTCAAATCTCAGCCTCCTGAGTAGGATTACAATGCCTAGTTTCCTGGAACCTCTTAACTGCTTCCTCTGAGGAGCACTACCAAAGGACTCAGAGAACCTGGTGTGTGTGTAGGGCGGGGGGGGGGGGGGGCGGTTAACTGACAGAACTTTCTAATTGTAGTTCTATAAAGATATTTCCTAATGGCCTGAAAAGAAACAATCCATCATGTACTGCCTGGCATAAATTTATTTTCATGATTTTGGAAGCTGTAAATTACTATTTTCCACTCTTTATAATTCAAAACAGCTGGTTCCAGAAACATGTTCAGTACTTGTGTTGAAAGGGGAAGAGGAGCTTTTTGCAAAAGCATTTGGATAGTTTTAAAATAATATATAAAATGACTAAAATGTTTTTTTCTCAATTTGGCTTCAGAATACACAGAGTACACAGTAATACACAATTAAAAAGTAGTATTTAGATAACCACCAGTATTCAGTGATGAATTTCCATTTCCTATAAAATGGCTTTGTTCTTTTGGAACCTGTAGCTGTGTTCAGGGGTTTTCCTTGACCTACCTTATTTTTATCATGGCTGTTTCCTTTGAATTTGTTGAGACTTCTCAGTAGACTGAGCATAGGACTCATTTATTTCTGGTAGTTCTGTTTTTAATGTTAATTCATCCTTAATTCCTGGAATTACCATGGATTTGTTTACTTTAGTTAGTTATTAAAATATTTAGTGTCAGATTAAAAGCCACAGAAGCCAGGACTGTTAATTTCCTTTACACTTTTAGAGCATTTGGAGGCATTCCCAAGGATGTCAAAGGTAAAGCCTGAGCTTTGGCATTTTTAAGAGATCTAGCCATGGATGAGCCATAATCTCTCTATTGTCTCTATCTTCAGTAACAATACCTACCTCTTGGGTTGCTGTGAGTATTAAGCTGATCCACTTAGGAAGTGAGCCTAGCTCAGTGTCTGGCACAAGGCAATTCTTTTATACAGTCTAGATAGCAATTATCATTAATCTTACTATTCACAGTAGGCACAATTCTAGAGACAAAGATCATATTCTTCTTGCCACAGTTTATGTATTGAGATAGTAATAGTTCTCTAGTAGCAGTTTTTTCCCTTTACTATAAAGAGCTGAGTAATTTACTTTATTCAGCTTTATAATACTAAGCATATAGTCTTAAAATAGGATGTTCACTCAGTATTACATTAATAGGAAAATACAAGTGTTTTACAATATTTCTGAAAGATCATTATTATGTATATCTGAAGTCATATCATTTTATTCACTTCTCTGATACCTGTCATAATAATAGTTTGAAAATTAAATAGACAATTTTTGTACTTGCTTTTGAATTATGATAGATTTGGAAGCCAGACACTGGTAGACTGTAATCCTAGCTACTTAGGAGGCTGAGATCTAAAGACTGAAGTTCAAAGCCAGCCAGGGTAAGAAAGTTCATGAGACTCCTCCCCCCCCTTCCACCAAATAACCACCTCAAAAAAGCTGAAAATGGAAGTGTGGCTCAAATTGTAGAATGCCAGATTTGAGCAGAAAAAGCTAAAAGACAGTGCCTAGGCCCTGAGTTCAAGCTTCAGTACAGGTATACACACACCTACAAGATAGATGTAGAGAGACTATCCAATTCAGGTTAGCATTTAAAAAATTTACAGGTTGGAATGTGTCAACCTGTGTTAGTCTTCAACCCTTTAAAATCTCGCTTATTTTAGATTGTAGTTTAATCTACTAGCATGTTATCATTATATGTGTGTTAAAACACTTCTTATTTGAAATATAAATTTGTAGGAAATTGCACAGAAAGGTTGTATGTAGCCATCATTCAATTTTCTCTGAAGGTAGCATCCTAACCACAGGACTGTATGACATCAAATCCAGGAAATCATAGTTGTTCAGATTTGAAAATATTTTCTTTTAGTCTATAAGTTGCCTTCTCATCCTCTTCCTTCCTTCTTTCCTTCCTTCCTTCCTTCCTTCCTTCCTTCCTTCCTTCCTTCCTTCCTTCCTTCCTTCCTTCCTTCCTTCCAACTTCTGTGTTTCTTTTGGTCTCCCAAATGGTGGTATTATGTGTGTGTGCAAAATGTTAGTGGTGTACATTTGTGTCTTTAGATCGTTCAATCGGCTAGAATCTCCATAGCAGGAAAGAAAAGCTGATTTTGCCTTGGTTTTAGGTTAGATTTCACTTATTACCACAATAGAGTGGTCAAAGAACAGCAATAGATTGGGGTTGGGATGTCTATCTCATGATGTTGAATATTAAGTGATGTTCCTCTGTTCTTGTAACCCTGCAAGGAGGGAGCTTTTAGAAAGGGTTGACTTTTGTGTACCTGCTCCTGGTGACAGGGAGGTTTGGTTATCTATACCCTGACTTCTGATAGCCATGCCACTAGTGTGAGCAGTGGGGGCTATAACGTGACTCTAAGACAGTGTGATTGGCTTACCTAACTGAAACGTTGATAAGTAAGAGGGCTCCAAACACCAATGCCAATAGGAATGTATTAAATATGAAGTAATTCAGGATACTTGAGTCTTCCCTGTTCCTTTTGGATGTCAGAATTTGTCTGTAGTCATTTACAGGTATAGCTCGTGTTAGGGGCTATCATAATTTGAAAGAATTTATTTTCTTCAGATCTGATTGCCCAAACCTGGGTGCCAGTGGCTCACGCCTGTAATGCTAACTGCTCAGGAGGCTGAGATCTGAGGATCAAGGTTCCAAGCCAGCCCAGGCAGGAAAGTCCATGAGACTCTTATTGCCAATAAACTACTCAGAAAACAAAACAAAACAAAACTCAGAAGTGGTATTGTGTGGATCAAGTGGTAGAATGCTAGCTTTAGGTAAAAAGAAGCTCAGGGACAGTGCTCAGGCCTTTAATTCAAGCCTCAGGATTGGCAAAAAAAAAAAAAAAAAAGATAGACCAAAATAATCAACTTTGACTGTAGTTTACTAACACTTTCTCTTTCAGTTTTTTCCTTTACCCATCTTGGTATCCCGCCTGACTTTGGCCCATAGCAGAGAAGAAAAGCTGATTTTGCCTTGGATTTAAGGCTGTCTTCTCAGTTTTGATTTTGGTTTCCTGGCCTTAGCTTGGACCTATAGCCAAAACAGCAGGATTGTCTCATTTTCTCTCATTTTTCCAGAGCCATCTGGCTAATTTCTGACCTTGAGAAAATGTTAGTGTCATTCTCCTACCTTTTACTCCAAGAATAAGTAACCTTTTTTTTTTTTGCTGAAGATATTCAGAACACTGAGTTGATTTCTTCCCCCTGCTGAGCCCTCACAGGTAGTTAATAATACTTTATGTCCCTGTAATTGATTCTACTTCCACAGGGGCTATTCAAAGTGTTTTTCTTTCCCAAGACCCTACTTTACCCTTACATCTCTGCAGAATTCTTGTTGCTTATTTTCTTAATAAAGTAAAAGCTTTCAGACAGGAATTCATTCCATTTTCTTAAAAAAGAATACTTACTTCTGTATGTCCTTACTGTCTCCACTTAGATTCTTCTTGTTTCAAATAACTTGCAAAGGTCTTTAATTTCTGAAACACCCACCTGCTTGTGGTCTTAATCATATACCTTCCCACTCTTGTGAGCTGCTGATTTATCATTTACACTGTTGCTTTCTTAAAACTTAAACTTGGTGACACGTTGCCACATGACAATGCTCAGATTTTTCTGATCTTTAGAGTAGAACTACTCCTGGTACTGTTGGCAGGAGCTGTCTTGCACATTATAGGATGTTTAGCAGCAACTGTGGCTTCTACCCACTAGATGCCAGTAGCTAAATGCCCCTCAATGAACACAGTCACCCGTGTTTAGAAATCCTCGTGAACCAAAGAGTATTCATTCCCACCACTGCCAAGTTTGTGCATCACTCACACTCTTCACCTCCACTGAATCCCCACTGAATCAGTCCTGAATCAGGCTTCTGACACTACTAATTATCCAAAATGCTTTCAGATACCTGAAGTGTACTGACAGCCAAATACAGCGGCCATTTGGCACAGTGACTTCTGTTCATGGTATCTGTCTTATGCATTATTTTCAGGCACCTCCTATCTCCCTCACTGTCTTCCTTAAATCTGTTTCCTTCTGTACTTCCCAAATGTGGGTTTGCCCCTTTCAGTAGGCTACCATCTTCCTTTTTCACATTTCTCATTGCTTTTCCTGTCTGTTATGGTCCCTTCTATGTGGATAATCCCTAAATTCAGATTCTGCCACTCAGCTGAACTGCAGGCTTCCATATCTTTTTATCTTGATAATATCTAAGGCTCATTCAAACTCACTATATCTCATCATATTCAAAATTAACCTCATCTCCTTCCACACTTTCTTTGATGCCCATGGATGAGACAGCAGTCTTCTTTATCACTGGTTCTCTTAAGCATTTTTTTTGTTGCAGAATATATCAATGAAAAGTTTTTATACCTATGATATTAAAATATGTGTTTATTAATAAATTTCATGCATGTACATCATGCAAGAAATCTATAATGATGCAGGTAACATCATTATATAGTATAGACAATTAGTATTTTATGAAAATAAAGGTAGGTAAAATTAATATTTAAAGTATCAGTAAAACAAAACCTATTTTTTCTTTTTTGTGTTTAAATTTTTCTTTTTTTTATTGTGAAAATAATGTACAGAGGGGTTACAATTACATGGGCAAGATAATGAGTACATTTCTTATTAAGCATTGTAGCCTCCTCCTTTGTTTCCCCTTCCCATCGCTTCCCATCCTGCCTTTGTACCCCACCCAATACTCCTCCCCCCCTATTTTTTCTTTAAGATACTTTTTTTTTAGTGGTACATTGGATCAAACCTAGTTCCTTCTTGGGAAGTAAGTGCTTTGTCATCGAGTTTTGTCCCCTGTTCTTGTTATTAACAGTTTTACATTCTTCATTAAAAAAATGTAGATAGCGTACTTCATTTTAAAGTTTACTTTGGCTTTTGATTTTAATGTCTTAGCTGAAAAAGAAGCCTTACATTCAAATAGAAGAAATGTATTATTGGTTAGCCTTACAAAATCATAATCTTCTAATAGAGTGGTGGTTATCTGGAGAGTTATTGTCTAATAGCTGCAGAGTGTGAGTTTGGGAAGATCATGGCTGATAGGAATGGTTGTGTAACAGTGCATGTGCTTAACTGATTTGTGCACAAAAAAGTCAGTTAAGAAGTTAATTTTATATACATTTTACTTCAATTAAAAATGTTAAGTATTTAGTTGAGAACCATTCACATAGTAATCACAATAAAAGTTAATGTTATTAACTGTTTTTAGCACTATCACTAGTAGTTGTCTCTATGGGCCCATTCATGTTCTCAGACTGTCTGAATTTTGCCTCAGCAGTTGATTACCTTACTTACTATGTCTGACATGTTTGCTTACATATAGAAAGTACTGAATAGATTATTACTGGATAAATGTTTCATTTGCAGTAGCTGAAAACACTTTTTGTTGTTTTCATTCTTTTCTTTAGAGACATATCTGTAATAGTGGGCATGGCTCATGACTAAATAATTTGTTTTAACTTGATACCCTAGGCATACTCTTGATACTTGTATTTTTGTTCATGATCAAAACTTAGAGGTAATTCTATTAGGCACACATAACACACACATATAAATTATGCTCAAATACTTATATTGGCTGCTTAAAATGTTTTGTTGTTTTAAAAAGTATGTCAAGTTGTATCAAGCTTAAGGGATAGCTTTTCCCCCCCATTTCTTGCTTTAAAAGTATTCCAAGTTGTATCAAGCTTAAGGGATAGCTTTTGCCCCCATTATTTAGAGAATACTTGATTAGTTTCTGTAATCAAGTCCCTGTAAATAAGACCTTACATGTTTAATATAGTGAGTTTACCCCTGTACAAATGAGAAAAATTAAATTGAACATTTCTAGACCAATATGGCTATTAATTTCTGTACAATACCAACTCAACATGGTAAACTGGGGTACTTTTTCCGAAGTTGACAGCACACCTAAAATTTCCAAAATTTCAAATTATATATATATGTATTTATATTTATAGTAAAAGACCAATGGTAGCAGTATGTTATGCATCAATAGCAGCAACAGCTTTTCCAGGTCTTGCAGTCACCTGGACAAAATTAGAGACCTCCAGTGCATGCGATTAATAAAAAGAAAAAAAAGGTTAAGGAAATAAAAACACCAGAAAAATGAGAAGTTCTGTTACTGTTGTAGTATCTAATGCCATTAAAAAAATTAGCTTCTCAATCATTACCTGAAAAGAAAACATTCTTGAATAATGTCATTAAGAGCAGCTCTGATAAAGCACGGTCACTACAATGTATCATAAAGCAGGTACAAGGTATTTTACATTCACAGAGGTGATACAGTGCTATCCTACATCTGTAATACTAGGCATTGCTTTTTAAAATGGCTTTAGAATGTTTTTAGTGTATTTTGAGAAAGTGTGATTGAGAAATTAATGTTTACAAGTGAGTTAGATATGAAAAAATATGTGCTCAGAACTAAGAAAGGGACCATGTTCTCAGTCTCTCTCGGTTCAAACCTTGCCTTTGATCTTTCCATCTGACAAGTGCAGTGTCTCCTCTGACATGGATTGACTGGCAGAGCCCATCTTCTCCATTTTTCACTGGCTACCAGTGTTTTTCATGCAGTTGTAATGCAGTTGTCTACTCAGCAGTCTACTTTCCAGCAAAATGTAGTCACAACTCCCACATCTCTCCCAGCTTCCTCCTACTTCCCCTCTTCCCTATGAATCAGCAGATATGGATGATGTCATCTTTTAATTTGGCAGACACCCTGGTGTTAAATGTCACCCTGCCAGAAATCAAGTGTAACAAGCCTGCTTCTGCAAGTTTTGCTCTTATTTATATCAGTGGAATGTTTCACTAAACAAAAGATTTGGAATTATGGTAATTTGACTAAAAGGGGCAGGGGTTTGTGATAGTGTGGCTCAAAAGGTAGAACATCTGCCTAGCAAGTACAAGGCCATGAGTTCAAACCCCAGTATTTAAAAAAAAAAAAAAAGCCAAAAGTGAAACCAAATCAGCTTAGGGATTATTGGATTTGGGGCTTTTGCAACTTCATGATTGAGGCAATGATTTTTTAACCATATTGTGGTAATTTTCAAAATACCAATAGTTGGTCAAAATATTATTTGAATATTAATGATTTAAGTTTTCTCTCAAAGGAATCGTAGTTTGAACACACTTAATAATCTAGGCTCTATCCTAAAAAGAAAAAAAACTAGTATATTTAAGATTTTTTTTCCTAACAAGACATGTATGAAATGACAAAATATTGACATGTAAAACCTTAGAAAATGGGACAGGGAATAAGCCTCTGTGGTAGAATGCATATAACATGCATGAAACCCTGGGCTCAACCTGCAACATAGAAGAGAATCAAAAAGACTTTTAGAAACTGTGTTTGCCTTTTTACTGTAAAAATAATAAAACATATTAAAACTATATTCATTATATGTATTTTAATATACCTATATTTATATCATTTGTAAGATATATGAAATTCATAATACATACAGTATTTATTAATTTGTTGTAGTTGAGAAGGAGTACCACCTATGGGTCTTAGAGACAATCTGTATTCCCATCCCATGTCCTGCTCCTTGGCATGAGGATGGGCCGGGTCCACAGGTCAGAGAAACACTAGCAGCAATTCCTTCAAAGGAAGCCAGACAGCCTTGAGCTAATACAATAGATTTTAAGGGCAAAGTGGCATGTAGATCACATTACTGTTTCACTTAATCCCACTGCTTTCATGACATTTCCCTATGGAGGTCTTAGAAGCATCTTTTAACTGTTTACCTTTTCTTCAAAATCACTCTTTTGCTCTTCTACTTGTCTGCTAAGCCTATGCCTCCAGCTGCTCTTGTCCCTATATTATCGCACCTTACTCTGTCAGTTGCTCCAGCCACCAGAGTCATTTTTGATCTCACTATCCATTCATCTCCAAAAGTATATCACAAGCCCATCTTCATTTCTTTCCATCTCCATAGTCAACATGTTCCCATTTCTTGCTCCTCATCCATGCTTTTTAGAACAAATCTGACCCCATATCTACCCTGCTTATTAATCACTTTCCACTGCAATTAGAAAAAAAAATACATACAACTCAAATCCTCTAAGCTGTCTGTCTCCTGCTTCCAACTACCACCCTCTTCCCCATTACCCATCCATTGCAAACTCCACTACCACTTGCTTTAAATTTTAGCTTAACACAACGTTCTTCGACATTTAATAGTTTTTTTTAATCTTTCTTTCCTAGTAGATCATAAGTCTGTGAGATCAAGGGAAGATCTGTTTGATGTGTCACCATATCCTCAGTTGCTAGCACTGTATCTGTCACAATATTAGGGACTCAGTATTCATTTGCATGAATAGGTAAAGGAATGCCTTTGATAAAAAGAGAATAAAAGCATTGCATTTCTAATGTTTATTCCTTGCTTGAGGTATGTAAAGTAGTAGGTAGCTTTCTTTACTAAAAGGGTTAAATAAAGCTGTTACCAAATGCTTGTTATTTTATTTATTAATTTGTTTGTTTGTTTGTTTATTGTGCCTAGTACTCAGGCTTGAAGCTTTGATTTCACTTTTTCCTCTTAAGGTTGGTCCTCAGCCACCTGAGCCACACCTCCACTTCCAGCTCTTTGCTTGTTAATTAGAGATAAAAGTCACAAGACTTTTCTTCCTGGGCTGGCTTTGAACCAAAATTCTCAGATCTCAGCCTCCAGAGTAACCAGGATTATAGGCCTGAGCCACCAGCATCCAATTCCATATGCTTTTATAACTATGATTCCAAACATTCTGGCATTTGCCATTCAGAGGGAGACTGCCCGTAATGCTTTTTTCATGGTTTCTGACACTTGGTTGACAATTTAATTTTAAATCACCACAGAGACTTGCCTCAAATGGAAAAAAGAACTTATCTAGGTTTCTAAAAATATATGAGCCTTACTGTACTGTGTAAAATAGAAAAACTAATTTGGTGCTTTGGGAGTAGAAAAAAAAGCACCTTTCTTTTCCTCCACATATATTATTTCTCCCCAACAAATGTGCTAAGTTACAGATGTTACATTATCACTGTAATGAAAAAATTTGATTGGATGGTGGGTAAAACTGTAGCAGCTGTATTAAGATGTGCTTTTGCCGCATTTGCTCTGTCTCAGGAGTGATAGGGATGCAAATGTGAAAATTCACAATGGATCTGATTGCAATAACATCTTTTGTAAAATTTTTCAGAGTTTTAGCACAGGTTCCATTGCTACTAGGTTCCCAGTGCTTGAAAGTAGTTTAGAGGATGCTAGCCTCCCAGCTCCACTTGGATGTGCTAACTGATTATTTCAGATGTTTTCTCTTGATATACTAAGTGTTCCTAGAACATGATCTTGCTGTTTCCTCCTTAATTAAAAAGAAATTACCACAACATATTGCTATAGTTTGGATCTGGCATTGCTGAAGGCCTGTGTGTTAATGGCTTGGTCCTCAACTTGGTACTATTGAAAAGTGGTAAAACCTAAAGTAGGTGGATCCCAGTGGGAGGAAATTATTCCATTGGGGCATGTCCTTAAGGAGGATATAGGGACCTAGATACTTGCTTTCTCTTTTCGCCTCCTGTCTGCCAGGAGACAGAGAGTCGTCCTTGACCATGCTTTCCACCATGATCTTCTGTACCACCACAGACTGAAACCTGGGTAACTGGAAACAAAAATAAAAATTTTCCCCTTAAAAGTCGATTATTTCTGTTATTTTGTTGGAAAGCCAGATAGTACACACTGCAGCCTTTTCAAATTCCATTTCTGATGACTTGAAAATGTAGTTACAGAGTGCATATAATTGAATTCTTTCGTTTTGCTCAAGGCTTCTCAGCTTGGGAACCTACTCCAGAAGAATGCTGTTTTCATTGTGTAGTGGGATGGGACATAAAAAACAATCCTCACATGTCCTTCATGAAGAGGAGGCTAGTGCTTATTCCAAATCAATGTGTGTTTAAATGTGTTGGGGCAAAGATATGTGTTACACCAGGTGTGGAGTGTGCCACAGATTGAAAAAATACTACCACTAGTGGGAAATAGTTGCCATCCATATGGACAATTTCATACTAATCTGATAATTTAAACATAGGGCTTTTCTGCCTTCCAAGCACATCTGCAGACACAGTCATTTGATCTTTACCACATCCTTATGGAATAGGTATGAGAGGTGGAGGACTGGTATTACGACACCTCATTTGCTAGTGGGAGAACTAAGCTTCACAGGAGTTATGTTTCTTTAAAAGTCTATAATTGACAGCTGATGAGATTGGCATGCAAATCAGTGTCTTAAACCTTAAGCTCCTAGACCTGAACACCCTGTACACTGTATAGATTCGTATGTCTCTGGGGTGTTGGCCCAAGGCATCCCACACATAAGCCTCTGCATTCCCTGCTCTCATAGTTTTAGAAAAGGTCCTGAAAGTTGGCCTTGAATCTCCATCCAGACCCTGGCCTCTTCCTCCTCAATCTATCAATTAAATCTTCTTCTCAATATTCCTAAAGCCTTGACATCACTGACTCTCTCCTGTTTCCTTTTCATGTTACTGTGTTTTATTTTCCCCTAAGTCCTTTCCTCTCCCCACTGTAAGGGTGTACACTATTTCTCCTTTGTAAATGCTGAACATTGCTTATTAGCAACATCACTGGGGGCATTGAGATTCCCATTTTTGGCCTTCATTCTATTCTGTACAGTATCTGCCTTCTCACGTGTCTCCTCTTGTGGTTTTTGGACACTTTCCTTTTGGCTAGAAGTGCCTTTCCTCCATTCCCAGTCCATTGGTACTGATTCTCTCCAACTTGTTCCATCCTGAGGCATAAGAACTGACATCACTTTATGTTCACTGGCACCTCTACATTAAAAAGGTGACTACTCTCAAGGTCTTCTGTTCCCACTTTCTCATGAGTGAGAACTCCAGTTTATCCCACTATGCCCCAAATGAAGCTGAAATTCTCTCCATCTATTAATAGAGGCATTCTCAGTTTTACAAAGTAAAAGCTTTCATGTCTTCTTTATTTGAGGTCATCTGGAAACCTTGATGCTTTTATCTTAGAATTATTTATTGTGGCCTTCTAATTAGTTTTCCTTCCCATCATGCCCCATTCTAGGGAAAGTCTCCATTCCACTTCTATTGTTACCTTCCTCATAATTTAGTTTGATTCTATCACTCACCTGATCAGAGCTGATGAGATCCTTTGTTGGGGGAGGGAACCACTCCCTTTATAATCACTGGCGATGGTGTCCTGCATGCAGTAGATGCTCCAAAATTCAAGTTTGCTCACTACTTGTAGGAATTACTAGCTTCTAAACTGTGCTTCATAGGTTGTTCGGGATTTTGTCAGTTTGGAATACTTTTGGAAATCAAAGTCCTCTCCATATCGCATTTTCAAAGATCCCCCACTCTTTGTACCCACTGGTATAATTACTTATGTGTAATTGTAGTAGTCTACTAATTGTAGTAGTCTACTAATCTCTAATAATGATAAGTGGCTTGGGTCTTGTGATTGATATCTGCCCTCGTACATATTTTATGAGGCTTTGAGGAAAACACATAGAGGTTTGGACCTATGAAGTGGCAGTGGTGCTCCAAGATTCTACCTGAAAAATCCAAAAAAAAAAAAAAAAAGAAGTTGAATTCTTTCTGCACTTAGATAAGAAAACTTAAGACTTAGAAAGTCTAAATATTTTAGCCAAGTTTTTACAGACAAAAAGTACCAGGCCAAAAGGAGACATTATGAAAGAGAGAGAGAGAGAGAGAGAGAGAGACAGAGACAGAGACAGAGACAGAGACAGAGACAGAGACAGAGAGAGAGAGAGTGTGTGTGTGTGTGTGTGTGTGTGTGTGTGTTGTATGCAGATGGATATCTCATTATGGAGCATCTTGTATCATAGTAATAGCATTTTGCTAACATAGTGGTAATTTTTTTTTTTTTTTGGTTGGTCGTTGGGTTTGAACTCTGGGCATGGGCGCTGTCCCTGAGCTCTTCAGCTCAAGGCAAGTGCTCTGAGACCACTTGAGACATAGCACTACTTCCAGTTTTCTGGTGGTTAATTGGAGATAAGTGTCTCATGGACTTTCCTTGCCTAGGCTGGCTTTGAACTGCAATCCTCAGATCTCAGCCTTCTGAGCAGCTAGGATTACAGGCATGAGCCACCGGTGCCCAGCTTTTGGTAATTTTTAAGAGTACTGTTGGAAAATGTTGATTGTGCTATGTTGGTACAACACACTTTAAGTTTGTGAGACTTTATTTTTCTGCTATGAAATGAATTTTTTGCATGATTTTTTTGGGGGGTTCTAGTTGTGGGGCCTGAACTCTGGGCCTGGATGTGATCCCTCAGCTCTTCAGCTCAAGGCTAGTGCTCTACTACTTGAGCCACAGCACCACTTCTGGCTTTTTTCTTTTTTCTTATGTGGTGCTGAGGAATCAAACCCAGGGCCTCATGCATGCAAGGCAAGCATTCTACCACTGAGCCACCTTCCCAGCCTTTGCATGATTTTTATCTTGATGCAGCTTGTTGAAGATGGAGTAAAATAAAAGTCCTCTGTCAGGCACTCATGCTTATAATCCTAGCTACTCAGAATGCTAAGATCTAAGGATTGCAGTTCAAAGACAGCCTGGGCAGGCAAGTCCATGAGACACTTATCTCCAAGTAACTACCAAAAAGCAAGAAGTAGAGCTGTGTCTCCAGTGTTTGAACAGAAGACTTTAGCAAAACAAATAAACAATAACAACAACAACAAAAAACTCGAAATAAGAATGGCCAATAGACACATGAAGAAATGATCAATATCAATGGCCATAAAAGAAATGCAAATTAAGGCAATATTGAGATCCCAATGGCTATAGTCAAGAAAACTAATAACAAATGCTGGAGGGGATGTGGCCAAAAGGGAATGCTACTACACTGTGGCAGGAGTGTAAACTTGTTTAACCACTCTGGAAAGCAATATGGAGGTTCCTCAAAAGACTACACCTATGACCCATCAATCCCACTTCTGTCATTTACCCAAACAATCACAAACAAGGCCATACTAAAGTTATCAGCACAACTATGTTTATCACAGCATTATTCACCATAGCTAAGATATGGAACCAACCCAGATGCCCTTCAGTAGATGAATGGATCAAGAAAATGTGATATATATATATATAATGGAATTCTATGCTTCCATCAGAAAGAATGACACCACCCCATTTGTTAGGAAATGGAAAGACTTGGAAAAAGTCATATTAAGTGAAGTAAGTCAGACCCAAAGAAACAGGTCCCATGGTCTTCCTTATTTGTAATAATTAGTATACATCTAGGATAATTTAGCAGATGAGCAGAATAGCTCAACAGCTATGTACATATGATCATATAAGATGATGTTAAGTGAAATGAACTCCAAGACATGGACATAAGAGGATTTTCTTTGTTGGTGTTCTCAATGTACTATGTGATTTCTTTTTTCTTTTGTGTTTTTCCTCCTATGGTATAACCCCTGTTGTCACTGTGTTCAATTTTGGTACGCTGGGTATGGTATATACATTTATCTGAACTTGGGAAGAGAAGAGGAACAACAAAATGGTGAGACAAAGGACAAAGGGGGAACCTATGGAACAGACAGTATGTTCACAAGACAGTATGTTGGAAATGATCTGTACAACTTGGGGGGGGCATTAGGGGGTAGGAAAGTAGGGAAAAATGAAAGAAGGGGTAATAAGTTAGACAAGAAATGTACTCTCTACCTTATGTATGTAACTGTAGCCCCTCTATATTACCTTGACAATAAAATAAAATAAAACACCTCAGAGACAGTACCCAAGCCAAGCCCCAGGACCAGCACAAAAAGGAATTAGAAAAGGCCCTATAATACAAAGTGTACAGCCCTGCCATTAGCCATTTTTAGTGTTGGGAAAGAACAACCACTGGGGATCTTGTTTTGTGCAGGAAATACTCTTCTTTGTATATCAAGCATCAAGTTGGTATTGCTGCTAGGTTGAAGATGGAGATGTTTGTGTTAAGGTTTTAGTTTCTGTTTTTCCTGAGCTTTTAGTTTAGAGATTTGCGGTCTAAGAATGACAGATATTCCAGAGGAAGTTGTATAGATGCTCTAGTTTGCTTCATTTTGTATTTGTGTAAGCATCTACTGAATAATATTTTGAAAAAATTCAATTGTGTGTTAAATTTTTAAAAACAAAATATTAAAATGTGCATGTATGTTTTCAGTTTTAAATAGATCATCTTTGGCATTTACATTTATTCGTTTACATGTATGTACCATGTTTTCCTAATCAGTCTCCTACTGTTGATCTAGTCATTTTATGTCATTTTCATGATTATGTAGTGAATATGTAGTGAATATTATGTGGTGTATGTTCCTGCAAATGTATCTTTATAAATACTTAGGAAAGGAAATGACTGATCTTTTTCTTTTAAAATTATTATTTATCTTTTAAAAATAAAGTGTATAGAGCCCCTTTCAAGTCTGTTTACTTTCATTTTCCATCTTTGTCTTGAGTTTGTGTTTAAAGCACTCAAATTCAAAGTACACAGGCAGTTTTTTGGGAGGGGCTCACTTTTGCACCATACTTCTATTTTTTCATAACCTTGATTCTTCTCTGTATGTTATTGATACCTTTTATTCAACCTATAGGTAAATCTTTGGTATAAAACTCCTAGGCTGGGAAGGTGGCTCAGTGATAGAGCGCTTGCCTTGCATGCATGAGGCCCTGGGCTCGATTCCTCAGCACCACATAAGCAAAAAAGAAAAAAGCTGGAAGTGGTGCTGTGGCTCAAACGGTAGAGTGCTACCCTTGAGATGAAGAGCTGAAGGACAGCGCCCAGGCCCAGAGTTCAGGCCCCATGACCGGACCCCCCCAAAAATAAAAAAAATTAAAAAAAACTCCTAACTGGATGTTTTGTTATTTAGAAGCTCACATCAGCATACTTAAACCTTAAGGTTCCTCCTTTCAGCCAGAGTTGTGAGCTATACAACCAAGTCATCTAAATGCCTTACTGAATGTCTTTGTTTACTAAGATCACTAGCAGGCATTCAATACTTCAGGTGTCCTAATACTTTGTTGAGATTCTTCTGTATCAGGAATTATTTTTACTTTTATTTACACTTTTACTATTATTTACTTTTACTTTTTATTGTATCATAGCAGTATAGGTTCTAGTATAATAGACATCTTAGATGATAACACTTTGGGGCTGACCTCTTCGGAGAAGCTAGCAAATCTGATTGTGCTCTTAACAACTATACTGTGTAGTTTCCAAGAATAACTTATGGTCCTTCATCCCATAGTATCTTCGTTAGGATTGTTTTACCTTGGTAAATGGTAGTTCTCCAGGAGCTTCAGAAAACTGGAAGACACCCTTGCTACTTTTACTCTCTCATTTGTCCATATTGCATTTTGGTTATACCTCAAAATATTGTGGATAATGTCACATTTCTCCCAACTGACTAAGCCACTCCAAGGCTGGGCACTCCATCTCCTGCCTCAGCAGCTCCTATTTTGTGTTTCTGCTTTTGCTTTTCGGATCTAGTTTTCATAAATCGCCTTTAAAAATGCAGGCTTTATTGCTTCAGTTCCCTGTTAAAAACCTTAGTGACTGCCCATTGTATCCACAATGAAATAAAGATACCTCCTTTGCCTTGGAAGTTCTGCTAGCTGTCTTCCTAGACTGACTCTAACTTCCCTAGGTTTACTAGGCCATACTTAGGGCTCTCTTCATCCTGTTCATTCTTCCAGGGATACTCCTAGCTCCCCCTCTTCACCTGAGTAACTTACTTCTGGAGTCATTATAAGTATCATTTTCACAGAGCAGAATAAATAAGACATAAGTAAGGACTTTCTTTATATTATATTCACAGACTCTTGTTATTCACCTTTATAGCATTGAACATGGTTTATAGGCTTAGATTCGTTGGTGGTATTTTTTTTATCTTATGTCTGCCACTCTCTAATCTGTCATTGCCTTTAGAAGGCCGGAGCCATGTCTGACGTGTTCATCCTTGAACCTTAACTCCAAGCACTTGGTAAACATTTATTAAATATTTGATAAAACAAGAAATAAAATATAAACATATTGAACTCTAGTTGCACCCGGATGTGAGATGAACTGGAGTGCCCCCTCCTTCCTTCTGCCCTTCCTCCTTTCCTTCCTTCTGCCCTTCCTCCCTTTTTCCCTTCCCCCCCTTCCTCCCTTCCAAGAAGGTGGGTATATATTTGATTCTCTGTCTTTTTATAACAAGCCCTTCAGTGGTGGAGCCCACTGTTAGCTCAACAATAGAAGTGATAGACTTAGAAAGTAAAAGGAATAAGAATGCAGACTGAAGGAGTAAGAATCAGAAGAGGAGGTTGGGCATGAGAATGTATGCCTGTAATACCAGCTTCTCAGAAGAGTTCTGCTCCTTGGGAGGCAGAAATAGGAGAGGAATATGGTCCATGACCAGCTTGGGCAAAAATAGGCTAAAAGCAAAATGAATTTTAAAAAATGAGAAGACTCGGTAGTAGAATGCTTGACTAGCAACTATGAAGCCCTGAGTATAAGTATCAGAACCACCACCACAAAAATAAACAAACGAATAAATAAACAAGAATCAAAGAGGATAGGAAGAGCCAAGTCTCCTAGTAGAAGAACCTTTATGATCCCCAGTAGGAGTTGAAAAATTGAATTCGATTCAGTTCTTAAAGTTATTTAATAAGCCATTTACTCTGTCAGTATTTTCAACTCAGCAACAGTTACTATAGTATCTTTTTCATCTTGCTTCTTTCAACTGGTGTAATCTTTGTGCTTAGTTCCTTGTGGCATGAAATGTCTTTAACTATGAGCGTGCTATTTCTGTTTGCAAGGCTGTCCATGGGAGCAGAAAGGAACTTGCAAGGGATCCTTTATGCCTGGTTACTATAAAGGAGGCAGATTTACCAAGAGCCTCTCTGAAAGTATTGCCTGTTACTCTGGCCATCTAAGCTGTCCTCCAAGGCACCTGTCAGAGAACTTTTCCAGTATTGGCAGTGACTTCAGTTTTGAAGGTAGTTCTTTCTGATCATAACCTCTTCTTGCCTAAAGCAGGCCGCTGGAAATTAGTTGGTTTAAATTCTTAGCTCCTGCAACCATGATGGTTCCCTCACAGGCACTGGCATCAAATGAAGACAATTTCCTTATTGCCTCTCTACTGTACTTCCTTTGTCAGACTACCAACAGTAGTGCTGGCAGCCATCCTGTGTGTGTGTTTGTCAATGTGTAATTTTGCCTTTTCAAAGATTGGACTCCTCCCAGAAAGAAATTTTATTGATCATGTTTTTATTATTTATCTATCATATTGATCATGTGTTTTGGAAATCTTACTATCTCTTAGTAAAGAACAGCGTGTTTTTCAAACTATATTTGTACTTAGGAGACTACTAAAAATACAGTCTGAGTACTTGGAGAGCGCGTGGGCCAAATAGAAGGCTGCTAGTTCTTGAATTGAAAGTTAGCATCCATTGGTTCAGTGGTTAGATGCTGCAGAGGTTGTCTTCAGTTCTTACCAATTTTTCTGCCCTCACCTTGGTATCTTTAGTATGTCTTAGGCATGACATCAATGCCCAAGTTTAAATAATGTTGGGAACAAAATGAATAAAATGAAGTAATAACGAGGAATGAGTCATTCAAAAATCTGGTTTTCATTCAAACTTCCTTTTCTAGCGCAAGCCCTCAGTTCTCTTGTTTTTACTTTATGGATGGTAGAAGCTTACAATTTAAAATGACCTTGAAAGAAATCGTTTGGTCCGAAGTTCTTGGAGTCCATTCATATCTTGGTATTCATGTCATGGTGTGGCCCTGATGTCTGTGATTTTTGTGCCATGCGAAGGGGGAAAATCAGACTGTGGGATAAATGGTTTAGATGCTCTGCACCTCTTGAGCATTTACTCTCTCTACTTGGGAGCCTATATGGGCAGGAATGTGTGCTTGATGGCTCACAGGCGAGCTTTTGATGGCAGGAAAGCTATACAATTCTGTAAAATATTGGAGGAAGAGAAGAGGTGCTATTTCAAGAAAGCACATTTGGATGGCACATGGCAGACTTAGGAAAAATATAGCTTAGTGTACATAGCTTTGGTGCCTGTAGAATTAGATTGTAAAAGTTCATAAACAGGATGACAGCTGGAGTGAAGGATTTAGCTGCAAGCTTTAGTTTTTCTTGAGGTACCCTGCCCTTTCACTATAGTGTAGTAAAATCACTACCTCAACAAAGGAGCAAGAAGTGAGCAATTTCAAATGTATTTCTGTTTGGTAATTTAATAAATAATAGCTCAGATGACCTTCCTCAGGCAATTCCTCTGAAACCCAACAGTTGGTAGGTTGAGCCTTTGCCACTTAGGGAAGGCATGTCAAACAAATCAGATGGGCTTCTGAAGCTCTAAGAGTAGAATACACCAAGTCATTTCATAGAGAGCTAAAAAGCTGTAGCCCAGAGCTGAGATAAAAGGAACTTTCTCTCCAAAACTGGATCTTAAGAGCTATTAGAGCATTTCAAGTAAGCACATGGTACACAGGCCTATTATTTGATGATGACATTAATGCAAAAGTATTTATCCAATTGATCTTGTCAGTACAGTTTTGTGCCAGAATATTCTTATTGAAGACATTGCTCTGGCATACATTCTGACTTGTAACTTGGGCCAACATCATACCAGGCCAACCTAGTGGTTTCCATCTCTTGAGCAAGCTCAAGGTCAAAGCAGCATTACACATGCAACTTACATTCATTCCCTCCTCTCCCTTCTCTTTTCCTCTTCTCACTCTCCCCTTCCTTTCCCTCCCTTCCTTCTCTTCCTCTTCCTTTTTTCCTCCCTTTCCTCCTCTTCCTCTTCCTCCTCCTCCTCTGCCTCCTCCATCTCCTCTCTTCCTCCTCCATCTTTATAATTGTGTATTTTGGTAATTGTACCTGACTGAGGGTTATTCTAAAGGGAAATTTTTTTAATGTAAAATAAAGGAATGACTCAACATGCTCACTTGTAGCCAAGCTTCCTTCAGTTGAATATATGTATACTTTGACATTGGCCAAATGGGCCAAATGTCTAGCTTTCTCATTTCTGTGTCTAATGAGATCCATTAAGAATTTTATGTCTCATCCCTAATATGATTTTATATAAACTCATGAACATTATTTTGGCTGGTCATGCTCCAATGCGCTTTATGATAGTTGATTCTCAATTATGAACATGCACTTTGTCCAGTTCACTTAAAATCCTAAACCACCTTTCTACTAGAATGCACTTTTAGGCATTTTCTCTTGGCCTTTAATTTGGTGTATGTACAAACAAGTGTATAAATTTGGCTAAAGGTCTAAGTTTTTGCACTATTAGGAAGTCACACCAGATGAGCCACATAATATACTTTGTAATTGTATGTAAATATAATTTGTGTTATCCTTACTTCTGACATAGAAGATCTGTTACTATGTTTTCCAGCAGGAATTACTGACAGATGAAGAGAATATGCTTTGTGTGTCTGAAAAAAATATATTAATGATCTCTTTAAACATAGAATGTAGTCCCTGGGTAATTAAAAAATCTTATTACGAATTTGCTGTTGCTTCAGAGTTTAGAATTTACTTTTATATCATTTCCCTTGATACTAAGCAGCTTGCTAGCATTGTTTTGAACAAAGTATGCAGAAAGGTAGTGATTTGCCTAGGGAATTGATAACTATTAAGTGGTGAAGAGGGGACTGAGATTTTTCCTTTCTTTTTCTTTCTTTCTTTTTTTTTCAGCATTGGGGACTGAATCCCAGGAACACTGTATCATCCCTAGTCCTTTAGTCTTTTAAAAAGAACTTCCATGGTGGAAAACTTCAAACATGCCCAAAAGAATGGAATAATATAGTGAGTCCCAGTTACATAACACTTGCTACCATAATTATCAGTACTCTGCCATCCTTATATCATGTGACTGTTCACCAGTTCTCACTACATGATGATAACCATGCCTATTTTTTAGGGATTTTTTTGTTGTTTTGTTTTTGTTGCTGGTCTTACACAAGTACTGTTCTGCTTCCTTTCTCTTAGGACTATCTCTTTGCTTGTTCATAAACTTCATATGAATGGTGTATGTTCCTTTGTATGTGGCTTTTTTTGTTCAGCATCATGTCTATGAGGCTCTGGTTTGTGGCTGTTGTCTGAAGTTACATCCCCATCTCATAGTTACAGTAAGACAATGCCTTTCATGGTGGAGAAAACAGGGTCGTCTCATCCTTGCTTGAGCTCACATAGAGAGATCAACATTATTCTGTTCAGTGGTAGCTGACTTTGCTGGGAAAGTTCTTGGCTAGAAGAAATGTCATACCATGAAATGAGCTGAGTCAGAGGCTTGGAAGGGGGTCATCAACACTCTCATGTCCCTAATGATTTCCCCTAATGTACCTGTCTACATGCTTTTGGAGTTGTCTTGGTTAAATTCCTTTGGAGATTATGCCAGTTTTTTTAAGGTCAAATACTGATCATTGTAAGATCCAGAAAGCCATTTACCTGTCTCCTTATTTTTAATGGGATTACTTAATGGTTCAATTTTGCTAATTAAGCAGAAGAGAAATGATCAAATAATGGTTAAATTACTGTATCCAGAGCTTGCATTTAATTTAATTTCATTTAATTTAAAATAAATCAGTAAGGATTCAACAGTAGAATTAGATCCAAATGTGTTTTTCTTCTGTAGGGAATTTTGTTTGGATTCTTTAACTTAATTATCCCTCTTTTTAGGTTGGAGAAGGCAGAATAATCATTACTTTTAGTTTTAAAGGGAGAAATATTTAAGAGCTTATAGAGAAAATAGTCATAAACAGAGCAGTGAACCCAAAGATAAACTGATTTATAGATGCTTCTAGCTCCTTTGACAGGCAACATTTCTTTTCCAAGGAGAGTTATACATTCACATTCTTATAATTTTTTTTAACTAATTAGAAAAAAAAGTCCAAAAGGTAAAATTAACTTTTTTTTCCCTTTGCTGTTCCCATTGAATGGTCTAGTTCTTTATATGAAACTTCTGGATGATGTGTTTGGTTTCTGGAAATCCTAACAACCGTTGATCAGTGCCAAGCTTGTTAAGAGATGCAGAATAGGAATGTGCTAGTTATAGTGTTCATCTTTAGCTTTCAGTTGAAATATTTCTATGAAAACTGTTGTGTATCAAGGTTTTGATTACCTAGAGGTGTGGTTTACAATTGAAAGTCAAGAGAAATGTTTGATTCTTTTCTTTATTTACCAATTTCAAAATACATTGAGTGGCCTCCTATATAGTTGATCATTGTTTTTTTTTTAAGATCATAAAAAATTGTGGATTTAAATAATCTAGGGGGGCTGGGAAGTGGCTCAGTGGTAGAGCGCTTACCTTTCATGCATGAGGCCCTGGACTCAGCATTCCTCAGCACCATAAAAGCAGAAAAAGCCAGGAGTGGCACTGTGGCTCAAGTGATAGAGTGCTAGCCTTGAGCTGAGGAGATGAGGGACAGCGCCCAGGCCCAGAGTTCCGGCCCCATGACTGCCAAAGAAAAAAAAAAAATCTAGGGAACTTCAGTCAACTACCATGTAGCTGCCATAATTATCAATACTGATAATTATCTAATTGTTCCATTTTTACCTAGAGCAGCCTCTTATAATAGGCCGTCAAGCCATATACGTGTGTTTGTATTCATATGTCTGCTCAGCAGGGAAGGTGGCTCAGTGGTAGAGTGCTTGCCTTGCATGGATGAGGCCCTGGGTTCGATTCCTCAGCACCACATAAGAAAAAAGAAAAAAGCTAGAAGTGGCGCTGTGGCTCAAGTGGTAGAGCACTAGCCTTGAGCTGAAGAGCTGAGGGACAGCGCCTAAGCCCAGAGTTCAGGCCCCACGACCAACCCCTCCTCCCCCCCAAAAAAAGAAATGTATTCATATGTCTGTCTAGCTAGCATATTTGGTTCATTTTCTATCATATTCCTGCTACTATTTGATAGACAACTTGTTTTAATCTCATTGTACTTTTAGTTCTGAGATTTGAAATTGCCACTTCCTCAAGGAGGTCTGCTTCCTTTTGATGGAAAGGATATTTCAAGGACGGGGGACGGGGGTTGAATTAAACTTGTTTCTAAGTCTTTTCGGAAGATAAAGTTAGACTTTTCACAGTTAAGCAGACTGCTTCATTAGTTCATTGTGATGCTTCCAGTTCAAACCGATTAATAAGGCATTTAAAAAAAATCTTAAACCTATCTTTTTAACTTAAACTATCTTTACCTCTTTTCTCCTATATTAAAAATCCTGTTTCTTAATGAAGCCAGTATAATTCTCTGCTCTGTGGATAGCTATGAAACGATTTCAGGTGAATGACTTGCTTATCTAGATGAAGTTTTAAAATGAGAAGAACTAATCTTTGGTGTTTGAATAGTAGTCTTTCAGAAGTTCTTGATTGGGATACTAGTGTTTTATAACTTAATCTAGGTGATAGTTACATTGTTGGTTAAAAACTATCCTTTTTGCATAAGACTTACCGCCTTTTCTGATTACAGTTATATAACTCAGGTAAAGGGTACATTTTCTTTTTGGACAGTGTTACCCCTTTCCTCACTCTCTCCCAGTTTTTCTCTCCCATCCCCACCCACATGGCCTATTTTTCTGCTCTGTTCTTTCACAGAAGCCATGTCTGGACATGTCTGAGTAGAGAAGATGTTGAACAAGGTGAAACTCAAATACTAGTCACATACTTCCACAGTGAAGAAGTATGCCTGGAGCAATGCTATGAAATAATTTATATGCAGTAAGGAAATCAGAAGATATTACTGAAGTTCAAATGAAGAATTGTGTACTGAGCAAATTTCAACTTTGACCTTTCTTCAACTCTTTTTTTTCTTACTATAGGCATTTTTTTAGAGAAAGAGTTTTATTGCTCAGAATATTTACTCTGTGAATATGAAACATTTAATTGACTATGAGTCCCTTGTGCCTATGGTGTTGTTAGGTTTATTTTGTACTCAGGAGAGATCTTTGTTGTCATTTTATCTGATTTCTCCTGCTTCCAACTCTAATATTGCTGTTAGTTTTTTTTAAGATGTAATATGTAAGGCATTTTGAATTTGTGTTTTGTATTTAACAGGATGGGGGAAATATGTGTTCTGCATCATTGATATCTTTGACAAAACCTTCTCTATTTAATACAATTTGAGATACAGACCTGTTTTGTTTTACTTGCTTCATAGAAAATTCATATTAAATGCAGAGGTTAAAACTTTGTACTGTCAAAGTCATTGTGAAAGTTGGGGATACGTGTCTAAGTTCCATCTACTAACCAAAACCCTAGTGGCTTTAGGCACAATCCTTATCAGTAGCTTTAGGCACAATCCTTATCAGTAGCTTTTGGCACAATCTTTTGATGGTTATTCCAAACATAAAGAAAATGGATGGAAAAATAGATTTTCATTTAAAAATTTTAAACTGTGTTTTATTCCTTCTGGAATGAGAATTAATTCTATTATAGATATTTTGAAGAACAAAATGTGTTTAAATGATCTTGGACAAAAGTTACGTATAGAATAGGCTGTCAGAGTGGAACGGAACTTTGGAATCATTTAACAACCTAGCATCCTTGGTTTATAAATAAAGAGAACAAGCCCCAGAGGTGGTAAATGACTTACACAATGTGTCACACTTTGAAGCAGCAGAGCAGTGAAAACACAGACCTCTAACCCTCTCACTCACAGTAAATATATTTGCCGGCTTTACTAGGATGCCAGTGACCTCCTCTCAATCTCTCTGACTGTGAACTTGTACTCAAGGACATGGCAGGCTCTGAAAATCCTTGATTTTCTTTCTTGGTTAGGATGCCTAAGGGCTTACAGAGATATTGCAGTGTAGATGTGTTTGTATATGCACATATGTGAGACAAAATGTTCTTGATCTTTTCTAAAATGTTGATAATTTGTGTGTGTATGTCTGTGTGTGCACATAATGTGATTAATTGGAGAGAAGAGTCTCATAGACTTTACTTCCTGGGCTGGCTTTGAATCCTCAAATCTCAGCCTCCTGAGTAGGTAAGATTACAGGCATGAATCACTGTTTCCTGGCCCAAAAGGATGATAAATTTTAACTTGATCCTTGAAGCTTCAACTATTTGTGCCTGTTTGGCCTGCAGTTTTGGTCACTCTCTGCCTATATTTCTAACAAAAGTTCTCAGAGAACTGTTTAGTGTGGGGTTCCCTGCATTGTTACCTATAATCTGGCCATGATATGGGATGGACACTGTCCTCACTTCCTTGGTGAATGCCAGTTCCTGGGTACAATAAGATCTTTTAGCCCTGGAAGTTAAGGAAATATAAAACCCATGAAAATGAAAAAAAGTAAACCATGTCACTTGAAATTACCTGAATTGAAGCATCATTTTTTCATATAAATATCCAAATTGATCATCATGACACCAATATTATTGGTTTATATGACATCATCTCCTTTAAAGCTACCTTTTTAGCGGTTCCTAAATGTTGATTCATGAATACTGACCATATTACTCCAAGCAGTAGATCAGCAGTACCTTGCATGTCTCAGGAGTTCACCAATATGGCTAGGAACAGTTCCAACTCTTGACAGAGAAATAGGGACTCATTTTATAAGTAGGCCTCTTTTGTCAGTGTGATGGGACATGGCCAGTGATAATTACTTTCCAAACTTCATTACTTTGAACTATTTGGAGGATGTGCACTTTTTCCAACGTGAAAGATTTCTAACTTGGTAATAGCTGAGTTTTATCAGGTAGTTCTTGTTCTATATGCGTATTTGAGGGCCTTTACAATAGTTGTGTAACTTCCGAGATATCCCAGGTCCTTCAATTGGGAATCAGTGATACAGAATGAGAAAACTCAAAGAAGACTATTTGTGTGGCACAGTGATTTCTTAAATTTTACATTTTTAAGTGTTTACTAATTATTTTTCCATTAAAATGCCCATATATTTCTATAAAATTAATGAACACATCCCCAAGAGTTTGCATGGGACAATTTTTGTAGTCTTTTCATCTTCCAGTTCTAAGATAGAATTATTGTCACTTAGCCATCCATATTTGAGGTCATTGTCTAGTCAATGGGTATATACCCAGTCCTTGTGTATAGGCTATCCTTGACATGGACTGGGTTGGGATGCTTTCCGTACTACAGGCCTAAATCTGGAAAGACTGCCATATTCTTAAGCCTTGCTGCTACTTTTCTTTCTCACTTTTTCCTTTTTCTCCTATCTTCTCCCTCTTCACTTTTTCTCTCCTTTTTTACTTTGTTCTACAGATAATTTACTGAGTACCATGTAGCTTTGAGAAGCTTAACATTAGTGTATAAGCTCTATGCAGAAATCGCTAATTGCAATCTATGATATATGCTAAAATGCTGATGTTCTCTCTCTTAGCAGTACTAAGAAAGAGATCTGACCCAGCTTGCAAGATCAAAGGTCACTTCCTTGGGGAATTCACAGAATGGGGATTAAATATATAATGAGTAAAGGAAAGGAAGTATGTTCCAAACACAGGAAACAGAATGAATGGTTTAAGGAACTAAAAAGAATGTAGTATGTGAGATGAGACAAAAAAGGAGGCAGGGCTAAGACGTACCAAGGTTTTCAAGGGGCAGCGTTGTGAATACCTGGAGGACTACATTGAGACTAGTGAACTCTCATGGCCCCATAGATTTTTTTTTCTGATTTTTCATGGGGGTGATAGGGGCGTCAAGCATACAGGCCTTTACTGACTATCCCAACCTGGAGCATGGCCTCAAGGACCATCCTCAAAACAATGCCTTATGATTAACAGTGGACAGGAATCCCAAAGGGAGCAGGCAGAGAAGTCCTGTGGCATCTAGGGAGCTCCCTTTGAGCATCAGTTGCAGAACCAAACAGAAACCATTTCTGTTTTCAGCACTCCTGTCTCAGAAGGCCCAGGTTGTGGTTGATTTCCTTGCTCTATCTGCAAAGTGAGCTTGGATCTGTAAGGGACCAAGTGTTATTCAATGACTCACAGACTGGGGTCAGAAGGAACATAAACATGAACCTTAACATATGGGAAGAAGAAAGGAGGTCAGAGTACAGCCTTCATTGTCTTGTGACTCCAGATAGTAACAGGTGGTTTCAGAAATCAGGTGACACCTGCCGTATGCAACCAGAATATAAGCAGGACACTGTGACACCGAAACAGTTCTCAGGTATTGCCTCTGTGTGTAAGAACAATTGTAGATGTTGTTAAATACATTTGATAGTGAGGCTCAGGCATTTCGATCTTTACTCAGTTAGTGGACCTTTGAAAAACCTTACTTAAAAATGGTTCCTGGGAGATGGAGATGCATGGCGTGCTCCATCTTATTCTCCAGTATGTAAGCCCTTCTAGGATATGAGCTTGGCTGCTTTTGTTTTTTTTTTCCCCTACATTGTAAGTTAGAAAAGCAAGGCTTAGCATTTTCTCTCCAAAGACAAGCTATATATGCTTTTCTCTACTTCACATCTTTCCTATTTTTAAGCCTTACTATTGGATAAAATGGTTAATGAAAGAAATCTTGGCATAATGTAAGCCGGCTTCTGTACTCTATTACTTAATATAGTATTTTTAAGTATAAGTCATGTAATATCTTTGTATGTAATTTGTGTATCTGTAGGATTCATAGGGAGCAGAGAAAAATGATGCCTTGGAGAAGACTATTGGCCAGGAAAAGTACTGAGACAAGATAGGTTAAGTAAACAAAATTGTGAGTGTTTGCTGTATACTATAGGACACTGTGCTGGGCATGTAAGGGTATAGAAGAGTTCAAAACATGCACTGTGATCTTTCTCTACCAGCATCCAAACCCCTAAAGGACAAGGATTGTGCAATATTCTCTCAGTGCTTAACATAGTGGTATGCATTGAGTACATGTTAGAAAAAAATAAGAAAAGGGAGGAAGAAGGAAAGGAGAGAAGGGAAGGAAACAGGGGGAAGAAAGAAGGGAAGGGAGTGAGATAGAGAGAGAGAGGGAAGAAAGGAGGAAAGGAAGGGAGAGGGGGAGGGAGGGAAGGATGAAGGGAAGGAAGGAAGGAGGACCCAAGGTTAGGGAAACTGAAGGTTTTAAAGTAAATATAATGGTTTTAACTTGTTTCAATTGTCTAAAAGAAATAATTTAATGAAAACAAAGTACAAATTTAATTTTTACTATTTGTGTCAACACAGAGAACTACCTCCAGATGAAGATCTAAGTTATTTCTAACACAGTGGAAGGTTCTCTTGTGCTCCTCCTAGCTGAAATTCCCCAACAGAAACAGCTGTTCTGTTGGCTGTCAGCACTCATTCATTTTTAGAACTTTACATAATTATACAACAGTCTCTTGATATTGAGAGTCATACACAGTACTGCTTGTGTTACCCATATTAGTCGTTCACTCTTTTTCAGTTTTCTGGTATTAAATAATCCATAATTTTTACAATACTCTGTTCATTCCTTTTTAATAAGTACACTTATTAGACCTCATACATAGGTCCATAAGGGCTCATAGGACTATGAGATAAATCCACACCTTAATTAGTATACTGGCTCAGAGACAGCAACAAACGGACATATCTGTCCACTTTTTGTCCTCTATCATCTTGAAGTTTGCATTCATCTCAGTTCTTCTCATCTATGTCCTAGTGGCCTCCGGTCTCCAGCTCATGCTTTCACTGAGGAAATCCTTTTTGAACTGACCCTTACTGCTTCTTGTGGCTTTTGTTCATTATGTGTCACTGCCCCATGGAACCACCATCATATGACATCCATCCTTGACCATAATCTCTAAAGCAGTGTGAACTAGGTTTTATTATTATTAAATCTCCATTTTTCACTTGAAGGAATGGAAGGATCCTATGAAGCCCTGGACCTAATATCTGGAAAGCTTCAATAATGGGATTTGAACCATAGCTGTTTACCTCCAGGGTTCAGGAACTCAATCTATAGTACTGCAGATTTCTACTTAGGCTCAAGAAAAGCTTACAATTTCCAGGAAGTCACTGTTATGTGATAACATAGGCTGCCTTGTTTGCCCCATCCTACTTTTCTCAGAAGCTTATGATATCAAATTTCTAGAAGAACAACCTTGAACTATGAATAGCATTGTTCACTGTCTCAGCATCATAACATTCATTCCACTTTTATGGCCAGTATTTCACATTTAAATTCAGGAAGCTTTATTTGTAGAAATGATGATATGCCTGATTTGCTTTTACTTTTTTTGCTAATCTAATAAGCAAATAAGTCAGACATTGAGGATGCCAAATGGAAATCTAGATGAAGAGAGAAACAGTAAGCCTAAGAAATGGGGAAGTTTGCAATAATTCTGCCTAATAACCTAGAAGGTAAACTGGAAGAGGAATTTGGCCAGGACTTTTCAATGAAGAAATATATGACAGCTGACACAGATTATATAAATTTTATATTTCTTAGGGTTCTCTTGTATAATTTGTAGAGTTTATGGTGGTACAACTAGCATTGTTAGCCTGATTTTCAACTTTTTAATATAAATTTGCGATAAGCATGTTTATACTTTAAAGAATATATATCCAGTAGTTGTTTTAAAGACTCACTGAAAGTAGAGTCTCCTGCCACCTAGCCAAGGATTCAGTTGCTGTTCCAATAATCTAAGAGATAAAAGGAACTTGATACCAGAGATGGAATGTTCCAGATGCCATTGACATGAAAGCCAAGCCAGGTAGATCATCCACCAGAAACTTCCCATTTGTACAATTTACCTTAACACATCCCTGTAAGGGTCAGTTCTTTCACTTGGATTTAGGACTTAGGTTGTCTGTTCTGGGATGATTTGGAGCTCAGAAAAACTTTCAGTGTGTGAGAATGCATATTAAATTCATTATGTAGTGTCTGTGAATGGAGTAGGCAGTGAAATGTTATGTATGAACACAGAGCCAAGAAAGTGGGCAGTGGGACAGTGGTCTTCCCAGAGCCTATTGATATATGTTGCTCTGGATCTTCATGTAACAGTGAAGGCAGCTTCTGCTTTATGATCCAGCAAGTACTTCAGTTAGCACCAAGGTGGATTTCAGCCCCAGTAGTATCATTGCCAAAGTGTAGAGACTTTTTGATCTTTCTTTGTCTTAGCATTTGGGAGATCTGTAATATATCAGATTCTCTGATATTTCCATTTTTGCTACTTGAAGTTTAAGGTATGATAGACACAGATAATGAAATTATGACTAATATGCAGATCTTGAGAACCCTTTATCCAGAGCCCAGAGGCAAGCAGTGGTTTGAGTCTATACTAATAGGAAGACAGGACCAAGTGTCTTATGATTTATCTGACTTGGAAGTATATCAGTTACATTAATAGGAGGGAGGCTTTTAATGTATCACTGCTAATGGTTGTTGGCAAATCATTGTTGGCAAATATAAAAATAGACTTATTTGCCCTGACAGTAGTGTTTCATGAGAAGATAAGTCTTGTTGTGAATATTTTTGAGTGAAAGTCTTTGTTCAACAAAGTTCATCTGAGTACATATACATACTTGTCCCTTGATATAAATGATTAGTCACAATGGATCTTAGCGTACTTTGGCATTTTTTCTTGCGTATTTCAGTAGTCACATATGAGCACCTGTTATGTGTCTATAGAGCAGGTACTGTTACAAGATGGAGCAGATGTGGACACTGCCCTCAAAGGGCATCCAGTCTTGGAAGGAGAAAACGTGTCAAATTTGATCAGGTTAGACAAAAGAAATGGGAAAGTCAGAAGGATAGGAGAGATTTAGACTTTGGGGATGAGAGGAGACATATAGAATAGAATTGTAAGAAGCTCCATTTGATTAAAGATTTCAAGGGTATCATGGAAAATAAAGTTGGAAAACCGGCTGGAGTTAGGGTTATATAATGGAGGCCCTAAAATGTTAGGACAAGAAACTGGGATTTTCCTGTTTTCCTAGTTTCATGATTATCTTAGGCATTTAAGCTGAAGTCTGATTACGATACCATTAATAAAGAACAAAGTGATCTTTTTGGCAATATGTTGGGGAATGAAACATTCTGTTGATACAACTGCAGCATTTAAGATATGAGTCAGAATTAGATTTTTAGGCCAAAAATTCTCAACAGAGGTCACCCCAAGTACATGTGACCTTACCAGTCAGGAAAATCAGTTACATTGTATAGTGCACACTTGTTTTGACGATGTTAGGCTCTACATTTGACAGGCATTGCTTTAGCCAGGTGATGACGCTGATGCTATTGCCTACAATTGCATTTCTTTGGCAAACAGAATACCATGCAGTTTGAATGCTGAGGTAGTGAGGGTTGGCTGAAATCTTTCTTCCTAGTCCTTCTCAGTGTTTTTCCTTTGGATTGGGCACATTGTCAGCAATAAGGAGGGTACTGATTTACTGCCTAGGAAGAGCAGCCTGGCTTTTCTCTATTTGAAGGATTTGTGTGAGGGTACCTGTGGTGTGCCTTGGGAATATTCTGAGTTGACATTTTCAGCTATTCAAGGGTTTTAGAAGATTTTTATCAGATAAAACACTTTTCATTTGATAGAAATCTTAGTGAAGAGAGGCTTTTATAGTTGGATTCTCTAGCTAAATCACTCAGTTACCTGAAGCTTGATGGCATGTTGGAGGAGAGAATGATAGGGAAAGAGGAAATTGTGAAAAAGGAGCAGTAGTTTTCAGTTTGATGCAAGGTTGGTGATATCATTCATTAGGAAGTACAAAAGAGGAAATTATGATGATAAAAAGAAAATGGGCTTCATTTTGCCCATGGCCATGGTTGGAAATGCAGCCTGGTAAAGATGGAGTGATTCCATTGTCTTCTGCAAATGGTAGGTTGATAACCTGTATGTAAGACAAGGCCTCTGACAAGGGGCCAAGAAGAAGAAGAAATAGGCAAAGGAAGAGGACTGATAAATTCGATTTGGGGAGAAGAGTCTCAAATAGCAACATCCTAGCATTACTCTGGTATGCCTGACCATCCTGAACTCATTTAACACATTAATCCTCAAACAACTCCATGAAGGAAACACTGTGTGTGTTGGTACTAGGGGTGGAATTCAAGGCCTCATGCTCTCGTGTGGCTTTTTCATGCTCTACCACTGGAGGCACATCTTCACTTCTGGCTTTTTGCTGGTAAATTGGAGACAAGAGTCTCATGGATTTGTTTGCTTGGGCTGGCTTTTAACTTGATTCCCAGATCTCAGCCTCCTAAGTAGCAAGGATTACAGGTGTAAGTCACTAGTGTCCAGCCTAAAGCTACATTGTATGGATGAGGAACCTGACACACAGAGAGGTCACTGTGCTAGTCAGTCATCTGCAGTAATAAATCAGGTGCAGCATCATTATGAAGATTTAGTTAAGATACTGTTTAAGTCACAACTCTATTTAAATATAGCTTTGATGATCCTATTCCTGACTTTTTCCTCTGCTATACTAAGTAAATACAGGATGTTCTTTAGAATTTATGAAGGAAATAGGATCTGAGTCTTTCATAAATTTTGAAATTCCCTGGCTCTCTCTTGCACAAATATTCAGTTACAGTTCATCCATTTCTTAAACATTTTATGTAATAGGTTAAGCTTTCCCAGAGTATTGTCCCAACTAGTGAACATTTGCGCATTCATTAAAATGCTTCCTGAATTGGTTTCCTGAGTCACTTTTTAATGCTTTCACATAGAATATATGCTACTTCACTCCATGATTATCTTAGACACCAAATACTGCATTCTCTATTCTCCTTGCACACTAAGTCACTTCTTTAGAGCATTTTCATTTTGTTTGTGCCTTTATCACTTCACTAGCAATAGAAATTTTCTTTAGAGCCCATTTTTTTCTCAGTTGCATTTTTTAAAAACGAGTTATGGCCCTATCTTGGGGTTCATTTCACTTAGCATCACCTTTTTTTTTTTGGTCAGTGATGAACCTGAATTCTGGGACAAGGTGCTGTCCCTCAGCTCTTCAGCTTAAGGCTAGCACTCAACCACTTGAGCCACAGCACCACTCCCGGCTTTTTCTGCTTTTGTGGTGCTGAGAAATCGACCCCAGGGCCTCATGCATGCAAGGCAGGCATTCTACCACGGAGCTACCTTCCCAGCCCCTCCTTTGCATTTTTTTCACTTAGAGAGGTGGGGTAAAGAACAATGAAAATCACCTCCAAGTTGCCCAAGCTATCTACTAGATGGTGGGATCAGCAAACTACAGTTTATCCACATATTCTGAGACACTGTGTAGCCCAGGTAGACCTCAAACTTATGTGCTTCTCCTGTCTCAGCCTCCTGAGCCACTGGGATTACAAGTATATACCACCATGCCCATTTGGTTGAGCCACATTTTGTAAACAAAAGTTAAATGGCACCCTGCCAGCCATGCTTTTACAGTTACTTGGTATCTGTGGCTGCTGTCTCTACAAAAGCAAAGTTGCATAGTTACATGAAACACAACCTAAAATATTTACTGTTTGGAACTTTACAGAGATTTTTTTTTTTTTGCTGAGTAGCACTGGAGTTTACTACTTTTAGAAGATTAGGCTATATCCTAAGTATGTTTAGTGTTTTAGAGTTAATAGGGTTCTCTGTTTTTATTTCATTCAACTAAGAAATAGAACTAAGAATAGCTTTGGTAATGCTGCTTCTTGGGATCTAAGAGTTGCAAAGAGAATGATGAAATTATGAAACTGTAGGCTCGTTTAAGTAGTCTATCAGCAGAATTCTTACCTGCAGAATCAGTTATGTGAATGTTTTGAAGAGTAATGTGAAAAGAAGAAAAAAATCATTGTAATGCTTAGTAGTTGCCAGGTCTTTCCTGTGCTTGGCCTTTGGAGAAATATTTTCCCACCATCAGAGAATATGCATCAGCTCGAGCTAAGTTAGATGCAAACAAAAAAATCTGAGAAAATTGGCTAGATTGTGGAAATATAACAGCTTGAAAAACATATGTTTTGTGTTCAGTAAGTTATTTTAAGTATACTAGTGTGGTTTCTATAGTCAGCCCACCTGGATTTGTCCTTGAATTCCAGATCTGCAGATTCAACCAGCCAAGGAGTGGGAGAAAAAAACAAACTGAAAGATTTTTTTTCTTGTCATCATTCCATAAATAATTCAGTATGTTATTCGCATAGTCTTTTCATTGTATTGAGTATTAAAAATCATCTAGACATAATTGAAACTATATGAGAGGGAGTACCTAGATTATATGTAATTACTATGTTAATTTATAGGAGGGACTTGAGCACTTTTGGAGTTTGGTATTGGAGGGTGTGTGTCTGGAATAAATAAATAAAATAGATACTGAGGGACAATTCTCTCTTATTTTCCCCGGATCATGTTTCAGAAAATAAAGAAGAATGTGTTCCATTATCCACTGATTATTTTGACAAGAGAAGAAATCAGTGAGGCTGTACAGCTCCAATCTACCTGTCAAATGTAAGTTCTTCCTTTCTCCCTCCAGATGCCCAAGTTCCCAGGTAGCTACCCCCTCCCCTCAGGCTTCTTATGTGGTCTTTAGAAGCTGTCTCTTGTTAATTCCCTCCTTTACTCTGCAGTTGGTTCTCTGCCTCCCTAATGTGTGATCATGGGACACCTGTTCTGAAAAGCTCACATGGCGAAATGCACTTAAGACATTCTATAGTTCCAAAATACCTCTGTGGAATCTCCTTCATCATCCCCACCTTTTTTTGTACTTTAAGTGCTGAGTAGTATACCTACAGACTATCCTTTCCCAGCTCTTGATATTCATACCTTTCTCACTCTGCCTACTTTGTGAACAACTTCTGATCTACTTTCTTACTAAGCTACAAATTCTAAGCTAGAACTCATATTTCATGCTGGGGATATCCACAGCATATTTCCTAGTTTTGTAACTTAAAAATACTATTCACTGTTTTTTTTTACCCTTTTATCTGTGGCTAATGGAAGAAGCTTTATTACACTTAAAGGTCTGCTTTATTCTGAGCTTTTGATGTTTATTGTAATAATTATGCATTTGTATCAATCAAGTAGCATTTAATGGCAGATATGAAAACTTTGATGTGTTATTTTAGATGGTGAATCTTAACTTTTCTGATAAGATCAGTTAGATTTCAAGAAAGTCACAGCAATTGTTAGGTAGCCCTGACTGGAGCTTGCATTTGTTATCTTCAGACAATTATGCCAATACAGCCTGCTTCCATAAAATTTACTGTGCTGTAGCACTAAAATATATCCTCTAAGGATTTAGAGACAGTGTAGAAGAAATCCTCAGCATACTTAGGATTCTCACAGGATAGGGAGTAATAAATTTCTGGTCAAGATACTGCTGCTAGTCTGGGCATAGTGGTACAGTCATGTAATCCCAGGTAAGTGAGAGGCGGAGACAGGAAGATTGTAGTTTGAGGCAAAAAAATGTGTGTGTGTGTGTATGTGTGTGTGTGTGTGTGTGTGTGTGTGTGTGTGTGTGTGTGTGTGTGTGTGTGTGTGTGTGTGAGTGAACAAATAAAAAACAAAACTACTTGGAAGACAGAACTAGGAGGATCACAGTCTGAGGCTGACCCTTTGCAAAATAGAAGATCTTACCTGAACAATAAACTAAAACAGAAAGGGCTGAAGGCATGGTTCTAGTGGTAGCACTTACTTGCCTGGCAAGTTTAAGGCCCCAAAATTAAACTCCATTATCATAAAAAAAATAAACCTAACAAAAACCACTGTTACCAATGAAAGAACACAGTGATTTTGTTCATCCTATAATTTTTAGTGTAACAATATGCAAAATGAGCATAATAGTGAAAAAGTTGTGTCTTGGACTACTGTTCACTAAAAAAGCATGACAAGATATTTAATTGTAGCCTAAAGCATTGAGATCATTCCTTCTGAATGGAAATAAAATCATTGTATACAAACACACACACAGAGAACAGTTTGGCATGTTTTCCTTTCTTGTTTTTTTATTGTGAAATAGGCTTTGCTAAGTAGATGACTAACTTTGTGCAAATTCTCTTTGGTTATTTTAGTTGTCTTTATTGTTTTAAGAGACTTCATTTTATAGAGCAGTAGAGCTGGCTTTGTCTTGTCTTTATTTTGCATTCTATGCATTTAGTTAATAACGATGAGGCACAGCCTGGGATAGAATTCATCCCAGTGTCTGATGGGCTGGAATAGGAGAGGAGGGGAACATGGGGAGAATATACAAAATAAGAACATGCTGTATGGTGGGCAAAATTCAAGCTGTGGGAGGATTAGTCATAGGACTTAGAGGGAAAATTCTATTGCAGTGATAATGGATCATTTGCTTCCTGAATGAGACATTTTAGAGGAACCATTGCCAAGTCACTAAACTCTACTTATTGAAACTTTCCAGAGATTCCTGCTTGAGTGTTGTTTGGTGTGGGAGACTATTGAAATCAATCTTTTCTGCCTTTTCAGCTTCTAGTTTATTGTTGTCTTAAATGAGCCCCCCCATCTTTTTTGCTTTTCAGAGGGTAGAGTGAAATCAGATTGTAGTTTCTTTTGTCAGTGTGTCATGATCAAAACCAGATATACTGTTAAAAAAAACAGCATCAGCATTGTTCATACTGTAAGAACAAAACAACCTCTTCTCTTCTGTAAATTCATTTCTTAACTTGAGCTTTCAGAATTAATCTTCAACACGTGTTGTCACAAAGAGTAATCTGGCTTGAACTTTATAAGCTGATCACCTTTGGACTTCTGCCTTGACTGCAGTTTGTGTGTAAGATAAAACAAGGGCCCTGTCTAGTTCCTTCTTTTTTGAGACAGAGTCTTGCTATGTCACCTGGGCTGGTCTTGAACTCCCATCTTCAGCCTCTGCCTCCTGAGTATTGGGATTACAAGTATGTGCACCACCATGTTTTACTTTGTGTAGTTTTCTAATGAAATAAGATTGAGAAAAGGGAAGTGGAAAAGTGCTTCTTGGGCACAGGTCTGACTTACATGGTCTATGAAGACACAAAGTATGTGTGATGGGTAGGATGTGGACAAGGAACATTCCTCAGGTGTGGGCAGCCTTCTCTTCCCCTGGGCTTCTAGTATGAAGAGTAGAAGGGAGGAGAGGGAACCCTAGTGGCCTCCCATGATTCTCTATTCTCCTTTACGTTTCTACTTCTTGTTTTCAGTGGTAGGAAGTTGTAGAGAATGACTCACATAAAGGAAAGGGGGTGGAAATGTGCAAAAAGAACTGCAGTTCAGATTAGGGACTCTAGCCACACTTTTTCCTTTTCTTCAGTGCTCTCTCCTCTGAGGAGCATGAGAGGTGGTTAGGAGACAATTAGTTCCTTTTGTTTTTAATTATATGAGATTAAAAGTCATAGATTGAATCGTGTACAAAGAATAAAAAGATATAATACTGAGCTTACAAAAATAATCTTTGCCAGACATAGGTGGCTCACACCTGTAATCCTAGCTACTTAGGAGGTTGAAGTCTAAGAATTGTGGTTCAAAGCCATCCAGGAGACTCTGATTTCCAATTAATCACCAAAAAAGCTGGAAGTGGAACTTTGGCTCAGGTGATAGAGTGTAAACCTTAAAAACAGTGCCCAAGCTCTGAGTTCAAGCCCCAGGAACAGCACAAAAATTACAAATAATCTTGATGGAAACTAACTTTAGTTATTCTGTGCCATCACCATAATTACCAATTCAACTTTATTAACTTCTGTGTACACATAATTTGGTGTGTTGAATTGTAACCTTTTGTACAAATATTTAAAGTAATAAAGAGAGTAACCAAAAATGCATGGGATTATCTCATGCCAATAGAATTTTTTAAGTTTAATATGTTAATGGGCCTGGAAGAAATACTTTTTAGTGGAAAGAGCAGTCGAGGCTCAGAGTGCTAGGAACACACACATTTTGCTATTTCAGTAAGGCCTAATCTTTCCCAGTGTGTGCTGGGGTAGGGGGTCATCTGAAAAAAACATCAAATGTGAGAGTAATTTTTAAAGTTACCTTGTGAATGAGTGAGCTTGATAAATTGCTTGAGTTGTAGAACTAAACTAGAAGCTAATATTGCCTCTAGTTTGGGTAATTTCTTATGTTTTTTTTTTTTTCTTAAGTGCACATGCTTATTTTCTTGTATTATTACTTTGATTTCTAAGAAATAATGTCACATTGAAAACAGCCAGTTTTCTGGGCTAAGGAGTTTTCTCTAGGAGTTTGTAACACTTCTACTCTTGTAGAAAAAAGCCTATAATAGTCTGCAGAGCAGTCAGAATAACATATTTATGTGACACAAAATGTGCACACATGATGAGATCACTTCTTGCGTACTGCTACTAAAAGCCCTGTTTGAGATTTACATTTCACTGGAGGGCTAAACTTAGTGCTAGAAAATGTTTTTTGACCTCCCTTGGAAAATATTTGCTGTATCATTTGAAAGTTTCTCATTCCAGACTCTTGATAAAATAATCAGTAGTGGTACTGGACTACTGAAGAATTCAGTGGTCCCCTCTTTACAGTTATATAAGATTGAGCCAACGAAATAAACAGCTGAGCCACCTTCCGGCATGAGCTTTCTCTTCCAAAACTGGATTGGCAAGAATTTGTTTGGCCATGGACAGTTCTATGGAGTTGTATTATATGACTGTAATCTCTCTTTTATTTTCAGGTTTTGCATCTTTCTGGGAAAACAGCAAAAGAAAGAAGTTAATGAGCTATTGTGTAATTTACCCAGATTGCCTAGCAGCGGCAGCAGACCAGGTAGACTGTCCCAAGGAGAAAAACTGCAGACACCTGAGCGTAAACCAGTATAAAACAGCTCTGACCTGACAGCTAACACAAAAGACTTTGACTCTGAGGTACAAGGTGAGTTTGAACATCACAAGCTTACAATCAAAAGCAGAATTAGATTAGGCAGTGCCCAATGATAGCAGAAGATTAGTGACATATTAACAGGTCACGGGAAGGTATGCTTCTATCTTCTATTTGTGTACCAGATATTAAAAGAATGTACCATAATCCAGGTTGCTTGTTAGTTTTCCAGTAAAAAGTTCACTTGCCAGGCGCTGGTGGCTTATGCCTATAATACTCACTACTCAGGAGGCTGAAGTCTGAGGATCACATTTCAAAGCCAGCCGGGGCAGGAAAGTCCATGAGACTCTTATCTCCAGTTAACCACCAGAAAACCAGAAGTGGTGCTGTGGCTCAAGTGGTAGATCACTAGCCTTGAGCTGAAAAGCCCAGGGACGGCACCCAGAGTTCAAGGCCCACAACCGACAAAAAAAAAAAAAAAAAAGTTCTCTTGTGTTTTTTAAGTATAGGAATTAGAATATCTAACTTTTTAAAATTACATGTCTGCAGTCTAGTGGTATATGAAAATAAAGCTTTACACTTCCTGTTTTGAGTAACAAAAACCTAAACCTAAAAATGGCTAACTGGTTTTACTTTGTTTCTTTATACATATGTCCCCCACATGAGCAGGCATAAAAACATACTTTGAAAATGCATTTGGCTTTATAATCAATTATAATAAATCAATATTCTCTTTGCCTATGCAACTGAAATGTGTAGTACTGGCGGTACTATGGTGTACCTGTTATTCTGTTTGGTCTTCACAGCTTCACACTCCTCCTAGTTATCCAAAACTTTACACCTTTTTAAATTGTTTTAATGTATTTCTCGTTTGGTGCCTGTACTGTGGCTTGAACTAAGGGCCTAAGAACTATCCCTAAGCTTTTTCACTCAAGTCTAGCCACTTGAGTCACAGCTCAGTTAATTGGAGATAGGAGTCTCACAGACTTTCCTGCCTGGACTGGATTCGAATGTGATCCTTAGATCTCAGCCTCCTAAGTAGCTAGGATCAAGCATGTGCCACCAGTGCCCAACTCGGTGCTTTTCTTTGTGTACACATATGTATATAGTTTCTTGGTTGTGAGCAGGCCTGCTCTTGTGCCAGTACCAAGATGTTTGAGTAGTATGGCTTTGTAATAGAGTTTGAGGTGCAGTATTGAAACAAGAGGTTCTCAATAGACCTTGTATATAGTTCATTCTTTTTTCAGCAGAACAATTGATGAACCACAGCAACGTTGATACTCACTTGACACTATGATGGATATGAACATTACAACTTGGGAGGGGGGTAGGGAGAGGTAGGTAGAAGATAAAGAAGGATGGGGTAACAGTGAATAAAAACAAATGTAGTATTGCCTTACCTATATTACTGTAACGCCCCAGCTCACTACCTTTTCAATTAACAAAAAAAAGATTTTTTTTAAAAAAAAGATATTTTTTTTAAAAAGGATGTTCACCTTGTAATTGGTACTGGCACAAGAGCAGGCCTGCTTACAACCAACAAACTATATGCACATGTGTACACAAAGAAAAGTACTGAGCTGTGCACTGGTGGCACATGCTTGTGATCCTAGCTACTTAGGAGGCTGAGATCTAAGGATCACATTCAAAGCCAGTCCAGGCAGGAAAGTCAGTGAGACTCCTATCTCCAATTAACTGAGCTGTGACTCAAGTGGCTAGACTTGAGTGAAAAAGCTTAGGGATAGTTCTTAGGCCCATTATCATCACAACATCTACCTGAGGGGTAGTAACCCAATTGGCTGTTTTGGTTTGGGGGAGGTAAAACTGATTATCATCAGATTGACTTCTTTTGGAGTGCACGCTGTAGATATTTAAAGTCCATTTTCTAGCCCCTCACTGTCCCATGTACAGAACTTTCCTCAGATTTAGATGAACCTTCAATAAAACTTCACAGTGGGTTTTCACTACAATTCTTTCTCTGTTTTCTATCACTCTATCTTTTGAATTGAAATGTATTTGGTAATGTGCTTGATAATTTGTTATCAACCAAATTTTTATATGTGAGTAATGTACTTTAACATGGAAGAATTTCAAATCTCCGCATCCTCATGGACACAGCACTTCTCTATGTGTATTAGCTAAACTTAAATGTAGGAAACTCACATGCTCACCACAAAACACGTGGCTATTTACTTCATTCTTTTACTCTGTGTGTGTGTGTGTGTTCGACTAAAACACATGATTTACTTCATTCTTTTACTCTGTGTGTGTGTGTGTATGTGTTCGACTAAAACACATGATTTACCGAAGTTCCAAACAACCCATTTAGACTCTCACTGAGAGTGCCTATTTCTTTAACAGTTTAGGCCTCAGAGTCATTTGCTTGTTTGAGACAGGCTCTCATTATGTAGCCCAGGATTTGCTCAAACTCTTAATCTCCTCAGTTATTGAGTCTCTTATCTGGAATATTCCCTCCCCCCCCCCCACACACACTTTTTTTTTCAAGTTATTTACTTGAGGATGTTTCTTTACATCTTTAGGAAGAGTTCCCTTTTTTCATGTCTATCATTGAAACTTCATGGAATTTAATATTTGTTATGTTTTAATTAATTTCAGTTTTTGTCAATGTTTCTAGGCTTAGATAAAACCTTCTTTGACCTTGGAAAACCACTTTAAGATGGCTTTTGGGTATGTATATAGTAAAGAGAATGTATTATACTGTAATCACAGTGAACTTTGACATATTAAACACATTCATATAACCAGTTTCAGATCAAGACACAGAATATCCCAGAAGCACGCTTGTTTTATTAGTCTCTTGGATCCCATTTATGATATGATAATAGATTGACTTACACTTCTTTCAGGTAGTTCATACTTAATATTTCTAGGATCCTTGGTTTCTTTTAGTAGGAAATGGGTTTTAAGAACTGCTGTTGGGGCTGGGAAGGTGGCTCAGTGGTAGAGCGCTTGCCTTGCATGCCTGAGGCCCTGGGTTCGATTTCTCAGCACCACATAAGCAAAAAGAAAAAAGCCAGAAGTGGTGCTGTGGCTCAAGTGGTAGAGCACTAGCCTTGAGCTAAGAGCTGAGGAATAGCGCCCAGGCCCAGAGTTCAGGCCCCATGACCGGACCCAAAAAAAACAAAAAACAAAGAACTGCTGTTGATCATTAGGGGTGCTTATCCCCATGGATTTTCATTGATTTAGGCGTTTAAAAAAAAACAGGATAGGAATTCATGTGGATTTTTCCACATTGATTTTTGGAGTCTTAATATTACTTGATTATATATTTATTTTCATGTTTGTATTCTCTTAATTGAGAACCTTAGTTCAAATTAACCTTATAAAATTACTTTATCCTTCAAGTATATAAAATAGACTTAAATAAATATTTTTAGCCTGAAACCATTCGTTATTATTATATCTTTATATAAAGAATGGAGTTAATGAAGAATTTTTTATTTTTTGTTGGTTGTGGGGTTTGAACTCTGGGCCTGGGCGCTGTCCCTCAGCTCTTCAGCTCAGGGCAAGCACTCTACCACTTGAGCTACAGTGCCACTTCTGATTTTCTGGTGGTTTATTGGAGATAAGAGTTTCACAGACTTTTCCTGCCCGGGCTGGCTTTGAACCACCATCCTCAGATTTCAGCCTCCTGAATAGCTAGGATTACAGGCGTGATATTGCCATCTTTCAGTCCTTCAAAATTTATGCATAAAGTCAGAAGATGAATTTTCCTTTAACTCCATTTTTGGTATTAATATTGATGTGTTTCTTGGCGGTGAGAGTCAGCCTGTTAAATCTGTAGTTTGCCAAGTAATTTAAGGTATTTGCAACTCACTACATCATAGGTAGGAGCTGTTCCAGGAATGACAGTGGAATTTGTGTGCTTGCTGGATGGTAGATCAGTTTGTACCACATCGAATGCATTTCTTAGTGTCCATCCTTTGTTGTGGTGCAGGCCCACAAAGAAAAAGATTAATGCTTCAAGTCAAGCACCCAGCCTGAATGTACCCCAGCATCTAAATCCTTACTTTTCATTTGATAAATGGATACTTTATGGGCACTTACCCTGAATGACTTTCTTTTCTTTTGGTGGATCAAGTAATCAAGTGCTTTGATTTCTGGACAACATTTTATACTGTTTGACTGTAGGAGAATATAACTGTTCGTATAAGATGTGGAATAGGTATCTTTGCTCTCCCTTCTTCTTTCTCTTCCTCCATTCCTTCTTCTTCCCTCCAACTAGACAATTTCTTGAACCTGAATCTCAGAGGTGGCCAGTGGGAGGGAAGGACACCATGTATTCCCTTATAGCCTTTTAACTTTTAGCCTTTCTTCTTATAGCATCTCATTCCAGACCATTAAAGTCTAATATTTGTGATTTTCTTCAAATAGTCTTTAATATAGAGAAGAATAAGCCCTATATAAATTAGCCCAACTTTGAGGGTAATTTAAATTTTTACTTCATTGATTTTGTCCATCAAATGAATAATGCAGGGAACTACTATGGACAGTGAACCAACAACACATATCTTTGAAAGATTTGGCTTTCAAAGTAACAATTCTAAACATTGTTTCAATAACTGACTATAAAGGTGATAGAGTAATGTACCAGCTCTCCCAAATTCAACTGTGTATGGCTGTTGGTAGATTGAGATATTTAAAGTTTTGAAACTTTAGAACTAAGAGTCTAAGTTGGTACTATGTCTCTTACATCATCCCTTCTATATATAGCGTTTACTCCTTTATATAAGTATGCATGCATGCATTTATTCATTTATATTCCCAGTAAAGACCATAGGCTATGTACTCAGTATCCACCAATTCTTGGTTTAGGGTTACATAGGTGAGAGCAGCGATAAGACAGTGAGGACCCTGGAGGTAAACAGAAAGCCAGTGCACAAATGATTTGACATTGGAAGAAGCGCTGGGGAGGAAATGCAAACTCTGCGGTAGGCAGTGATAGAATACTGTGCATATTCTCACATGATACTCACATGACACACATGGAGCTGAGAGCTGGACTTTCTTATGCCAAATACTAAATGTGAAGGTACTTTTAGAGTTCACTTAAACAATAACTACAGATTTGGCATTTGAAGCTTTTTCCAAATGTCTTTTATGTCCAACTGGCACTCTAAGTATTGTAACCTTCAGATTAAAATCCCTTGTTTTGACAGCTTCTAGAAAGCCAGTGAAAACTGAAGCATGGATAAGGTGATGGGTATATGGGAAATTGGCTTTGTAACTGTGAAATTCTCCCACAAATCTAAAATTATGCCACAACAAAACCTTTAAAAGAGAAATATGCCAAAATGGATACAGAACCACAATGGTGCTTAGATTTGCAAAGAAGCCATACTAACATGGGAATGGGCCGCAGGGAGAATGGCAGGGCTTGAGAGCAATACCTCATTCATTCTAGACCTTGGTCCCATTGCTTGCTTTTGGTCTAGACAAATCCTGTTTTTTTTCCCAAGGGTTTCATGTTACAATTAAATTTTGACAGTCTAACAAAACTCACATAGAATTTGTTTTCCTTTGTCCCTTTTTATTTAATGCTCAACTAATTTTTGATAAAAGTTCCAAAGCAAGTCAGTGAAAGGAAGATGGTCTTTTCAACAGTTGATGCTTGAACAATTGGACATCCATGGACAAAACAAAATATCCAAAAGAAACTAAAAATGGATTTCAGATAGAAATTATAGGAAAATACAGGAAAAAGGTAGGAAAAAACCTTCCAGATACATGACTATGCAAGAAGTTCTTGTTCTTTTTGAGCACTTTATCTTTTTGAGCACTTTATTCAAGCTATATTTCAGAAAAACATAGAATTATTATTATTCACCATATGTGCATTGACATCATGAACTAGACTTTGGATTCAATTTTTATTTCAGGTATGTCACACAATATCTCACACATAGGGTAAGTGCATTGCTTTATTCTCTGAGCATTGGTAAGCATTGCTAGATAGTGATGGCACTACTATAGAGGCATGCCTCAACCTTGTTTGTCATTGGTTATTTTCAGGAGAAGGTCTTGTGCCTGAGCCACAATTTGTCTACATTAGGCTTCCCATCATTGACTAGGATCACAGGCATATTCCACTATACTCAGCTATTGGTTGAGAAGATTTTTTGATAACTCCTCTGCCTGGGCTGGCCTCAAACTACAATCATCACAATCTTTTTTTAACTAAGTTTTTAATTGTACAGAGGTGTTACAGTTACATGAGCAAGATAATGAGTACATTTCCTATCAAGCATTATTGCCTCCTCCTTTGTTTCCCCTTCCCATCCCTACCCTGCCCCCGCCCTACCCAGCCAAAGTTGTAAAGTTAGTTTGTCAACATTACGACTTGTACATCTCATTGTTGCACTGGGTCCATCTGTATTCCTATTTAAATGGTTTGTTTTTGCCCTTCCCTTCCACAAATTATACCAACATCAAATACAATGAAAGCAGGGGTTATACCGAGGGGGAGGGACATACAAAGCAACAAAGAAATCATCTTATAAATATGTTAGAAACAATTGCAAGAAAGAAAAAAACATTTGAATACTTATCTTGGGGTTCATTTCACCTAACATCAACTTATCTGATCTTTTCTGCTTGTCTCAGACATATAATAGTTATTGCAAATAAGGGAAACCATGGGACCTATATTTCTTTGGGCCTGGTTTACTTCACTTAATATAATTTTTTTCCAGGTCTTCCCATTTCCTAACAAATGGGGCAATGTCATTCTTTCTAATGGAGGCATAGAATTCCATTGTGTATATATACCACATTTTCTTGATCCATTCATCTACTGAGAGGCATCTGGGTTGGTTCCATATCTTAGCTATGGTAAATAATGCTTCAGTAAACATAGTTGTGCTGGTAACTCTAGTATGGTCTTGTTTGTGATCATTTGGGTAAATGCCCAAAAGTGGGATTGCTGGGTTATAGGGGAGCTCTATGTGGAGTCTTTTGAGGAACCTCCATACTACTTTCCAAAGTGGTTGAGCAAGTTTACATTCCCACCAACAATGCAGTAGGGTTCCCTTTTGTCCACATCCCCTCCAGCATCTGTTGTTATTAGAGTTCTTGATTATAGCCATTCTAGCTGGGGTGAGGTAGTATCTTAATGTTGTTTTGATTTGCATTTCTTTTATGGGCTAGAGAGGTTGAGCATTTCTTCATGTGTCTATTGGCCATCCTTCTTTCCTCTTCAGAGAAGTTTCTCTTTAAGTCTTTAGCCCACTTATTTATTGGACAGTCAACCTCATTCTTCAAGGAAATAGAAGAGGGAATCCAAAAATTCATATGGAACAATAAAAGACCCTGAATAGCAAAAACGATCCTTAACAGAAAGAACAGTGCTGGAGGAATATCAATACCAAATTTCAAACTCTACTACAAAGCCATAGTAATCAAGACAGCTTTGTAGTGGCACAAGAGCAGACCTCAGGACCAATGGAATAGAATTGAAAACCCAGAAATGAACCTACAGACATATAGCCATCTAATCTTCGAAAAGGGAGCTAGAAAAATAGAATGGAAGAAAGACAGCCTCTTCAGTAAATGGTGCTGGCAAAATTGGTTAATCACTTGTAGAAAACTAAAGCTAAATCCTTATATATCACCCTGCACCAGAATCAACTCCAAATGGATCAAAGACCTCAGAGTCAAAGTAGACACTCTGAAAACATTACAGGATGGAATAGGAGAAACCCTAGGTCTCCTTGGCACAGGCCAAAATTTTCTTAATAGAGACCCAGAAACACAACAAATCAAAGAAAGGTTGGACAAAATGGGATTGCATGAAATTGCAGAGCTTCTGCATGGCAAAGGACATAGCTAGCAAGATCAATAGAAAGCCCATGGATTGGGAGAAGATCTTTACTAGCTAAACAATGGACAAGCGTCTCATATCTAAAATATACCTGGAACTCAAAAAATTAAATCCCCCAACAACAAATCATTGTAATCTTACCCTTTGGTTTAGTGTGGATGACATATGTGGGTAATTGTACCCAGATGGGTTGATAAAGGAGTCTCAATAATTTTTGTGCCTTGCCTGGGCCTTGAACCCATTGATCCTCCTATTCTCAGCTTCCTAAGTAGCTAGGATTATAGGTGTGAGGCACTGGTGCCCAGTTTTTAAAGTTTATTTCTTTATGGATTGTAATATACTACAGGTCTGACACTATTTGGATCTAAGTATAATTTGAGATATATCAATATCTCAAGCATTTTTAAGTATGATATTTAATAAATCTCTTATCTGAGTGTGAACGCGCATGTGTGTACCATTACTGGGTCTTGAACTCAGGGCCTCACACTCTCCTTTGCCTTTTTCATTCAAGGCTGATGCTCTACCACGTGAGCCACAGCTCACTTCCAGCTTTTCATTGGTTAATTAGAGATAAGAATCTCACAGACTTTTCTCACACTTCTGTTTTCAAATTGCAATCCTCAGATCTGAGCCTCCTGATAGGATGACATGCAGAGCCATCAGTGTCCAGCAATAATTGCCTTACTTGTGTTGATGTATGGACTTTATTTTTAATTAAAATATGTGACAAAAGTTGTTTAACAATATTTAAACGTATACATTTGTTTCTACTTTTGTAGGTTTTTAAAAATGGCGTATCGACTCCAGTGCTCATTATGCTTCTATAGAAAATTAGCATACATTCTCATAGTAGATTTGTATGAAATAACATTATAGATTAGATCAGTCTCAAAGTTTGATTTTTTAAAGACAATATCCTAAGTGCTTACACAGGAAGTCAGTGCTAAAAAAAAAAAAAGATTGTGGTGGATGTGGTGACTCTGATCAAGAGGGACTGTATATACCTTTGTACGACTATTCAAAGAGAATAAGAGGATGAGAAAGAAGAGGAAGAAGAAAAGGAAGGGGCAAGGGACGGGGAAGAAAAATACACACCATGTCCTTGAGACTGGGCCCCTCACTGAACAGTTTGAAAGATGGACTTACAAGAGGGTACAGAGTAGTAATAAGCATTTTCACAGATTGTTTCACTTATTTCTCAAAACTCCCTGAAGCAGAGTTTTTCCTATTTTATAGATGAGGAAACTGATATAAAGAGATTAAGTAAATTGCTTCCAGTTTCATACTTGGGAAAAGATTTGAGATGGGTTTCAAAAGCTATGAGATGTTTTGGGGGCCAGAACTAGGGCTTGAACTCTTATTTGGCTATTTTTTGCACTCAAGGCTGGCCCTGTCCCACTTCAGCCATACCCCCACTTCTGGCTTCCATGAGTGGGGAGTTGGAGATAAGAGTCTCATGGACTTTTCTGCTCAGTCTGGCTTTGAACCTCAGATCTCAGCCTCCTGAGTATTTAAGATTACAGGCATGCGCCACCAGCACCCATCATCATGAGGTTTTGTTTGTTTTTTTGTTTTAGTATGAAAGTAAGAAGATATATAGAGTGGTGTATGGCAGACTTTTGGTAGCACACTTATGGAGATTTCAAATTCTCAAAGGGATAAATACATCAGAAGTCTGAGCCTAAGAGAGATAAACATAGTTGGGTGGTGAACTCATGTAAGTGGCTCCAGCTTTTCACTACATGTAGGCACCCTCCAGTTAAATGGGTTCACAAAGCTGGAGAAGTTGGAGTCTGGCAGTCAATTCACAATTATGCCACTCTTCCTTCCCTCCTTTAATAACAGATGAGCAACAATTGAAACCCACCCTCATTCTGAATGCTCAGCACGACTAGAATTGTGGGTATCTTGATATGTGCATAACAGTGTATAAACTTGCTGATCTATAGGTCCAGCAGTCTTTCAAAATTATGACTGTAAAATGTCTGTAATTAGATTACATGGTGATAAATGAATAGCTAGCAGGTGCCATAGTTTCTGTGTGACCAGGCCAACCTATCACCCATGTTTTGAAAGAATATTCTTAATGCACAACCAGGCCCCAAAGAGAACAGAACTTAATAAGATCCCAGGCCCCTAGAGTACCATTAGCAGTCTGGTAAGTCTTTTTTAGAAAGACCAAGAAGTTTTCTCTTGGGAGTGTTGAACTTTGTACAGTCTTCTCTCCAGTGGCTTCTGAGTAGATAAGAAACTGTAATGACAAATCCTTTCTATTATTTTGAGTTATCTTGAACAGAATACAGTAAATTCAAAGAAGTGACCTGAGAGTAGTTATCTGCGGGCAGCCAGTGAGCACAATCAGCTGTGCTTAATGGGTGTAATGGAGGGACTGAAGTCTAACTAAAGTGACAAGCTCAGCAAACATTGAGTGATGTGTGTGTGTGTATGTGTGTGTGTGTGTGTGTGTGTGTGTGTGTGTGTGTCTCATAACATAATGACTACAATGACAAAAGGATATAGTCCCCACCAGAAAGTATATTGTAGAATCAAGCCAAATAAAGTGTATTGCATGTTCAATAACCGTTTATGTGAAAGCATGGGAAGACTTCAAACTAGAGTGACAGTTATAATAGACTAGGGAAGATGGCATACAGAAGATTAAGCCTGACCACAAAGCCATATAACATCAGTGCCTGCATGTTATAGATGTCATTCCAAACTAGAATTAATTTATAAACATATAAGAAGTATGTTGGAATGATATAAAATTTGTTACATGGGAGAATTAAGTTCAAGAGAACTATTAAGTAGCAGGGTGATGGCTAAAAGTTATTAACAGTGTATTATATTCTTGAAAATTACTGAGAGTAGACTTTTAAGTGTCCTTACTCCAAAGATAGTGGGGACAATTCCTATGTTAAGTATCCCAATTTAGCCATTCCATAATGTATATATGCTATTGGGTCATGCATGACCCAATTAAAGATATTTGTCAATTAAAGATTAACTTAAGAAAGAAGAAAATTGGACCTACAAAGAGATATCAGTTATCTGCACAGGGGAAAAATTACAATCCATCTATAAACGAAGGAGAGAGACCTCAGGAGACACCAAACTTGCAGACATTTTGTTTTTGGACTTCTAGCTTTCAGTGACAAATGCCATTCAGTTTGTGGTATGTTGTCAACTTGCAGACATTTTGTTTTTGGACTTCTAGCTTTCAGTGACAAATGCCATTCAGTTTGTGGTATGTTGTCAAACTACAGAGATACTTATCTGTTACTGACATCATATGATCTGTGCATACTGAAAATACTGTTAATCCAAATTCAGATGTTTCATATGCACAAAAATGCACTCAAGAAATATGAAGAAGAGCACAAAATGAATGTTCATATTGAATACAGTAAAATGACGTTTTGGATATTTGTAGTTAAATAAAATATACCTAAAAGTTAAAAAAAAAGAAGTATGTTGGGTGGTATACAAGTATATACAAATGTTTTATCTGAAATACAATAGATTCAGGGGATAACTGAGTTTGGAAAAATCCAAGTTCAGCAAAATAAACATGTACTTGAAATGGGTGGTGTAGGGCCAAGGAGAGAGGGGTAGATGAATGAAGAGGAGAAAGTGAGGAGGATGCCTTCAAGAATTCAATGTATGTCCTAGAATATTAAGAAAAGTGAGGGAAGGAGTGGTTGGGAGGAATGTTGAAAGAGAGACCTTGATCATAAAATCTTATATTCATAAACTGTTTTGTTAAATGTCAACTCTTTTGTACAACTACTTAAATATTATATATATAATATATTCATTAGAGATCACAGTTCTGAAATATTTATTGTCATTTTAGATATGTGAGTGTGTGTTGTATCATTATAACTTTTATAAAAGTATTACAATACTGTGATGTTAAGTGAATTTACATCCACCATGCAGGACTTTCTCATCTTCTAAGTTGAAACTCTATGTCCATTAACTACAAACTCTGCTTTCTCCATCACACAGATTCTGGTAACCCCTATTCTACTTTTTGTACAGATTTCACTACTCTGTGTACTGAGATAAGTGATATCATTTAGTATTTGTCCTTTTGTGTCTGGCTTATTTCACTTAACAATTATGTCTTCAGGGTTTGTCCACGTTGTCTTGTGTGCCATAATTTTCTTTTTATTACCTTTTTTTCTTTTTAGATAGGATTTCCTTATGTAGTCCAGGATGGCTTCAAACTGACAGCCCTGCTGCAGTACTCTCCCAAGTGCTGGGGTTACAAGTGTGATCGCTCTGCCTGCATAATTTTCTTTCTTTTAAAGGTTAGATAATACTCCATTATATGACTATAAACACTTGCTTAGTCCATCAGGATTGGTGATGTTGTTCACTGCTCCAAATATGAGTGTACAATGTTACAGCCTCTGCATCAAGTTTCTTTTTATTTTTATTTTTTTGCCAGGGTGGGGGTGGGGTTATATACCTAAAAGTAGAATTACCTTCTCATATCACAGTTCTACTTTTAATTTTTTTGAGAAACTATCAAAGAATTATTAGATGGTTAAATCAGGAATATTTTTTGTTCAGGTACTAGGCCTTGAACTTGGGGCCTGGGCACTGTCCCTGGGTTTTTTCATTCTAGGCTGGCACTCTACTACTTGAATCACACAACTCTAGTTCTGGCTTTTTGGTAGTTAATGGATGGGCTTCATATGGCTATCCTCAGATCTCAGCCTCCTGAGTATCTAAGATTACAGGTTTGAACTATGGTACCTAGCATAGAACATTTTTAACTTAAGCCAACCTATAACGTAACTAAACTTCATGGGAGTTTGGTTGTTGTGACAGAAAACTCCTCCAAAGAACAGGACATGTGCTATTCATAGTCACTGTTGCCTTAGAATTTGAACAAACTTGACATAGATTTATGAATTGTTAAAGTTGCAAAGCAAAAGTGACAAAATTGTACTTTCCATTATTGCCGAATACCTTTGTACCATACTTCTCAACATTATTTTTCTTGATAAAATGTAAATTATAACCTTGCCTCATCTTTCTTCTCAATATGTCAACAAAGGTCAGAATCAAAATGATGAGTTGAAGAAGTGGCTGAAAAGTCTTGGGGAATTATGTATTGGTAAAGTTACCAAATGATAACAAGGTATTGGTGGCTCAGGCCTGAAATCCTAGCTACTCTGGAGGCTGAGATCTGAGGATCACAGTTTGAAGCCAGTCTGGACAGGAAAGTCTGTGAGATTCTTATCTCTAACTAGCCACCAAAAGGCCAGAAGTGAAGCTGTGGCTCAAGAAGTAGAATGCTAGCCTTGAGCAAAACAATACCCAGGCCCTGAGTTCAAACCTCAGGGCTGGCGTGCACATGCGTGTGTGCATACACACACACACACATACACACAAAATCAAGTGAAAGCAAAATGGTGTGGTAAAAGTGCACAGTATTACGCCCATTGAGATCTAAGGCTCTGTGATCTCATTACATTAAATGTTAGACAGCTACTGAACTCAGGGATTTTTTCAACTTAATTTTATTGTAAAGTTGATGTGCAGATGGTTTACAGTAAGATAATGACTATATTTCTTTTCCAATAGTTTTATCCCTTCCCTCTTTTTTTTCCTGCTTTCCTTCCCTTCCTCTACTTTTCACTGTCCCCCAAGTTGTAAAGCTCATTTCCAACGTAGTGTCTAGTAGAGTTGCTGTAGATTTGGTTCACCCTTTGTCCCAGGGTTTCTGTGTTTCCCTTTCCCTTCTCCAAATCAGATAAATTTAACCTGCACTGATAACAATCCTTTAAGAACCAAACACCCAAGGCTGTCTTTCTTTTTTCTTTTAGACCTTTGATAATTTGGTGAGAGCTGCAGAATATCTCTACATAGGGAGATAGAATGCTTATCTACCCAACACTCTTCATATTATTTCTGAGTTTTGAGAAATATGCTGTATCCATTCATGAGTTTCAGGTTAAGAACCTCTATAAATTTGAATTTCCTTCCATTAGAAATGTACTATGCTTTAGAAAACAATATATCGCTTTTTTTGGTTGATGTATTAGTAAATCATGGGCAAGGAGTGATGGAAGTATTAGTCACATGGGCTTTAATTTGGCTTGGAAACCCAAACAAGTCTATTTCATAAATTTCTTAAGCTCTGCTTTCCTCATTTATTCATCCTGAAAATGAATGGAAAGTTTTAGGCAGAGTAAGGAGTCAGCCTGTTATTTCTATTGCTTCCAGGAGCCAGAAAAAAGAAATACATTCAAAGAAGGTTTTTTTTTTTTATAAAACTCAAGTAAAAATTATTTATTTATTTATTGTTGGTCATGGAGCTTGAACTTTGGGCTTTGGCACTGTCCCTGTGCTCTTCAGCTCAAAGGGAGCACTCTACCAGTTGAGCCACAGCTCCGCTTCAAGTTTTCTAATGGTTTATTGGAGATAAGAGTCTCATGGAGGGGCTGGGAAGGTGGCTCGGTGGTAGAGTGCTTGCCTTGCATGCCTGAGACCCTGGGTTCGATTCCTCAGCACCACATAAGCCAAAAATAAAAAAGCCGCAAGTGGCGCTGTGGCTCAAGTGGTAGAACGCTAGCCTTGAGCTGAAGAGCTGAGGGATAGCGCCCAGGCCCAGAGTTCAGACCCCACGACTGGACCCCCCCCCCCCAAAAAAAAAAGTGTCTCATGGACTTTCCTGCCCTGGCTGGCTTTGAACTGTGATCCTCACATCTCAGCTTCCTGAGTAGCTAGGATTACAGGCGTGTGCCACCGGTGCCCGGCTTCAAGTAAATTTTTTTATATACTATATTTTTACTCATTGACAAATTTTTGAAAGGCCATTTATATTTTGTTAATTATAAAATTAACAGATGTCCAGAGAGAGATTGCCTCAGGAAACAGTATGAGAATAGCTTGCTGTTGAGAATAAGAAGCATTCCTTACTTTCTTTCTGAAAATAGTTCTTTGAAGACAGTTCTGAAAACAATTCAGTGTACAATGTCCAAGAACCAACAAAACCTGATACATGTGGAGACTGCTGTTCCATATTCCTAGGATAAAAATTTCATATCAGCTTGAAAATAAAAACTAGCTTGAAAGAATAAGTAATTATTAAATGTTGGGGGCATATGTCCCATTTACCTTTTTTACTATATCAGCTTAAATGACAGTGATATCACAGAGATTATTATATTATTAGAAAATAACTGGTTTAAGCTGGTTCTCAGAGACTTTTAGGTTAATGTTACTAAATCATTGAAAATTTAGAATGGGTCAAGAAAAACTAGAGTTATTCTGAGATCAGGGAAGTAACAGTCTTCATTATATAAGACTTTCTATGTGTCTGAGCTACAAATGTTTAAAATACAGTTGGATTAAATCAGGCCTGTGACATAATTTTCATATAACCTGGACTATAAGTGATTTTTTTCAACATATGATTCAAGTTGTGAAAACATATAACCATGATGTCTTTTTACTGTGATTTTAAAGGCCTCGTTACTTAGACGGGTTGATAGATAAGGAAAGCCCTTATCACATGCCCTTATATTCAAATTTGAAATATGTGTGGGTGTTTTAAACTTCACTACGTTAGTCCAGTATCTGTACTTGGTTATGTTTGTGTAAGAGAGGGACATTGTCTACTTTCTAAAGATTATGTCAACCTTTTCGTCTTCTCTCATGACTCTCTTTATTAAATTTTATTTTATTCTAAAGGTGCTGTACAGAGGGGTTACAGTTACTTGAGTAAGGTAATGAGTGCATTCCTTAAGACTCTCTTCTATAGAACTCATTGAATACGTATCAGTATGTTTGTGTTTTTTTGTTCGTTTGTGCCAGTTCTGGGATTTGAACTCAGGTCCTGGATGCTGTAGCTGAGCTTTTTCTTGCTCAAGGCTAGCACTCTCCCACTTCAGCCACAGCTCTACTTTTTTTTTTTTAATGTTAATTGTAGCTAAGAGTCTTAAGGACATTTCTTCCCCACTGGCTTTAAACCTCAATCCTCAGATCTCAGCCTCCTGAGTACTTAGGATTGTGGGATTGAGCCACTGATGCCTGGATCAATGTGTTTTATTTATGTTGATTTATATAACTTATGTCTTCATTTTAAAATTATCTTTTTTTATTTAATAAGTATTTTATTGTGAAATACTGTACAGAGGGGTTACAATTACATGAGCAAGGTAATGAGTACACTTCTTATCAAGCATTGTTGCCTCCTTTGTTTCCCCTTCCCATCCCTGCCCTCCCATCTCCTTTCCCCCACCCCCCACCAAAGTTGTAAAGTTCATTTTTCAGCAAAACATCTTGTACATCTCATTGTTGCAATGGGTCCACCTGTATCCCTAGTTAAACAATTTGTTTTGTTTTTCCAGTGAACATATAGTAATTGGATTGGGAGCATTTACTTCTGATTTTTGTCACATATTCAAATTGTATAAACAATCATAGAGCAACTTGTAGAGATTGGATTGTATATTTTAGAAGAATTTTTCCCCTTTATTGTATCTCATTATAAGACTCTTGTTTGTAAAAGAAGAACCATTTAGCCAGGTGCCATTGACTCACACCTGCAATCCTAGCTACTCATGAGGCTGAGATCTGAGGATTGTGGTTCAAAGCCAGCACAGGCGGGAAAGTCCGTGAGACTTTTAGCTCCAATAAACCATTCAGAAAACCAGACATGGCTCTGTGGTTCAAGTGGTACAGCACTAGCCTTGGGCTGAAGAGCTGAAGGACAGGGCCCCGACCCAGAGTTCAAGCCACAAGACCGACCCCCCCCCCAAAAAAAAGTTTTTTTAAGTATAGGGAAAATTATCTCAGATCTCATCTAAATTGGTATTTGTATCATAATTTTTTTTTTTTTTACCAATTTTAGGACTTAAATTGACTTTAGACTTCATTACTTTAGTCTGTTTGTCTGACTGTCTTTATATAACTATTTGTTTTCTTAGGATAGATTTATAGAATTGCTAAAATTAAATTCTCCCAGAAAAGCTAACATAGTTTATTAACAAGCAATGTATTTGACATTTCTGCCTTTTTTGTGTGAATTACCAGGGCATGTATTCTTTTTGTTAGCATTTGTATTCATCTCATTTATTTGTGAGAGCTTTTTATGAATTAAAAATACTAAACCTTTGTCTCAGGTTGATATTTTTCTCAGGTCTTTTTTTCCTTTATGAATACTGGTTTTGATAACATGATTACTAAGTTATTCTCCATTCCATAGGGATTAAACTTTATTTCTCAGTTTTTTCTTTAAAAAAAGGTTTTTCTATTGCTTTTATGTTTTTGCTTTACATTTAAAATGTAAACACTTTGAAATACATTTGTTCTAGAATATGAAGAAAGGAATCCAATGGTTTTTCATGGCTCAGTTCATTTCCTTTCTATATGTGTGCCCAAAGTATTGTTACTGATACTATTTATTTGTTGTTAAGAGTCTCTTGGATTTGTCTGTCTGGGCTGACTTACAGCCATGATCCTCAGATCTTAGCCTCCTGAGTAGCTAGGATTATAGGCATAAAGCTCCCTGTGATCAGCTCTCATACTGCTTTTAAATAACCTCAGTAAATGATAGAGTGAGATATTCTTTTTCCTAAGTCCTTTGTTAATCTCACATGTAAACTCTTCCAGATGAACTTTATATTAACATTATCAAGTTCTCAATAATCTCACATGATTTTGGCAGCAATTGTGTCAATATTATGATTAGCAAATATTTTGTAATATTGAATGCTATTTATTTTATTAATGTTTTTTATTGTGAAAATACCGTACATAGGAGTTACAATTATGTAAGCAAGGAAATAAGTACATTTCTAATCAAGCATTGTTGCCTCCTTTGTTTTTCCCCTACCATCCCTGCCTTCCCATCTCCACGACTACACTTCCCCCATACCAAAGTTGTAAAGTTTGTTTTTCGACATGATGTCTTGTACATCTCATTGTTGCAATGGGTCCACCAGTATCCCTATTTAAACAATTTGTTTTTTCCCTTCCCCTCCACAAATTATACCAACATCAAATACAGTGAAAACAGGGGTTATACCGTGGGGGAGGGACATACAAAACAACAAAGAAATCATCTTATAAATATATTAAAAACAATAGCAAGAAAGAAAAACCATTTGAGTCCTTATCTTGCCTAACATCATCTTATCTGACCTTTTCTGATTGTCTCAGACATATGCTAGTTATTGCCAATAAGGGAAACCATGGGACCTATGTTTCTTTGGGCCTGGCTTACTTCACTTAATATAATTTTTTCAAGTCTTTCCATTTCCTAACAAATGGGACAATGTCATTCTTTCTGATGGAGGCATAGAATCTCATTGTGTATATATATCACATTTTCTTGATCCATTCATCTATTGAGGGGCATCTGGGTCGGTTCCATATCTTAGCTATGGTAAATAATGCTGCAATAAACAGAGTCGTACTGGGTTGCTTCAATATGGTCTTGTTTGTGGTCGGGTAAATGCCCAAAAGTGGGATTGCTGGGTCATAGGGAAGCTCTATGTGGAGTCTTTGAGGAACCTCCATACTCCTCCCACTCCTCCATCCATTCCCCACCCATCAAGTTTGAAGGCTGCTCACAGAATGTTGTCTAGGTGTACCTAATGCATCTCCCACCTGCCTTATGAGCACATTTAGTCCTGTTTCTGCATCATGCTGTGTGGCAGTGAGGAGACCAGTACTTTCTACAGAGTGGTTAAATTCACAGATTGCAGCAGGCAACTTGCCTTCCTGTCTAAACCCATGACTAGTTAGGTGACTGCCTTCTGTACCTCGTTTTCTCATTCATAAAAAGGGGACCCTGAAAGATTACTTTGTATTAATATTGAGATGATTAAATAAATGAAGCATACCAGGCATATAGTAAGTGCTCACTAATAACAGTTACTGGTTACAGTAGTCAACATTCTCTATATAGGTCTTATATAAATTAGTAATGTTAATTCTTATAGCTTTATAAATTCTTCTATCTAGAAAATACTTCTTAATTTTCAGGTTGAGTGTATCATGTTTCTATGTTCTTTTATTCTCACATATTCTACAACTACATTTTGAGATATAAGCTATTTTCATCTATCAGATTTGTAACAAGCCACCTAACTGAAAGCTGTGTGTATGTGTGTGTTGATTTTCATTTGTTTCCCTAGGCATTTCAGATGGACACTTACATTATTCTTCGGTGAGCACCGTCAGGACAGTGTTAAGGGCAATAGGCAGCATCACTAACTTATTGATGTTGAGAAAAACTAGTTTTTTAATGTTCTACCATTTAGCCTGATGCTAAGATGACGTGTGTGTTTGGGGAGGGGGTATGCTTATTTGTTTTCACAGAAACACAACAATAGAGACATATTCTGATATTTTCTAGGATTTTTTAAAATGGGAAATAAATGTTAAATGAATGAAAACTTTTCAAATATAGCAAGGTGATTGTATAATAGTTTTCATTTGACTTATGCTTAGTTATTAATAATAAATTTCAACAATTTTCATAATTAAATGTCTCCTATTCTTTGCCTTCATGTACTCATATAACTGTATTTGTGTATTTATGATTTCTTCATTTGTGCATTGGTCTAGTCAACACAGTTGTATTAATTCAAAATAAATAGCCCTGCACTACTTTATTTACTTATACTATCATTTCTAATTTTTAAGTTATTTAGTATACTGGTTTTCATTTTTCATGCTAAATAATGCAAGTGATTAAGATCCTATGTTTTCTATTTATTACTGCTTTAGCTATGCTCTGCATTAAAAAAATATGTATCATCATTGCACTATTTCATGTATTTCTTGGTTGCTTTCATCTTTGTTCTTCCACTGTATCATAAAAAGAGACATAGAAGATAGTAACAGCAGTGAATGCTTTTGGTTTTTACTTTTCTCCATTTTCAAATATTATCATTTTTATTTTCCTTTAACCTAGGATACTTAGAAAAGTATTTTGTCATAAACTTTCTAAGATTAACCCCTTCTTCTTCTTCATGTGTATGTGTTTGTGTGTTCATGCTGGTCCTGGGGCATGACCTCAGGGCCTTGGTGTTGTCCTTGAGCTTTTTTTGCAGAAAGCTAACATTCTACCATTTAAGCCATAACTCCACTTTTGACCTTTTGATGGTTTATTAGAGGTAAGAGTCTCATGGACTTTGTTCCCATTCAAGCTGGCCTTGAGCTGTAATCCTCAAATCTCAGCCTTCTGTGTAGCTAGGATTATTAGCATGAAACATTGGAACCAGTGTTTATCATTAATTTTTAATGAATTGATTTGCTTTAGAAAATGCAGTGTAAATGAGCAATTTCTTTAGGATTTGTGTTATTTTGCTTCTTATGAATTTTCCCTGCTATAATGTAACCTTTTTAATTTCCTCGTTGAATTCCTATGTTCTGTAATATTTTTGAATATTTTTTCTTTTTTAGTTATTGTTTAGGACCATTATTTTTATGTGGTTTTATTATTACATCTACTCAGTTTTGTTTTTCAGTCTTTAAAGTTTCTTGGCCCTTATTTTATTTGCAAAATAATTTCCTTATCTTTCTAGTTACATTTTTTTCTGCAGAGTCATTCTGTTTCATGAGTGTCATTTTTTAATGAATTTTGATTCTGGTGTTATTGTTTGTTTCCTTAATTTCTTAACTAGGTCAGTGACATCTCATCTAAATTGTCTGTCTCTTAAAGACACTATTATTTGTCAAACATTTAAATTTTGCTTCTTTTAAATTTCTTATAGTTTATAGAGCAATTTGTGTCATTCTGCCCCAATATTCTGTCTGTCTTGCTGATAGTTTCATGCATTGCTGATATCAGGTGGGCCAGCTTCAGTTAATAAATTGGCCAAAACCACTCTCTCCACTTCTCTTCAATCTAGTATTAGAATGCCTAGCTACAGCAATAAGACAAGATGCAGACATAAAGGGGATCCAAATAGGGAAAGAAGAAATAAAACTCTCCCTCTTTGCAGATGACATGATCTTGTATTTAAAGAATCCCATAGACTCCACTCCCAAATTACTCAAGCTGATTCAAAACTTTGGCAAAGTAGCAGGTTATAAAATTAACCCCCAAAAATCAACGGCTTTTCTATATGCCAACAATGAGAAAAGTGTGGCTGAAATTAGGAAAGCAACTCCATTTGTAATAGCCCCACAAAAAATAAAATACCTAGGAATTAACTTAACCAAAGAAGTGAAGGACCTCTATGATGAAAACTTTAAAATCTTGAAAAAGGAAATCAACACAGAACTTAAAAAATGGCAAAACCTCCCATGCTCCTGGATTGGCAAGATTAACATCGTGAAAATGGCAATACTTCCCAAGGCTATCTACAAATTCAACGCGATACCTATCAAAATTCCACCCTCATTCTTCAAGGAAATAGAGGAGGCAATCCAAAAATTCATATGGAACAATAAAAGACCCCGAATAGCAAAAACGCTCCTCAACGGAAAGAACACTGCTGGAGGAATATCAATACCAAATTTCAAACTCTACTATAAAGCCATAGTAATCAAAACAGCTTGGTATTGGCATAAGAACAGACCTCAGGACCAATGGAATAGAATTGAAAACCCAGAAATGAACCTACAGACCTATAGCCACCTAATCTTCGATAAGGAAGCTAAAACAATAGAATGGAAGAAAGACAGCCTCTTCAGTAAATGGTGCTGGCAAAATTGGTTAACTACAAGTAGAAAACTAAAGCTAGATCCTTATATATCACCCTGCACCAGAATCAACTCCAAATGGATCAAAGACCTTGAAGTCAAAGCAGACACTCTGAAAACATTACAGGATGGAATAGGAGAAACCCTAGGTCTCCTTGGCTCAGGTCGAAATTTTCTGAATAGAGACCCGGAAGCACAACAAATCAAAGAAAGGTTGGACAAATGGGATTGCATAAGATTGCAGAGCTTCTGCAGGGCAAATGACATAGCTGGCAAGATCAATAGAAAGCCCACCGATTGGGAGAAGATCTTTACTAGCCATACAACGGACAAGGGTCTCATATCTAAAATATACTTGGAACTCAAAAAATTAAACCACCCAACAACAAATCCTCAAAGAAACAACTGCCCAATAAATAAGTGGGCGAAAGACTTAAAGAGAAGCTTCTCTGAAGAAGAAAGAAGGATGGCCAATAGACACATGAAGAAATGTTCAACATCCCTAGCCATAAAAGAAATGCAAATCAAAACAACATTGAGATATCACCTCACTCCAGTTAGAACAGCAAAAATCAAGAACTCCAATAACAACAGATGCTGGAGGGGATGTGGACAGAAAGGAACCCTACTTCATTGTTGGTGGGAATGTAAACTTGTTCAACCACTTTGGAAAGCAGTATGGAGGTTCCTCAAAAGACTTCACATAGATCTCCCCTATGATCCAGCAATCCCACTTTTGGGCATTTACCCAAATGTTTACAAACAAGACCACACTAAAGCTACCAGCACAACTATGTTTATTGCAGCATTATTTACCATAGCTAAGATATGGAACCAACCCAGATGCCCCTCAGTAGATGAATGGATCAAGAAAATGTGGTATATATACACAATGGAATTCTATGCCTCCATCAGAAAGAATGATATTTCCCCATTTGTTAGGAAATGGAAAGGTTTGGAAAAAATTATATTAAGTGAAGTAAGCCAGGCCCAAAGAAGCATAGGTCCCATGGTTTCCCTTATTTGCAATATCTAGTATAGGTATGAGTCAAGCGGAAAAGGTCAGATAATGTGATGCTAGGAAAATGAACCCTTAAATGTGTATTTTAATGTTTTCGTTTCTTTCATGCATGTATTTCTAATGCATTTATAAGATTATTTCTTTGTTGCTTTGTATGTCCCTCCCCCACAGTGTAACCCCCGTTTTCACTATATTTGATGTCAGTATAACATGTGGAGTAGATGGGGACAAACAAGTCGTTTAAGGATTCAGGTGGACCTGTTGCAACAATGAGAAGTACAAAATGTCATGTCAAAACCAGCTTTACAATGCCGGTGTGGGGGGGGGAGGGGGGTATAATTGGGTGGGGGGAGGGGGGTAAAATTGGGTGGGGGGAGGGGGGAGGCGGGGAAGGGAAGTGAAGGGTAAACAAAGGAGGAGGCTGCAATGCTTGGTAAGAAATGTATCCATTATCCTGCCCATGTAATTGTAGCCCCTTTGTACAGTATGTTCTCAAATAAAATAAAATACAATTTAAAAAAAAAAATAAATAAATAAATTGGCCAAAGATCATATGTGCTACTACAAACAAATGCTTTAGGAACTGACCCCATGATTCTACCACAACTCCTTTTCCTCCCTTGTATGGTCGGGCTGGGCTGCTCTCCCTTAACCTGGGATTAAGGAGATTCTCACTAACTGTACCTGGCCAGGACATGTGACAATAAAACTCCCTGAGTTTGGGGTGGAAAAAGGAGAGTTTGTGACTGTATGTTTGTGATTGTTTGTTTGTGACTACTTAGCCTATGCTAAGTAATTCCCAAATGCTTTTTTTTCTGGACTCATATAATTTATTTTGCCTATGAACATCAAATCTACAAGTTTTCCCTACCACCTTTTGCTTTAAAATTAGATCCCTGAATCAGAAATCTGAATTTTGTGTCATTTGATGTAAACGCAAATGTTATAGCACTTATGAATGTTTGCAATGTTCAACTGATACAAGGAAAAAGTGAGACAGAAAAATTAGATGTTCAGCTCTCATATTGCTGTTATTTTCAACCACAGTATTTTTCTCATTGAGTATAGTAATTATGTTGGGGTTGGCTTTAAAATGATGGTCTTGGGTTTAGAAGATTATTTAGGCGGTTTCTGAAAATGTGCTTTGATAGAGATGAAATAAGTATTTTTTTAATGTCAGAGTAATTCTTTCACTCTAGAAATAATACATGGTCCATCCTTTTAACAGAATTTAAGTGTACTTTTGGAATGCATTTTGAAATAGAGCAGGTAATCAAATACTTGATTGATAATTGGTTGGACTGATCTTTAAAGTTCATTCAAATTTATCTTAGATACTTAAAATCCTTTTGTTATTTAAAAAAGAGCAAAAATGAATAGGAGCAATAATAACCCCCAAAACTCAAGGGTTATCTTTTCGTTATAAACAGGTTACCCTGAAATCGTCCTGCTAAATTAAAACATAAATTATTGTCTTAATTGTAGTAATGAGGAAAATCAGTTAGGTGTAGATTACAAAGAGAGAAGAAAGGAGAAGGGAGAGTAGGAGATGGGGGGAAAGGGAATAAGAGAGCAGAGGGAAAAGGAAGAGAAAAGAGAGAATAGGGAGAGGGAAGAGAGGAGGGAGAGGGACAGTGTCCAGCAGAGGAAATGAAGCTTGGATTGAATTTTCTTCCCAATAGCTAGTAGTTTACTGAGTTGGATTGTTTCATTTCATCCCTTGGGGCCACTTGAACACATCACAGAATTGCTGCCATGCTTTTGGCTCAAGTGTTAACATTTGCTTATAAAACATCTTGGATCAGAAAGCAAAGCACTTCAAATCAAGAGTCTCAATAATGTTCTTGCTTTCCATTCCTGGCGCTAGAACTTGGCTTCAGAAACTTTATTCACACGTATTAGATTGCCTTCATAAAATGAAAAGACAAGATGATCATCTATCAAGTGCTGGCTTATTTTACTGTTGCTCTAAAACTTGAGCCACACCTCCAATCCTAACTGTAACTTTATTACTAGCCAGCAAACAGGTTCTATAGCTAACTCTTTACATTTCTACTTGTACAAAAACTAGGAGGTATTGAGAAGGGGGTGGGGTAAAAGAACAATAAAGGGGGTTAAATCTTGACTAAATTGTAATGCATGCAAATGTGAAATGCCATGGTGAAACGCCTTTGTATGATTACTATACACGAAAAATGTGAAAGAAAAAAAGAATGATAGAGAAAGAAAACAGGCTTTTTTGGAGGATGTGCATCAAAGGGAGAGAAGACTGCCCAGAGAGAGTAAATGAGGGTGCACGTTGGAAAATACAACAATGAAACCTGTTGAAATTGTTTTAAGGAGAGGAGTTGTTCAAGAGAATAATGGATGGGTGAGTTTGATTGAGCCACATTGTATAAATATATGGAAATGTCACAATAAATATCCCTTGTACACTTAGTACATGTAAATAAAAAGTCTTTGAAAATTGAAGAGAATATAAGGGAGGAATAGGACTTTATCATATAGTTTCTTCTCATTTTCCTTCTTGGTAAAGAAACATATTAACCCTTTTATCCATTATCTTAAAATCTAGAGGAAAAAATATTTCCTGTTGTGTCAGAATTCTTCTTCCTCTTGGTAACAGAAATTAGTTCTGTCTTAAATATAATGATTTTAATTTGTTAAATTACATTAAAGTTTTTGTTTTTTGTTTGTAGGTATACTCGGCCCTCTGCCTGCATTTTGCTGTGCAAACCTGCTTCATGAAATGGAATGAAGTTGAACAGTCCTTCTTTGTCCTTTTGTCCTTCCTTGCATGTGACTCTTAGAGAACATTGGGATGATTTCACGTGTGCATAACTAGAACCCTTACTGCAGCAATGAGTTCAGACGAGAAGGGCATATCCCCTGCTCATAAAACATCCACCCCTACCCATAGAAGTACCTCATCATCCACGTCCTCTCAGAGAGAAAGTCGGCAGGTAAGAGAAAAGGATGAAATGAATTTTGTTCTTATGCAAGTACAGTACCATTAGGAGAGGTGGGGGTTGCTAACCAATTCTAAAATTTTGTTGGGATGTCATTTGTTTCACAGGAAAGCTACTTTGTTTCTGTGGATACACAGATGATGTCATGAAGCTGTTAGATGTGCTTTTCTCTTATTTAGGACCCTTTTAAGAATGCAGACAGGGCTGGGAAGGTGGCTCAGTGGTAGAGTGCTTGCCTTGTGTGCCTGAGGCCCTGGGTTCGATTCCTCAGCACCACATAAGCAAAACAAAACAAAACAAAAAAAAGAATGCAGACATAAGGAAGGGGACAAAGGGCCTTAAGGAACCTGAGCTCTTCTCGCTTCCCTCTGATGGTGGAGTGAAATCCAGCATCAGAAAATTGTTGTGCTGGCCTTTTTTTCCTTTGTGAAGATGTAAAAGGATCCATGAAAAAAAAAAAAAGGATCCATGAACTTCTTTCTATAAGTATGTCACTGATCTGCCAAGCATGAGCCCCTGTGTAGTTTTCCATGGAACTCAGTAACAGATGCAGAAATTAAATTACAAATAAAGTTGTGACATTAAGGAATTGTAAACAATGGGAACCCAATAATTGTGTGTATGTGTATTGATACTGGGGCTTGAACTCGAGGTCTGAGTGCTGTCCCTTAGCTTTTTCACTCAAATCTGTTACACTACCATTTGAGCCACAGCTCCAACATCTGATTTTTGGTGGTTAATTGGCGATTCTTATGGACTTTCCTGCCCAAGCTGGCTTTGAATCGTGTTTCTCAGATCCCAGCCCCCTCAATAGTTAAGTGGCATAAGCCCCAGCTCCTGGCTTGAAAAGTCAACAGTTGTTAAAGGCAATAGAAGAAATAAATTGTCCTTGGTTGATTATAGTGGAAAACATCGATCGTCCTATTTGAACCAATTCTGTAAGCTATTTCTGTTTAGAGTCCTATTTTAGTGAGTGTTCTCTTTCCAAAGTTATTTGGGGATTCAACGTATGAATGGTTTTCATTGTCAAAACAGTGATGTTCAGCATTACAGAGATGAGAATAACTCTTCCATTTTAATATTGTCTTCCAATAGTATTTTAGTTGTATAATTGGAATTCCAAAAGTAGGCTCTTTTTATGAGAACTTTCTGTTTGGGCTAGTTTCAGTTAGTGAACATTAATTGCAGAATTCTTCCCCTTCTCACCATCCTTCCATCATTATATATTCAAAGCACATTGATCAATTTCTAGCAATGTATGCATTAATTATTGAGGGTCCATTCATATGTGAGGTTCTTAACACATTGAGATGTGAATTTACTTGGTGGCAGTGTATTGCTGGGGATGCTTTTTTAGGGAACCTTCCATTTCAAGCCTCTCAGCACTCCTCATCATGCCTAGCAAGATAATCCAGAGTAGTATGTAAGAATCCTGGATTTCTTATCTTTCACAGGTCCTAACACAGATATTTTCACTGTGGGTTTTGAAAATCTTGACACTGCTCTACTTTGTTATGGAGTTCAGAAAGATACTTGTATTCTGTTACTTAGAAGCAGGTCTGCCATTAATTAAATCTGGTTGATTGGAGCTGTAATACTGCCTTTGTAGAGTCTGAGAAACTTAGAGCACCGTGAATGACAACACTTGTATATATTAAATAACTACTGCATACCAAGATGCTTTCTATGTTTGCCAATCCAGTCTACCTTTCACCTACCCTTCTTTTCTCTCTTGTTATGGTGTCTCTGTTTTTCTTTTGCTCCTGGATTTAAATTGAGAGACGTTTTAAGCAGTGGTGACCTTCCTAACTGCTGGAGGGAAGGAAGGGAGGGACCAAGCCCACTCTGGAGATTTGTGGCAAATAGGAAAGACTGGTGATTGCTTTAGAAACATCTGTCCTGCCTTGTTGATCTGCTTGTTGCACCTGAGCTCTGGGGCCAGCATGCAAAACAACAGGGAAAAACAAGACCCCAGGCTGCAGAACAAGTGTGAGTGTAGACTGTGTGACTCCTAGTGGCTGTGTGAGTGGAAAGTCTGATGATGGGAATGAGAACAGCGTGTCTGTAAATTGATTGTAAATACTAGGCAAGAGACATTGTGCAAACAGTTATTATTTTTAAGGAAGGGATTTGCTTTGATTCCTGTTTATATCAGCAGTGGAAACTCTACCAGGTACTTGTTCCTCGGTTCCTTCCTGACTCCTGTTTTGTACATGTTCATCCCCCTCAAAGGAGAAAAGAATTTTTGTTTTAATGGTTACAATTCTGATTTTTTTCTCTGTCTTGATCACTGCTTAAAACTCAGAATGAACTCATGGAACTCAGAAATCTTGAGTAATCCTGTGATGTGCAATGATATGATGCAGTGCTTTTTATAAGCATCTATTTTTGTGCAATAGCTATTTTAGTAGTTAAAAAAAAGGACCTGGAGAAAGTATAATAAATTTTTCACAGAATTCTGTCCCTTCTTGGGATTCCTCTGTCATCTATGTAATCTGTTGCTACATTGCAGAGTCAACCACAGTATATAAACTGGTTTAATATTAGAACAGTCACTCTTGCTGGGACTCGGGGTCAATAGCACACCTCCCTCCTTTGCTTCCTTCATTTCCTCCTCAGTAATAACCATCATTTCCTTCTAGTCCCACTGTCCGCTTCTCTGCCAGACTCTCATCACCTCTTCCCAGAGCCCTGTAGCTTGCTCTTGACTCACTGTCTCCTCACCACCTCAACAATTTCAGATTCCCTGAATATGGCTGATTCATGCTCAAAATCCTTCAAAGATTTTTCCATTATCTCCTTTTCCTCTCCCCCCCACAAAAAAAAAAAAACAAAAAAAACAAAAAACAGATTTCCTTATTTGGATCTTGGGAAGATAAGAATGTAGTCCAGGGCTGGGAAGGTGGCTCAGTGGTACAGCACTTGCCTTGCATGCATGAGGCCCTGGGTTCGATTCCTCAGCACCACATAAGCAAAAAAAAAAGAAAGAAAGAAAGAAAAAAGCCGGAAATGGCGCTGTGGCTCAAGTGGTAGAGCGCTAGCCTTGAGCTGAAGAGCTGAGGGACAGCGCCCAGGCCCAGAGCTTAGGCCCTACAACCGGACCCCCCCCCAAAAAAAAAATAATGTCCAGCCTCATAGCCCATTGTCCAACCTGTACATTCTTGTCTACCAGTAATTCTTAACTTCACCCCCCTCTCCATCTATGCCTTGTCTTTCTTGCATGGAATTCACACCCACCTCCCCTCAATCTTGCTGCCTGTCTGGGTGTCAAGGAGCAGCTTCTGTGACACTCATAGTCACTTAATCTGCATGGCCCTCTCTCTTTTCTCTGAACTTTCATAGGCCTTTTATATAGTATTTGACATATTGTCTTCTTTATATATCAATCTCTACAATGTATTCTGAGATGTATTTTTTATTGTTGCCATTGATATTGGATTTGAACTCAGAGCTGTATATTTGCTAAGTGGGTACTCTACTACTTGAGCTATGCCCACCTCATTTTGCTTTCATGATATTTCAGATAGGCTCTTGCTTTCTATCAAGGCTAACATAGATCGTATTCCTAGGTATGTTTCCCACATAGCCTGGATGACAAACGTGAACCACCCCACTCCCCTTTTTAATTGGTTGAGATGGGGAGTCCCATGAACCACCCCACTGCGCTTTTTAATTGGTTGAGATGGGAGTCCCATGAACCACCCACTCTGCTTTTTAATTGGTTGAGAGGGGAGTCCCATGAACTTTTTGCTCTGGCTGTCCTGAAACTGCTGTTCTCCCTATCTCCCCCTCCCTAGCTGAGATTATAGTCATCAGCCACTGCACCCGGCTTATTTGTGAGCTCTTTTAGACAGAGCTATTTTTTTAAGCCAATAATATTTTTGTCATTTTATTACAAACTTTCATTCCAATTTATTTTTCCTCTCTTATTTCTTCCTTGTGGATAAATAAAACAGAACATCTGTGCATAACAGCAATTAGCTATCCTTCCTGTCATTAGGTTAGATAGTACAATAATAGATGAAAGAGGGAAAGGGATTGGGACATGAAGTGATTCAGTGTCCCATGATTTTATTCTTTGTTCACCAGTGGAGGGCTAAGATGTCACATGTTAATGCATTAGATGACTTTAGTAATCGTTCCACTTATATTCTACTCAGGTCTAATACTCAATGTTAGAACACTACCAAAATTGCCTCTGTGTGTATAAGATCAACTATGACTCATAAACTGCACCATAAAACTTTCAAAAAGGTAACAGTGAGTTAGACTTCTAGGACTTATTCATAAACCAAAAGTCGGTATTAAGGCTTGTCTCTTGAGGTGTATGAAATTATATTTTTCCCTGTCAAGCAACCTAAGAAAAAAGCCAAATGAAATTTCTTTAATGATACATTAATATATTAAGAACAATGAAAAGTACTGAAGTGCTTTAACCCTTAATTTAGTAGATGGTAGAAAAGTGGTGGTTTAAAAATCCTAATCCTTCTTGATACTAAAACTGGAAACAGAGGGACACTGAGCCAATATCCTTAAAAACAATTGTCTGGTCTCAATAGTGGCTTCCAGTTTAAATGAGACATTTGCCTTCTAATAGGCCACAGTCTTCCTCTGCCTTGCTGATTTCAGTGTTTATTATATTGACTACATGACTCCTTAAAGCAGTAGAATTTGTGAACTTTGATCCCGGATGTTGGTAGATTATTCACAGTAGTATTTACCTTACCCAGAGAGATTGCTACTTGAATGTTAGGATGGCATCTGAAACTTCCTGTGTCTAAAATCGAACTGCTAGTTCCTCTCACAAATTAGTTCCACTAACTTGGATCTTAGGAAATGATCACTGTATCCTTTCAATTGGTGTGTTTCAAAATCCCAGAAATAATCCTTAATTCCTCTCTTTCTCTTACACCCTGTTTCTAAATGATCAAGGATCTTTGTTGGTCTTACTTTCCAGGATGCTCCTGGAATCTGACCACTGCTAATGGCCTTCCTCTCCTCCATCCTGGTCAGAGCCACTGCTGCTCTTCACCTGAACTGTTTCTATCGATTTCTGTCTTGTCTCACTGCTTCTGCCCTCACCCAGCATATAGGTTATTCTTTACAAGCCTATCAGCATTCCCTTCAAAGCCAAAGTCAGATCGAGTGCCTTCTTTGCAACTCAAATTGATTTGCTGGCCATTTTCTGTGAGGCCATTCGTACTCTAGTTCTTCCTAACTCTCAGGTCACCTCTCCTACTATATTCTCCTTCATTTGGTTCTCTCTAGCATATTCTTCAGATATGTCAAGTATGTTCCTACCTCAGGACCTTTACCTTTTTGTTGCCCTCAGCCTACCTATGTTTTCTTCGCGCCATCTCAGGCTTGCTCACATATTTGACTCTATTTCCAAGTGTGCCCTCATGGTACCGGTCTGCCCTTCTTGAATGCCACCATTATTCACTATCTTCTTGGCTCATTTCATTTTTCTCAGAAATTTACGTCTATATTCTTTTCCTTTTCCCTGCCACTGGAATGTAAGTTCCTTTAAAGCAAGAGCTTTATTTGTCCAAAGATGTGTCTTTTAACACCTTGTATAGTAATATGCATAGGGTATACTCTGGGTGTATTTGAATGAATAAGTGAATGAGGAATTGGGATAGAGAGAAGATTGGTCTAGAGATTTTGTAGAGAAGTAATCATGAGGTAGAGATGACAGTAAAGAGAGAAAGTGACATAGCTAAATTCTGAGTCTCACAGGAATAGAATCTGGGAGTAAAGAGAGATGGTCTCGATAGTCTCGAAGATGGAGATAGGAGGAGAGAGCACAGGAATTCCCATCTGAGAGTAGATGGTTAAGACGTATGAAGGAAATACTACCACACCAATGCCAAGTGTCAGGAGAATTCTGATAGTAAGAAATTTAAAATATTAGTGAGAGTGGGGGAACTCTCTTTATTTTAAAAACAGTTACTGTTTCCAAGGCAATCATAGTATGTATTTTATGGTAGCTTCATATAGTAGACTAAGTTTGTGGTATACTGGTTGCATTTTGATTTTTTTATAACTGTCTTACTTTATGTTACCTTAATTTTGAGAATTTTAAAATATGCAGGTCAGGTTGCCATGTAAACATAGTTCAGGCATTTCTGGGATCAGGCCCAGGAATGTACTGTTCTTGAGGGAGGCGATTTGGGAGGTTTGAATGCAAGGCCTCATCCCTACTAGGCAGACCTTCTGTCCCACCCCCAGCCTAAGAGTCTGCACAGCTTAAAGCAAAGTCCCTTTTTGTAGTGATACTTATTATTATTTGTATTGTTGCTAAGACATATCAGAATATAAGACATGGTGATTCCAAAAACACAAGAATCAAAATAAATAATATCCAAGTAGTGACATCTACTAGTACTGAGTCTGTTTACCCTACCAGATTCTAGATTATATAGTGTTGGTCTTTAAGTGAGTCATTCTTTTGTATTTGATTTTTAAAAATTCAAGAAGAGGGGCTGGGAGAGTGGCTCAGTGGTAGAGTGCTTGCCTTGCATGCACGAGACCCTGGGTTCAATTCCTCAGCACCACATAAGCAGAAAAAAAAGCTGGAAGTGGCGCTGTGGCTCAAGTGGTAGAGCGCTAGCCTTGAGCTGAGGAGCTGAGGGACAGCGCCCAGGCCCAGAGTTCAGTCCTTATGACCGACACAAAAAAAAAAAAAAAAGAAGAAGAAGAAAATATTAGCAATTTCTTACGAATCAAAGTTTGTTGAAGCCTAGAGATTATAAATAAGGAAAAGTTTTAAATAAGGCATGAGGAACTGATAGTCCATCTTGCCATTTTTTATAAAATCTATTTTCAGTATCAGGATCAGTCCTTAACAACTGTAGAATTCAATTACATGAGTACCCCAATTTTTTTCTTGTGTATTATCAAAAGTAGTGCATTTCAGTATGCATTATCCTGCCCATGTAATTGTAGCCCCTCTGTACAGTATGTTCTCAAATAAAATAAAATAATATTAAAAAAAAAGTAGTGCATTTCAATACCAACAGTGGCCCATTAAGTTAATATCCTAAGTTAACACCCCTGATGACATGTGTAGTTCAGTTTCAGCAGTGATTCAGTAGATTGTGAGGTACTGTCACCAGGCTGGGTATATGACCCCTCATCTGATAACAGTATTATCTGCCATAGTCACAACTTTTATTATATGGGAAAGGCACCTAGAAAAACAGAAGTAAAAATGTTCCTCATCAGTGTCTATATATATTATATGAAGTTTTTTTATAACAAGTTCCTGCTTCAACAAACAAGCTGATAAAAATATTTCCTAGCATATAGGTGAACTTAATTAGAATATGTCTCTTCGGACTCAGCACCTTCTCCAAATAGCTTTGTTCACAATGAAATAAGCAAATTGCTACTTTGAAACACAGTCCTTTCATCTTGTAAATATGAAATCTATCTTTGAATTGTGTTAAATATAACATTATATCAAATAAAATGATTAATTTTTAAAGCAATATTGAGGTATAAACTTAGGATTTTGTAGTTGTACCCTGCAGCTTGAATTGTGTTCTAATTTTTGGAAAAAATCAAGCATCTATGATTTAATATTTAACCTCCAACTTAAGTCACTTTTAAGTCACCTTCAGGCTTATCAACTTGAATTGTTAGCTGTCTGGAGAATTCCAATTTGCAGGTTGACCGTGGGACCCAGGACCAAGTCAGAGAAAACCTCTGAAAAATCTACAGTGTCTTCATTAGAGCTGGAGAATATATCTGTAGTATTAAGAGCTTGCTTCCAATGTAATTCAGCCTTTTGGGGATTCTACCTGCCCCATGGAATTCACCTACATTGTGTAGGACCAGTGTCAGTGGGAAAAATACTATACTATGCTTTCTGAAAATTTATGCCTTTTTTGTAATTCAGATGCATTTTCAAATTTGGTTTTCTGAAAAGTTTCAAGTATTAGGTGCAGTTCATGGACATATTACTAGTATGCTACCAGCAGCAGCTCATATATCATGAGCTCTTACTACAGGAAAGAACTCAACTATGTTTGGTTTTTGTATGTATGGGCCAGTCTAGGGGTTTAATTCAGGGCCTGGGCACTGTCCCTGAGCTTTTTTGCTTAAAGCTAGCACTCTTCCATTTGAGCAAAAACTCTTCACTTCTGGGTCTTTTTTTTTTTTTTTTTTTTTTGGTGGTTAATTGGAAGTAAGTCTCAGAGACTTTCCTGACACAGGGGACAAGTCTTTGAACCATGATACTCAGATCTCAGCTGCTTGAATAGCTAGAATTAAGGTGTTAACCATGAAATAGCTTTCCCACAGCTAAGGAACAGTGAAGGAAGACAGGTTTTGCTCCCTAGAGCACTGTTCCTGGAATCTCTATTCTAGCCACTTTACTATTTGGTCTGCTGGAAAGTTGGTCAAACTGACTGTATATTAATAAGTAAACTTCGTAAGGCAGAACCTGACAATCACTTTTTTTTTTTTTTTTTGGTCATGGAGCTTGAACTCAGGACCTAAGTGCTGTCCGAGAGCTTTTTCGCAGTGGCACTTTGGTTTTCTGGTGGTTAACGAGGGATAAAAGGCCCATGGACTTTCCTGCCCAGGCTGGCTTTGAACCACAATCCTCAGATCTCAGCCTCCTGAGTAGCTAGGATTACAGGTGTGAACCACCAGTACCTGACTTCAATTGTCTACTGCCTCATTTCTTTCCTCAGGAATAAAAACGATGTTCATATCTTTATTGGCTTGGGAAACTATAAAGAAAATGCTACCTAGGCCAGAATATTCATAGTTATCATGTAATACCAGTATCATGAGTGTGAATTTCATGTTATCAATACTTTTTTCTGAATTGTCTGCTTTTATTATATGCATTGCTTTTGGAATGAGAAAATTTGATCATTTGTTTATTAGAAACTGATATTAGCCTTTTTCATTAAAAGCAGCCCCACTGCTTTCTTGCTGTTTCCATTCGGAGATCCCTGTCACTGTTGTTCAGTGTTTATGTTGTAGATTCGGTGCTAGTGAGATGAACTGAAATTGAGACACTGGAAGGAAATCTGCCACCTGCACTCAGACGCTCATTACCCACAAATGGTTCAGCACTCAGCATAAGCGTCTGTTGCTGCTGTCCCTAGGGTGCTTGCTGGAGCCCTTTGCCTCTTCAGGTGTGCCTTTATCCATTTTCACACTGCAGGTTTCTCTATCCTGAGGTGATAGGTTTTTAGGAATCATTTTTACAGCAGCAAGTTTATTTGAGGGATTAAAGATTAACACTGCCTGTTAGATTTTGGGGGCATAACACTAAACAGATAGAACCACAATGTAATAGCCAGAGGGTCTCGAACTGTATAGATTATTGAGAAGGATGGGACTGTCATTAAGGAATAATCCCCAGGAATCCCTTATTTATGGGAATTTAGGAATCATTGCCCTTACAGAATACACTTTTAGGTGTTTCATTAGGACTATAAAAACATCATCCCAAAGGACTGTAAGTCTATAAAACTGCTTTATTTGTTTTTTTTTAAACTGGGAAAAATAGAAAATCTGCCCAGTATCCACTGTAATTCTCCTAGACTGTAGGTTAACTATCCTCAGAACAGTAAAGGAAAAACATATGCATATGTGTATATATTTTATATTTCAGGTGTCAGATTTCTTTGCCTAGAATCCATAGTAAGAAATGATTTTGTGAAATGTTGAATAGCCAGCATTAGTGAAGTCTCAAGGAGATAGAAGCTTTACGCCTGTCAACTAGGTTGAGGGATTGCTCTTTTTTAGAAAGAGGTAGCAGTATGTATCTAAAGTCTTTGATAAGATCAGACTATAGATAATCTAGCTTTTGAAAAATGGATTCAAGAATAACCAAAGATAGGTTTAAATACTTCTGTGTAAAATATTTATCAAAGTATTTTATAGTAGTAAAAAATTCAAAATGGTATTCAATGAGAGTAAACTATTTAAATAAACTCTGTCATAGCCATGCAGTGAAATATTATAAGCTGCTTGAAATGTTTTGAAGAGTGTTTAATGTGATGGGAAAAATAAGTGTTGTAACTTAAAAGCAGATTGTTTAAATTGAAAAATAGTATAATTCCAATTTTAATCTTAATAATTGAGTGTGAAAGTGGTCATAGTAACTCATGCCTGTCATCCTAGCGCTTGAAAGGTGGAGGTAGGAGGATTGTGAGGTCAGGGCCAACTTGAACTATATTAGTGAGACCCTATCTCAAAACTAAATAAAATTAATAAACCACAAAAATTTAAAGTAAGTATGTATATGCAGTGAAAAAAGCTAAAAGAAAGTATACAAAGATATTGGAAGAATGTATTCTTGCTCTGGGTGGTATTGAGCTATTTTTCAGTTTATGTATTTACCCTCAAATGTTTGCATGTTTGCAATGAAGGGTGTGTGTGTGTGTATGTGTGTGTGTGTGTGTGTGTGTGTGTGTGTGTGTGTGTGTGTGTGTGTGTGTGTGTGTGTGTGTGTAGTTTTAAAATAGTAATTAGAATATAATAAAAATGATAACATTGTCAACTGCTTTATTAAAATTGCAAGCCCTCACTCTATGAGTATAAGAGTGTAAGTTAAATGAAGGTGAACCTGCTACATGGGAAACTTGAAGGAATTTCCTAAATTTTCCTTAAGGTTCTGAGGTATGGGCTGGGCCACTTTATATCTTTTTCATTATCTACATTTAATCTCATACCTTAGTAGGCACTGTATATTACAACAAATATTTATTCATTCTTTCACTCAGCAAGTATATATGAGTACAAATAGACATAATCATGGATAAACCTGCTGAGTTTACAAGGGTAATCACATTGCCTGACTTTGCATACTTAAATTCTAAAAGGAACATATGGGATTATTATATTTTGTTGTTGGTAGTGCTTTATCACCTTTCTATTGTTGCTTACATTATTAGTAAACTATGTGAAAGATTATATACCAAAACTCTGTTTTTGTTTCTGGTAGTTGTGGAAGCCTTGTAGGAGACTGAAGATAGATTAGTATTCTTTTCTGTTCTCCTTTCTTTTAGGTGAACCTATGTGTTCTAGACCTTGGCTTGTGAAATGGCCTAGTGCTTCTTTGCATTATCTTTTCATTTGTACCTGTTATAGAAAGCATGATAGTATCCACTCTGAAAATATTTTTATATATTATCTTTAAGTGGTTTTACAAAGATGTTTCAATTCAACATGTCATTTTGAGTACAATGCATCTTGAGTAATGTCATCCCTTCCATCATTCTCCCCCATCTTTCCCAACCCCACTCTCACTACAGTGGCTTTGGCCACCAATAATTGTGCTACATTGCGGAATGTTCCAGAACAGTAGGGTAAGGAGTGACTTCACTATTGAATAAGGTCTAGGTTTTTCATTTCTACTTAAAGGCAGCCATGGAAATTACAAATCTATTTATTCCTATGCCTTTTGTCACTTAAGTCAAGATCATTAAACTATTTCTCATCTATCAATGGAGCACTCAGTGGGTCCATTAATAGCTAAGAAATAGTGCTTTTTATGAGAAGTGTTTCCACAAGCAGAATAGATACGTGTGATCACTAGCTGGTCATTCAGAATGACTCCATTTCAGTACAGGAAGAACTGGCTGTGGTGGTGGTTTCTCCCTCCGGGGTCTCCCATGTATGCTGCAGAGCCTATTTTCAGCTACTGTTTCTAAAATTTTCTGCTTTGACTTTAGCTGAGCTTTCATGGCGGCTTACTATTAAATTCATGCTGCTGTCTTTCAGTGAAGGACAGATAATTGTGACATGAAGTAAGTAGGATTACTGCGTCTTCAGCCGTGGCCTTTTGCCTTTCATGATTTAAATATCTCATGTTATCAAAAGAAAAAAAACTCCTTAAAGGAAATTATTAAGATGGCAGAAGGCAAGCCCACACTTGTTCGGCAGGCGTTTGGTGGGCAGAGTCCAAGTTGCCAGAGTTCCTGTTAGCTTCCCATTGTATCTAGGGCATTGCCTCCATTCACATCCATAGCCTCCAAACTATATTACAAGGTGGTGCTGATAGCAGTTGAAGGAGTAGGATGGTGGCCATATAAGGAAGAATTTATTATTCTCAAATGGCTCCCTGAAGAGTTTTGTAGACATTTTTGTGGCCAAAGGAATTTTGCAAGCTTCCTAGGCATTTGTTTGTGTTGCTTATAGTATTTACAGCTGGATGGTAAGTGCATACTGTTGCAAGTCTCTGAGCTGCACAATTCATATACTGGGTAAACTCTGTGACCTGCAGTGACTTGTGAATTATGTATTATTGTCCCCATTTTACAGATAGAGTAGAGGTTAGTCACTTGTCTGAGTCACATGGTAACCAGAACAGTGTTTGGTATGCTAGTCTGTGTGACTGCCAAGCTTAGGTTCTGTTAGTTACATCATGCACTGTATCCCAAGTAAAACTTACTGATTTTTCTTGGTTCTTGTACATTACAAACTATAAATTAACCTTGAGGTAGCTCAAAGGGTGACAAAGAAATTAACCTTAAGGTTGCATGATATTTAAGAGTTCTGTAATCATTTTGTTGTTGTTGAGAGACAGTGCTGTTTGAAATTGCTGTAATTCTTTTCCTTTAACATTAGCCTTAACTTCAATTGAAGTTATTGTTTAAAAGGTTGGACTCTAAAATAAAATTTTGATTGACATCCCAACTCTAGTACTTACCAACTCTGTGTCTCACTGTGTAATCAGCCATAAAGTAAATTTAATAGCTTCTTGTGGAGATGTGGTGAAATAATTCATGGAAAACATAGAGATCAGAGACTGAAAGCAGTCAATACATGCTCATTGCCAGCAGCAATGCCACTACCACCAACGCATGAAAGTTATTATTAGCCCTAAAATTGTGTTCCTAGATTAAAATTGTCTACAATGAAGAGACAGGGCTAATAACTCAAAGGCTTAAAAAATACTTTAGAAATTTCTGAATTATTTTGCATGCTTTTCTTGGAAAATATTTGTGTAATTTGTGAATATGAAAACAGGTTAGATAATAAGATAGATGAACCACTTCAAGGAAGTTGACACTACTGCCTAAACTTGCATGAAAACTGAGTCAGTTACAGAAATCTGTAGATGTAGCCTGAAACTTTCCCAACAATTGTTTTCTACCTTTGAAATGAATTTAAAGTAGTAAATAACATGTAGCCCACTCGGCCAATCATCTGGAGTCCGGCTTCCCTGCGCAAGTGACACTGAACCATTCAGCTATTATTAAGGGTCTCATTGTCTATCTTTCTATTGAAGAAACTAGATCACAGGGGTGTTGTCAGATTTCCTCTTGCTACCCAGGAGGTACTGAGAAAGTGATCACTAACCCAGAGAGCATACTTTTGCCAAGCTGGAGAGCCACATGGAATTGTACTCTAGACTGCTAAATTGCATTCAGTATGCATCAATGCCCTCACTCTAGGGAGACCCTTGGTTGGGTAAGTACATCTGCCATCTCTGTGGGCTCACGATGCCTTACAAAGTTGACCTGGAAATTAGGTAGTAACTTTAGGATTTGAGAGGAAATTTGATTTTAAAAATCATGAGCTTTTCTGTTCATCTGATAAAATTATCCTAGACATATACTAATTATTGCAAATGAGGGAAACCATGGGACCTATATTTCTTTGGGTCTGGCTTACTTCACTTAATATGATTTTTTCCAAGTCTTTCCATTTCCTAACAAATGGGGCAATGCCATTCATTGTGATGGAAGCATAAAATTCCATTATATATATACATATATATATGTATATATACACACACTACATTTTCTTGATCCATTCATCTACTGAAGGGCATCTGGGTTGGTTCCATATCTTAACTATGGTTAATAATGCTGTGATAAACATAGTTGTGCTGGTAGCTTTAGTATGGCTTTGTTTGTGATCATTTGGGTAACTGCCCATAAGATGATAGTAATTGAAATGAACCTCAAGATATGGACACAAGAGATCTTTTTTGTTGTTGTTGTTTTTAATTTACTATGTGATATTTTTTGTTTCCTTTGTATGTTCTTTCCCCTGTTGTCACTGTATTTGATTTTGGTACCCTGCATCATGTATATAAATTTGTGTAATTTGGGGAGGAGAAGAGGAACAACAAAATGCTGAAACAAGGACACAGGATGACCCATTGCAACAATGATACGCACAAGACAGTATATTGGAAATGAACTTTACAACTTTGACGGGGAGGGGGAGGAGTGAGTAAGTAGGGGTAGGAAGGGATAGTGGGAGAAAAATAAGGGAAGGGGCAATGTTTGACAAGAAATGTACTCATTACCTTACTCATGCAATGGTAACCCTTCTGTACAGCATCTTTACAATAAAATAAAATTTAAAAAAAATCATGAATAAGATATATGTTATATAATTTATATAATAAATATAAATATATAAATATAATAAACAACACATAATATATTAGATTTATATATTATATATTAACATAACATATATTAATATATAATATAATAGTATTAATTATATAACATATTAGATTATATTAGATATTATATAAATATATGTTATATAATCATATATAATATAATTGCTTATATAAGAAAATAAATAAATTTATAAAAATAATCATGAATACAATATATGTTATATAACTTATATAACAGGTATAACAACTTCAGTGAAGTGACATAAGTTTCCATGTCACTGAAAGAACATGAAATTAACTGTCATATTAAGACCAAGGAAATTATCACATAAGTTATATTAAAAGAAACTTTTTCTTGCATTCATTGAGCTATTTTCTTTTGCATTTACAAGAAATTCTAGGGATTTCAATAATGATACCCACAAGACAGTATATTGGAAATTAACTTTACAACTTTGGGGGTGAGAGGTTAGAGAGGGTGAGAGGTGGGGGCGGGAAGGGATAGTGGGAAAACAAGGGAAGGGGTAACAATGCTTGACAAGTATTGTACTCAGTGCCTTACTCATGTAACTGCAACCCCTCCGTACAGCCTCTTTACAATAAAATAAAATTTTTAAAAATGAAATTAAAAAAAAGAAATGAAAGAATGTTAAGACTCTTTATAACACGGATCTTTCTCTGCATTGCCATTTTCTGTTGGAGAGATGTATAGATATTTGTATGGAAAGCTGGTAAGTGTGAGAAGTAGATGAGCCATTTCTGTAAAGGTATAGAAATGTCAAACATGCTTAATGAGTTTGTGTGTCCTAAGGTTTAGCAGGAATTTGGTAATGAACCTGAAAGAGAAGCATTGAGTTCCTGTGCTGATGAACTCTCCTGCTGCTGTTGTCTTTGCCTCTGGAGCACTTGCCATTTTTAACTCTGTCTGTGCCCGTCATTGCCCACTGATATGAGAAGTTGGTGTTCTAATCCTGGCTATGATTTGTTCATTTGCAGAGTATCCACATACTGGAGAGGACTGCTTCCTCCAGCACAGAGCCTTCTGTAAGTCGGCAATTGCTAGAACCAGAGCCGGTCCCCCTCTCCAAGGTCAGTGATAGAATGTGATTGCTTTGGCATGATGTCTTTACTGTGGGGTCAAATGAACTGTGAAACTGTGAATAACTTTTATCCTGGCTTTCTTAAGGGATGCTAACTCTAGGGCATCTCTTCTATTTCTTTTTGCTTCCCATAAGTACAGAGTTTTGGGGGAGGGTTTTCTACTTCATGTAAGAAGAGAGTAGCTGAAACTACATTTTTCTTAGATTTGTAAGGTTTCATAGAAAGGTGTCACAACCGGCCACGTGCTTCTTAATCTGCCGCAATCAGGAGCAATGCAATAAGGGAGACTGGACCATGCAACTGAGGTTTGGGTCCCAGGGGACCTGTAACCTTCTGCAGGCAACAGATCCCAAGGTTCCATGAAACCAAGATTTTTATTGGTCTTGTGCAAGGAAGTAAGCTACAGACTTCAACATGTGACAATATTTTGTATACAAGTGGTAGGTAACCTTCTTATATTGGGAAGGAGAGCTAAACAGTAAACAGCTTACAATTTGCATAAACCTAAGTCTACCCTTAGGCTCCCACACAGTTTAGGGTAAAATCTGAGTTCTCGTTAAGCCAGGACTGATTTACCTTTCCAGGAAAACTCTCAGTGTTCTGAGAGTGTATTGGAAGAAGGCATTTCAGACTCCCAATCCTTTCAGGGTCTCACAGCTTGAATTTTCGGGTTCTCACAAACAGGTATAAAATTGTCCTTACTTTAAGTGAAGAAAGAAAGGGTAACTATTGCTTTTCCCTGTTGGAATGATAAGCAAATATTTCTATTCTGAGCTAATGAAAAACAATACCACTGGGTATAGCAATAACTACAGCCACCACCGTTGTTCACATACTGCATGCAGGGTAGATGTTTATAACACTTTACATGTATATATATATATATATAGATAGATAGATAGATAAAGATATAGATATAGATCTTTACAAGTGTAGCAACTGAAAATAACCCAAGTTTTTAAAAAATAAAGCAAATAAGTAACAGATCATGAATTTAATCTTAGATGTTTCCCAACTTGATAAGGGATGCTTTCCGTATGGCCTGCAAGGTCAATAGCAGCTATACAGAGAGGCCAGCATGCATTCAGGTCCTGTCTGTTCACATTCGGCCTACTTCCCAGTGAGCTCTGGAGAGAATACTATAGATTATTAAGACCTTTTCTATTTCCTAGATGCCTTTTCTTCCCCTTTAGCTGTTCTTCGTCAGGCTGGGAAACATCTAGAGTCATTTATGTCTAAAATGCAAAAGTCAGTTGAGGAGACAGTGCCCCACTCATCTCCATTCTTCCCTGGGATGTTCAGTGGGCTGACTCAAATTGGGAAACTGTGGAAATACTATGCATTCTGAATTCTCATATAAAAATAGCACTTTGTTTCAAAAGATGATGAGCTTCTAAATATGTAGTGCTGATGCTTTCATTTGCCTTTCCTGTGTTAAGCATCATCTTTTAAGAACAGATAACTACTTTAGTAGTATGGAATGTGTGCACTTGTACATCTTTAAAGCCATGAGAAGCTGCAAAGTGTATTCTGTCAGACAGGAATAGAGGGGTAAGCCATGGAAAGGAGAGAATTATTAAACTGTAAAAATAATTTGTAGAGGAATAAAAAGTGACTGACTTCCATTTAAACAACAAATAAAGGATGCATACTTGGTAAATAGAACTCTCATATCTCTTGCAAACATCCAGTTTTTCTTATAGTTAAAATGAGAAACCGACAATAAATAAATATGGGCTTTGGAAAAGGCTGATAGTATTTATCGAACACCAGTTTTGTGCCAAGCATTGGATTAAAGCTTTTTTTCACAATAGCTCCCCAAATTCATTCACATTTGACTTATAATTACAGAATAATTTCTCAGACCTAAGGCTTTAACTTAGTCAAACGTTAATTTCCCATAGTTATCCCTATTCCCAGTACCTGACCAATTGATCTTGGTGAGGCACCAACACTATCCACTGTCCATTAATTCTCCATATTGTTTCCCATTTGGATCTTGCTATAACCCCTTCTTCGGTTGTGTATTAGTGTATCTTGGGATCCTATGGAATTAGAGGAAACAACCAATCAGGTACAAGGTGCATCTCACCATCTGTTGGCCCTTAAAGAGAAGATAGGCTTCCTGGGCATTGTTTGGTAGTAGAAGAGTTTTGAAGTACACATTGTTCTGGCTAAGGATTTGTTCAGATTCTTTGATGTTTTTTAACTCCACCAGCCCAGCTACATACCCTTTCTCTCTCACTCTTTCTCTCCTTCCCCCCTCTCTCTTTCTCTCTCTCTTTTTCTCCCTCTCTCTCTCGCTCTCATATACACACAAACACACATATAAATACATACACTTAAACACACACATGTATACACATACACAAGATATCCTTGAGAAAAGAAATGTCTCTTTCAGTGAAGAAGCTCAGGCCACATTACTTTCTGGCTTTACTAATTTATAATTAGATAAAAAAATTTAAACTTTATATAATCTCACAAGAATATTTAGTCAAGTACAGGTGTGATCACATCAGGACTTTTGTCTCTATTGTAAGTAGAACTAGAAAATTGTACTGTTTAAAGCAGAAAGGAGACAGGTACCAGTGGCTCATGCCTGTAATCCTAGCTGAACTCAGGAGGCTGAGATCTGAAGATGGTGGTTCAAAGCCAGCCTGGGCAGGAAAGTCCATGAGATTCTTTTTTTTTTTTTTTAGTTGGTCCTGGAGCTTGAACTGGGCCTGGGAGCTATCCTGAGTGCTGTACCACTTGAGCCACAGCACCACTTACGGTTTTCTAGTGGTTTTTTGGAGATAAGAGTCTCACGGACTTTCCTACCCAGGCTGGCTTTGAACTGTAATCCTCAGATCTCAGCCTCCTGAGTAGCTAGGATTACAAGCGTGAGCTACCAGCGCCTGGCTTGAGATTCTTATCTCCAATAAACCACCAGAAAACTGGAAGTGGCACTGTGGCCCAAGTGTAGAGTACCAGCCTGGAGCTGAAGAGCTGAGGGACAGTGCCTGGCCCAGAGTTCAAACCCCATGACAGGCCAAAAAAAGAAATAAGGAAAAGAAAAGAAAAAGAAAGAAAGGAATATCAATTAAAATTTCAAAAAAGTATTTAATTTTTAGAAAGTTATCTTAGTTTTTCTAATGTAGTCTACTAGCATAGAGGGAGGAATTTCAGCATAATGGAAAACAGAATGCAGATTCTTTGTACTGACAAGCTGTTTTATTTCTTACATATTTTATTTGTAATATCAGCTGCATTTATAATTAAAATAGTTTGAACATTATTTGTTCTTTTTGTTTGTGTGTTTGTTTGTTTGTTTTTTTGTCGGTCGTGGGGCTTGAACTCTGGGCATCAGCTCTGTCCCTCAGCTCTTCAGCTCAAGGCAAGTGCTCTACCACTTGAGTTACAGCGCCACTTCTGGTTTTCTGGTGGTTTATTGGAGATAAGAGTCTCACGGAGTTTCCTGCCCGGCCTGGATTTGAACCTCGATTCTTAGATCTTAGCCTCCTGAGTAGCTAGGATTATAGGCGTGAGCCACTGGCACCTGTCTTATTTGTTCTGGTTTTATCCTTTGTTCATCAACTGACAGCTTATTTACTTTAAGAACTATGTTAGGATTATTTTCTCTTTCTTTTGCTCAGCTTAGGAATACTGTATCAAAGAAAATGGAATTATTTTTTCAGAGCTACAGCATTTGTGAAGAAAAATACATTTTAACTTTTTTATTTCTGTCTTATCCCTCTTCTTCCCCTTTCCAGTTAAACTCCAAGAGAATATATTTTTATTATATTCTGAGATTAATTACTAAAAAAAGTACTTGGACTTATTATTAAATGTTTTCATTCATGAGTTATAAAGAATATTTTTCATCACACATAAATGCACACACGCACGCACACCACACACACATATACAGTTGAACACACTAGCCTTTAAATAGGATGTAGTCAGAAATAAAATTGTTATTCATTGGGAGATACTATCTATGGATGAGACCACTAAAAATAGAAATGTCTTACATACAGCTGACTTCAGTCTAAGAACAGAGAGGTCTGGCGAATCTATTTGCATATACATGGAGTTTTTCCTTTGAATTTCTTGATTATATCCATCAAAAATAGCTCTCTGGGTTGTAGGTGTTTGGTTGACTAAGTACTTTGATGTCCACTCTGAGTTGCTCAGAACTACACCAGGAGAGGAAAACAGCACTTCTCTTCTCTGTTAATAGCAAGTTATGAGCCACTTTAGATCATTATGGCCTTTCCATTTTTATACAAAAAGCCATACTAATCATACTAATCCATACTAATCAAACATTTGTCATCAAAACAGCCTTATTTTGAAACTTAAAAGTTACTCTGTGCTCAGGTTACTGCCAGGAAAGGAAAATTTCTCTTACACATTTTGAGGACAAGCAATCGAAATTCTTTTTTCACCTCAAGTAGACAACAAGGTAGCCCTAGTGAGCCTGATGGATTCCAAATGCCTGCAGGTCTACCTGGGAAATTCCTTTTACCTCCACTTAAAAGTACATGGCTGCATCTGGTCTCATAGTTTGCTTCAGAATATCTTTCATATTTCTGGGAGATTGAGTGTTGCTTCAGAAATGACTTTCTCCTTAAGAAGCTGCTTTAAGTGTGTCATTAACCACAGAAAATATGTGATTTTGTTTTTCTTTTCTCTCAGGAAGCTGACAGCTGGGAAATTATAGAAGGACTGAAAATAGGCCAAACTAATGTCCAGAAACCAGACAAACATGAGGGATTTATGCTGAAGAAAAGAAAATGGCCTTTAAAAGGCTGGCACAAGGTAACATTTTTATCATATTCAAGTTCACATCATCTTCTTAGAGAAGATTTTGTTTTTATTACATGGGAAATCAAGATTATTGTTATTTATGTAAAACTAATTTCTAAGGCTTTATTTTAACCATACCAGTTGCAATCTGTTATACCTGCTTGGATCTCTAATACAATATTGCAATATATACATATTATATATATTATATAACATATATTACAAATGTATATTTTATCATATATAATATAGAATTATATAAAATATAATCCAAATTATATAATATAAATTATATAAATAAATTATGTATATAATCCAGATTATACATATTATTATCTAATCTGCTTTTTTCACTTAAATTATTATGGATATGTTCTCACTAAATATTTTTCTAAATATAAAGGTTTCTAAATGCATGCATATATTCCAGGCACTTGTATCTCACCATTTTAACCCTTTTTCTTTTTCTTTTTCTTTCTTCCTCCTCCCCCTCCTACCCCTCCTCCTTCTCCTCTTCCTCCTCCCCCTCCTTCCCCTCCTCCTCCTCCTCCTCCTCCTCTTCTTCGTCTTCTTCTTCTCCTTCTTCTTTTGTGCTGGTCCTGAGGCTTGAACATAGGGCCTGAGCACTGTCCCTGAGCTTTTTTTGCTCAAGGCTAGCTCTTTACCACTTGAACCACAGCTCTACTTTTGGCTCTGTACTGTGATCCTCAGATCTCAGTGTCCTGAGTAGCTAGGATTATAGGCATGAGATGAGCCACTGGCACACAGCCTTAAACCAATTTCTTATTGCTTGAATCTTTAAGATACATCCTAACTTTTCACTGCTAGCTATTATGGTGGATATCTTTTTAATTGAATACCATTTAGTTCCTTGATATAAATTACTACAATTGTTACTAGAACAAACTTAATTTGGAAAATTGCTGATCCAGGAAGTTTGTTTTCTGCACTTTAAAATGTAGCATATTCTTTTATTCCCTCCCAACATCCCTATTCCCATCTCCCAGTTTTAATTAGGGGGAACATTTTTAATACATTGTTATAGCTATCTAAATAGCAAGAATTCTTGGTGCTTGCTTAGCATGGTTGCACATGCCTGTAGTACCAACCTATTTGAATGGTTAGAGTGGGAAGATCACTTGAGCTCATGCCACAACTTCTTTGAAGCAGAAAACAGAGAAAAAGGGAAAAAAATTCTGGGTGCTAAAGAGGAGGAAGTTTTCTTCTAAGTATAAACCCTTTGTAGGACATTTTTACTGTCATCTGCATCATTTCAAGGGCAAGTTCACCTCCTTACTACCTCTACAGATGACTTTCATCTCAAGCAGATGGATTTGTCATTCCAAATAGCTGAGTAGTGACTTCCCACTCCCTCAAAACAGGGAAGGTATGGATTTATCCTTTCTTGAAGTAAGGGGTTTTTCTTTTCGTTTTAAAGGAAAGACTTGGAAATGACAAGTTGGAAAATGTTACCCCAGCCTTCTGTCTCCAAAAGTGGATTTTTGCCATCAAAGGGTCACTGACAGACCCTTTCCATGTCAGAAACTCTACCTCTGAATCCATAACCCTGTTGCCAGGCATCTTCTTCCTTGAGTCTTGACTGTTTGGTGATCCTTCCTAGGACCTCCTTTGCCTTTATTCTGACTTTGTGCTTCCTCAAGTCTGTGGCCCTGCTCAGTTCTTTTCTCTGAAACACACTATGTTACTCTGACTAACCTTCTTGGATAGAAATATTTTTAATAGGAAAAAAAGTAAAAGAAACACATTTGATAAATTCTTAGCTGTTAAGACCCTCCATTTATGTTTTAGCAAACTGGCTGTGGTTCTACAACTTTCTGCCTTTGAACATAATACTGCATAAGTGATATGGGTGTTTCTCTCACCTTTCCTTTCTTCTGATCTTATTTTGAAACCGATAATACCACCATATATTTATACAAGTATCAGCCTAGTTGACTGCCCAAATTATAGTTAATTGAATAATTGAACATTTTTCCATGTGGAGATTCCTTCTTCTGGTTGAACTCCAAAATCTGAAACAAAAGGCTTGTAGGTTGACCCCAGAGCTACCTCAGCAGCTATGAGCTCCTAAATCACATAAAAACTTCCCACAAGAGTAATTTCTCAGCAACAGAGAGACTCTTCTTCCATATGTAGACCTAGAGGAGGGCACAGGACCCAGTGTCTGCTTGAGTCCTGAGAGTTGTGTGTTCTCTTTGAATTGCCCATAGAAGGGAGACCACCAGCAGAGAATTCCTGAGTGTTTGTGGAACAGAATAGCTAAGTCCATTCAAGACTGGTCCAGGATGGCCTTGGAGCAGAAATCAGTTGCCCAAAAAACCTTTTCTCTCTCTCTCTTTTATCCTTAATGTAATTTGGAAATAATTTTTAATCCCTTTTAAAATAATCTCTTAGTTTTTAATCTCTTAGTGTGGAGTGCAAACACTTTGTGAACTGGGAAATGCAAACATACTACTAAGGCACTTACACATTCCAGGTAATTAATTATGATTAGATTTGGTCTATTGGCTTCTGTAATGCAAGTAGAATTTTTAGGAAATATCCAGGTATCCAGAGGAAATTCAGGAATTTATCTACAGAGTGAAAAAAAATTCCTGTCAAATTTTGAGGAATTCTTCCTACTCTTTTTCACTTTCAGGAATATCCAGGGTTGATTCATTCAGTAAGTCTTAGCTGCAGACTCAGATTTCCTCTTGCTAAGAAAAACCATGGTGGAAAGACCCCATCTGTATTGAGTTATGTGTAAAAGAACCCTTGTAGAATACTCATAGCCCAGAGCTAGAGCTCCAACATCCTTACCATTTAACATGACTGACAGTGGCCAGATGCATTGAGTTCATATATTAAAGTAATCAAATGTACTAACTGTGAAATGTCAAGCAACGTTAGACTCATATTTGCAAATGTTTTATATAATTCGCATACAGAGAGTAAGTAAGTGTGTTTGGTTCTTGCAGAGATTTTTTGTCCTGGATAATGGAATGTTAAAGTATTCAAAGGCACCACTTGATGTAAGTAGCACACACAGGACATGTTTCAGGATTGATTTAGAATTCTACTTGAAGTGAGTAAACACAGTAATTGTACAAGCCCTGTGCCCCACTTACCAGCTTTGTGCATGTCTATGCCTATAATGTTTAATGAGCCACCAAACTGCATGTTCTAAAGAAAGTGGGGTTTTATTTTTATAATCAGAGTAGCATAGAATCAAACTAGTACAAGAAGATTTGCCATAATTACCTTGATGTATATTTTTAAAAACAAGCTTAAACCTAAAACTGACACATTAACAAAATCATCCTTTCTCTCTTGGAGACAAAATGCAAATAACCTCCATTTTTTTCTATACTTCCCAGCAAACTCTGCTTAATGTGTTTTTTTGAGATTTAAAACAACCTTTATTCTTGTCCGTGTCCTTTTAAAAACTCTCTTTGAATTTTATATCTATTTCATACATCCTTTTGTCTTGGGAATAACAACTCACTAATATTATTCCAAACTAATGATCTATTTTTGTTTGACTCACAAAGCAGGGTACATGCAAAACTAGAAAATTTATGGTTATGGTGTGGGAGAAGTCAGCAAAAGCTCAGATTTTAGTTTTATCCCCATCTCTGCCATAGTGAGCTGTCTTCTTGATCAGAAGTGGGCAGCCGGAAGAAGAGCCAGCTGCTCCCACCTGCCCAGTTCTTCCCTGACCGCCGTCGTCCAGATGACTATTTGTGGCTGTTCTGAATCACAGGTCAAAAGTTGACCACTGTAATTTAGAAAACACTGAAGTTGTATTTTAGGAAGATATAAGATATGTAATCTAGAATTTTGAGAACTGACATTAGTGGGGTTGCCCAAAGTAGAGGTAAATTGGTTAGGCTTGTGTACTGAAGTGGGTGTAAAGTCACAGCACTTTAACTGTCCTCATTGTAAGGATCTTAACCATTTTCTTTTTATTAAAGAGGCATAGTTACCCACTTTCCATAGATAAGTTAAAAATTACTTTTGCCCACTACAGTTCAGTATAGAAACACAGGAAACTATATATCCTTCTGGCATACTTATTAGTCTTTTAATTTCAGATTCAAAAAGGGAAAGTTCATGGGAGCATAGATGTTGGACTGTCCGTCATGTCAATTAAAAAGAAAGCTCGGCGAATAGACCTCGACACGGAGGAGCACATCTATCATTTGAAGGTGAAATCACTTTTCAACAGCTTCTCCGATACGAGCAGAGGAATGCTGCCGTGGTACACAGGAGATTGGTTTCCCAGTGACCTTCACCTCTTTCTCACTGTTTCAGGTGAAATCCCAGGACTGGTTTGATGCTTGGGTCTCCAAACTCCGCCATCACCGATTGTATCGTCAGAATGAAATTGTGAGATCACCAAGAGATGCTAGTTTTCACATATTTCCCGCAACCTCTACAGCTGAGTCCTCCCCAGCTGCAAATGTTTCTGTTGTAGATGGAAAGGTAGGGCTTTGCGCTATAAAAAAATCAGCTTGCAAATTGTTTAAAAAATGATGCAAACCCAATACTGTGTCTTACTTGAAAACACCCAAAAGAGAAAGCTTGCTTTGCAACTGACTCTCAGAGGACAGATGGTAGTGGCAGTGGCATTAAAGCTATACAAGTATAAACTGGGCAGAAATGTGGATTACCAAAAGCATTTTCAGTTATTTTTCCATTCTAATACATGGACTACCTTCTATTTTCATGTGACTTTGTAAAAACCTGGGGAAGTAGAACAAGCAGTGGTTCAGTCAGCATGCAGTAATCAGATACATTCTGGGATAATAATAAGATGGTCCCGCCGGGTGCTGGTGGCTCACGCCGGAAATCCTAGCTACTCAGGAGGCTGAGATCTGAGGATCACAGTTCAAAGCCAGCCTGGGCAGCAAAGTCTGTGAGACTTTTCTCTCCAATAAACCACCAGAAAACTGGAAGTGATGCTGTGGCTTAAGTGGTAGAGCACTTGCCTTGAGCTAAAGAGCTGAGGGACAGTGCCCAGGCCCAGAGTTCAAATCCCACAAACGACAAAAAAAAATGATCCCCAAGTTTTGAAAGTGAAACATGATTTCTTGCCCTGAGCTATAATGTATACATGACTCAGAAAGGCTAGTAAGTCTGTCACAGAGTTAATGATGGTTGGCTGGAGAATGTAGAGCCTATTTTAGTGACCAATTCTGTGCTAAGCATTTGTTATTCACTCATCTTTTATTTTCCCTATAGCCAAAAATCAGAGCCACTAAATAATCTGTTCATAAGTAGTATAGCCATTCCATCATGGGATTCTAAATCTGTTCCTAAACTTGGCACCACTTCTATTATACCAGGTGCTGGGCAAGTGAGGCTGAAGTTGTTGTTTGGGTTGTAGTAAAGAGTTCATTTTCTGTGTTATAGAAGTTAGTGTGATTTCCTGATTAAAAGTCATGGTCAGGACAACAGGCGGGAAGGCAGCTGTTCTGCCTTTGCTTCAATAATTACGTTTCCTGAAACACAGCAGCATTAAACTGCCCAGGGCTACTCCAGTTTCACACTTGACGCCTGAAGTTGAGGACAGACACCTGCCACAAGGACTGGATTCACAAACAATTCAGTAGAGATTCTTTTTTCTTGGTCTAAGTTTCCTTTGTAAAGCACTTAGACACCCCTTATTGAAAAAACAGCAAGAGTTCAAACAGATTCAATGAAACATTACTCTATTCAGTTGTAAAGTTTATTTTCAACATAGTGTCTTGTAAGTCTCATTGTTACAATGGGTCAACCTGTATCCTTGTTTTAGCATTTTGTTATTTCCCTTCTCCTCCTCAAATTAGAAAAATGTATATACAAGATGCAGGGCACTGGAATCAAATCCAGTGAAAACAGGGGTTATACTATGGGGGAAGAACATACAAAAGAAACAAAAAAATCACAGAGTACATTATAAGTACATTAAAAACAACAGCAAGATAAAACCTCTTGTGTCCCTGTCCTGGGGCTCATTTCATTTAGCATCATCTTATATGGCCATATGTACATAGCTTTTTACCTTTTCTGCTTGTCCTAGACATATACTAGTTATTGCAAATAAGGGAAACCATGGGACCTATGTTTCTTTGGGCCTGGCTTACTTCACTTAATATGATTTTTTTCAAAGTCTTTCTGTTTCCTAACAAATGGGGCAATGTCATTCTTTCTGATGGAGGCATAGAATTCCCATTGTGTATATATACCACATTTTCTTGATGCATCCATCTACTGAGGGGCATCTGGGTTGGTTCCATATCTTAGCTATGGTGAGTAATGCTGTGATAAACTTATTTGTGCTGGTAGCTTTAGTGTGGCCTCGTTTGTGATCGTTTGGGTAAATGCCCAAAAGTGGGATTGCTGGGTCATAGGTTGAATAGCAAAAACAATTCTTAGCAGAAATAACAGTGCTGGAGAAATATCAATACCAAACTTCAAACTCTACTACAAAGCCATAGTAATCAAAACAGCTTGGTACTGGCACAAGAACAGACCTGAAGACCAATGGAATAGAACTGAAAACCCCAGAAATGAACCCACAGACCTATAGCCAACCTAATCTTCAACAAGGGAGCTAAAAAATAGAATGGAAGAAAGACAGCCTCTTCGGTAAATGATGCTGGCAAAATACCCTGCACCAGAATCAACTCCAAGTGGATCAAAGACCTCAAAGTCAAAGCAGACACCCTGAAAACTTTACAGGAAGGAATAGGAGAAACTCTAGGGCTCCTTGGCACAAGTCAAATTTTTCTTAATAAAGCCCCCAAAACACAACAAATGAAAGGTTGGACAAATGGGATTGCATGAAGCTGCAGAGCTTCTGCATGGCAAAGGACATAGCTAGCAAGATCAATAGAAAGCCTGTGGATTGGGAGAAGATCTTCACTAGCCAGTTTTTTTTTTATTTCAGTAGAAATTACTTAAATAAAGTTTGATAAATCCCATTAATTGTATTCTAACAATGACATTGCTTACATGATTGGTTGCAGCTTTCTGAAGAACTGAATTATCTTTCTCTAGGAATAGAGTGTTACGTTCGTTAGCTCTAATACCAACAAATCCTGAAATTAAAAAAGAACATGCCAGAATGTTAGAGGACCAGGAAGTTTGGGGTCCTATAGATTCCCTTTATATTCCTCTAGTTTCTCTGGATCTGCTGTGCTCTTAACACAGGATAGGATAAATCTCACTATTTGTCCAAGTTAAATGAAAAATATATACTACATATTTCTTGGAAAACATGAATTTTTAATTTGTTTGTTTTTTTCAGCTTCTACCTACATCTTTGGCACAAAGTGTTGGTTTAAAAGATGCATTATTTTTGTCCCCTATCGTATTTATTAAATAACTTAGGTGATATCTGAGAATGGTGACTGAAACCCAATCCTCTCCACCATTAGTCTGGCAATAAGAAAGCTCTTTACTTTGGTTTCACAAAGATCTGTTTCTCTAATTGCAAATCGTATACCTCTATGACTAAGTCAGTGAAAGGTTTCCATTACATTTTTCCAAATGCAATGAAGACTGAAGAGAAGTCATTTTTTGTATGTTTTATCCCTTCTGTCTATCAAGTTAGGAGGCTCCTGAATGTTAATTGGTTTGTGGCTCTGTGTGGTTAATAAATATGTCTAGATTTGCTAAGTATGGGCATCATTCACTTTATAATGATTTAGAAGAGACCCAATCAGTTGTAATTGAATATTAAAGACATATATGGACTTTGAAAATTATTTCAGCTTCTTGGAAAATAAGTTTCTGTTTATTTCACTGAGTATTGATTGCACTCACACTGGTTTCTACATATTTCATGTAGATGGAAAGTCTATAGCAATAGGCATTAAATGGCAAGATTGCCGTTTTATACAGTTTTCAGCATGGAAGGCTTCTTGCTGGTGGGTAATGGATTTGGGAGTCACGTGTGGCTGACCGTAGGACACAGAAGGCTCTGGAAGTGGAAAAGCCTAACGTCAGGAACTAAGAGTGTTTCAATGGTACCTGGTGCTGATGGCTCAAGCCTGTAATCCTAGTTTCTCAGAAGGCTGAGATTTGAGGACTGTGGTTCAAATCCAGCCTGGAAAGGAAAGTTCATGAGGCTCTGATCTTCAATTAACTACCAAAAAGATAGACGTGGAACTGTGTGACTCAATAGGTAGATACATGAGCAAAAACAACAACAATGAAAACTTCAGGGACAACTCCCAGGCCTTGACTTCAAGCCCCAGGACTGGCACCAAAGAACAAAACAACAACAAAAATGAAACACGAGTATTTCAATGAAAATACTATAAAATACAATCTGCTGAGTAATTTTTAAATGCTTGGGACCTGAGCTGCCAGATCTAATGGGTATAACACATGACAAACTTGAACATTATCCCCTTTCCTGAATGGTGGAGCTCCCTACTTAATGAGAGTTCTGTTACTGCTATGAATTTCCCACTCACTGAGTGCATATCATGTTTAGCCAGAAATTTCTTCTACATCTTTTTTTTCTTCTACCTCTTGAATGCAATCTTTCTTACATTCTTTCCTTCATGTCATTTTCAGGGCACCTATAATGCCTGACATTTGTACTGTTTCTGCTTTATGTAATCATATGCTTTCTCTGCTCTTGTTTGTTTTAGGTGCAATCAAACAGCTTTCCCTGGCAGTCCCCTTTACCAAGCAGCAGTAGTCTCCCTGCAACCTGCACAACTGGCCAGAGCAAAGTGGCGGCCTGGCTGCAGGACTCAGAAGAAATGGACAGATGTGCAGAAGGTTCGTTCTCGTTGCTGTAGCCTATCGTAAGTCCGGACCAAAACAAAACCAAATCAGAAACTCATGATGAGAGTGCTGCAGTTTTAATCCTAGCCTCTGTGATTGTCCCTGGGTTTTCCTTTTCCTTATTTTTATGTACTAGATGATTCTCCATGTCATGACCCAGGTTTCTTACCTTCCATTTTTCCCACACTGTCAAGAATCTTTAAGTTTTTGCCCATGCCTTGACTTCAGCCTTCTCTTCTGCTTTCTTTACTGGTTCCCTGTGGCTTCTTCACAGCACCCCAACCCTGGAAGCCCATGCTCCTGTACTCTGCACTGTCTTCCACTCTAGGATTCTCTATTGCTTTTCTTTCCTGTAAAACAAGTATCTGTTTCCAAACCAGATCCAGCAAAATTCCAATTCACTGCATCCTCTATCTATAGTTACTTGTTTATGGGGTGTTTGCTATTGATCTAATCTTAAATCATCTAAACTAACACAGGAGTCCCTTATTCTGCCCAATCTGAGTTGCTTAGTCTCCTACCATCTCCTTGATCAGCCAGAGCACATCGGTCCACACTTGATCTGTAGGCCATTTCTAGTCAATCAGATGGTTTTCATTTGATCTTCAAAGTTGAGAAAAACAAGGGCAATGTAGGGAATATAGGATTCAGTTGACTTAATTTTTTCTTTTCTTTTTATTTTTTTGCCTGTCATGGGGCCTGAACTTTGGGCCTCGGCATTGTCCCTCAGCTCTTCAGCTCAAGGCTAATGCCCTGCTGCTTGAGCCACAATTCCACTTCCGGCTTTTTCTGCTTATGTAATGCTGAGGAATCGAACCCAGGACCTCATGCATGCAAGGCAAGAACTCTACCACTGGGTCACCTTCCCAGCCCGACTTAGTTTGTTCAAATCATCTTGAAGTAATATCAGGATTAATTTTTAAGTTTTTCTTATATGAAATTATAATAGATAGCTGTTCTTAATATTCTCACTTAGAAAAGAAATTAAAACTTGTCAATCTGTGTTAGTCTCTCAAACCTACCCCCAATATGTCCTTTCATTCTAGTTATATGTGAAGCTACAGCTTTTTTATCAAACCTCTGAGACAGCCACATCCCAAACTCAAAGTTTCTGTGAAACTATAATTTAGGAGGGATTTTATATTCATAATCATGACCAGCTTACATTTCAATAACAGGTTTTCCTTGGGAGTAGTCACCAAATACTCAGATGATATAGTAACTTGAGGTTGGATAATGAAGCTAGACCTTAACTTTCTGAGGATTCTACAGTTTTTTGCAGCAATTTTAAACCTTCAGCAGTTTTAAGTCAACTTCTGGTCTAGACCTCTGGGAAACTTAGGTCACTTTCTGAGGATTCTACAGTTTTTTGCAGCAATTTTAAACCTTCAGCAGTTTTAAGTCAACTTCTGGTCTAGACCTCTGGGAAACTTAGGTCCAGAGAATGTTGCTCTGTTGGCTTAGTTTTTATGGTTGCTAAAGTAGAGCTATGTTTCAAACTTTAGTATTTTAACAGCACAGTGAATGTTTGTGTTTAAAGATGTCATGCTGCTTTTCAGGTCTTTGACCCTCCTTCCTGTCATCCAGTCAAGATCAACCTCTGTTATTTCTTTGAAAACATCCTCTGTGAACCTTCCACTTGTCTGACTTTGTCCTCAATTGATTCCTGTCTTAGGCCAGCCATTCTCCTTGTCTCTGATGGTCATCCAGTCTCCTGACTGGTTTATCAGCTTCAGTCTCTTGCTCTTCCTGCTTCATCTTTCTCAGAGGCTCATTGGGAAATTACCGTACTTGAGATTGTATGTAAGCCCTGGACACATACTTAGCAGCCTTATTATTCTGTTATATTCAGCCATGAGACGTAGATATTACTACTTTCTCCACTTTGTGGATGAGCCAGGTAAAATGTATAAAGGTTCAGAAATTTGTCCAAAATTATACAGTTGTCTTGATAGAGAGGTTGGGATTCTAGCCAACCCATATTTGTCTAACCCCAAAGCCAATTCTTTGTCCACTACATAGTGCTATCTTAAGACTATTAGTTATTAAAAATAGCTTTGATGCAAAAGCATTCAGTTAGATGGAAGGCATGTTTCAACTGGTAGAGTGTCACCCATGAGCAAGAAAGCAAGGGAGAGTGCATTCCTAAGTTCAAGCCCACTATCAGTGCAAAAAGAAAGCAAACAAAAAGCCCTTTAGTTATTATCCATTGGCTCTGCAGCATTAATTCAAACTGCATATCCCAGCCTTTAATAACCCATAATCTGGCATTTTAACTCTACACACCTTTCAACCTTGCCTTCTGTAGACTCACCCGAACTGCTCTTTCATGAACAATGTGTATACCTTTGGACAGACTGTGCTTCCTGGCCTGCAGGGCCCTCTCTACCCTTCCAGACTTTCCCATTTTGCTGAAAACTTTCTCTCAAGTTTCCAGGCACAGAAAGAAAAAAAAAAGGTCCACTCTTTTAAGTCTGTTCTGATGAACTCAAGACATAAGAACCTCTTAAATCTCCTATAGCACTTTAAAAAAGAAATATATACTGGTCATTTGTCATGAAAAGCGCCTAATATTGAGATCTGTTAATTTCAAAAGTAAGACTATTTTCATTGGTTGTATTTCCTAAGATATATCATATCATCTTATTGAAGCCATTAGGTATCCGATTTATAACTCTAAAGCTTTAAGATTTTGGCTGTTCATATGTAGCTTACAACACTACAGGAAAATTGCTTAGCTCTTGGAGCACTTTTTTTTTTTTTTTTTTTTGGTCCAGTCGTGGGGCCTGAACTCGGCCTGGGCGCTTTCCCTCACCTCTTCAGCTCAAGGCTAGCGCTCTACCACTTGAGCCACAGCACCACTTCTGGCTTTTTTCTTTTTGCTTATGTGGTGCTGAGGAATCAAACCCAGGGCCTCAGGCATGCAAGACAAGCACTCTACCACTGAGCCACCTTCCCAGCCCTTGGAGCACATTTTTTAAGGAGATAAAATATTGAATAATACAATGTTTCATCTTTTTTTTAATAAATCATTTATTGCAATACTATTAGTAAGCTAAATTGTAACTGATTCTGTATTCCTTTCTGTTTTTCTGAACTTGAATTTGGCTCCATCCAAATTTTGTACAACTACCTTCTAAACTGTTCTAGAAGAAAAGGTAGACAAACCTCTAAGAATAAAACCACAGACTATTAAGTCCCTTTGAGTGTTTTTCCCAGGTGACAAAACCTTCAGGGAAGGAAGGCCATCATGTATAATTTGGGGATTTTAATGGTTCTGTGCTAAGAGTTATAAATTATAAGAATTACCTTTGAGATCATCTAATGAACAATTTTTATGGTTATAAACCAGAGAAGGGTCTGTTTTGTTTCTCTTGCTAATATCACCATAGTATAAACATGAGACTGCCTAATTATGTTTACCATAATGTGGAGTACTTTTATTACCATCACCTCCATTCTTGACCAATTCTCACGTTTTAATTTCTGATTTTTATTAGATCTTGCACACTGTCAGTCAAACCTTGTGGAACTTAGCAAACTACTGCAAAATTTGGAGATTCTTCAGAGAACTCAGTCAGCACCTAACTTTACTGATATGCAGGTAATCATATAACTGTTGCTGGTTTTAAAAAAGACTTAAGAAAATAATTTTTAATCTGCATTGGATTGTTCTATGAACATTCAAAATGATGCTTAAAAAGAAACATAATTTATAGGTTAATTTATAATCTGGAGCCATTCTTAGCATTTTTGAATCAGTGTCACTATTAATTACAATGCTTTTTAAAAATGTTTAACATTTAAATACAGTACAAACTGCTTTGGAGGTATATTGGATTATTCTTCCCTGTTTGCTTTGAAGATATAAATTCAGACATTCTCAGAATTGGCTACCTTTTCATGTAGTAAAGATGCTCACAATCTCTAATCCTGTTTGCATTTTGCCTATCAGAAATCTTTTACAACTAAGTTGTAATAGTCTTGGCTTTTAATGTGATGCCTTTCTCTCCTGGCTGATTTGCTTTAAGGTTCTAACAGTGATTCCTTACTAACTTGCTTATGCTGTTTGTATGTATATCACCTGTGTGAACTTAATAATCCTTTGTTGCTTTTAACTATTTGTGTAACGTAGGCTAACTGTGTAGATATTTCAAAGAAAGACAAGCGAGTCACAAGACGCTGGAGAACAAAAAGTGTCAGCAAAGATACAAAAATACAACTGCAGGTACAGCTTTTACTTTTCCTTCCTTTGTGTTTTCAATTACTTTTAAAGTATTAGTTTTAATATAACAGTTCAGAGATGTTAGATTGAGTAAGTAGCCTGTGCTTTTTTAAACAGAGTTGTATTATTTAAAATAATGGGAAATCCTATTTTACTTACTTGGACATAAGTGAAAAGACTTTGAAATAAAAGTTAAAGTTATATTATGTCTAGGGACTGAGAAGGTGGCTCAGTGGTAGAGTGCTTGCCTTGCATGCATGAGGCCCTGGGTTCCATTCCTCAGCACCACATAAGCAGAAAAAGCCGGAAGTGGGACTGAGGCTCAAGTGGTAGAGTGCTAGCCTTGAGCTGAAGAGCTGAGGGACAGTGTCCAGGCCCAGAGTTCAGGCCCCACGACCAGAAAAAAACTAAAATAAAATAAAATAAAGTTATATTATGTCTAAACTAAAAATCTAGTGGATTTTGATGAACACTCATATACAAGACATTAAAGTAGACTTTTATGGATGAATTTCATGCAGAGTTTTTTTTTCTGTTTCTTGATAGGTAAAAATTAAGAAATCCATAAACCCTAAGTTCTAGCATACTCGCTGTGATTGTCTGGCTGTATAATTTCGTGTACTTCTGCTCAATTTTCTGGAGTTCTGTTTGCTCCAGGGTAAAGTGATTGAGTTAATTTAATGATCCCTTAATTCCCTTTCAAGTTTGAAATTCTATGATTCTACAAACAAATATAAGTAGTATTTGAGCTGCAACAATCATTTTAAATCTGAAGTCTTAATGGCTTGTGATGAATTTACTTGAAATTTGCTTGAAATGAATTCTTTATTTGAAATAGGTAGTTCTGGATTTTTAAAGATCCTCTTAATGTGATTACATTGCAATGATCCAAAATATGGTAAATGCCTAAAACCTCTTATATGATAAATCATCTTCTTAAGCTAAAATCTCTACTAGTAAACTTAGTTGTGTATTATAAATGATTCTTTCCCTGAATAATCAAAATAATACTTATAATGGTCTTAAACATTTTTTACTATAAATAAGTTTTATCATAACACAAAGGTAAAAGGAACTGCTTTTCAGAATGCTTCAGTTTTTTTCCTGAATAGTTAACAAAATAATTCTCAAATTCTGACTACTTTAGTAAGTCTTTGCATTGTAATTCTGAATGTGTAAATAACAAACTATTACTTTGCTTGCTAATTTGATGTATTTAAAAATAAATTTTCCTAAGTACTAACAATCCACATTTTTTACTTAGAATACCTATATCCTACAAATACAATTTTGTGTGTTCTTTTGTTTATATTTTCTTGCTTTCCCTCCTGTTCATAAAATTAGTTCTGTAGGACAAAAGTGCCAAATAATTTTACAAGAAAATTAGCTAAAATTAGCCTTTGGCAAAAGTTTGATTTGTTGTGAGCTTATGATTGCCCTGGTTTGTTTGTTGTTTGTTTATGTGTTTTAACGATAATGATATGGTTTTTATAGCCAGGAAAAAAGAACCATTTTTATAAATAAAAAAGCCAGATCCTTTAAATAATAGAGGAAAGCAACCTCAGAGGAACATAAATATTTGCAAATAGGTATTATCTCAGTCTGTTTTTGTGAGGCTTGGCACAGAACAGATTCCTGCTCTTGGTTGCTCTCATGGGTAGATTGGCTCTCTGCAAGTCTGAGCACAGAGCCTTTCGGCTGACTCCTGTGGCTAGGAAGCCCATCACAATTCACATTGTTCCATTTTCTTTCTGGAAGAAACCACACAACTGTTAATATGCTTTCTAGACACAGTCTGCACTTCTAAATGTGCAGAGAAGTTAGGAAGATGTTTCTGAGTCATCATAATAAATCATTGAAAATGCAGGAGAATATTGTCCATTTATATTCCTCCCACATGTTTGAGTGGTTTGTTTTTAAATTTTTATTTATGCTATTTTGCTTCATTTTGGTATTACTTAGAGGTGGCAAAAATGGCCTGTGTAATTCATATACATATATGCATATATATGCATATATTTATTCCTGCTTATTTGGTGGTATTGAGGACTTAACCTGAAACTTAGACTTGCTAAGCTAGTGACTTGAGCCATGATTTTTCCTGGGGCTTGAATTCAGGAACTCAGGGCTTAGGCACTGTCCCTGAGCTTTTTTTTTCCCTCAAGGCTAGTGATCTCCCACTTCCATACCTCTTCTGGCTTTTTACTGGTTAATAGAAAATAAGAGTCTCATGGACTATCCCTCCCAGGCTGGCTTCAAACCTTGATCCTCAGATCTCAGCCTCCTGAATAGTTAGGATTACAGGTGTAAGCCACTTACATTCTATTTCCTTTTATTATTTTTTGAGGTAGGGTCTCATTCTATGTCTGGGACAGGCTAGGTTTTTATCCTAATTATACTTTACCCATATCTCTAGGGATGACAGGCCTAGGCAATTGCTACTAGTTATTGTTTCTCCCATAGCTGGCATAACAGATTATGGCACCACACCCAGTCATTAGTTGAGGTAGTCTCCTAAGTTTTTTTCCCTGCCTGACCTGAAATGCTATAGAATTTGGAATCATCCATGGACCTTCTGTGCTTTCACAAGCCTTCGGGATGCTCATTCTCTGTGACAGAAAGATTACTCCAAACATCACAAACCTACTAAAGAACCATAAGCTTATGTGGAAATAACTAAGGCCCTCATCATTATCTTTCTTAGTAGCAATTTGCCTGCAGATAATCATAGCATTCATTTTTAATCGAGTAGATCGAACACAGCACTACTACTCCCTCCAAACCCTAATAACTGCTTTTTCCTTCCTATCTGCAATTGTCTTTTTACTCTGGGAATTTCATCTAATGAGGCTGCTGTCTGTTTTGAATCTGTTCTCATCTGCTTTTCCCTGGTGATCACTGCTACAGCCAGCTTGAGAGGCTTTTCGGTTGTGACAGCTCATTTCCCATCTTCGGTTATGTGCTCTCTTAGTTACCTGCTGTCTATGATGAAAGCTAAACTGTGTGGTGGTCACTGCCATTGTCATTGATCTTGTGTCACTAAAGTTGTCGTTTAAAAGTAATTACACTATAAATCTGTCTTTTAAAAAATGACCTCAGGAAAGTGAAGAATGTGTCATGCTGGATGCAAAATGCTTATTTTGGGATAGGTTGGTTAGCTTGTGCTCTTGATCTGAATACGAAGGTAAGTGCTAGACCTAAATGGACATACTTGTGACCATACATATGAGTGGTTGACCTCAGGAATCCAAGTATAACTTACACAGTGATAGAAGGGTCCGTGGGATTATCTCTCAGAAAAGAGACTTCAAGTTTTTGAGTACTGTTAATCTCAATAACATTATGCATTGACAGTTAGAGTTTTCAATAAGGCAGAAGAGGCCAAGGAAGGAATGATTTTATAGGTGTGCTGTAGAGAAAGAGCTTTCCTGTGTTATTAATAGGTTAAATTAAATATTAGACCACTAGATGTTGGGGGCATGAGAAATAGTAAGAGCTATGTATTAATGATAAGTGATCTGCCAGTCATATGTAGCTACCCCAAATTTCATCATCCTCAAATTATACTGAATGGTAAAAATGAGTTCTTTGTTTTAGTATAAAGAGATTTTTATAGAAAACTTCCTAGAAAACAGTTTTATAGAAAACTTCCTGGAAAACAAATCTTCTGCATGCAGAAGATTTGTGAAAATGAAGTAGAAATATGAATATAATTTGGAAAATTAGAGATAAAACAATTTAAATATTTTTCTATCATAATGACAGGTAAAAGCAGTCATCTAACATTTTCAATCTAAACTGTTAGAATTATTGTGAGAAAGTATACATCTGTTAATTGAAAATAAAACTACCACTTACAATGTGGAAGCTTCAAACCCCATCAGATATGGGTAGTTAGAAGGAAATGCCCTTTAATTCCATCTGACAGAGAGAGAAAGGAATGAATAAAAGAAATTTCTGGAATTACTCCCCTAAAACTAATGCATATGTTCAAGTCACTAAATGAATCTGTACTTTGAATTTCTTGTAGCTAAATGTACAGGCATTTTCTCCACACATCGAGGAACTTGAGGGTCCTCTGCCACCTTTTGGGAGCTGGCTTCCTCCTTAGAAAATTCTTCAATTTGAAGATTCCAGCACTCTGTCTAATGCTGAGTTCTAGCCAGCATGCTTTCTTGGGTAGGGCATTAAGAAATGAGAAGAGTCTGCTTGGCCCACAGGGGCCTCCCATTATGACTAGTTAATTTTAGTATTTGCCTTGTTACTTCATATAACATGTTATCACTGAAAAAAACAGTGTGCACATTACCTTAGAATCTCAGGCCATTCATACATTCACAACTCTTAGCCTTTTGGGGTAGAGATTGTACTCAATAAATAGTCTTGCAGTGTTTGATCGGCCAGCCATGAGAACAATGAACCTTTCTCATGGCATGAATACCCCCCTGTGAGCTCTTTTCAATGCTAAGAATTTTTTGAAAACCAAGTCAACTTCAGTTAAAAACTCTCCCTTGTCTGACTATCTTCCATCCTCCCATATCCCATCCTGTCCCTCCCCTGACCCTGTGTTTTTACCCCCTTCTCTTCTCCCATTCACTGTCAGGAAGGGCCACCTGCGAAGGGCCAGTTCAGCACAACTCGGCGCCGGCAGAGGCTAGCGGCAGCAGTGGCTACAACAGTGAGTGGATTTCAATCTCAAGTGGAAGTTTAATAAGAGTGAGAAACTGTGTACAGGTCACCTCCCTCTTCTGACAGTGCCACTCGTGAGGGATGGCATCAGCTGTAGCCCCCTTATGTCGGAACAGCTTCCACCTGGCTGTCTTTGAATGGCAGGAGTTGGACTCGGGTATTCATTTTTATATTGGAGAACAAATACACAGTGCAGATCTTTACTTTTGTCAGTGTAAGAAATGGTTTAAACTCAACACAGGTTTGCTAAACTGAGTATAGTGCTCTGTGGTTGGAGTTTCTCTCTCTCTCTCTCTCTCTCTCTCTCTCTCTCTCTCTCTCTCTCTTTCTGTCTTTCTTTCTTTCTTTTTCTCTCTTTCTCTCTATCTTTTCTTCCCTCCCTCCCTTCCTTCCTTCCTTCCTCCCTTCCTTCCTTCCTTCTTTCCTTCCTCCCTTTCTTCCTTCCTTCTTTCTTTCCTTCCTTCCTTCCTTCCTTCTTTCCTTCCTTCCTTCCTTCCTTCCTTCCTTCCTTCCTTCCTTCCTTCCTTCCTTCCTTCCTTCCTTCCTCTCTCTCTTTCTTTCCCTCTCTCTCTGTTTTTTTCTTTCTTTTTTGCCATACTGATGTTGGAATCTACTGATTTTTGCCTTTGTAAGAAAAGTCATGTTACTACAGACAAAAAATTGTGGGTTTTTTTTTTTTTGTAGCAGTCTGACTGCTTATGTAGGATGTAAGAAACTACTGAGGGTAAGGGAAGATGAATTTTGATGCCATTTTAAAATGGCTGCCCAAGGTATACTTAGCAAAGGAAAACTGTTTTCTGGAAAGAATATTTATATGAAAATCAGAAAATAATAGTGTGCAAATGGGAATGTTAAAAAAAAACCAGAGTCACATGGTGTTTAATTCATATTTGGAAAGATTTGTTGTCGTTTTTCCTCTGAAAGGAAATAGAGTAAATATAAGGAACATAGAGAACATATTGGTATAGGTAACACAAAGAACAGTGAGTGTCCATACAGAAGATTAGGCAGAGTATTTGAACATAAAAATGTTTTGCTTTGCCAAGTACTGGTGGCTCACACCTGTAATCCTACTTATTCAGGAGGCTGAGATCTGGGGATCATGATTCAAAGCCAGCCAGGGCAGGCAAGTCCATGAGACTCTTATCTCCAGTTAACCACCAGAAAACCAGAAGTGGTGCTGTGTGTCAAGTGGTAGAGTGCTTGCCTTGAGCTGAAGAGCTGAGGACAGTGCCCAAGCCCAGAGTTCAAGCCCCATGACCAACAAAAAAACCCAAAAAACAAAAAACTTTTGCTTAATAAAAGTAAATCATAACATTTAGTTAATCATGAGATCCTGTGAGCTTTAAAATATGCACATTCTTGTGTTCATAGCAATCAGGGTGTTTTTGTTTATCATATGTTTATTGAATTAACAAGCTCTTCTTAAAGTTGAGGTGTATTTCAAGACTGACATTACTTAAAAACAGAGATTTGGGTTGCAATGTAGAAAACTAGCTATTTGTGCAGAGATATTGGTTACTTACTTCGTGATTAGTAATCAACTCTGGCTTCATATGAATGTTAAGCTGGGTTGAGGATCAGAAATGCTTTTGATTATTAAAATAATAAGTGACTTGGAGTTTATTAGGGAACCTACTCTTAAATTTACAGTTTGGTAAACTTTTGAACAAACAAATCAGTAAACATTCAGAGTGAAAGAATACCTTACGCATGTATTCAAGGGCAGATGAATGAAGTCCATGACATAGAGGTGATAACAAATTTGACAATATAGACCTGCATAATCAGTTAAATACTTCTTAAACTTATTTATAGAATTATGACATCCAAATGTTTATTAGTAGTCTGGAAAGGGAAGGTGAATAACCTTATGAAAATACTAGTACTTCTTTTTAGATAATTAATTTCTAAGACAACATTAAGGGAAATAATTGTGTTTCTTCTATTTTCATATTTTAGATTGTAAATACAAACTGAATATAATAAAGAAGAACTAGCACCTATCTGAATACAATGGCTTTGTATTTTTAAATTAAAGGCAAAAGAGAAAAGCTTTCAAACATGAAAGCATTAATGGTCACATTCCAACATAGCTGTTACAATAAGTTATAAAAATAACCTAGAGGTATACAATGAGGAAAGCTAATATTTCAGGAATAACTATGACTATTCTATACCCTCTAAGCTCTCTAGCTTTGATTTTGTTCCAAAGCAAAACAATAACCAGGACCTATGGCTGGTTTTCTAGGTTCTACCCCCTGTCCCCAGTGACCTGGTGCTAATAACTCAGCTCCTGTTTCTTTATTGCAGTGGTTCCTCTTTATTCCCAGTCCTTCCCCCTCCTAACACTAAAGTTACCCAGGTTCCAGTCTGCCCTGTCCTGCTTAGATGTCTTTTACTTAAGAGTTTTAAAAATGATTCCTAGTCACTTGCTTTCTTCAGATCCTCAGGTGATAAGGCAACTGAAATTGCACCAAAGGAAAGTGTACCAAAGTGTTTTTAAAAATGTATTTTTGACACCCTCAACACTAGCTGAGTGGCCAGCCTGCCCCTTCACACAGACCTCCCAGAACAAGAGTTTGGAATCAAGGATATACTGACCCCTCCCATGCGGAGAATTATGAGACTCCCAAAGCAGTCTGTATTCCCAAAGTGTCCCTGTACACATAACACAAACACTAACAGCAAGGAACTTTTTGCTTTGATTCAATAAATCCTGTAAGGTTAGTATTTATCTGAGACCCATTGTGTGCATTTCCTTCCATGTTTATGCTGCAAAATGCAGAGCCAGCAGTACCATTCACAATTCAGGTTTGGTTTGGTTTCCCCCTTTACTTCTTCTTAGACAAAAGGTAAGAGCATCTCCTAACATCCCCATTCCAAACTGCAGTTATTAGTACCAGACTTCAAGTATTTCCTTCCTGAGTACAGTAGAAAATCCCAAATCCAGCAACTAGGATTCTCAGGTAGAAAGCAACAAAGGGCTGTGGGCAGCTCCCACTATAACCAGCACTGACTTAAAATTTTAAATCCTATAATACTCAAGTTGAGGAATAAAACATGAATAAATAAGTCCCTTAGGCTGAAGAGATACTCAAATTAATACATCCCAATGCATATTCACAATTTTATTTTGTTATTTCCTCAAAATAATCTGTTTGACACACTTTTTTCTTTTAACAAAACAGGTATCAATATAAACATTTTCAGTCAGAAATTCTGGAACTGCCTGACCTTAATTTGAATGGAAAGTTCCAAGTCCCTTTCCATGTAGACTATAAAAAAAAATCAATCTATGTATTAATAGCTCATTTAAAATTCCATTATATTCAAAATGTACATTTGTAGCTTACAGTTTTCTTAGCATCTGATCCCACTATTGAGCAGAGGAACCATTGTTTCAGGGACAGGTGTGGGTCCCTTACTGGGTTCTGTGTGTGTGTGTGTGTGTGTGTGTGTGTACCATTGTTTCAGGGACAGAGGTGTGTGTGTGTGTGTGTACCATTGTTTCAGGGACAGAGGTGTGTGTGTGTGTGTGTGTGTGTGTGTGTGTACCATTGTTTCAGGGACAGAGGTGTGTGTGTGTGTGTGTGTGTGTGTGTACCATTGTTTCAGGGACAGAGGTGTGTGTGTATGTGTATGTGTGTGTGTGTACCATTGTTTCAGGGACAGAGGTGTGTGTGTGTGTGTGTGTGTGTGTACCATTGTTTCAGGGACAGAGGTGTGTGTGTGTGTGTGTGTGTGTGTGTGTACCATTGTTTCAGGGACAGAGGGGTGTGTGTGTGTGTGTGTGCGTGTGTGTGTGTGTACCATTGTTTCAGGGACAGAGGTGTGTGTGTGTGTGTGTATATGTGTGTGTGTGTACCATTGTTTCAGGGACAGAGGTGTGTGTGTGTGTGTGTGTGTGTGCCATTGTTTCAGGGACAGAGGTGTGTGTGTGTATGTGTGTGTGTGTGTGTGTGCCATTGTTTCAGGGACAGAGGTGTGTGTGTGTATGTGTGTGTGTGTGTACCATTGTTTCAGGGACAGAGGGGTGTGTGTGTGTGTGTGTGTGTGTACCATTGTTTCAGGGACAGAGGTGTGTGTGTGTGTGTGTGTGTGTGTGTGTTGTGCCTAACAGTCTCCTATGCAGCCTCTCTCAGCTCTTGTCCCCCCTCCCACACACTCAGAAGAGACTCCCAAGCCAGGTGTGTCCTAGGAGTGTTGAGGTCTCCTGGGTACACATAAAACCTTTTCCCTGACCAGTAACACGTTATGTCTCCCTCAACAAACACCCATGTTTCTTTGTCTTACTATTCCTCTAGTGTCTTATATCAGGAAGCATATCCTTAAATCTGGATACTTCCTGGTCTACCTAGATCTCTAATTCAAAGTCTTTACCCACAACTTCCTTATATCCACTAACCTTTCCAGGGATTCTCCAGGTCCCTCCCATAGGGATGGATATAGACTGCTTGCTTTTCCCAGATTGGCATCATTTATTTTCAGATGTTCTTCCACATAAGTTCCACTTCTTTCCAGGTATCCCCAAAAGACTTCAGTTCATCGTTATCATGAGAATAACCTAAACAGGATGCCAGCAAATTACTGAATCCTGATGCTTCATGTTCTTAGATGGCTTACTTGCTGTTCTGGATTCCAAATTTAGAAGAGGCACACGTTTTGAGCCCGATAAAATGAAGCTGTTGACATCTCCCACCCTAGAGTAGTGAGGCTCTCACGGAAAATGCGATACAGACTTTGATCTCTCTAGATACCAAATTCTTTGGAGAGCACCTGTTCTTATGCCTAACTTAGGTGAACTTTTGGAAAAGCTTCATGCCTACTTTGTTCCAGAGATATCTTTTGAGAGAAATAACTCTACACCAGGCAAAACCACAGCAAAAAAAGGTTCTCAAACTAAGTCTCAACTGCCCTTCAATTGCCTGTTAGGCCACATATTTTGTTTCTCTCCACTTCTTTCAGACATAGAAAGGGAATGAGTCAGGGAGAGGAAGGGGACTCTTCTTAATCCACTCACCAAATCCATTACCAGGTTTAGTGCCAAAAAATTAAATGAAGTGTTTCTCTCATACATACACACATCAGAAGAGGTATTGGTTTCTTCTCCGTACAGTGTACTATATAGAGAGCAGGAATTATCATTTCAAACATTTCAAAACTCAGCTTTAGTGGGAGCTAACGTATTGTTCCTGAGGAAACTGAATAAACATCTATGTAGTGATTTAGGGAGAAGTTATTAGTGACATGACTTGCAAAAGGCATTGGTATTTCCACTCACAAGGAGAATAGTTGTCCAACATCATTTGTAATGTCAGGTTGAACCTTCTTAAAGGAGATAAAAAGGTGTTTGTGTCTAGCTAACAAACCTAGTGCAGAGTCAGCCTTCAAAGGAAGGCACCAATAGCCATTTGGCAAAATCTATAGTAATATGACTTTTTCTACCTAATGCTGTTCATTATTGGCCAGTTCATAAGCCATATATATATATATATATATATATATATATATATATATATACACACACACACATACATATACGTATATATATATGTATATGAACATCAGTTGTATGTAACACACAAAGGTAAACTACGGTGATTTGTATAATATATTCCATTTACTAATACACATTTTAGTAAATTTGTATATTTGCTGTTAAACTTGATTTTTGTTTTCTCTAATGGCCGTGAAGAAAGGGAGACTTTCTCTATATGCATGTCCAGAATTGCTACATTTTTAGTAAGATCCTTTTCGGGCTTAGAGAACAATGAATATAACTGTATCCTGACTTTGATAAGAGAAGGGCAGCTAAATCCCAGTTCAGCCTGCAATTTTCTGCCAGTAACTTTTCAGGTACAAGTGGGAGTTCAGAGTTCAAATAAATCTAAGATTATGTCTTCTTCTTCCTGTCATTCTGTAGCCATCTCTCTCTGACCATGAAAACCCAATGAGTCCTGTCAATTCTAAATCAACTATGGGAAACAAGATTCCTTCCCAGCCCAGCTACCTGCAAAATAAATGAGTACTGAGTGTCTCTAAGCCAGACATCAGAGCAGCCGCTATTATTTTAAAGAATAGGAGGGATCTTTTCTGTGTAGGGAAAGGTGGAACAGGGCACAATTGCTCTTGAATAATTTATGTCTTCCTTTTTCAGGTTCCATTCAGTGCTACCATGTCACCGGTTCGCCTGCACTCCTCCAACCCCAACCTCTGTGCAGATATTGAATTTCAGACTCCCCCTAGTCATCTCCCTGACCCTCTGGAAAGTTCAACAGATTATACAAAGCTACAAGAAGAATTTTGTCTAATTGCACAGAAAGGTATCAATAAAAATAACATGGGAGGGAAGGGGGGGAAAGGGGGAAAACAAAGGAGGAGGTAACAATGCTTGATAGAAATGTACGCATTCCCTTGCTCATGTAACTGTAACCCCTCTGTGCAGTATTTTTACAATAAAAAAAATATTTAAAAAAAATAACATGTCCTTTAAAGGTCTCTTCTTCAACGAGAGACTTGTTTGATAAAAAGATTTTTTTAAGTCTTTGTCTAGGTAGTAATGGCAAAAAGATTAAATGGTTTTATATACAAAATACAGCAGATGTGGTTCCTGTCTGCCTGCATGCAGGACACATATCCCCAGTGTCAGTTTTGATTAAGGTGTTACTGGGATTGAGAAAGGAAGAAAGACAGAAAGAGGCAGTCCAACAAGGTAATGCTATGTTCCATCTTTTTTTTAAATGGCTTTTAGTTATCTTGTAATATTTAGTTATTTTTAACAAGGAAAATTAGAGTCTATCTTCTCTCTCCTCCTCCTCTCCTTCTCCTCTTCTTCTTTCTCCTCCTTCCCTGTCCCCTCATTCCTCTCCCCACTTCTCTTCTTTCTTCTGTGTGTATGTATCTGTCTGTCTGTCTCGGTCTCTCTCTGTCCATCTGTCTGTCTCGGTCTCTGTCTCTCTCTCTCTGTCTCCCCCCACCCCTCTCTGTCCTGGGATTTGGACTCAGGTCCTTGGCTTGCTAGGCAAATACTCTGCCACTTGAGCCAAACCTCCAACTGCTTTTTTAGGTTATATTTTAGATTCTATCTCATAATTTTGCCTGAGGTCAGCCACAGTCCATAATCCTCTTCCTTATAGTCTCCCACAAGCTGGGCACAGAGGTTTATATGATCACATCTGGTTCAATAACTTTTTGCTAGACTGATATCGAACCACATCTCAAGATTTCTACTTCCTAAGTAGGTGTTATATGATGAGTAATGTTATTTATTTTGTTGGTCATGACTTGAACTCAGTGTCTGGTCACTGTCCTTGAGCTATTTTGCTTAAGGCTAGCAATCTACCACTTTGAGCCATAGCTCCACTTCTTGTTTTCTGGTGGTTAATTGAAGGTAAGAGTCTCAAGGACTTTCCTGCTTGAGCTGGCTACAAGCTTCAATCATCAGATCTCAGCCTCCAGAGTAGCTAGGATTGCAGGTATGAGACTCAGGTGCCCCAGCCCCCTTGCTATGTTTTTAAAACAACGTTCTGTTGATTATATTTAGAGCTGATGGGTCAGGAATTGAGACTAGGTTCAACTATGAGGCTAGGTTCAGCTATAAGCCAAGCCTCAGCATTGTCTTACTGACTAGGTTCATTCAATGGAATTTAGCCAGAGTTTAGGTTGGGAATGAAAAATCCCAAATGGCTTCCCTGGTGTTCCTGACATATTGCCAAGACAGCTGGAAGTCTTCCTAAGGCTGTGATCCTGTTCCTGTCCATGACTGTTTAGACCTCCAACAGACTCGGAAGTTGCTGGTTCTCTCTAGGCCAGCTCTAGAACTGGTGTAGCTTCATTTCCATTGAACTCTGTAAGGCCCAAGCATCACAGGCCAGTTCAGATATGAGGGGATGGAAAATCAGCTGAACCCTTGAGTCTGTTTTTTACATCAAATTTGCAGTAAAGCTTTTTGTGGGAGTTAAATTCCTGTCATGAGCTACAGAGAATAACATTTAATAAATAAGAAGCAGGATAGCAAGATGTAGGTGATTGAGCAGTCCTGTCTGTCATTGACAAAAGGAGTCTTGGATCTCAGATTAGCTCCTCTCTTACTTGCTGTGGTATTTAACTGCTAATCTTTTGACTTAAGATAATACTTCCTTCAATGTAGTCTTTTTAAATCTTCTTAGAGGTAAATGTAATGTTTTCAGTTATCAAAACCTTTTTACAAACTAATCATTTGTTTCTCTGGGACTGCTAGTAATAAGTTACAATATATTCTTGAAAATAGGTACTAACACATTCATTATCTGCCAATTCTCAAGAGCTTGGTGGCTCAGGAATAGGAGATATACTCCTATAATCTCAAAACATCACAAAGATGTGCTATAGTGTTTAACAAGAGCCTTGGCATTCAAATTAACTTCTACTCTAGCACTCGAAACTTCAGGTATCAGATGCTGCCTTAGTTCTGTGACCGTACAACGGTTAACTATTTTACCCATCTTATTCTACAGATTTGGCAATTGAGATTCTATAAGGGCAACTCTTTCTTTTTGCTCCTAGTAAATGCATCTTCACTGAATTTTTAACTGGATACTAATTATGCTATTAAATTAGCATGATAATGTCTTGTTCATAAGACACCATAGATTAATAGCCAGTGTCTGTTGCTTCTTGGCTAGAGTCAAAGCAGGTAAAGTCAAAGCAGAATAGCACAATAACATAGTTGAGAATCCCTTTAGCAGAGCTGCTAAAGAGAGATGGCTTAGTTTGAAGGCAGCCCAGGAAAGCTTTGTGTATTAGGTTAAAATCCTGAACCTTTCAGGAAATCCAAGTTTCAACAATCTTTTAAAGCCTCTGTTCAAAAAAAATCTGTGTTTTCTTTTCAACAGACATATCAATCCTCTAAGCTGGGGGGGGGGGGATGGGAAGAGAGAGGACTTTTCAGGACTGTTGAAGTGAACTCTTTGGAAAGCATTACGAGTTTTGAAATGAGTGGAGAGTCTGCTTTTAAAACCATCAAGTTATTACCTTTAAATTGAACATGGAATGTAGCATAAAAATCAGTGAAATGTGTATCCCATGCATGTGATCATTTTCCCCACTTTACCATATTTTGTGCTAACATTTTCCACTTTAAAAAAAAAGCTTGGTGCGGGTAGCTCACACCCGTAATCCTAGCTACTCAGGAGGCTGAGATTTGAGGATCACGGTTCAAAGCCAGCCCATGCAGGAAAGTCCATGAGACTCTTATCTCCAATAAACCACCAGAAAACTGGAAGTGGCTCTGTGGCTCAAGTGGTAGAGCCCTAGTCTTGAGCTGAAGAGCTGAGAGACAATGCCCAGGCCCAGAGTTCAAGCCCCATGACCAAAAATAAATAAATAAATAGACTTCCTCACAAAGAAATACCTGGTTTAGAAGACTTGACATATTACAGAAACCACTACTGTAAAAATAACAAGTGGAAATATAACTTTTTGAAGTTCAAAATGCTGCATAAGATGTTAGATACATAGGAAATTATCAGAGAGGTGGTGTTGTTGATTGAAAGCCACAGTGTTTTTTACATTAAAACGTTCTTCTCAGGTAGGTGGCTGACACCTGTAAACCCTAGCTACTCAGGAGGCTGAGATCTGAGGACAGTGGCTCAAAGCCTGAGCAGGAAGGTCCATGAGACTCTTCTCTCCAATTAAAAAGCTGGAAGTGGATGAAGTGGTATAGTACTAGCCTTGAACTTAAGGACAGCACCCAGACCTGAGTTCAAGCCTCAGAACTATCACAAAAAAAAATCCTCTCTGAGAAAACAGTGCAAGTACTATTCGGAAAGCCAAGTCATTTCTTGCCTCCAAAGAACTACTCAGAACTTCTAGATCAGCTGTCTGTTTTATGCTGACAGGAATCATAAAATGCTGTTTGGTTTTGCAATGTACTTTGGGAAATATATTTTTAATAACTCTCAAGTTATTTGCATGACACTTAGGCTAGTCAGAGTTGCTCAAACCACCAAATATAACAAGTGAAATATTTTCTTGTAGGAATTATAAGTTAATTGTTCAATATTGATACTTAAAATTGATACTGATACTTAATATGCTGCTTTCAACTTTTAGCTGCCTCATCTGATATGATGTGCTAAATTTTTCATCCTAATTAATTACAATTGCCATATTTGTTTTGAGTGTGGGTATTTTGGTAGACTCCATTTAATACTGATTTTAATTAGACTATAACATAGCCTTTCCTGAAAATGTCTAGATATGAGTTCAAGTCTTAAGAAGTTATCATTTTGTGTATTCTTTCTGGTTATATTTAATATCATTCCTCACTTTACTCCCCATACAGTGCATTCTCTCTTGAAGTCTGCATTTAACAGCATAGCTATAGAGAAAGAGAAGCTGAAGCAGATGGTTTCTGAACAGGATCATAACAAAGGCCATAGCACGCAGATGGCCCGGCTCCGGCAGTCACTGTCTCAGGTAAATGAGAAGATCTGTTTTCAGATGCATGACAGGCAGAAGATGGCAGGCAAAAGAATGGAATGGGAGCTGACAGTCAGTCTGTGGGAGGGCCCCTCCCTCTGAAATTCTCCCAAGACCTTGCAGTGTCAGTATTGAATTTTACTTTTCTTCCCCAAAAATGTCAAAGCAAGGGTAAAAATAAGCCAAACTTCCTGCACACATATAATTTGCTGTTTTGACTAACGGAATACTTAAAGCCTAGAGATACTGATAATGTAGCTCTAGAACTAAACAGGTATACATGATTTACACATCTGAAATATAGTCATGACATATTAAATTTGATGGTAAATAAAACAAGATCTGTTAGATCTTCCATATGTAATTTTTTTCCACTGAGATTTTAGTCTATTGAAAATTACTAGTTACTAGAAATTCAGTTACTTTCTGGCTTGCACTCTGGGGATTTCCTTCCTTTCTAAGTTATGCTTTCTAAAGCATATTTCAATATGCATTTCTCTGTGTCAATATGTATTATAGATTGGCCCTTATTAGTCCAATCTCAATCTATATCAAAGTCAGGGTTTCTAATATAAATCCTTTAAAATTACTTTATCCTTGTTGCACTATCTCCCCTGAAGTAAATATTCTCTTCAGTTAGTCCTTAAATGCACTTACTTTAATTTCTTTGATATTGTGTGAGAACTCAGTGTTTACATAAAATGTTGTTCACTTCCTGATGCCTTGGATCAGAGTGAAGGAGCCAGCAAAGCCTGGGTAAGTGGTTTTCATGTGGATCCGATCTTGCCTGAATGGTTTCCTTTAGTGCTTAACAATGGGATGTAAACTGTATCACTGTGTTTTATGTTCCCAATGTCAGCGTACAGTGTTAAATTCCATGTTATGGCGTGCCACTGTCAGGGCCATACTTCCTGCACTTACTGTGAAACACCTGAGGTTAGATGAGGTGCATATACTGCTTCAGGCCTCAGTAGCATGAGCATCACTGCAGCATCCTGTCTGCTGGCCTGCAGAGGGCGCTGTGTAAGAAATCATCTGCCTAGACTTCTCACGACATGTATCCATTGAATGGGCAGTTGATACTAATTAAACTTTCAAATCATTCTGAAAGTATCAGTCAGAAAGATCAAAATAATAGTCAAATTGGCATGTCAGTATCCCCTTACAAGCACACAAAAATACACACTCTTAGCCCCTTAAATGTTGCAGTGTCTTCTCAGGAGATATTTAATGATGGAAGCTTTGTGGTACAAATCAAGCTTGACTAAGAAAAATAGGGACATTTTTTCTCTTGCTTTCCACCTCATTTCTTTAATTCACTTCTTGTTAGGAATGGTCTAGAAATCTGGATATGAGCGTAAGGTCAAACTAGAAATGACTAGGAAAAGAATTTTAAAAGTAGCTATTCTTTTATGTGTTCATTAGGCCACTCAGATGGCTGTAGACTATGTATTGTGCATGTAACACCATGTGCTTGGTTTCCGGGAAGCTCATGATCTGATTAGAGATGAGCAGTATTTACCCAGAAAAACAGTTGTTTCCTAGGTAACAAAAAAATGAGAGTTCCCTGAATTAAGCACAAATGTCCTTTGTAGACAAAGAAGGAAAGGATGCTAACTAACATGATGAAGTAAAAATGAAACATCCTTTGGGTTCAATTATTTCCCTTTCTTGTTAAAGAATATTTGTACCTAAAGTCACAGCCTCCGTTGATTTCTGTTTGTTGCATTAAGATATTTTTCTAACCAAAGAACGAAAATATGTGAAAACAATTTGGGACTATAAAGACTATTACATGATGTAAAACCAAAACAAAAAGGGTTAAATCCAGGCACTTGTAGTGCATGACTATAATCCTAGCTACTCAGAAGGCTGAGTAGATGATTGTGTTGAAAGTCAACTGAGGCAGATTAATCTGTGAGACTCTTTAACCAATAGAAGCCAAAAGGGAAGGTGTGGAAGGTGTGGCTTAAGTGACAGAGTTCCCATCAAATAAGAGCATGAGGCCCTGAGGCTTACCCCTAGTACTCACACACACACACACACACACACACACACACACACACACACACACACACAGAACTATGAGGTCATAGCTCAAGTAGCAGAGCTTCTGCCTAGCCCTGAGTTCAAATCCCAACACCAAAAAAGAGTTGTAACGTACCTAATAAATAACCTAGTGCTTGCAGTTGTCTTTTCTTATCACTTCTGAGGCTAGACTCTGTTTTAGAAATCATCATAGCCTTTGCTCAGGCATTTAAATTTACTGGCAGTTTACATCTTTCAAATGAATCACTGTCAATGCTTAGACCCTTTCCAAAGAGGCCTGAAGAAGAGAGGGGAGAGAAAATTCACTCTACAAGTAGCTAGTCAAGTATCTGGGATTAAGCATATTGAGGAATCACACAGAAGAATTTAGATTTACCCTACCGATTTATCCCTATCAGGTTGGGAAGGATTAAAGATTTTGGTACTGATGAATTAAATATGTTATTCCACATTTCAGTATTTTAGAAGGATTAGTCTGATACGTTATACATGGCAGATAAAATTAAAGTAAAAGCAGGTGGGCAAACATTTGAGAGTGCATTATGATACTCAAGATTTCTGGACTAAGGAAATGTCAGCATGAATAGGAGGGAGTAGGTTTTGGAGGCAGTAGACCTGGGGCAAGAGAAAAATGAAGCAGAGAAAGTTGGAGATCTGCTGAATGTTAGAGAACACCAGGAAGATAGAGTCAAGGACTGGGGATGTGGCTCAAGTGGTAACTACCAAACATAAGGCCCTGAGTTCAACCCCCAGTACCCCAAAGAAAAGGAAGATGCAAGAAAGAGAAAGAGAAAAAGGAAATAAGACAGAAAAGGGAAGTGAAAGAGACAACGAAAGAAAAATTATCCACCCAGGATCTAATTTAGAGAACTGGATATATGTAATAGTTCTTTCCCCATCAAGAGAGAAAACAAAAGAGGAACTGGTTTGTCAGAGGTTTATGATGATTGATTTGTATAGCAACTGAATGTCTGTGGGATATCCAGCAGACAGTTGGATACCAGATTTAGAGTTCAGGAGACAGAGAGAAAGATGTGGAAATCTCAATAGCTTAATGAAGTATAAATGCTGATGAATTGTGTTTTCACACAGAATAAAAGGGTTACAATGGTACTGACGCTACTGTAAAGAATAATAATATGTTAAAGACAAGCTAACAAAGAGAATCCTTTGATGGAGAGCTAGAGGAAGCAGACAAAGAATTTGTCAGTGGTGACCATTGAGATTAAGTATAAAGTTGAAATTTTAAAAAGCATCCAATTTAGTAGCAAATGTTGTATGACCTGAATGTTGACCTTGGAATTTGGCAGGCATTTCACCTTAGGAAATGAGCCAGCAGATGAGTTGTTGAAGGAGGGAGACAATTGAGTGATACAGCTTTTTCTGGTTGGCCAACTCTATTTGCAGAACCTCATGTAATACATCACTTAAGATTGAACAGGTGCTAAGTAGATGGAGTACATTGAGGACTTGTTCTCCTTGCTCTAAGGATATTTTCTATTACAATAACTGCATGATTGAGTGTGATTTTAGGTAGCCTGAAGGCACCTTCGATCTGTAATCAAGTGTTATCAGTTAACCCCCCTCCCAGGTATCTTTCTCATGACCACATCTCTCCATGGAGAGAAGAAAGGATTCATGTGGTACTTAAATAACCTAACAGTTTTAAGGCTTATGTTCTGTTACACACACACACACACACACACACACACGCACACACACACACACACACACACACACACACACTGATTAAAAATGCTACTTTTCAATGAGGCTTTTATGTTCTGTATCAGCTCAGCAAACCGTATCATTCTTTTTTGAAGACATGTAGTATATAAAATACATAAAGTTAGCATTCTTCACTACATGAGCAGCATTGTTAGCCTTCCTGAGCAAGTAACATCTTGCAAGGCTGGACAGTCAAATGAATTTTTCTTCTAAAGTAATGTTATTTCCCTGATCTATATGTACACAAATAAAACATAATTCTGTTGTTTTACTCTATGAAACTTAAATTAGTGTTCACATCCAAGAGCATACATGTTAACCGTATGCTTATACAATATACAATTTTTGTGGCATCTGTCCATTATAGATGACTTTACTTCACATCAGATATAATTTCTTATCTTGTTTTGTGTATTACTATGAACACCAGAAAAATCAAATGATGTATAATAGGGCTAAGGCAATGTCAATAATCCCAATTACCATAATAATGAGAGATTCAAGACTAGTAGAGTCTGCCTTCAGTATATCGCTGGTATTAGTTTGATTTCTGGCCTTAGAACTTGTGCACAGCTTGTATTGAATATACTGTGGATTGAGACTGTATAAATGTGAGCAGCAGAATGTACTCCAGCTAGAATTGCTCTATTTCAAAAATCAACACCTCAGCAATTGTTAGATGCATCATTATTCATGAATTTCTGAGTAGGGAAAAATATTTCTGTCAATTGAGTTGACACAGTGCTTCAGAGGTGCTCCTAGTTGGGGGGAAATACCCATCTTAGAACCAGCAAAATATGATATCTACTCAAACATAAGCCAAAATTGGCTTAAAGCACACAGTAGCATAATTTAAAGTCCTAACTGAAGTATCTGTCATCCTTCCTAGCCACAACATTTCACATACCCAAAATAAATATTGTGTGATGGGATAAAAGTTTCAGGTATATTTATTTGTGCCTGAATTCCATAGTTCCCTAGGATTTGGCAAATTTTGTTGTATATGAAATTTTTCCATATAATTTTTGTCATCTTCTTAGGTACCAAGTTTAAATTGCTATGATTTTATACATAATTTAGCAACATCTAAAAAACCTTATGAAGTGTTCAATCCATCTTCCTTGAAAGTCTATGCACAGAGAAATAATCTAAGGAAGTAATACTGAATTTAGAAAATAATTATGCACAGCAGTGTTCACTATAGCATTATTTATTCTGGCAAAAATCAGTAACCATGTACGTGTCTAATCATAGGAAGTCATTGCTTATTATGTTACGGTCAAAAATCATGTTTGTGAAGAGTTTATCATATAAAACAAATGCTTGTGTGCAAAGAATAAGGGGCAGATATAAGTACATAGGAAAAACGTTATAGATAAATAAGCCAAATTACCAAGAGTTGATTAGTAAGGTATTTATTTTTTAATGTTTTATACTTTTTGCATTTTTCAAATGAAAAAAAAAGCAAGGTGTTTATTAAGGTTGCCAGGATTTGGTTTTTGATACATCTAGTTTGGATAGTTTCTGTATTAATATTCTTGCCTTTTGAACCAGTTTTACTTTCATTTCAGTGAGTTTGCTTTAATGATGATCCAGTTTTGCCATGTGTTTCAAATCCTTCTCTAGCTGTGAAGTAGCCTTGGATTTTTTTTCCTCCAGAATTTAAATTTTATTTAGCAAAATGTTTAGACCAATATGTCATCTAGTCTAAGGTAAATTCTCACCCATTGTCTCCCAACGCTAATAGCTAAAGAAGTAGGGGTTCAGATTATTTAGTTTTATAGATTAAGTAGGAAGTGTATGTTTCTTGGATATATTAGACTTGGATGTGTATGGGGAAATGTGACTCGGGGAAAGGAACATACTGGGTGGAGTGTTTAATCTCACTAAGTAATGTGATGATGTGTAAAACCCCATAAGGAGGACTAAGCAGAGTTCTTAGCTTCAGAGTGCTTTCTCCCTGTTAGATTGTAGTCCTGTGCAGCACTAACAGAGCAATGCTGTTACGGACGGGTCTTGGTAACTTTTCTTGCTCATTGGCTGGAGACTGGCTGGTGAACTGCCTCCTTTTTCCTTGCTTTGCCTCATTGGGTTCATTCTCTATATGATTTCTGTCGTCTTCTGGATCCACATAACAGTTATCACTCATAATGTCCTTTTCCTTAATGCCTGGATCCCTCAAGATTCCAGTGATATCTTTGAAGGGAAAATGGTTGAGTTTCAGGGAGGGAAATAGTAAATGTGGTCCTGAACACTACCAGAGAATGTGCCACTGTGAAGGTCAGGGCACTTGACTATGCCAGACTTGAAAACCAGTGTGTATAATCAAGGCAAAAGGAGGAGCTACCCCTGTGAGATGCTCAGAAGTGGCTGCTGCATGCTGGGTTTTCGGCTTACATGTCACACTACTAAAGTTGCCAGACTTGGTGTTATTTATTGCCATGCTTTTTTCTGCTATATAATAACACTCTTTCTACCACTGCATATATATTATTAATACAAGTATTATCATTAATAAGATTATTATATACTATAAGCTTATTTTAAAATTCTTGAGTTCCATGTATAACATCTGTTTAAATTGTAAATGTGAAAATGAGTAAAATAAGAATTAATAACATGCAATTCCATATACTTAAAAAAAAACAACAACCAGAACTAGCCAGTAACTGGTGGCTCACAGCTATAATCCTAGCTACTCAGAAGGCTGAGATCCAAGGATTGCAGTTTGAAGATAGCCTGGGCAGGAAAGTCCATGAGACTCTTATCTTAAATAAACTACTTAAAAAATCCAGAAGTGGTGCTGTGGCTCAGGTGGTAGAGCAAGCACTCACTTTGAGCAAAAGAAGCTCAAGGACAGTGCTCAAGCCTAGAGTTCAAGCCCCAGGACCGGCAAAACACACACACACACACACACACACACACACACACACACACACACACACACACACACACACACACACACACACACACACACACACACCTTTTTGACACAGTACTAATATTTTGACAACAAATTATTATTTTTTTCTTTACTAGTAATGGTAAACTATAATATAACCTTGGTTTTAAGTATTAACAATATTTTTGTTACTTACTTGCCAAGTATCAGTGGCCTGTAATCCTAACTACTCAAAAGGCTGAGACCTGGAGAATCAAGATTTAGAGTCAGCCTGGGCATAAAAAAAAATCCATAAGACATCATCTCCCAGTAAAACACTATGATCGAGGTATGATTCAAGTAGTAGATCACCAACTAGGACAGGGCAAGGTCCTGAGTTCAAGTCCTGGTACCATCAAAAAGTAAAATAAGATAAACTTTTGAAGTCTGAAAAAGTTAAAATGTAAAAAAGTTAAAGAATGGAAAATTTTCATTCTTCCTATCAATGAGAACACTTTTACCAAGATTTAATTTTTCTTTGCTACCCACTTACTACCAAAGTGAGAAGAGAATAGCCCTATCAACAGTAGGAGAAACAGTTAAGGATATGGTTTATAGAAGTATTTCTCCAGACTATCCTAGTGAATGTCAAATACACTTGGTGTATAATGTGAGTACATCTTTATTATTTTTCTAGTTGAAAGCCAAATACTTAGGATCAAAAAACTCCTAACCATAATGTAAGTATCAGAAAAACCTCAAGAGCCAGAATTGTTTTTACACTATCTGGAATGTACTGGCCCATCATCATGATAACCAAAAAGTATTGTGCAAAAGGCTGACAGTATTTTTGTTAAATTTGAAAGACTTTAATGGTTATTCAATATGACTGTCTTGTTTTTTAACTTGAAGATATGAGGCCCATGGCTATAATCTCAGCTTCTTAGAGGGCAGAGTCAGCAGTATCACAAGTTGTAGGTCAGTTTAGCAACATAGCAAACTCTGTCTCAAAATAAGAGCAAGAGAGAGTCACAGAGAAACTGAGAGAAACAAAAATAAATAAATTGAGAAGGGGGAAGCAGAGATTTTTAAATTTTTTGACATGACATCTAAGAAAAAGAAACCATTATTTTCAGATTTAAAACAAACACTGTCTTATTTCTTATTAATATTACTGTTTGCTGGCTATCGTGTTTGCTCTTCAAACACAGCTGTTATGCAAGCTCATATTTAATGAAGATTGGGTAAGGTGGAGCTTAAATGAGAGAGAGAGAGAGGGAGAGAGAGAGAGAGAGAGAGAGAGAGAGAGTGAGAGAGAGAGAGAGAGAGAGAGAGAGAGAGAGAGAGAGAGAGAGAGAGAGAGAGAGAGAGAGAGAGAGAGAGAGTGTGTATCACAGTCCTAGGTCTTAAACTCAGAGCCTGGGCACTGTCCCTGAGCTTTTTTGCTCAGGGCTAGAGCTCTGCAACTTAAGCCAAAGCTCCATGTGCATCTTTTTGGTGGTTAATTGGAGGTAAGAGTCTCACAGACTTTCTGCTTGGGATGGCTTCACACTTGATCCTCAGATCTCAACTTCCAGAGTAGTTAGGTTTACAGGCAAGAGCCACCAATTCCCAGCTAGAATTTAATATTTTTAAATATCCAGAGAAAACAAGTCTACATAATTACTACGAGAAAACCTGTATTTAACATTTGTACCTTAAAGCTGGGCACCGGTGGCTCACGCCTGTAATCCTAGCTACTCAGGAGGCTGAGATCTGAGGATCCTGGTTCAAAGCCAGCCCAGGCAGGAAAGTCCTTGACACTCTATCTCCAGTAAAACCACTAGAAAACCAGAAGTGGTGCTGTGGCTCAAGCGGTAGAGCACTTGCCTTAGAGCGCAGAGATAGCGCCCAAATCCAGAGTTCAAGCCCCACGACTGACAAAAACAAAAACAAAACAAAAACAAAAAACATTTCTACCTTCAAGCAAAGCATTACTTACCTTTGCACTTCAGATTTATGTGGGTTATTTGATTAACATTTTTCAGTGACAACATAAGTTGTACTCACTTTGAAGGAGCTATTGTTGAGGTTTGTACACAGCCTTCAGGTCAATATTGTGAGCCAGTAATTAAATCCTTCAGACAACTTACCATGAGCCTTCCCACTTAGCAGGAAAAGTATTCTAGTTCCTCATATTCCAATAATTAAAAAGATTGCATATACTTGAAAACAGAGACAATAAAAGAACAAATAAGTGTGTCTATAGTAGCCACAATTAATAAGGTGAATATATTTGGGTATTTCCCCCATATTCTAAGTGTTTGAGATTTTATTCTAAGAAAAGCAACACAGCACATTTGTAGTATGAAAAGATATTAAGGTTCTTCTTTTGAGGCACATAATTTTTTTTGTGCATATTTTCTGTTGTTTGGTTTTCTTTCTTTCTTTCCTTCTTTCTTTCCTTCCTTCCTTCCTTCCTTCCTCCCCCCTTCCTTCCTTCTTTCTTTCTTTCTTTCTTTCTCTTTCTTTCTTTCTTTCTTTCTTTCTTTCTCTTTCTTTCTTTCTTTCTCTTTCTTTCTTTCTTTCTTTCTTTCTTTCTTTCTTTCTTTCTTTCTTTCTTTCTTGCTTTCTTGCTTTCTTGCTTTCTTGCTTTCTTGCTTTCTTGCTTTCTTGCTTTCTTGCTTTCAGAACATAATCACCTTTTCGAATATATCCCTGATTTCTCAGGTAACCAGGCACATGTTTCTTCTTAGATTCAAACATGTTGAATCTGTACCCACAGTTAATCTCTCAATATTTGACACATCAGATCCTGTGTTACTTGACATATTTTCCAAACTGGCTCCAAGAGCTTTAAACAAAAGCCAAAAGCTGCAAGGAAACAAATCTGTCCTCAAAAAAAAAAAAACAAAAAAGAGAGAAAACAGTAGGAACCAGCCTGGAGAGAGAAGGGACGCAGAAGTTCTTACCCACGTGCAGGAGTTTGTCCTACTCAGCACAAGTGTAGAGTTTTGCTCTTTTGTGTTTATCCTGAGTGAGTTTGATAGGTGCAGCTATAATTAAGGTATTATATTGTACACATACTAGTTTATCATATTAGTCTAAATAAAGCAAATGCCCATTCACTATAGCTAATAACCTCTTCAGTGGGTCCTTACATTTATCCTCCACCCTAAATCATCACTTCTATCTTCTACTTGCAGTTTTAATAGAAAGGAAAAGAATTGCAAATCTTTTTACTGGGGCGTGCTCTCCCACAGTCTTGTACTTGAGGCCTGATAGAAATATGCTGAACCACATCTGTGTCAAAAATGGAACATACTAGGTTGGGGATATAACTCAGTGGTTAGAGTGCTTGCCTAGCATACACACAGCCCTTGGTTCAAACCCTAGTACTGCAAAGGGGAGAAAAAAAGAAAGACAGCCTGGATATGTGTGTGTGTGTGTGTGTGTGTGTGTGTGTATTTGTGTGTGTATGTGTGTGTGTGTGTAGTGAGTTCAAGGACCATCTGAGGTACATATAAAAATATATATACATATATATATATATATAGAGAGAGAGAGAGAGAGAGAGAGAGAGAGAGAGAGAGAGAGAGACCATATCTTGAAAAAAGAAAAAAGAAATTCAGTGTATTCTTATGCATCAGATCAATATCATGTGCATCCCCAGATAGTTCATTGTACTTTTTTCCATGGGAGTCGTGCTTATATAAAGCTATTCTGTTCTTGCAATCAATGTAGTTACTGCACACACTGTGTTAGAGCAAGTGGTGTTTTACTGCTTGTTTATGGTGTGGGAAACATAGTGTGATGTAGCCATCTTAGAGTTGGCTTCCTATTGGTGTTTTGTTCTTTTATCATAATCATCAGTGTCTTCTCTGTTCAGTGGAGGCAGCATTTGGTCTGTAAGCATTTGTTCTGCTGCAGTGTTCTCATGTATTTACTAAGCAGTCCTAGAATATAAAAATGCAGCTATTTTCTTTAACCAGATAAAATACAATTCTTTATATTCAGCACATTTTTATTCATTCCATTTCCAAATAATTTTTAAGCTAATTGCTTAACTTTGAAATGATTCCTAAACTTTAGATCAAGTAAAAGAGAGACCAAAAGACCCAAAATGTCATTAGTTTTCATCCACAACTATAAAAGGTAATATATATGTGGTGGTAGACTGGGTTGATATGTAATAGGCCTGCCTCTAAGGGAGAGAAAATTCCTCTGTGTCATTTTGATTATGAGCATAAATTCTTTCAGTTCAATAATCTACTAGGTAGTAATAATAATTGTCAAAAAATTATTAACTGACTTCTGAGCTATTTATTTTTTACTTACTGATAGGATCTGGCTCGTGATGACTCCAAAAGTTGGCTAAGAACATGAGAGACTTTGCTGTTAAAGCTGTACCTGTATTCTTGTTCTGTTTTATGTTTGTTAATGGGCAATTACAATTTCAGTTTTTGTTCTTTTAAGGCACTAAACCAGAATGCTGAACTAAGGAGTCGGCTGAACAGAATACATTCAGAGTCTATTATTTGTGATCAGGTTGTCAGTGTAAATATTATTCCTAGCCCAGATGAGGTAAGATTTGTTTTCAATGGACATAAAATACCTATTTCATAGATATAGAATTAGTGCATGTTTTATTTCAATACAGTTAATTCACTGTAATGGGATTCTCCCCATAAATATTAGTATCACTGACGGTTCACTGTTCTTTTGAGTAATGGATGTACACACATGACATAATTGGTTCCTGGTGTCAGTGTCTATTTTTATTCCTCTGTTCATATGATGTCACCAGATATTTATTTATCTACTCCAGCCTAATTTTCTTATATCTCTCTCATTCAATAGGATCAAATGGCCAGTGTTAGGAACAGGCATATTCTAACTGTTGTAAAAATGTTGTTACATAAAAATTTTCTTAAAGTTTGGTTAGAAAGAACTATCTAAAGACAGAAGTCATGTAAAATTGCTACAACAACACTAATTATGCTACTGCAGCTTCTATTATTATAATTAATAGTTAACAGTTGTCAAGTGAATATTCACTGTGTACTAGGAATTGTACTAATCTTTCATGTATTGTCCAATTTGGTACTGACAGCAACACTCTAAGGTAAATGTTCCAATTATTATTCCATTTCAAGAAATAATAGTAGATGGGGGGGTGGGGAGGGAGGGAAAGTAGGAGAAAAATGAGGAAAGAGGTAACAAATTTGATTTTAAAAAATGTACTTATCACCTTACTTATATAACTGAAACTCCTGTGTGTATCATCTTGACAATAAAAAAGGGGGAAAAAAGAATAATTCAAATTTTGGCTGAACAACATGTAATTCTGTCTGAACCTTTTATAAAACTGCTGTTATGGCCCTTAGAACTCATACTTTTCAACACAGTGATGATGAGAGTTTTAACTAATACTAGCATCTTCTTTGCATTAAAGACCTGTAGTAGCCAGGCGTCAGTGGCTCATGCCTGTAATCCTAGCTACTCAGGAGGCTGAGATCTGAGAATCGCAGTTCAAACCAGCCCTGGCAGGAAAGTCTGTGAGACTCTTATCTCCAATAAACCACCAGAAAACCAGAAGAGGTGCTGTGGCTTAAGTAGTAGAGCACTAGCCTTTAGCTGAAGAGCTGAGGGACAGCGCCCAGGCCCAGAGTTCAAGCCCTACCACCGACCCAAAACAAACAAACAAACAAAAAGACCTATAGTTTGTTAGAAATCTACAAGTTTGAGAGTTGGTTCTACTACCTAACTGCTTAGGATATACTATCCCAAAGTAGCCTATCTTTGATTAAGTTGCCTGCAGCTGCTTCCATGTGCCCCGATAGCCTTCATCTCTGCTGACTTTTGTATTCACCACTATGCACAATCTGGAAGTCTTTCTAAAATTTATCGGTAAAAACTTATTTAATAAAACAAATGTACTTATGTACACAAATGTGCTTATTTAACTGTAAAACCACCCTGCTCATCACCTTTTCAATAAAAAATACAGTAAAAAAAACTTATTTAATAATCCTCAATGGGAATCTTCTTTCAACCTAAAGTGTGCAGTAGAATATATGTATAGTATATATTCTTGCATATTTTGTGATTAAAACAAATAGCTTCCTTGATAACAATCATTTATCACTTATTGAACAAAATCTAATATTTTATTTGAAATATGGTCATGTTTTATTGGCCAAAATTTATCACCTAATTGGAAAATGATTTTTTATATTCTATCTCAAAAATTGTCTTAGCTGTCATTTTCTTAGAATGTCTCTATCAGTTTTTATAGGTACTTCTTGAGGTTTGATATACCTAACTAGAACATGACTAGTAATGACAAGCTTAAGAATAAAAGAGTGAATTTGTATAATCAATTCAGATTGTTAATAGAAATCAGAATTTATAGATCTCAGACCCAAACTCCAGAAGTTCTATGTGTCAGGTTTGGTCGCTCACCTCTTTATGCCAAATGTTTATGGTAAAAGACAGAGAATGAACAAATAGCAATTCAATGTATCTTTAGCTGTGTTTAGGGTACAGACATGAATTTTAGGCTTCATAGACAAAAACTAGGGGGAGAATGAGATATGTATGCATAATTATTAAACAGTGGTCAAAGTGTGGCCTGGCTGACTATTATTTCAGTCCTTGTTTGGGGAGGGTTCTGGGGAAGTTGTTATGGCAGTCAAAATAAACATCCTCCTCCCATAGTCAGTGGTCTGTTCTGAGGAGGTTCTGAGGCTTCACAGCAGTAGTTTGTTCCCTTGTCGTAGATATTATCAGTCAATACTCTATTTCCTGGCAGCTAAGATGATTGGAAAGTGATTGCAAAGTGACTACAGAGAAATGGCTTAGAGCAGAAGCACATACGAAATGAAGGCAGAGGTGCAAAGCATTTCTCCTGCTTTTAATTTAATTTGTAAGCCCAGGAAAAGCAGCTTTTAAGCACCAGTTCTGTTAATAGAGGCTTACCCTGTTAAGTTTCATTTACTGTCAATTGAGCAGGGATTTTAAATCAAGTCAACATCCAACATCTCTCAACTACACCTTTTGGAGTCATTAGACATAGAATGAATTGTATGTAGTAGAAAGTGTCACTATTCTTACTATAGAGATCCAACTAAAGTGAAGAAATAGCTATTCTTGCTACATACCAGTTTGGCTCAGGCATGGAATCCTAGCTACTCAGGAGGCTGAGATTTAGAGGATCCAAGCTTAAAGCCAACTCCTGCAGAAAAGTCCATGAGACTCCATTTCTAAAATAACCAACACAAAGCAAGGCTGGAGGCATGGCTCAAAGTAGAGCACTTGCAAAGCAAGCACACAGAGCAAGTACAAGGTCCAACTCCATGGTCACAAAAAAAGTATCTTCTCTGCCAGAAGGCAGAAACACACACACACACACACACACACACACACACAGACACACACACACACACACACACACACACACACACACACACACACACACACACACATTAAACCATATGTCTTTCCTTTCTGTAATAGCCTGGTGAGCAAATCCATGTCAGTCTCCCCCTGTCACAACAAGTAGCCAATGAGAGCCGCCTATCCATGTCAGAGTCCGTATCTGAGTTTTTTGATGCTCAAGAGGTGCTTCTGTCCGCAAGCTCATCAGAGAATGAGGTAAGATTCCTGGATATGTCAACCTCTACTGCTTGTGAATGTGAGTTTGTGTTAAACAAAAGCTATGGTTATATTTGTTTCCATCATAGGTGCTCCAATTGCAGGACAGCCAAAAACATGCAAAGTGCATCAGTTGCTGTTTACTGAGTTCTTGACAACACTTCTGAGCTTCAAATTATTTTTCTTAGATTTGATGCATAAAGGGAGAGAATAAAACATTCATTCTCATTTTTTTCCACGAATCATATTTCAAATTAACCAAATAGTTGATGGCTGAGTAGAGGTAAACTAGCTAATTAAATGTAGGATAAAAATGGGAGAATTAGAGGGGCTGGGAAGGTGGCTCAGTGGTAGAGTGCTTGCCTTGCACGCATGAGGCCCTGGGTTCGATTCCTCAGCACCACATAAGCAAAATAAAGAGAAAAAAAAACAAGAGAATAAACATTCCTTAAAAAAAATGGGAGAATTAGAAAATCAACATTAGTGCATGCAGAAGCATACATATCATGTATCTAGGCATTGACACAAATTTGAGTTTAGAAAGATGATGGTTTGCGCATATCTATTTGGAGAATTACAGTTTGTGAAGGTTAGCCATTGGCCACCACAAAAGCTTCATTAGATTGTTGTTCATTTTCATGAGTTTTGAAAATGTTTTGGAAATGAAGAATCACTGTCTTGACCAGGTTGCAGAAATTAGTTCTGTTACTAAAACATATTCAGATATATTTTAATTTTTTTGCTTATTTTCTTGTCATTTGGTTTCTTGCACAGAAAACAAAACTCCCACATGAACTATTAGATATTTTGCAATTTGAAAATCTGCATTGCATTTTTACAAAAAAAAATGATAGTTGCTAAACGTTATTTCTATATATATAGAAAATCAGAGGAAACATACTAACAAATACTAGTAGTTAATTTGGGGTGTTGGAAATTTTGAGGATGTTTTAAGTGAAAGAAGTGGAAAAGAAAAGGAAATAATGAACAAGTATCACTTCGTAAAATAGAATCTTGTATCAGATGCTGAATCTTTTAGTATCCAAGACATACACCTGTCTCTCAGATCTCCAGGCATGCATTAAACATATTCACGGATACTTCCATTAGAAGCCAGAGGAGTAATTTAATTATTGTAATGATAATTAGTATTATAGAGGGAAAGGATAATCCTGCTTTCTATATTCCCTATAGACAAATCTGCATGACAAGCTTAATCTTGCTGTCAGGAAGGTTACTTGGGGAGCAATGAAAAGGAAAAGTGAGTTGAGTGAACCACAGGATAAGAGGATCAGGAATTTTAACTCCCTTCCCTTTGTTGAGGAGATCAGAATCTCTACCTTGTCATGTGGACAGGTGTTTAGTATATCATGCCAGAGACATGCTACCAGAATTTTCTTTTTTTGTCTTGAGACAAGGTCTCATTTTGTTGCACAAGCTAGCCCTAAATTTGCAACCCTCCTTTCTAAGCCTCCTGGGTAGTAGAATTTTGGGGGCTGACTTCTTCTGAGCCTCCATTACTAATCAACCCCCTACCCTTCTTCAGTCAGGTTGCAGTCAAGTGTGATTGCATAGTATATGAGCTCAGACCCATCATCCAATAAGCTATCTCCTGGGCCCAAGTTCTTGGTGTATATCTAGCTGGGTGTCCAGGTATCAGTTTCATTAGTCACTATGGATATAGAAATGAAGATTTGGAACAAATTATTGCATCAGTCCAAAGGGGAAGAGTGAGTCTAATGACAGAGAAATGAGGAAGTAGTATTCAACGTGAAAATAATACATTTACTTTTAGGCATCATGAGTTTGTTGGACCTCTTGGGGTGATCTCTCAGGTATTTGGATAGCCAAGTCTAAAACTCAAGGACAGAGTAGATTTGGAGAGAGTCACTTCAAAATCCACATAGCCAGCTACCTGTTAGACTTTACTACTTTGGTGTTCACAGAATCTTTAATTCAGCATTCCAAAAAAATGTACTCAACAAACCCTTTTCATAGTCACTGTCTACCTCCAAAGACTAAAAATAACCCACCCCTACAACTGGTTTACTATCTTAAGGCTCTACTCAGGTGTTAACATCAAATACTTGGCTACTTTTGTTCACCCCTTTTATCTCTTCCTACCATGCATACCAATCCTTTCATCAAATCCTGCAACTTCTCAGATCCATTGTTTCCTTGAAGCTTCACTGCCACTGCTCCAACCCAATAACTGATCATTTTCTTCCCTGGTACCCAGTTAGTCCCATAACTGGTTCTATTTGAGCACAAAAACTCAGACCCTGAGTTCAAGCCCCAGGAATGGCACACACACAATCACACACATACACACAAAAGAAAAAGGAAAAAATGTCTCCTGAAGGGGTGAAAACTGATCAAGATGCATTTGTATACAAACCTGTACTTTTTAAATTGAAACCTGATTCACATTTTTTTTTTTTTTTTTTGCCATTCCTCGGATTTGAACTCAAGGCTGGGAGCTGTCCCTGAGCCTCATTGTGCTCGAGGCTAACACTCTACCACTTGAGCCACAGCACCACTTCTGGCTTTTTCTGAGTAGTTTAGTGGTGATAAGAGTTTCATGGACTTTCTTGCCTCAGCTAGCTTTAAACCATGATCCTCAGATTAGCCTCCTGAGTAGCCAGGATTACAGGTGTGAGCCACCATCTGATTGACACTTCTAAAAGGCCACTCTATCCCCTACCCCCCAAGTTTCTTAGGGTGACAATCTACATGCATAGCTATCACTCAGAGACCCTTTCAAATATGATCCTAGTTCTCAGGTGTAACCTTGTGCTACTTCTGTTATTCTGAACCTTCCAACAGCCAACAGAATGGTTCCTGCAATTATTGATCTGCTGAAGACACTGGTATCCCTTGCTGTAGAAAAGAGAGAATCCTACAACCCACACCATAAAGGAATGAATGCCATTCCTATGGCTTGAGCCTTTTATTTCACAAGATATACTGCTTAACACACAAATATTTCTTGTATTTCACTTGTCTCCTGTGCCTCTCCCATTAGAGTATAAGTTTCACGAGGGCAAAGACCTCACCACTCTTATCTCCAGCACAGTGACAGTCTGCTGAGCCCAGAGCTAGTATTCAATAAATATTTATGAATGGAATAATGGAAGGAAAGCTTTTAGTACCATGACCTATCATTATTCTAAAGAGCATCTGGGTATTACTTGATTCACATTGACATTTTCCATCACTAGGGAAACACTCTATTTTGGGACCATTTATTAATGCACTTTACCTGATGAGTTTCCTTCTCCTTTAAAAACAAATGGTCTCCTTGCCAAGCACCAGGAGCTCATACATGTAATCCTAGCTTCTTAGGAGGCTGAGATTGGAGGATCATGGTTCAAAGCCAGCCTGGGCAGAAAAGTCTGTGAGACTCCTATTTCCAATTAATCATCGAAGTAGAAAGTAGGATGTGGCTCAAGTAGTAGGATACTAGCCTTGAACCTAAAAACTCAGGGACAGTGCTCAGGCCCAAGTCCCAGGACTGGAATACACAAAAAAGGGGGGAGGGGGAGGATTTGGTAGGGGGGGGTGGGAGGAGGATGGGAAGGGGAAACAAAGGAGGAAGCTACAATGCTTGATAAGAAATGTACTCATTATCTTGCCCATGTAATTGTAACCCCTCTGTACAGTATTTTCACAATAAAAAAAAGAAGAAGAAAAAAGGGGGGCAGGTAGGAATCTCCTTAAGGTGTGACACTGATCAAGATGCATTTGTGTACAAAACTAGACTTTTTAAATTAAAAATCCATTGTACAACTGCTTAAAGATATTGTTTAAAAATAAATAAATTTTGGAAGTGGCGCTGTGGCTTAAGTGGCAGAGCATACTTGCCTTGAGCTGAAGAGTGCAGGGACAGGGCACAAGCCCAGAGTTCAAGCCCCACAACCAACAACAACAACAAAAATAATAATAATAATAAATTAATTTCAAAACATAAGTGCATGAAATAAATCCGGTTGACACTTTTCAAATGGTCTCTTAATTTCTCGAATGATCTACTTGACTTGTCTCTGCTCTTAAAAAACTTGTTTGTGTAATGCTACATGCCTGAAATTTAGGAAATAATAGTTCTTGAACTCATTCAGTCCTGAAGTTCATAAAAAGAGTATTTGCCTCTAGGATTTCTTGACTTTTAGTATAATCTCACAAATCCTTGGCCTCCCTACAGGAGGACTTGTCAGAACAGCCCAGACTCAGCTACTGCACAAACATATATGACATGCACACATCCTGCCATCATTGCAGAATTCTTCTATGCCAATAATATTGAATCATTTTGATGACATAGATTAATGGGACAGACAGAAATTGAAGAGGTATTCTTGTTTTTAGCTTTCTGTAGCAGAAATACAAGAGTTTCCTTCACAAAGGTTCAAAAAATATATATTCATGTAGTAGGAATTCAAGTTTTTGTTCCCTCAGATATAATTGAATATAATATATAATTAGCTATTTTCAGAGACATTGTGTGGGAAAGTTTGATGTACCTGTTTTCTCTGTCAAGCTAACAAAGTTAGTTTTTCTAGTTGGCCTGGTAGTTTACCCTTCAGCAGTGTTGCAGTCAATGGAAAGAATGGGAGTGAGGTGTAGTGCAGATATGAATCAGAAAAAAAATACTATTATTTTTCTATCTTTGTAGATTTCCTCTGTGTGCAAAAGCAAAACACCTATTAATCATCCATGCATGCACTCATTGTCCTGGAGCTTCACTCTCAATATATGAGTTCTTTTCAACCCTAATTTTAAAAACATTAGCAATAATCCCAGAAACCTTCCAAATAAAGACTAATTGTTTTCATTACACACAAATTTAGAACTTTTAAGGGCAAAAATCTTTGGAATAAACAGTTACAAACTAAATTGCAAGCCAGAAAAAAATACACAGTTTGTATGATGGCAGAAAAATATGTGAAAGATTAGAAAATAAATTCACAAAAGATGAAATTCAGATGTTATAGAGATATCTTATACATATTAGATAGTTTACAAAAGATGATGTAGCTGTGTTTGGTGACTCAAGCCTGTAATTCTAGTGATTTAAGAGGCAGAGATTAGGGCATCAATGGTTCGATGCCAACCAGGCATTGAAGTTCACAAGACTTCTCACTCAGTGACTGAGCCCAGTAGTTCATACCTGTCAGCCATTGAGTAGAAAGATGCTGGTTCAGGATGGGTTGGTTATAAATGGAGACCCCCAACTCTCCTCTCTCATCTGTTCTTAGGGGATATATTTTTCCTTAATTTTATTTTTATGTTATTTTTTGTTTTATTTTAAGGTGGAACTAATCCATGTTTTCCTCATAATGTTAGTGTCTCAATTCTCTTTTTACTAGCTTATAGTAATTGTAATTTATTATTATAATTATATCATTGTATATATTATGTAATTATAACAATTATTATGCTATATTAAAATATATTATCGTTATTACATATACTATATGTTAATTATATATTACATACTAGTTTATATTAATTATACATAGGGATGTTATTGTGATAGTTCTGTATGTGCAGGTAATGAATGTACTTTAATCATCTATCACTTTCTTATCTCTCCTACCCTCCTTTATCCTCCAGGATAAAGTTTATCCTAGATTTTATTTTTTTGTAAATTCAAATGAAGTACTTTAATCATATTCAGTTCCCTCATTTTCACCTTATCTTTCCACCCTACTCGTTGCTGTTAATTTTCTCCACACACAGTCAAGTCCCCCTTTTACATTTATGTCATTTATTTGCCTGAGACTAACTCATTTTGATCAGCATGATAATGTCAAGTTCCATATATTTGTCTGCAAACTAAATTATATTGTTTTTTATGGGTAAATAATACTCAATTGTGGATATATTCCACATATTCTAGGCAGGAGCTCTTACCACTGAGCCGTGCCCCAGCCCTGTTCCATATTTTCTATTTCAGTTCATCAGTCCATGAATGGGCACATAGGCTGATTCCATAGATTATCTTTTGTGAATAGACCTACTATAAGCATGGGTGTGCATATATAAACTGCAGAAAACAGACTTACATCCCTTCAGACACGTGGAGAGTAGCTTAATTCTTGATCTCTTCTTATCTATCCCCACTGAAGTGATCTGATTCTAGGATGTATTTATTTTACCTGGATCTGTGTGTATTCAAAGTAAAGCTTTCAAGAGTCTTCCTGAAAACTAAATCTGACGCTTTTTGTTGGTTTTTAATAACCCATGGGATTATATGTAAACATTGGCTTGAAAAGCCCATCACTGTCAGTTCCTTTTTTTTTTTTTTTCTGTTCCCCCCACCCTCTTTCTTGCCACTCTCAACTTCCTGCCATTCTTAGGGTAGATGCTTCTCTCATGGTCCTTGCTTTTGCATACTTTCCCTTCTTCCTGTGCATCTCCCCATTTTCATTTTCCAACCCAGAGTTTACATGTCACTTGCTCTGGGCAGCCTTTTCTAGATCTAGGTAGAGTCATGGGGACTTCTTTCTGTATATTCTTGCTGCTTTATCCTTAAATATCTCTAGCTGTATACTGGCATTCCCTAGTCTTCTGCCATAACTAGTTCAAGGTGCTAAAGACCAGGCTCCTTTCAAATAACCAGTGACCAGTTCATAGAAGACTTAAGTGTTCTTTACACATAAGCCAGATATATTTTCCACTATTATATCTGTTTCTCATTTCAGCAGTATTTTGGTTTTTCTTGGTTTTTGTTTATTAGTCCTGGAGCTTTGATTCAGGGCTTCTCATTCTTGCTGGACTTTTTCACTCATTGCTGGCACTTTACTGCTTGAGCCACACCTTTAGTTCTGGCTTTTTGCTGGTTAGTTGAAAATAAGAATCTTGTGGATTTGTCTGCTTGGACTGGCTCCAGACTGTGATTCTAAGATCTCAGCCTCCTGAGTAGCTATTGAGTATAGATGTAAGCCACTGGTGCATGGCTAGTATTTTGTAGTTTTATTAGACCTTTAATGAGTTGAGCTGTCCAGGCAAGAATCATAAGAATTCTGATTCCTTCTGTGTTCTTCCCTTTCTTAGGCATCAGATGATGAGTCTTACATCAGTGATGTGAGTGATAACATATCTGAAGACAATACTAGTGTTGCGGACAACATCTCTCGGCAAAGTATGCATCATTTGGTCTTGGTTATTCTAATTATAAAACTGGTGAATTAATAAACAGTCATCCACCTTATCACCTTTAATTGTTCTTTTTTCAACTGATTGTTCTATAAATTGTATAATGTATAGTCCATTGAGGTACTCATGACATCCACTAGGTATGTGGTGAAGTAAAAAAAATTACCTCACTTATTATGTACATTTAATTTTCCATTTGACTTGTCTTAATATTTGAGTAAATTCAGTAGTTTACTTTTTTAAAAAACTGATGCTTTGTGCATTTGTTGGCAACCTCATACAGAAATAACTTGGTTCTTGAGAGAGTGTAATAAAAAGAAATGCATTATAATCAGAATTATTTGAGTTATTGTCTCTCTAGTTTTATAAAATTAGAAAAGCAAAGTATCTCTCACTGTGATTCTCCCTCCCCAGTCCTGAATGGGGAGCTTACAGGAGGCGCCTTCCGGAATGGCCGTCGTACTTGCCTGCCTGCCCCTTGCCCTGACACCAGTAACATTAACTTGTGGAATATCTTGAGGAACAACATTGGCAAAGACCTGTCAAAAGTCTCTATGCCTGTGGAACTCAATGAGCCACTCAACACCCTGCAGCATCTCTGTGAGGAGATCGAGTACAGTGAGCTACTGGACAAGGCATCGGAGACAGATGATCCATATGAGCGCATGGTAATAAAGGACAGGGCAGTGCCCTGCAGGGACCACGCCTAAGCTACAAGCCATTATGATAACACATTTTATGTTTCCTATAACATTCTCACTGCATAGATAAAGGAGAAAATAGTCTGTTTGCATCATCAAATAGGGCCAAACGGTGCCAGATACTCTTACTAGAATATCCACGTCTTTTTACTTTTTAGTAGCCTAAAGTGTATGCTGTAAAGTTAAGATGCAAAGATGTATTAGTTTTTAGAGGCTGAAAGCCTGTTGGACCTTGTTTTACCATCTTTTCTAAATGCCAAAGGAGTCCATCTGTTCAGAAAGTAACTTACTGTTGGTACTTTACCCTTTACTCCACATGACTGTGGAGAACTTACCCTGTTCTTGGACAGGCACCAGCAGCCACACCCACACACAATGTTAAGATGGTACATGTGGCATAATCTGTAAGCTGGTTTTATTACCTCTGAACTCTCATGATAGTGGGTACACATATGAATGAAGAGTATGTGACCTCTGACCTGCAGCTTCCCTTAGGAATAATTTAACCTCATGATAGCTTACTTTCCCCTTGTGCACTGATGAAGAAGATTTGGGGCAACTAACTGAAAATGAAAATGGCATGAAATCAACATGGACTGAAGAAGATGTAGAGGAATAGAGACAAACAGACCCAGCTGGCAATAGACTCCTCTATATTGTGTCCCTCTTTTGAATATTTTAACAGGTTCTTGTTGCTGCATTTGCAGTTTCAGGATATTGCTCCACCTATTTCAGAGCAGGAAGTAAGCCATTCAACCCAGTCCTTGGAGAGACTTATGAATGCATTAGAGAAGACAAAGGATTCCGATTTTTCTCAGAACAAGTAAGTGAAGTTTCTATGTAGGTAAAACAGTCTTCAAAGGCAGTTTGGTGATGAAACAGTTTTGATAACTATCATTTGGGATGAGTTATAACACCAGTTAAAAGATATCTCAGCCCTACCAAATGTTCATAAATTCCCTGTGTTTAAGCACTAAGTCTTAAAAGTTAAGATTTACTTCTGCACTTTGAGACTAATTCACAAGCATTAATTCACAACTATACTAAATGGAAGAATTGTAGTTTTCATTAGAGACAACCATTTCAATTTTTTTAAACAGTATTATTTGTAGAAATTTTAACCCTGCTCTCATTGCCTTTTTTTTGTTTTTATCTACCAGGTTAGCCATCATCCACCCATTTCTGCCTGTCACTGTGAATCAAAGAATTTTGTGTTTTGGCAAGGTCTGTATTTCAATAATAATTTAAAGTCAGTTTTATATCCCTATAGGAAAGTTTCTGTCTTCTGATAATACATTTACTCAAATTAGATTTCTGACTTTGAAACTCAAAAAATGTTGGTAATTCATGTAGAGCTTAGTTTTGGAAATTAAATGTCCTGGTTTAATATATAACCATGTTGTATTAGGGATGAGATCCTTGATCTAGGAAGCAAAGCCTAGATCTGTGGAACAGCAGAGTACAGTGCTGACTGCCAGCCATTACCTTCTCTTACTGTGACTTGTCTGCATCTGTAATGTAGAGGTGATAGCCCAACCTTCTTTCTCTTGAAGTGTGCAGAGATTTTCCTCTTGAAGGAGGAAGTATGTTTAGACACACAGTCAGTCCACATGTCCATGAGCTCCCCATCTGCAAACTTAACCAACTTCAGATGGAAAATATTTGGAAAGCAATTATATCTGTTTTGAACATACAGACTTTTTTCTCAGCTTTTTTATTACCAAAGCAGTGTAGTATAGCAACTGTTTATATAGCATTTAAATCATACTAAGCATATAAGCTCTAGAGATGACTTTGTATACAGGAGGGTATATATAAATTATATGCAAATGATTTGCATATTATATAAAGGACTCCTTTATCTGCAGATGTTGGTGTCCAAGGAGATTATGGAACTATTACCATGGATACCAAAGGAAGTGATTTATACCCAATTCCATTAGGGTTCTGGGGTTTGGATTGAAGTCTATTTACTAAACGTTCATTGTCCTTTCCGAAGTAAAATAAAATTTGAAATGATTAGAAAGAAAAGAGTGTGTATATAAACTTGACCATTAAGTAGTTCTCTACATTTAGAAGGCTGATTTTTATTGTTCACAGCACAACTCCTCTCAAAAGCATTTCCTTAGCTGAAAAATGCACAAAATGATAAAGCATCACAACTACCATTGTATTGTTAAATAGAACAATAAATAATTATTGGCCATAACCAAGAGTCAGAAATTTTGTAGAGATGGGACTAAACTCCCTTGATTCACCAAAATGAGATGAGATGGTTGTTAATAAATGTGCCAGTAAATCTGAGTAAAGCAGTAAGCCATCATGTGAGATGAACTGCTAGGCCTCAGGCTGTATCTTCCCACCTGTATTTAGATATTTCATTTCTCTACTGTTCTCTCAAGTCATATAACTATTCTGTGCAGGGGTAAATGTATACATAAATCAGTGGTCTTGCCATATTGCAATTATTTTTACATACACCTCAGGCTTGATACGTATGTTTGCTATTTTTACCATTTAGGCAGAACTTAGCATGTATTACTCTCTGAACATTAAATATTGTAGAGTCTGTGTTTGTGTGTATTTACAAATGCACAATACATGTGCACACACTCATGTCTTATTCCAGGATTCTCCTAGCTTTGTTTGTTGAAAACAAATATGGAGTATGATTATAGAGACACCGACAGACAGTAAAGTTTATTTCTGATCACATCACTTTGGGCCATCTTCAGATTCTCATGCCAAATCCACAGTATAGGACTGGGAATGTGGCTTAGTGGTAGAGTGCTTGCCTAGCATGCATGAAGTCCTGGGTTCAATTCCTCAGTACCACATACACAGAAAAAAATGGAAGTGGCACTGTGGCTCAAGTGGTAGAGTACTAGCCTTAAGCAAAAGCAGCTCAGGGACAGTGCCCAGGCCCTGAGTTCAAGCCCCAGGACTGGCCAAAAATAAATACATAAAATAAAGTAAATCCAAGTATAAAACAAATTTTAATTATAAAAAGCTTTTTGTAAAAGAGGCTGGGAGGGTAGCTCAGTGGTAGAGTGCTTGACTTGCATGCACGAGGCCCTGGGTTCAATTCCTCAGCACCACATAAGCAGAAAAAGCCGTAAGTGGCGCTGTGGCTCAAGTGGTAGCGCGCTAGCCTTGAGCTGAAGAGCTGAAGGACATCAGCCAGGCCCAGAATTCAGGCCCCATGGCCGACAAAAAAAAAAAAAGCTTTTCGTAAAAAAATAAATAAAGCTTTTGTAAAGTATCACACAAAAGTTAGTTTTTACCTACAAATGATTAGATATGATGTATATATTTTTGTCTTCTGCCTGTATCATTTAGATATCAGATGGAAAAACAAGTTCTGGGGAAAGTCAATGGAAATCCTGCCTGTGGGAACACTGAATGTCATGCTTCCAAAGTAGGTAGAACTTCTCCCTTTTGGACTCTTGATGGCTTTCTAAATGAGAAATGGGTATTTTTGACTAGAAGATAGTAAGGGTTCTATTTTTTAAGATGTCTAAAGCTTGTTACCTTCACCAAAGGTTTTGCATATGAACCCCACAAAACTAAATGACAACATATTACTAAAGCTTCCATTTATATCTTCATATCCTTCATCCTTCATTCATCAGTAAAACTCAGGTGCCTACCATGTACCAGTTATCATGCTAATTTGCATTTTATATTAAAGATTCTCAGACAGGTGCTGGTGGCTCACACATATAATCCTAGTTCCTCAAGAAGATAAGATCTGAGGATCATGGTTCAAAGCCAGTCTGGGCAGGAAAGTCCATGAGACTCTTATTGGCAATTAACCACCAGAAAACTAAAATTGGTGCTGTGGCTCAAAGTGTTAGAGTGTTAGCCTTGAGCAAAAAAGCACAAGAACAGTGCCCAGGCCCTGTGTTTAAGCCCCATAACTGAACAACAACAACAACAAAAAGGTTCTCCTCTAACCATTTCTTTTACCCACACTTTTAATTTAACTTTAAGTCCAGGATCTGTTTTACATTTTGAAGTTATTTTCGCAATGATGAATGATGGATTACTTTATGGTAGTGTTCTGGGGGATATTTCTCATAAATCTTTTTAAATTAATTGATGTTCTTACTGAGACCAATTTTTGTTGTTGTTCAATTCTTGTTCAACTGTTGAACAGTACCTACATTAATTATACCAACAATGCCTACATTATTCTGAATAATATTTATTTATATATATATAATGTAGAAAGCTATATGATTTGAAGTTATATCATTTTGTTCTTTGAAAATTTCTATAACTTTACTCTCCAGAATTTGGGTTATAATTATGTCTTCTTAGTTAAGCTTGTCATTTATTTTCCCAAAGAATTATTCATATGTGGTATAGGAAACAGTGTTCTCAAAGGAGACTTTATTAAGCCTTTACCTTCTTCAATCCTTACACAATGACCTATTGTCTGCTAGTAAAAGTAGACTTTTTGTAGGTCACTCAAAGCCTCTCTGCTCTGAGTCATCTCCTTTCCATCTCTAGCTCCCAACACAGCCACTGACCCAGAGCACACAATTCACCGGCCCCCAGAAATTGGTGTTCTTCTGGCCCCTATGACTTACACATGCCCTTTCTACCATCTCCAAACATGAGTTTGAAGCCATTCCCCTGACAACCAATTAACATTCCAGACAGTGCTGAGGCCTAAGAAATCTCCCCTCTGTGTTCCTGTGTTCCTTTGTAGATCTCTCTATATAAATGTTTGAATATTTGTTTATGTATTAATATTTCTGTACCATACAGATAGCCTTAAAGGAATAAGAAACAGGCCCTGGCCAACTTTCTGTCTTTAGACATATAGAGAGCACTTCAGTGTCCCTTAAGTGAATAAATCATGTCATATATATTTATGGCCACATAGAAACTGTCAAGAAATGAACAGAAAAATGAGGAAAAAGGAAACTTTCCCCAATGATTATTTTCATTGGTAGGAACATCATATTCAATAATATTTGTGACCTTTATTGCTTTTAATCAATGTGCTATTCTTTACTAGGTATGGAGATTACTATGTATGGAATAAAGTCACCACGTGTATACACAACATCCTCAGTGGGAGAAGATGGATAGAACATTATGGAGAAATAACCATTAGAAATACCAAAAGCAGTGTTTGCATTTGCAAACTTACATTTGTCAAGGTAAATAATATCATAGAATAAAGAAGGTAAAATGTGTCCCAAGGAAAAAAACAAAACATTATCTTTAGTAGTATCAAGTAAGTCTGTCCTGTGTCATCCTTAGTCCTAAGGACATTTATGATAAGAAGGTATGTAGAAATAAAAAAAGCTATTTTATAGCAGAAAATAATGAATATTTTCTTAAATAATCTTCTTAGTAGCAAGTCAGTAGTTCATTGAGTAAGATTCCATATAACTCTTCTCATCAGTATCAAGTTTCTGGCTTCTGTATCTATCCCTAATGCATTTTGATTATAATATAGTATTTAAGTGATTATATTTTAGAGAGACTATTACCCAGAAAATGATTTTAGGGAGATAATGCAGTTGTCACTTTCTGAATACTTGAATAAAGTAGGCATAAGGATGACAGCTACTGACTCATCAGTATGAGCTTACCCAACCCACCACTATGGTAAGCCAGAAAAATTCAACAAAAAGCATTACTTTGAACAGAAAATATGTTTGGATAGAAATGTCTATAGAGGGCTGGGGAGGTGGCTCAGTGGTAGAGCGCTTGCCTTGCATGCTTGAGGCCCTGGGTTCAATTCCTCAGCACTATATAAGCAGAAAAAAAAAAAGCTGGAAGTGGCATTGTGGCTTAAGTGGTAGAGCGCTAGCCTTGAGCTGAAGAGCTGAGGGACAGCGCCCAGGCCCAGAGTTCAGGCCCCACGACTGGACCCCTCCCCCCCCAAAAAAGAAAAGAAATGTCTATAGACCCAGGTGCCAATGGCCCACACCTGTAATCATAGCTACTCAGAAGCCTGAGACCTGAGAATTGTGGTTTGAAGGCAGCCCAGGCAGGAAAGACTGTGACACACTTATCTTCAATTAATTGCTTAAAAAAAAAAAAAAAAGCTGGAAATGGAGCTATAGCTCCAGTGGTAAGAGTGCTAACCTTGAGCAAAAATCTCGGAGACAGTGTGCAGTCCCTGAGTTCAAGCCCCAAGACCAGTACAAAAAATAAGTATATAAATCATAATCAATCAATCAATAAAGAAAATAAACAGAAATGCCTATACAATGATTTTCCCTCAGCTACTCTCATCTGAATTAGAACATAGAACATTACCTCCATGTTCACTTATGTGTGTTATAGAATTCACCAACTATTTCTATAGCATGGTCAATTGAAGTTCACTAAAATCCATGAGTAATGGGAGAATTCAGACAAAAAGATCTAAGAGAAAAAATAGTAATTTGTAAATTAATATTAGGTTCTTAGGATAGAAACCTTATTAGCTTTCTCTACGTTGTATGACCATGCTATCACTGTAGCATTCAGAAGACTGCGTGGAGGATCATAAGTAAAGCAGGATCATAAGTAAAGCAGCCTAGGCCACATAGTAGTATTCTCTCTTTGTCTCTGTCTCTGTCTCTGTCTCTGTCTCTCTCTCTCTCTCTCTGTCTCTCTGTCCCCTCTTCCCCTCTCTTCCCTTTTTCCCTCTCCCTCCTTTCCCCCCTCTCTCCATATATATATATATATATATATATATATATATATATATATATATATATATATATATATATAACTTGCACTCAAAAGGCCAACCTTGCATATATGTAAAATATTTTGAGCCAGATTTCTGGAAATTACTTGAATGAGGGACTTCAGGTAAAGAAAACATTCGTGTAGGTTGATGTTATTAAAGGGATTGGGGTTTGGCTTTTCTAGGTGAACTATTGGAATTCCAATGTGAATGAAGTCCAGGGGGTCGTGATGGATCAGGAAGGGAAGGTAGTACACCGGCTGTTTGGGAAATGGCATGAAGGGCTCTACTGTGGCGTGGCCCCCTCTGCTAAGTGTATCTGGAGACCAGGTAAGGTCAGCCTCAGGGTCCTGCCTTAGGACCAAGGCAATGCAATTTGCTTCATGTTTCCTTTAGCAGGAAGATCTAAAATGTGGATGCTTATAGCGGTTACAGTTGTATTTATAATTAACATAGAGCTATCTGTAAGAGCCAATATTTAGTATGTGATTAAAAATGTAAGCCAAATCTGTGACATGATGTATTAAAACCTGACTTAGAGCCAGACATGTAGTTCAGGCCTATTATTCTGACTCCTTAGAGGCTGATGTCTGAGGATTAAGGTCCCAAGCCAACCCAAGCAGGAAAGTCCAGGAGACTCTTATCTCCAATTGATTAACCAGCAAAAAGCTGGCCTAAGTGTGGCCCAAGTGATATAGTGCCAGCCATGGGCAAAAATGCTAAGGAACAATGTCCAGGCCCTGAATTCATGCCCCAGTACCAGTGCACACCACACACACACACACACATAATCTGACATTGCTCATTGTAAATGTAATACAAACATTTCAAAAACTAGGCATTTTATTAAGTTTAAAGAATTGGCATATGTAAAATTCGATCTTTATTCATGTTATTTTCTATTCTAATAAAACAAAGGAAATGCAACTATCTACCACCATAGATTCAGAAACTTGCCACAGTAAGTGATCTTTTCATTCACATAAACTGCAATATATTGACATTTAATAAAAGACAGGAGAGTCCTGGTAATGTGTTAGCATGATTATCAAGTAAATGTGGAACAAGTCTCCACATGACATTTATTTTCATTGGAATTTGTCAGTTCATTTCTAACTTTAAAATTATGGACTTGTTTCCTAAAAGACACTGATGTGTATTAAATTTTTTGCCAGTGAGGAACGAGCCCTAATTCATTCATAAGTAACTACTGAATGCTGACTATATGTCAGGCTTGTTGTAAAAGTTGAGTTCAGTAAGAAGTACCAGTAAGCACTGGGGATATAGAGCTCTTGTCTACTTACTACATGTGATACCTGGGTATCATGCACGTGATTTCACTGCCGGATATGGTGGCACAAGCCTATAGTCTCAGCAGCTGGGAGGTTGAGGTAGGAGGATTGTTTGAGTCCAGAAGTTTGAAAAGAACCTGGCTATGAGAGAGCCCTCTCCCATCTCAAAAGAGAAAAAAAGATAAACTAAGTACCAATAAATATTAATTAAATCTACATCTTTTTCTTTTCTTAAAGGGAGTAAAGTAACAGTGTTTCTGGTGAAATTTTAATGTTAATCACCCTAACATTTGGTTCCACAATTGAGTATGTGAAATGAAATTGTGGAGTTTAACCAGTGAAGACTGCTACTGTAATACAAAGTTTTATTTTAAAATACTATATTTTATTAAGTACATGAATTTATTAGTTTTATCCATCAACATAAACTTCCTCACCTAACAAAATACAAGCAATTTAATTTACTTGAAAATCTATTACATGAACAATCTAGTGCTCATGATTACAGATTTTGCTATGAGCAAGGGCACTACTAATTAAGCATCAGGAAAAGTTGCCTTCTTCCTTTTCTATAAGTGGTTCACCTTTCACATTTATTGGCCTCATTCCAGGTTCCATGCCAACCAACTATGAGCTCTACTATGGTTTCACGAGGTTTGCCATTGAGCTCAATGAGTTAGATCCTGTACTAAAAGACCTCCTTCCACCAACAGATGCCCGATTCAGGCCAGATCAAAGGTAAGGACAGAAGCAGTATTTCAGGTGCATCTTAGACCACAGCACGGTGTTAAAGATCACTAAGATGTAACTTCATCACCATCATGTGCTTATTCATTTCATCATTCCTTCTGATAGACATCACTCATTAATACTTGAGTCTTTTTTTAACTTATCTTTAAGTAGGTGTACAAAGGAGTTGCCTTATAACAAAGCAGTTATGAATAGAATATGTCTTGATCAATATCACCCCTTTCAACAGTCTCCCCCATGCCTCCCAACTTACCCCTTCCCTCATTTTCTTAATTTTGTAGAATAAACTGAATTCTTGAGTGCAATCTCCCCCACTTCTCTTCATCTACCCCTCTCCCCTTGAACCTACTCTACCCCTTTAAAGTACTCACTTCCTGGTGTTTATTTTTTAAACTTTGTCTTTCTAAGGAATTATACTATTTGAGTTCTCCCTTGAATCTCCTGTATTTCAGCTAATACATTTATATACACTTGTATACAATCCAAGATATTTACTTATATGTTTATAAACTATTTCTGGCTTCCATATATGAGCGAAAGCATGTAACCTTTGTCTCTCCAGTGTATTTACACAATGAAATTTTATTCATCCTTTAGAAAGAATGATATTGTATCATTTGCAAAGAAGTGGAAGGATCTGGAAAAAAGTATGTTAAGTGAAATACATGTTTTCTAATCTAGGTAAAGTATGATGATAATAACAGAGATGATAATAACAGAGACTTCTTTCAACACAAACCTCCAATGAGCCTTAACAGCTGTGTTCTACATGAAGTTTCTCCATCCTCACATTTACGAAAGGTCTACAGATACAAGAGCTCTGCACTAAATGGAAATTCACTCCTTTCCCAGTGTTTTTAACCCCTAAAGGCTATTATTCTTTAATATGGAGTATCTTTTAAACTGATTATAAATAAGAGAATAAGTTAGAGGGGCACCCAGTTATGATTTTTTTTTTAAATATTGAGTTTGCCCAACATGTTTGGGTCCCTCAGTATATGAGACTTACCAAATATACTGTCTTTAATGCTTTCTGATTCTTATGGGATTTTTTTTGGAGGGGTGGGGAGCAGCCTTTGGGTTTAAACTCAGGGCCTAGGCACTGTTTCTGAGCTTTTTTACTCAAGGATAGTGTTCTTCCACTTGAGCAACAGCTCTACTACTGACTTTTTTGATCGTCAATTGAAGATAAGAGTCTCACAGACCTTCCTGCCTGGGCTGGTTTCAAACCACAATCCTCAGAATTCAACCTCTAGAGTAGCTAGGATTACATGCATGAGCCACCCATACCTGGTCGATGCTTTCTTTTTATTATTTGTTTCTAATAGTCATGATGACTTCTCTTACACAATTCATTCTACTTTTTTCAAAAATTCTATATGCCATCCAAGTTCCATTCATGACCACTTTTACGTTTTTTAAGTATTTGTGCATTAACTGTCTTCTGCTAAAATGTTCTTGGTATTGAATGTTCTGCTGTCCGATATATTTTTCAATATCTCCTACCGTTGAATGTCATTTTATTCTACTTTATTACCCACCACCCAGAATTGCAGTCTATTTGACATTCAAATTTATCTTTTTTTTTTTTTTTTTTTGTCGGTCATGGGGCTTGAACTCTGGGCCTGGGTGCTGTCCCTCAGCTCTTCAGCTCAAGGCAAGCGCTCTACTACTTGAGCTACAGCGCCACTTCCGGTTTTCTGGTGGTTTATTGGAGATAGGAGTCTCACGGTCTCTCCTGCCCGGGCTGGCTTTGAACCGCGATCCTCAGATCTCAGCCTCCTGAGTAGCTAGGATTACAGGCGTGAGCCACCAGTGCCCGGCTTTCAAATTTATCTTGATCATCAGTCTCATGTTGAGATGTAAACATTTGCAAATCACCTTTGGGTCTGGTTTGTTTGTTTCCTTCACAATTCTGTTTCAAAGTTCCTTATCTGAATTTCTATCCTATTTATTTTTATTAACCAGCTTTTTGTAAAATTTCCCCAATTGTTACCTTCTTTTTTGATCACTCGTATTCTCTCCAACCAAACAGGAAAGCTCCCTTGCCTCTCAGTGTGTTCTCAAAATAGATAGAGAATAGCCAGTTACCACCCTCCATCCAAGCCTTTAGCAAGTGCCTTTTGGTATTGTGGGAAAGAAGTGCAACTGTGACTTCATGCTGATCTCACCTTAGACTCTGCCATAGTCCCCAAAAATCTCAAGTTATAGAACCCAGACAGCCTAGCAGTCTTCAAGGCCAAATACATCACCTCTCCCTTCTTTCAAAGTGCAACAATTCATTCCATGTGAATGAAGAGCCTAATAATTGAGAGAGGGACAGAGGTAAAGGTCAGTTCCACAGGACCACCATGCACTGCTACTGTGTACTGTCCCCTGTTCATTCACAGCACCCAGAGTGTAATCTTATGCCAGTGAGACTTACTTTTCTAAAGGGAGAATAACGTTTGAAATATCAACTGCTTTCTGATCAGATTTTTGGAAGAAGGAAATTTAGAAGCTGCAGCAGCAGAGAAGCTAAGAGTAGAAGAACTCCAAAGATCTCGAAGACGATACATGGAAGAAAACAACCTTGAACATATACCAAAATTTTTTAAGTAAGTAGCATTTTTAAGTAAGTAGTCCTTCTGTAGTTTCTAGATCCATCTGTTGACTAAACAAACCAACTCTGGGTAGCATCAGATCCTTCAGAGTTTCCATTCCATGACCGCCAAATGCTTTATAAATGGATGTGACAAGCCATGAGAAACCAGAGATGAAAATTAAGTGAGGGATAATGTAGTGTCCAGGGAACTCTGATAAACATTAACTTCAACTTTGTTAACTTTAGTTTTGACAGTGAAAATACTGAACCAGATTTTACATGGGAAAAGTTAGTAACTATAGAAAGGAATGCTTCTCTGTAGATCTTTTCTTTCTGTTGATGATAGAAGAGAATGAGGATCTCACCCCAAAAGGCTTTGTCCATCAGCTGCACCATTTAGATTGGTAGAAACGTGTCCCAGCACCTCATTAAGGGCCTGGGTCACTCTTGAGTTCATAAGGATTTCCTTTTGCTTTCATCACAGAGAGTTTACATCTTCTCAGATTTGGGCCCTCTGGTACTTCACACAGATGAACCTGTAGTTTCTAGATCCATCTGTGGACAATTCCAGGGCCAATCCAACTCTGAGTAGCCTCACATCCCTTAGAGTTGCCATTCGTGACTGCCATGGGTAGAAATGCAGCCTTGCCCTTCAAGTATCTGAAGAGGACCCCTGTATACCTGCACCTCACAAAAGCTCTCTGAGGAACTGATGCTGCATGCTCTCCCCTGAACAGAAAGTAAAAACTATGCTTGAGCCTGGCGGTAGGAGCACTTGATTATAGTATTTTTATAAGCTATGTTTGGGGTCCTTTGCTTTCTGTCTCTTTGGAGGTAATTTGCTTCTGTCCTCAGTCTTTCTTTTACCTGCTTCCATTTCAAGCCTGTAACAATAAAAATTAATTCATTTCTGGCCAAAAATATGGAAATTATCCATTATTGCTAGATATGACATGAACCAGCTTGAAAATTACTGCTTCTGTATGAATAAGGGTACAATTATCAAGTGACCTTGATGTGGTTTGTAGCTAATGCTGAGTTTTATATTTCCACAGAAAAGTTATTGATGCAAATCAAAGAGAAGCCTGGGTTTCTAACGACACCTACTGGGAGCTTCGAAAGGACCCTGGGTTTAGCAAAGTAGACAGCCCTGTTCTTTGGTAAACTGGAGACATTAAGCTAGCAAACATATCACACTCTGAATGAATAAATAACTATGCACAATTATGTTTCGTATAGCTACGCGTGGTTTCTGGGTCGACTGAAAACCTACCATTTGCTTTTCTATTCATCTTTATAATGGATTTTCAAAAGTGCATTAGACCAGGTTCCTAACCACTTTTGGATCCTTTCTGTTTTGCTGCAACCATATTCCTTAAAAAAAAAAACTTAAAAAACCCATTATGTATATATATATATATATATATATATGTATATGTATACACACACATATATGTATATATATATATATATATACATATATATTTCACGCCCTCAGAAAGCAGAATAAAAGGAACAGAAGATAAAAATCCAAAGCCTGAAGCATTTGTAAGGAAAAATGAAAAAGGAAAAATTGGTGCTTAAAGATGATGAAAAGTGTTAAAAAAAAAAAAAAAACATAGAAACTACATGTTTGGTCTCTTGTCTGGAAGCACCATCCCCTTCCCATAGGAGCTCCTGGGCCACTGCCGTAGGGTGGCTCAAATGTCAAGTGTGTTCTGGATGTGGTATGCTCATGCCAGCCTTGTTGAAACAGACTTGATGCTTCCCAGCACCTGTTCCATCTGTACGCCATTGTTCATGCCTTAAGAAATGCAAAGATGTACAATAAATCATTTTTAAGGTGATCTCATAGGTTTATGTGAAGGACAGATCTTTTGAATCGTGGCATGATTCACTTCCTTGATCAGAACAATGATTCACCTCGCCTAATTGGATTGAATAAGTGAATAACATGTGCTTTACTTTGATAAGTCAGTTACTATATGGTATATCTTAAAGGGTAAGAAAGAAAAGATGTCCTTAGTAGAACTCTATGTTCAGGATGCTCATTAAGTTCCTATCTGTCAATAATAAACCATCCCTCTTCCTTCCAACTTCAGTGTGCCCCATTATTTAGTAAAATCTGTGTCATTTGGACATTTGTCATCAGTGTTAAAACTTTGGAAGGAAATAACAAAAAAGCCTATGGAATGTATGTATGGACTTTGTAGTATATAAAAATTACTGTTTTTGAGTGAAGCACAATGTAAGGCACATCTCTAACCCATGACACTATTCAAATACCGCTGAGAACAGAAACAAGGATGCTACTAGCTTATTTGCTTTATTAAGTGAATCCTATGCAAAATCCTATTTCCTATTTTTTTTCAAGTCTGTATGATACATGACTACATATTAAGCACTTACCTTGATAGGGGCAGAAATATAAATCTTAAGCTAAAGAATTCATTCATCCCAAAGGGGAGAGGGCAGGCAGAAATGTATTTTGCATACTTTAGGATTTCTTTTTTTCCTTCACTATAATATACAGAAGCTTTTGTAGGAAACTTGCATCAGTATTCCTAAGTTTCTGCACGTAGATAGATGACTACATAAATACTTGTATGTTTAAAAAAATCTCTAGAGATTTTCCTAGCAAATTATAAAATTACATATATTTTATTGTTAGATTTTTATTCTTAGATTCTTACCATCAGAATTTAAGTGTTATTTTAAACTCTGATAACAATGTTACTGAAATTTTGTATTTTGCTATGAGATGTTGATTTTAAGTGTTATATCTCCTCAGCAAAGCATTCCTAATAATGGCTAACTCACTATCAAACAAAAGAGAAGAGTTTATCATCATAATCTAAAAACCCACTGATGCACATATAAGAAGAAACTCTAAAATTTCCACTAGATGGAGCAATATTTGAGTTATCCTGAAACTCATTCCGCCTTTCATCTAAGTCCATACACTATGTTACAATTTGCATTTGTTAGAATGGAATTTTATTCTCAAATAAATTCCTTAATTCATCACCAGATCTACACATTCCTCTTAAACACTTTTCTCAAGTACTTGAAATACCATTTTTAATCTGTAGGTGACTTGCCCTATGGTTATAAAATCTTCCTCTTTTCATTGATTTTGTTTTCCTGTTCATTCTTTTAACTCCCTTTATTTTCAAAATACTTGAGGCTTCAAGATGCGGGTCTTTAGTTTTAATTAGAATTTAATCAGAATCCTGTTGGCTTCCTTACAGAGTTTTCTATGATTGGTAAAGCTTAAGTACTATGTGCTGTGGTTTGGGCCCATACTTAATAAAATTTCCCAGGACAGTCCTAAGATAGGCTAAATATAAGAAAAGAATCCTGCAGCATAAAGTTTCTACAATTAGAAAAAGAAGGCAAAGTCTCTGGTGACCAGAAGATGTGGTATCAGTCAGAAAAGTGGAAGAGAACCCAAGACCTATCAGGAAGCATTACTGTATATAGCATTTGGATTCTTCTTGAGAAAAAAGAAAAATAGTAGATAAGACCTTAACTAAAGAGCTGTTGCAGACTCCAAATCAAATGGGTAACCTGAAATACTGATTCAAATTGCAAGATGAGAATGAGAAAAATGTCAAATTAATTTAAATCACTACATTTTATAATGTCATGTTATAAACCTCTTTTGGGAGTTGAATACCCTAATTATTTCCATTCAAGTGAATGACTAAATTTTAGATAATGCTCTATAATACCTTATTCAGTAGTCTCTCCTGATCAGGCATTTACATTACTGTAGTTACTGGCCGCAATACCTTTTCTGTAACCACATAGTGGTTATAGAAATTCTAAGTGTTACCCCATGGGAATTTCATCTATACCTTATTTGGGCCTTAGAAACTAAACAGCAAAAAGGTAGAGTATTGGGCTGGGAATATGGCTTAAGGGTAGAGTGTTTGCCTAGCATGCATGAAGCCCTGGATTCCATTTCTCAGCACCACATAAACAGAAAAGGCTGGAAGTGGCACTGGGGCTCAAGTGGTAGAGTACTAGCCTCGAGCAAAAGCAGCTCAGGAACAGTGCCCAGGCCCTGAGTTCAAGCCCCAAGACTGGCACAAAAAAAAAGTATTACTCAATTTTTTCATAAAACCTATGTAGCCCTTGGAATTTTATATAAACCATTGTTATGTCAGGAACACTTTTTTTGGTTTTCCCTAAAGTGATCTAGGATAGATTAAGACTTGACATGTCTGTTTACCTCTCCTGTGGTTTGTTTGCCATCTCCTTTCTCTTGTTAGAAATGGCCATTAAGGAAAGCAGTACTAAGTGAAAATGATGGTGTGGACTTTGCTAGACTGAACAGCTTGATGACACAAGCCAGCACTTGGACAGACCCACCAAAAACTAATTGTTTTGATTTTGAATGCAGCTACCTAAGGTGCAAATTTGCTTTCTAGTTTTGCTATTTCTTTATTGTTTTTCTTATTACATCATTCCTTATCATGAATTACTTTGAAATACCTTTTTTTTTATAATTTCCAAGCAGTTATAAAAATTGCACCTCCCTCTTAGAATACCTCTCAATGGTCCATGTTAATTATATGTAAAGGTGGGGGACCAAATACAATTTTGTAAGAGAAAGGATTTTTTTCAATACAAAGGATGCCAAGCTGTCAACTCTCCAAACCTTTTGTTCCTTTGGGTTATTCTGGCTCCATGCCTTTCAACCTCCCACTAATCAGTCATTAGTGCCTATCCATGGGGACAGGTAGGGGCTAAGGAGGCAGATCTGCTTAAACTGTTTTGCTTAATAGTGATTATAGCTGAGACTGGAGAAGAGTTTGGAATCATAATCTAAAGTCCATTTGTGTATTAGCTTGTGGATTTTAATTACCATCTTGTCTAATCTTGTTCTCTGTCATCTAGATAATGAAGTGTTTATAGGAGCAGAGCTCCACACACATCAGGGAGTGTAGTAAATGTTTGCACTTGGCTCAGTGCTCAGTACAGTATGAATGTGGCACAGTAAATAAAGTTTGTGTACAAAGTATTAGTTTATTTCTATGAGAGACATGTTCAGGATATATAAAATGGATCTAATTAAATTATTATGAATCTTCTTTGTGCTTTAGAAATGTTCTTTGGGGGAAACTATAGAAAAATGTGTCAATGAAGTTAAAATTAAAATGTGGGAATTTTTGTTGTTTTTCTTTAATGGTAGTTTTGTTGTTTGTATTTATGGTTTTCTTTTTCAAAAAGCTTCCCAGTTACTGAAAACTACTCTATATGGAGATAGGGTTAGATCCTCTTAATTCTTAATTGAAGTTATTTTGTAAATTTGGTACTTTTAAACTGTACATTGCATGCAACTTTCTCTTAAATAGAACCTGCCATTGTTTAATTTTAACTTTAAAATGTATTCCAAAGAACATACATATGTTGTAGAGTTATAAGACCTTATTCTTTTAGACAAAATGGCAATTTGTGTTAGAAAGATTTAGTTAAATGACTTCTTTAAAAACATTTTTGTGAAGAACCCATGTGGCCAACATATTAAACAAATGATGCTTCAGGATTAAGGCAGCTTACAGGTGGCACACTTACCTGTCATACAAAGCCTTTCATTTCCAAAACAGTATCTGACTTCTTTCCTCTTGTCCTAACATTGTGAAGGGTATAAGTATACATGTCTGTTTCTTTGCACCAACGCGTTAACATTAGAGACATACATAGTACTTGTGTATAATTTGAAGTCATTCAATATTAGAAACTTTATTTCCTCTCTTGGGACACTATTGATTGTTCATAGATTAAAATTTACCTCAATATATGATGTGTTACTTTTGTATTTTCGTATGGATAGGAAAAACTGTGATGCAAAAATGTTGTTGTTTTGTTTGCAAGTTTTGTTTCTAGCACAAACCTACCTTCTAAATATGGTAGTTGTAGAGAGAAGAATATTAAGTTGTTGTAAAGGAATATGTTATCCTATCTGGGATCACCTGTTTTGTCTAACACTGTTACTTACTAGGCTAAACAACTGAACTCTTCATAAAGTGAGAGAACAATGTAAAACTACTGCTTCTTTATCCGGCCCTTGATTATTTTTAATCTATCAGTTCCTTAGGAATTAAAGAGGCTGTGACGCTTAAAAAAAAAACAACCCAAGATATAACTGACATATGATGGATTTCACATATTTGACCACACTGCTTGAAACATGTTGGCATATGTATGTCTCCCCAGACTTACATAATAGTTACCAATTAACCAGAGCCAATTGTTGATCTGTTTTGTTTTGTTTTGTTTGTTTTGTTTCAGTTGTGGGGCCTGAACTCCGGGCCTGGGCGCTGTCCCTCAGCTCCTCAGCTCAAGGCTAGTGCTCTACCACTTGAGCCACAGCGCCACTTCTGGCTTTTTCTGCTTATGTGGTGCTGAGGAATCAAACCCAGGGCCTCAAGCATGCAAGGCAAGCACTCTACCACTGAGCCACCTTCCCAGCCTCTGCTTTTTTTAAAAAAATGTATTACTCTGTATTTTCTTATATTTATCAGATAGGTTATTTTCCTAGGAGGCTATGTACATGTGGGTAGACACATGTCTGCAAACTCATTCAGTCACCTCCCACATGTGGACCATGTAGTAACATGTTACAAGAGGAAGAGGAATCCATTAAGTTCTAGCTACTTTTCTTATTGACATGGCCATGTAAATTAACGAAGTAATTTTTGCGTTTCAGGAGTTCAAACTAATGCGAATGTTAAATAGCTAGGGATACTGAGGAAGCCCTGGAAAGTGTTTCCTCAGGTGTATAATGAAATATCATAACATGGCCACAGGAATCCAGAATGACTCCTGAGATGGTATTTTGAAAATGTCAGAGGTGTTTATGGTAGATTTCTTATTATTTGCTTCCTCCACCCTACTTTTTATACCACAGCATTTTAAAACTCAAACTTACTTTTACTTGATATATTAAAAAAACATACAAATTAAAGGTACCTTTTGTGGTTTTTAAGTACATGTGTACATTGTGCAGTGTTTAAATCAGATCCAAAATATTTGTCTCTTCAAACATTAATCATTTATGGTGAAAACTTTCCAAATCTTTTGCTTCTAGTTTTCTGAAATGCAAAACACATTACTATAATCTAGTCACCCTACTGTGGTAACAAACATTTGAAACTCCCATGGCTTTTCTTTCTTCTAGTACTTTGATTCCTCATCTAGGCAAAAAATTGCTAAGCTTGATTTTGGAAAATCAATGGAAAGGAAATGTTAAAGCCCAGTGAACTTATCCCTGTGCAAAGAAAAAGCATACTCTAAACCCTATTACAGTAAATTAGAACCCTTTTCAGGGATAAGCTAATACTGCATGATTAATGTTCGGTGTGGATGAAGAGAAAAAGCAAGAATAAGTGAAAGAGAAATGGAAACTAGGAAAGAAACATGTTCTCTGAGTGGAGCAGAGATCGTTCCTTCCTCATTCCTGAATTTCCCTCCAAAGTTTCTGAGTAGATCTAGAACCTGGAACAACATATACACTGTTAACAGCACCCTTTGTCCCCAGAGAATTTTAAGGTAGATGGGAAGTAAGATGGGAACACACCTGCTGGCTGCCCATTCCATCATCCCTGCTCTACCTCAGCCTTTTTGTTCTGATAGTGACGCTCAGGTATCAGTAAGAAAGTCCAATTCAAGAACCAGAAAAGGAAGTCTGAAGATATCACTCAATGGTAGAGGACTTGTCTAGCAAGTGCAAGAGAGCTCACTTTGCTACTCTTGTCACTACTTTTTTTTTTTACTTCTGTCCAAATGCCAGTGCTATACTAAGGGAAGACAGAACTGTAGCCTAAAAGACCAGATTCGTCTCATGCCAAAGAAGATCAATTGTATTCCAGGAGTCACTGTAACCAATCAGATAGCAGACATTTATCCTTCATTGCATAGATTAATCCCTGCTGCTCCCCTTCACTCCCTCCCAAGTCGGGGCCATATCTGTCTCTAAAGGGAGTTTTCAGTTGGCTGACCAGGCCGCAGCTGGTAGAGAGGCCCAAAATGAAATTGGTTCCCCAAGCCCACTCTTTATCTCTTGACTAACAGCCACATAACAAGCGTTAGCATCAGCTTCTTTACCCAGGTCAACTTTTTCCCTCAAAAGGATATATTTCAAATTTTTCTGTTTGAAAGGATACCAATGTGAAATTACTCTGCTTATAATTGAAGATATAAAGACAGAGCTCCTGTACTGTTACTTCACATATGGTCATCTTGAGATGGAAAAAGATTTTGTGTTGTGAATAGAATGTCAAGTGGCACATTCCACAGAAAATAGCTTGTAGTTAAATTTCCTAATGAACAGTAATTATTCACCAAAAAAAGTCAAAATATGTGCCACCTCAAAATAAAAATTGTGCCTCTTCAATGAATGTTGCATATAAGAATACTACATTTGTAACAGCACAGGAAATTCAATAAATTTTAAATAAATTACATAAAGAGACTTTGGTTTTGTGTATATTATTTATGCTCTAATGACTTTTCATAAAATTACTGTTTACTGAAATCACCAAGTTTACTAAATATTCATATCTCTAGTAAGAGACTTCAGATACAACATCGAGTACTTATTCTGACAGTATTTCCAGGATGTAGTTACTGCTTTTAAGGCAGATACTAGACAATAGAGACTTTTCCCTTAATTTTGAACTTTAAAAGACTAAGAAAGCCGTCTTCAGTTTTTTTATGTTTCTGGAATATGAAAGTGAAGCTGTAATTTATGAAGACAGACACTCAAAATAATTTCAGATGCGTTGTTTTCAATCTTTGGGACCTGGGAAAAACCTTAGGAATTCATTTTACTTTTATCCAGTAGTTCTCTTGAAGGAGAACTAGGCCTCCTCAGTTAGGTACATGGGAATAAAAAATAACAGACACAGCATGGGACAGATAACATGGACTATCATGTCACTACTTCCCATAATGCTCTGGGTTCCCACTCAACCAGTAAAAACAACAACAAAAACACCCAAGGCTGTACAGATACAAAGCCCATGGGAGAAGGTACGAGATGACTCCCCATACTAAACCATCCTCTGGGATGACTCAGCTCTGGAGCACTCTCTACATAGTCTGTTTCACTGCCTTTCTTTTGCTTTCAAATAAACTTTTTCTGTCTGCTTTAATACTTTTCTGTTTTTTAATTGTTTAAGCAACAGATAAACAGGACCCTACCCTAGACAGCACCATTCTTTTGAAAAATGAGTTGTCATTTCTTGTCACTGGAAAAAGCCATTTCCAGTGAAAGTGGCAATTGATTGATTTTAGTTGGTACATTCATGAAAAGTAAATATTTACGATTTGTCCTTCAAGAAAACATACTATTAGTATCAAAGAAAACATGTCAACCTTTAGGTCACTAGAATTCTCAAGTCAGTTTCTTCTAAAACAAATATTGGTTGTCAGTCCACTAGATGATGTTCTGGGGCCTTTTCACAGCCTGGTCCACTTTATGGTGCATTTATGCGATGGTACCCAGTCATCTGGATATTGTGCATTCACAGAGATATAAGGACCTTGTAATATCTTTTCCCATGGGTAAGTTTCTAGGATTACACTGAACAAGAAATGGGACATGAGTAGCTAGAGTACACACATTTTTTTTCCTGTGTCCTTTTCCTGGTAAGTACCAGAAATTTTTTAGCTTAGAGTGATGCAAAGGGAAAAAGAATTTGAAATGACAAGATATATACCTTACCACTTCATTGTTGTAACAAAGTACCTTGGAAGCACATTGAAAATAAGGACAAAATGCATGAAATTTTAATTTGCATAGTTTATGATTCTAGAGCCATGATTAACATAAGTCAGTTCCCTTGTCTAAGTTTAAAGTTTTCCAGAACTAATTTGTAATGTGTGCATAAAGACCCAGTGATATTGAACTATTGTTCAAAATGGTTTCTTAGTTTCAGTTTAGTTTACTGGATATAAATGTTAATTGACACACCAGGATAAACACAACAGTTAATCTGCTCAGAAGGAAAGTCACCAGATAACCCAAGATTGAATATTAACAGGTATAGGTTGAACTGATTTATGACTGTAGCTATCTCTCTGGCAGCTACTTCACCAAGCAGTTGTATGATGTGGACAACTATTTTCCTGTAGGACCTAACAGATTTTTTCTCTCCTTTAAACAGTGGATTTGATGCTTCCTTGAATTTAGATGGGGAAAAAGTGAAAACAACAGGCTACATTAAAACCACCAGCATAACCATGTTTGGTGCAGCATTATTCACCATAGCCAAGATATAGAATCAGTCCAGATGCCCCTCAGTGAATAAAAGGATCAAGAAAAATATAGTATGTGTGTGTGTATCCCTTAGAAAGAATGATTTTGTGTAATTTGTAAGGAAATGGAAAGACTTGGAAAAATTATATTAAGTGAAATAAGCCAGACCCAGAGAAACAGGTTGCATGGTTTTCCTCATTTGTGGTAGTTAAAATGTGCCTGTAAGTAAACACACCAGGAGGTATGCAGGCAAATAAGTGTAGTGCAATAGACTATGGAAAGCTCAAATAGAATATACTTCTTTAGAAAGACTAAGTCAATGCCCAACAAAGTAAGCACCAGTAAATGGGTACTTTCAAGAGGGAAGGGTGGGAAAGAGTTGGAAGAATGACGGGAAGAAGCAGGGGGAATGAAGTCAAGAATTCATTATGTATATCACAGACTTGGGAAAAATAAGGGAAATGAGGGTTCAAAGGGGGAGGGGTGAAGATGTTAAAGGGATGAAATAGATCAAGGTGCATTATGTACATAAACTGCTTTGTGAAATGGTAAAAAAAAATTTAAGAAAAGCGAGGGAAGGAGACGTTGGGAGGGCTGTGTAAAAATGCTGTGAGGGGGCTACATTGATCAAGATGCACTATATTCATAAAATGCTGTCTTGAATGGTAACTCCTTTGTACAGCTATTTAAAAGATAAAATATTCAAAAATGATTAAATAAATCTCTGCTGGTGCTGGTAGCTCACACTAATCCCGATCCTAGGGTCACTGTTCACAGCCAGCCCAGACAGGAAAGTCCCTGACACTTATCTCCAATTACCAAAAGCCAGAAATAGAGGTGTGACTTAAGTGGTAAAGTCCTAGCCTTGAGAAAAAAAAAAGAATTCAAGGACAGCACTCAGATGCTGAGTTTAAGCCCAAAGAGTGGCACAATTTTGTGTTGTGAAGCCTGAACAAAATTTAGGTTTAGATTCCATCCTGTTAAGGCACTATAACTGAATTCCAGGTGGGGCCCTCGATAATCAGCAGGGCCCAATAGTGAGCATGGCTCGGTGTCCCGGCCTGCTGGAGGGGGCGGGGCATCAAGAGGTGAGCCTCGTAGCTCCGCAGACCCGGCCACCCACCCGACAGAGCAGGGTATAGAGAGGCTGACGTCACCGCCCCCCAAGGGGCGCTGCGGGAGGGGCGTGCCATCCCTCGGAAAGGGGTGGGGCATGCCACTGAGAGGGGCGGGACACGCTGCCGAAAGGGGGCGGGTGTGTTGTGGGAGGGGGTGGGGCATCGAGCCCCACAGGGTGAGCTTCGTGTTGGGATTGGAGAGAGGGCGGCTTCGGGGAGGAGCCTGAATGGCGGCTCGAAACCGTTCGTGGGGGAGGGACACAGCCTCTCGGGGTGTGCACAGGCGGCGTGCTCTAAGGCCCAGAGGGGGGGGGAGGGAGGGAGAAAAACCGGGGTCCTGAGGAGTGGGGAGTCCGGAGGAAACCCGAGCCGTCCTGAGGAGAACAGTCTGGAGGAGGCCGGCGGTCCTGAGCAGAGGGGAGTGAGGAGTTAGTTACTGCGGAGGGAGGACCGTGGGAGTGGAGGGGGAGACGGCGAGGGGAACGCCGGCCGGAGCGGGGCAGGGCCGTTGCGGGCCTCCCTCGAGAGAGGCCTGCGGAGGAGCAGAGCGAAAAGCCGCCGCTTGGGGGCCTGGGGGTCCGAGGTCTGGAGGCTGTCTGGGTGCTGGGATCTAGCCGGGACGCTTGCTGTGTAGGTAGTGTAAATGACCCTCTCTGGTCCACCTGTCACTGCCTGCCCCGGGGCTGTCTCCTCTCCCAGGCCACAAGAGCCCCCTGTGGGGGAAGCCCCCTAACAGCTAGTCGGCAGCTGCAGGAAATCCCGATGGTTGCGGCTCGAGACCGCTGGGCGGACACGGCCGTGGCTGCAGCCAGCCATCTTGGGAAGCTCAGCCGATCTCCTTAGCGGGTCGGCCCCGCCGCCGGTGACACTACCCAGCCTTCAGAATTGACTTTCCCGCCGTGTGATGGGATTTGCTGTGTGACGCCAGGACGCCTAGAATGTCCCCGAAAACCCGACAGGACCCTGTTCCCTGAAGGGTGGCGGCTCTGCGCTCTGCCCCGCTGCGCCGCTGGCAGTTCGAGTCCAGGCTCGAATAAATGACGCTTGCGTGCGTGCGTGCATCGGCATCGGCTCCGCGGCGGCCGCTGGGGACCCGGGATCTGGGCGGAACAGTGAGTGTGTGTGTGTACGCATATATATATGTGTATATTATATAATGTGTTAACATGTATTATACATATTACATATAACATAAATATACAATGCAAATATACAACTATAATATATATATATACTTATATAGTTGTATAATATATAATTATATATTTGTATTATATAATTTTCCAAAAAGCTCTGAAGTGACTGGCCCAAGTAAGTTATCCACAGATCATGGACAAAAAACAATGACACCCCCATTTTTTTCCTGAAATCCTTCATTAGTTTTAAAGTTTACTAAGGATAATCTCAATAAGTCTGTAATAGTTTAAATTGCTCTTTAAACTCAGGCTATTATCTAAGGAATTAAATCAGAAGCCAGGCACCGGTGGCTCACTCCTGCAAGCCTAGCTACTCAGGAGGCTGAGGATTGCAGCTCGTATCCACCTCAGGCAGGAAGGAAAGTCCTGGAGACTCTTAACCTCCAATTAACCACCAGAAAAATGGTAGTGGTGCTTTGGTCCAAGTGGTAGAGTGCTCACCTTGACCTGAATGAAGAGCTTAGGGACAGCATGCAGACCCAGAGTTCAAGCCCCATGACTGACAAAAAAAAAATTTTTTTTTAAGAGAAATAAGAAAATTGGATTTTCTCGCCAAGAAAATCAAAGTCCTCCACATTCAATCATTCTTCACTAAGGTTCTTTCCCCAAATGCTTGCTTAACTATCTCAGAATTTTCTGCATGCTCTCATTGTGCTTATTTTTATGAATTAAAAGTATTTTTCACATTTTTATTACATATTGAGTTATTTTTAAGCTTCACATGTACTTTGAAGTTGTATTTTAAATAATCTCAATTATTCCTCCTCTGTTCTGTAGAATAAAGTACCTTTGTATTTATGTCATTAATATTTCCATTATCAAATGTCCCATTTTGTGTGTTTTTTAGAACAATTTTCCAAAATATTCTTAAGTACACAGAAAAAAAAAATAGATCTCTTCCTTAATCCCTGTATTCTGAAGAAATGGTATTGTTCAACTAAAACTGGTTCTATACAAAGCTTGTAAGTAACACCTATGTTCCTAGAATAGGTCTGCCTCAGAATAGATTTTGCACATTTATTTCTCAGTGGCACTTGGATAGGACCTAAATGGGCATCTGTATAGAATTCCTTGTAGCTTGATTGCACAGGTGAAAGGACTGAGAATCCTCCCAGCATGGCTTTAATAGTCAATCATGTTCAAGATCACAGTATCAGTCCTACAAATTCAATGCCATTTTCTAACTTCTTCAAACTTTTCTAACTTTTATCAAACATAGGTCATGATATTTAATGGAACATATTAAGCTTTTTATCTTATTTGATGCAAAGATGATTTTCCACAGACAATTTAGCTGAATGGATGGACATGCCTAAAGTTGAAGTGTATTTGCCATTGTGACAATAGAAAGAAATAGGAGCTTTAGGAAGCAGCTAGTGATTCATAGCTCTGCCTCTGTGAACAGATGCCCTGGTTATCCTGGGATTGATTAGTGATTTGGGAATGGATTGTTACTAAGAAGTTGGCCAACTATTGGCCTGACTGACTCCTGTGAGCTCATTTGCTTGAGTCTCTCGTGAGCTCATTTGCTGTTTGCCATGGTAGCCAGCATGAAAGCCCTTGCCAGATGGCAGTGTACGGACCATACTTCTAGACTTCTCAGCCTCTAGAACTGTGAGAAATAAATTTATTTTCTTTAAATTACCCAGACGTAGGACTGAAGGGGTATAGCTCAGTAGTAGAGCTCTTGACTGGCAGATGGTAGGCCCTGATCACAAAAACAATTACCAGTCTTAAATATTTTGTTATAGTAACACAAAATGTGCCAAAATAGCTAATACTATATTAAAACCTTTTAGGTTATTCACTTCAGCTTTTGGGAGAGAAAGGGACTTGCACTCCTGGAGGGTGAGCCCAGCACCTTTTGTATATACTGGACAAGCACTCCTACTCGTGACCTACATCCCTATCCCTAGGTGCTTTACCTTTCATTGTTAACATCTGAAACAAATCTTGGCTAATGCCGTTTAACAAACTCAGCAGGTGCCAGAACTTGAACCTAGGCTGCCTCCAAAGAGCCATCACACATATAGTCTTTTCAGTAGCTTTGGAAAACCGTAAGAGAGAATCCTTCAATATTTTTACTGGACAGAGGTGATAAATGACATATGTGATTTTAGAGATTCTGCAGTCCACTTTTACAAATTATAATTGTAGTAAATAAACCCAGGTTTATAGTTGTATTAGTTTTCAATTAATGCTGTAATCAAATTTAATGGATAAAGACAGCACATACCTCTTTTGTTAGAGGTCTGAAAGCTAGCAGTCCAAAGTGAGTCTTTCATGACTAAAACTAAGAGGAGTTCATTTCTTTTGGCAGCTCAAGAAAAACATGTCTTTTGCATCTTTCTGTTTCTGGCTTACATTGTCTTCTCTCCTTCTGTTCTGAATTCTCTTCTGCCTTCCTTTTATTATAAGAGTTCTTGTGATGAAATTTAGGGCCCAGCTACATAATCCAGGATCATCTCTCCATCTTAAGATTATTTTGGCCAGTTCTGGGGCTGTTGGGTCTTCGTACCAGGACAGACGGACAGGGTCCGAGGAAAGGTAAGTCGACAGGGTCCAAGGAAAGGTAAGTCCGGCTGCTTGCCATTCCCCAGCCTCCCTCAGCCCGAGACAATCAGACACAGCAGGGAATCAAGTCAAGCAGGAAAAAAACTCGTTTATAAACACAGAGCAAGTCCTTTTTAAAGCAAAAAAGAGCGGGTGGCATGGCAGGGGAGGAAGAGGAACCAATCACTGTCAAGATCATACCCTATCATGCACCTAAGCTTCCATGGGCTGGTTAAGCACTGAACGGAAAGCAAATTGGGCTCTGCCCATTCTACTCCCTCTCAGCGCCATCTTTGCTGCCCATGTGCTCTACAGTAAATCAGGCTCTGCCCACTCAACTCCCTCTCAGCACCATCTTTGCTGCCCATGTGCTCTACAGTAAATCGGGCTCTGCCCACTCAATTCCCTCTCAGCGCCATCTTTGCTGCCCATGTGCTCTACAGTAAATCAGGCTCTGCCCACTCAATTCCCTCTCAGCGCCATCTTTGCTGCCCATGTGCTCTACGTGGGGCCTGAACTCAGGGCCTGGGTACTGTCCCTGAGCTGCTTTTGCTCAAGGCTAACACTCTACCACTTGAGCCAGAGCACAACTTCTGGCTTTTTCTGTTTATGTGGTACTGAGAAATCAAATGCAGGGCTTCATGCATGCTAGGCAAGCACTCTACCACTAAGCCACATTTCCAGCCCCTCAAGATTCTTAATAACATCTACAAGGGGATTTTTTTTTTTTTTGGCCAGTTCTGGGGCCTGAATTTTGGGCCGGGGCACTGTCCCTGAGCTCTTCAGCTCAAGGCAAGCGCTCTACCACAGCACCACATCTGGTTTTGTGGTGGTTAATTGGAGATAAGAGTCTCATGAACTTTCCTGCCCAGGCTGGCTTTGAACCATGATCCTCACACCTCAGTCTCCTGAGCTTCGAGGATTATAGGTGTGAGCCACCGGTGCCCAGCTCAAAGGGATTTTTTTTTTTTTTGCATTGTAAGTTAACAGTTACACGTCCTATGGATCAGGATGAGGCTATCTTTGGGTTCCATTATTCAGCCTATCATGGCAGCATTCATAAAGCACGAAGAATCAGGTTGCACAAAGCAAATACAGAAGTAAATAAAAGAGCTGTTGATATATTCATGGTCATTGGCTAAATCTGTTAAGGGTTGCTAAAAGTTGATATTTTAATTACCATTCATTTTTGAGTCATTTGTGGAATACTCAGTCACAGGCAAATCACCCCCCTCATCAACCCGTTAGTTAACATGTTGGAATGATACTTTAAATGTGTTTTAATTCATTAGATGTATTTTAATTTATTATTAATTTTTATTATATTTGTGCTCAAATTTTCTTCTCTTTGGCCAGTGGGAGTTTGATTCCTAAACCTCTTGACTCTGTCTCCATGGTCTTTATAGCTTCTTTGCTTTTTTACATGACTCATCTTGCAAATATATATTTCTTTCCCTGACTTGGACTTATCACTTCTTCCAAAAAGCCATATTTCCTGGCATTAAAAATAGCATGTAAGCCAGGCACTGGTGGCTCACACCTGTAATCCTAGCTACTCAGGAGGCAGAGCTCTGAGGATCGCAGTCCAAAGCCAGTCTGGGCAGGAAAGTCCGTGAGACTCTTATCTCCAATTAACCACCACAAAACCAGAAGTGGCACTGTGGCTCAAGTGGTAGAGCACTCACCTTGAGCTGAAGAGCTAAGGGACAGCACCCATGCCCAGAGTTCAAGCCCCATGACCACCCCCCCCCCCAAAAAAATGGCATGCAGACACAAAATCTGGCCAGGTAAAATTTTATTGCTATTGAAATGGCACTGTTCCTTTGAGAGATTTGAAAGCTGGATAATATTTTTAAGTGACAAAGATATGTTATGAGTTTATTAAATCGATATTCCAAGTTTAAATCAGAAACATAGAGGCTCCTTACCTAATCTCATTTATTTTATGTCTGTTATGTCCTTTGAAGAACTATATAGTTCTTCAAATCCATTATCAGGACACATGCACATACACATGTGCAGATTTGTTTATTTGTATTTTAGGTGAAAACAGGTGTGCTCTCCTGGGTGCTGTCCTTGGGTATATCAATTTTAAGCCCATGGAAACCACATTGATACAGGAGCAGCAGGTGACATCTTTGAACTCTGACAACAGTATGAATTTCCTGTTGAGAAAGTAGCCATCAGTTTAGATGTTAGTGTAACCAGAATCATCTTGGTTTATGCCTGTCAGCCAGAATTTTTCTAGATATAACATTTGTCTAGTTTTTTATTTGCCTAGTTTTTTATTAATCAATTCTTACTACTGTTAGTTGTATTAAAATAGGTTTATTAGAGCTCTACTTTGTAATTCCAGCTTAGCATCATGGTCTTAGCAGTATACAAGTAATTATTTACAGTGTTCAAGATTCTCACTTAGTACGTGGTTACACTTGAGAAAACTGCCTGTGAAAACCTTAATTATATCCTACCTCTTTTTTCTAGATCCTTGTAAGGTTCAATATAACTACCTCCTTTGCATGGAGAACAGACCAGAGCTTTACTAATAAAACAAACTGTTCTGGCTTTTGGGCAAGGAACAGCCTGCTCCTCCTTCCTGTCTTGTGTTGTTGGAAGCAGCTCCTAATGCTACTGCTCTTGCTAGTTACTAAATGTAACCGCTCATTGTGCTGTGGCCTTGACTTGCAAGGTAAATGAAGCAGGGTCAACAACAACTGTGGAAAGATACTTGATAGAGACTAAGCTGTTCTACCAAAGTTATATAGGGCCTGCTCACTCTGTTGGGTTTTTTAAAATAACATATGAAAGGACAAGCTCACACTTATAAGGAGTGGGTAAACTCAGGAAGGATCATGAACTAAGGGGAGTTTGAGACAAAAATACAAGACCCTATCAGCAAAAGTAAGGGTTGAAGCCATTACTCAAGTAGTAGAATACCTGCAAAGCATATGAGTACAGGAGTTCAAATCCCAGTAGTGCCCCCAAAAGATCACATACAAATTTACAAGTTAATGGGATTCAGTGTGATATTCTCATACATGGTTCCTATCCATTCACCTTTCCTCCATCCTTACCACCCACCCAGCACCTTTCCAATCACTGTGCCACTCTTTGTTTTTAATTCCCACTTACAACAGAAAATATATGAGTGCTAGCCTTGAGCTGAAGAGCTGAGGGAAAGTGCCCAGGCCCAGTGTTCAAGCCCCACAACCGACAAAAAAAAAAAGTTAGAAGTTGAGGCATAGCTCAAGTGGTAGAGCACTAGACCTATGCAAAAAAGCTAAGCAAGAATGCAAGGTCCTGATTTCAAGCCTCAGTATCAGCACAGGGAGAGACAGAAAGAGAGAGAGAGAGACAGAGAGAGACAGAGACACAAAGACACAGAGGCAGAGACTAACTTCACAGACATAGTAAGCAGAAGGAGGAATGTTTCAGTGACTGGAGGAGAAGATAGTGGGGTGGAAGTTACATAAGAAAATAATTCTGGAATTTGCTTGCATGTCATATACCAACCACTACTGACTGGTTAAGGTGTTTGATCCATAATGCTTTAGGAAAAAATGGCAAAGAGGGTAAAATTTTATGTATATAGATATATGTGCATTTTACCATGATTAACATGTTTAATTAAAAAAAATAATGCTGGTGGTAGATGCCTATCATCCTAGCTTCTCAGGAGGCTGAGATTTGAGGATCACAATTCAGAGCCAGCTGGCATAGAAAAGTCACCAATTAACCATCAGAAAACTGGAAGTGGAGCTGACTCAAATGGTAAAGTGAGCAAAAAGAACTCAGGGACAGCACCCATGGCCTGAGTTCAAACCCATGACTGACAAAAAAAAAGTAATAATATAGATCTATACAAATATTATTCACATACTATATCACTGTTAACTTCCTTGTTTAAATGTTATACTATATTCATATAAGATGTAACCCTGAGGACCACTTGTTAAAGATACAGGGGACCACTCAATCTTTGCAGCAATAAATCTTATGCCTGTATTGAAAGGAGGAGAAGCAAGAGGAGGAAAACGAAAAGGAGGAGGAGGAGGAGAAGGAAGTGGATGATGAGGAGGGGGAAGAGGAGGAAGAAGAAGAGGCGGAAGAAGAGGAAGAGGAAGATGAAGGAGGAGAAGAGGAAAAGGAGGAGAAGGAGGAAGAGGAAGAAGAGAGAAGAAAAGGAGGAAGAGGAAGAAGAGGAGGAGGAGGAGGAGGAGGAGGAGGAGGAGGAGGAGGAGGAAGAAGAAGAAGAAGAAGGAGGAGGAGGAGGAGGAGGAGGAGGAGGAGGAGGAGGAGGAGGAGGAGGAGGAGGAGGAGGAGGAGGAGGAGAAAGGAGGAGGAGAAAGAAGGAGGAAGAAGAAAAGGAGGAGGAGGAAGAAGAAGAAGGAGAAGGAGAAGAAGAAGAAGAAGAGAAGGAGGAGGAGGAGGAAGTGGAGGAGGAGGAAGAGGAGGAGGAGAAGGAGGAGGGAACAGCAGCAGCAACAACAACATAAGAACAAGAAGAGAAGAAGGAAACTACAGACCAGCAAGTCAATTTAGTTCAATTTCTTGGACCAGGACAACAGAACTTTATGAACACAGAGATTAAAGTGATTAACCACAGCCTACTCAAGAGGATAACTTTGATCAGAAAGACTCTCACAAGCTGGGACCCAGCAGGACCAACTAATCCATGTAATGATTATTGCAAATTATTACCCTTCAAGGGAGGTTGAATTAATGAGATTTCCCTTTGGCATGGTGCTTTACCAGTGGCTTACTACTGAACAGTCCAAATAATAGTTTTCCTATCTGAAAAATGCCTCCTAAAATACAGTCCTCATTCATTCCATGCATATCATTCAATATCAGCTTTAAAGTGACAGACTTTCCTTTTAAATTCAGACACAATGCCTACTCTATTCCTTAGAAAAAAATTAATCTTTAGAACTGCTTCTAATACCTAGAGCCTACAAAAATCTAAAAGTTTTGGATACCAGTCTGTCTCATTACTAACTCTCTTCATTTGTCTAAGGTATTATACTGACAAAAAACTGACTAACAGATAGGTCTTTTGCAAAGGCCAGGTGACATACATACTTGTTAGTCCAGGCTACACAAGAAGCACAGATATGAAGACTTCAGTCCAAGGACATCCCTGGGTAAAAACATAATTAATGCAAAATAGAGCAGAAATATGGCTTAAGTGGTAGAATGCCTGCCTAGCAAGTACCAGGCCCTGAGTTCAAACCTCAGTAGTTGCCCCCAATTCTTAAATGAAGGAGTTGGAGGTGATGATATGATTTGGTGTGATTCTATAATCTGTGATTCAAATCCAAAAATCTCCACTGCAGTGAGTACTTCTGGAACTCCTGGTTGCTTATTTCTGAAAATGGCTATCACTTAAGATTAGATATAAAGAGCTCTGCTAAGGAAGGTCTCTTCTTTTCTAATGGGATATATCTTCTTTCAACCAAGGGTTGGGATGCAACCTACAAAGAGAAATATTTCCACATTCATCATGACAAATACCCCTAATAAAGGACCCAATATTCAGGCTTATAAAAGATAGAGTAGGTTTCCTGTCTTGCATAGTTTCGTAGTATATATTTGAAATTTTAAAAACCTTGGCATAGTGATAAACAGGTAATCCTAGCACTTGGGAGTCAGAAGCAGGAGGACGGTGAGTCTTGAGTACAAAGTGAGTTCATGATCAGCAAACTGTGATGTCTAGACTCTAATCAAGGATGGGATGATAAAGGAAAAACAAAGGAGGAGGCAACAATGCTGGATAAGAAATGTACTCATTACCTTGCTAATGTAACTGTAACTCTTCTGTACAGTATTTTCACAATAAAAAACATTAAAAAAAAAAAAAAAAGAAATCAAAAAGCACCAGGCACTAGTGCTCATGCCTATAATCCTAGCTACTCAGGAGATCTGTAGATCTCCTGAAGCTACTACTGAGATCTGAAGATTGAGCTTCAAAGCCGGCCCAGGCAGAAAAGACCCCATGAGACTGTGATCTTCAATTAACACTCAAAAACTGGAAATGGAGCTATGACTCAATGTAATAGAGCACTAGCCTTGAGGAGCTCAGGGACAGCGCCCAGGTCCTGAATTCAAGCCCCCTTACTGACCAAAATAAATAAAAAAGCATAATTCTTGAGTGTTTAAAAGTTAAAATTATGAAATTCTGTTGATGCCTTTTTAGGACCAACTACAGTAATGAGTTCTCTTTCCATCTTCCAAGAAGCGCTCCCCAATCAATATGCAAACAGAAATAATATATTAACCTCAAGTTATAGAAACTATAGGTTCAGAATTCAATAACTTGCCCAAGGTGAGAGTAGAAAATTTCAACAGAAAACAAATATGAGTAGTAGTGACGAAAACCAGAATTTAAAACTTACATATAAATGTGATTGAAAATAAAAACAGGAAAACCATAAACATAAAAGACCTTAGAAGCCAGGGGCTGGTGCCTCACATCTATAATCCCAGCTACTCAGGAGGCTGTGATATAAGAATTGTGGTTCAAAGACAATCCACGTAGATATGTCCAAGAGATTCATTGCCAGTGAACCAGCAAAGAGCCAGAAGAGGACACGTGACTCGTTAATCTTTTTTAAATTTTTTTATTGTGAAAATACCGCACAGAGGGTTTACAATTACATGGGCAAGGTAATGAGTACATTTCCAAGTTAATCTTATATCTTCAAAGTCAACCAATTAGCAATCTTAATTCCATCTGTAACCTTTGTCTCCCTTTGCCACAAAACATAACATATAAGTGACAAAAATTACATCACAAACGTCTTTAACCCTCTCAGTGTACCTGTTATGCACTGAGAGGTTTGAAAACTATTGAATAAATTTATGCTAAATAGAAAGCTAGGCCTTGAGGAGTTTCTTTTCCATTTCTCTCTCTCTCTCTCTCTCTCTCTCTCTCTCTCTCTCTCTCTCTCTCTCTCTCTCTCTCTCTCTCTCTCTCTCTCTTTCTCTCTCTCTCTCTCTCTCACACACACACACACACACACACACACACATACACACATGCAAACACACACACACTTTTGTTTCTGTTGATCATGCTGGAATTTGAACTCAGGGCCTCACACATACACTAATTATGTTCTACCCCTTGAGTCATGCTTCCAGCCTTGCAAAGTTTTGCTTGTTAAAACTCGTTTTGTTTTGTTTTTGGTGCTTTACAGGGGCATGAACTCAGGACTTCAAACTCTTCTTCAGCTTTTTCCACACAGTGCTGGTGGCATACCACTTGAGCTTTGCCTCCACTTCCTTGTTGGCTATTTGGAGATGGAGTCTCATGGACTTTTCTTCCCAGGCTAGCCTTTAACCACAATACTATGGCCTTCTGAGTAGCTAGGAACACAAGCATAAGCCACTGGCATCTAGCTTATCTTACCAATATTTATGAAGATGTTAGGCACAATTTAGATGATGGAGATAAAAAAGAAAACAGGACAAACTTGTTTCTCTACATTGAATTTTCAGTACCGCAGCTCATGGCTATATCCTTAGACACAGTGAGTTCATAAGAGAAATCACTTGTAATTATTTTTTCTCCTCCAATTTGTGTTTTAAGGTTACACAGTCACAAAATGGTTCAATGGCTTTCATTTCTTCTCTGTTCTGGAATATTTCATGTAAGATAAGATTTACACTTCTTCTCTAAAAGTGTTTATGTGTAGGCTATCCCCACCCCCTCCTTCTTTGACAGTTTTCATTTCAATTAAATTTCTTTAACAGTTATTACCCAATTCAGATTTCTGGATTGTTGGGGGTTTTATATTTTGAATATCTGCCAACTTCATGTAGGTTTTGAAAGTTATTCTACATGATTGGTCATAATACTTGTTTATATCATAAGTCAGCTGTACATTTTTGTCTCTCCCTAGGTTGCTTGGTTGCTTTTCTTCTGCCAAAGGTTTCTCTAGCAGAATTATCTTTGATTTCATTAATAACATCCAATGTTTATATTTTCTTTATTCTCCATTACTATTTCCCACTTCCATTTCTCTGCTATATTTATGAGTCTTCATAACCCTTACTCCTTAGTTTATTTCCCCTGTGCTTTCCACAAAATATACTTAGGTCTATATATTTCCTCTTAGCTATTACTTGTATTGCCCAAATTTTCACATACATTGTTTCATGATATTATTCAATTATATTTTTTTGGATTTTTCTTATAATACTTGGGTAAAAATACATTTAACCAATTATTTTTGTTTGTTTGTTTTTTGTTTTGTTTTGTTTTGCCGGTCATGGGGCCTGAACTCTGGGTCTCGGCACTGTCCCTCAGCTCTTCAGCTCAAGGCTAGTGCTCTACCACTGGAGCCACAGCACCACTTCTGGCTTTTTCTGTTTATGTGGTGCTGAGGAATCGAACCCAGGGCCTCATGCTTGCAAGGCATGCACTCTACTACTGAGCTATCTTCCCAGCCCCTTAGCCAATTTTTTTAACTTTTTACAATTTAGACCTCAAGTTGCTATTGATTTCTAACTCTTTTTCATGTATTAAAAAGGCATAATTTGCCTGACGTTGATTCTTCAGAATTTACTGTTGTTTGGTTTTGAGGGGATCATAGCTCATACAAACTTTTTATGAATGCTCTGCCCAGAATGAAAAAGAATTTATATTCTTTGTTGACTCCAAAATCCTATGTATTTCTTGAGCCTAAATTCATTGTGATAAATTATTAATATAATTATGAGTTGCATTACATGTTTGACAGGGTTCTGAGAATTGTGGGTAAATCTTCAAATAGAATTAGTCTATTTCTACTGCCTTATCAGTGATTGCTTCTTGTTACACATGTGCATTTTGTGAGTGTTTTGTTTTCTCCATATCTGTTTGCTATGTTCCTTTTGTTCTTGCTGATGCTTTTTACCTTGAATTAAATTTTATCAGATATTAAAATGGCTTCTCCCAAGTTTTGTTCATAAAGTCTAGCATATCTTTTTTATGTGGCTATTTCCTATCCTTTTATATTCTATTCTTTTAAATAAGCCTTCTGTAACTTTTTAAAATTTCTTGTCTGTTTTTTTGTTTGTTTGTTTGGTTGGTTGGTTGGGTTTTGTTTAGTCAAGATTCTACTGTGTAGCCAAGCTGGCCTCTAATCCCATTACTCCTTCCTCAGCCTTCTGAGTGCTGAGATTACAGGTATATGACAACACACTTGGCTTTCTTTATGATTTTTAAGTAAATCAGACAATTGGTATTGTTTGTGAGTTTTGTCCATTTGCTTTTTCAGATTCTGTTATTGTTGTTAATTAACCCATTAATTGTAGACTAGGGATATCTCAAATGGTATAGCTTCTACTAGTTGTCTAAGGGCATACTTGACTATGATAACAGAAGTGGTACTGTAGGTCCAGGAGCCTACAGTGGAACCACAGTGCCAGATCCCCACAGCTCGCCTCTTCATTTTGGTCCTAGCCACAGAAGGAGCAGGGATACTTGGCATGCTAGCTGATTTCTACTTTCTTCACCATCTTCCGGAGGGAGGCACTATGGCATGGCAGGTCCTGTATTTACTGACGATACCAACCTTCTTGGTCATTTGGCCATATTGCTGCAACTCAAGTCCAGGCCCAGAGAGCTTATCCATTTGATTTTTTTTAAAAAGGCTGTTTGAGAATGAAGACAAATCTCAGTGATACAGTACTTACCTCGTATGTGTAATTGCTTGGGTTCTAGCCCAACTCTGCAAAAATTGACTAACTATATCCTATATGTACTTTTTTATGTTGGTGTTGCCATTTTTGAGACAGGCGTTGTAGCTGTGACTGACTTTGAAATTTCAGTCATCCTAACCCCACCTCCTAAGTGCTGTGGTTTTAGACTCTTAGACTATCACATCTACCTAGATACCTATGTTTAAAAGAATATATTCCTCACTCTCCCAATCCTGACTTCATTGGGTAAATGGAACTTATTTGTGCATAGAGCTTACATAATATTTCTTCTGGATGAGTTCCCTGTAGGACCCATTCTGTTCCCCATCACTTTTTAAAGCTTTTATGACATTTTCCTGACCCCTCTGTTCTTCTATCCCCCACATCCTAGGTGGATTAACAATTTCAAAGCTCCCTGCTCTTACCCTATATCCCTTCCTAGCAAGAGTCCATCCCCCATTCCACTTCCACCCACCCCCATACCTCCCAACTCAGACACAAGTGTCTCTAGGCACCTCCTGCTATTCTGAGTTTACCTCTTCTTTTGGTACTGGGATGGACTGCACAGACTCATGCACCTGCCAGCATCTTGCGCTTCCTGAATGTGATCATTTTCACTAGTGAGATGTCCATACTTAGCGTCTCTAATGATGCCTGGCTCTGGGACATCCTTTGTCCTGTGGCCCATTGTTTCTGCTTCTCTCTTTTGACCTCTCTTTTCCTAAAGGAACTCTGAGGGGTCCCCAGACTTCCTGGGGGCCTCTGTTCACTCTACACAGACCTCAGGAAGAGGCAAGTAGAGGCCTACAGGAACACTTGTCACTGTGAGCACTGAACCCAGGCTTATTGAAGACAACCTTTATGGTCATTTATATCCTTTGTCAAAAAAGGTAGATTCACAAATCAGAAACCACTGAGCATTGATGGCTGAAGAACAGTCAAGAGCTTGCACATCAGGAATTTTCTACAAGAACATAACAACCTCTGTGACATGAGCACATGCCCACTCATTGTACTGAATGATGAGCATAAAATGCTCTCCTCACAGTTTTCCCTTCAGAATTTACAACACTGTAAAGGAGGGTCAATAACAATCCTTCAACAAGGAAGACATAAACATATTAATTGCCTCAAGTTGGATTGTCAAGCTAATGAATATGACTGTAACAGTTTATTTCTCACTTGAATGAAAAGGATCCCTTCAAGAGTGAAGTCAAGATTATGTATGTGGCGTGTTAAGTTAAACACTGATCTCATTTCACCCGAAATAATATTAGGAACACCTAACGATCTTTCATTATCATAGTAAATTAAGGATTATATAATACATGTAAAAAACAGTTATATTTGCAGATGTTAACAATAAATGATATGGGGAAAACATTACTTCTTTGTGCATAAAGGAGTTTTGCTCTATCAAGTTTCACTTTTTTTGTTGTTGCTGTTGCTGGTCATGGGGCTTGAACTCTGGGCCTTGGTGCTATTCCTCAGCTCTTCAGCTCACTCTTACCACTTGAGCCACAGTGCCACCTCTGGTTTTCTGGTGATAAGAGTCTGGAGATAAGAGTCTCACAGACTTTCCCGCCCAGGGTTGACTTTGAACTGCAGTCCCTCAGGTCTCAGCCTCCTGAGTAGCTAGAATAAAAGACATGAGCCACTGGCACCTGGCTCAAGTTTTACTCTTAAATTCCATTATCTACGTTCATCACCTCAATCTCAGCTAGATCAGTTTTAGATGAACTGCTTACAAAAGATTCCATTATGGGCCCACTGGCCCCGATGGCATTAAATGAATGGTAGTCAGTGCTTTCTATCTGTCTGTGGAGTTTTTTTGTTTGTTTTTTGTTTTTTGTTTTTTTCAGGAAGAGTTATATAGTGACTATTGCTATTGAGGGATTTAAGGAATCAGGATTAGATTTACATGCTGGTAAAGTCTCCCCCTAGTGAACAATGAGCTAAAGTTCCTATGGTTGGTGTCAGTTGCTAAATATTAGCTCTAATGTGAAGCTCAAGAAAGAATTAGTGTCTCCTGTATGTATGGTACCATTCTAGAAAATTCAAATATGAAAAGATAGGACATACTATGTAACAAACTATGTGTTAAGAAAGAGTAAGACTAGATCTCTACATAAGAGTGAAAATGAAAGTATCTGTTTTCATATAGTGAGTAGCATTAGCTCAACAAAGCACACGTTGGAAAATATGCCTTTACCTCATTTTCTGAGCTCCTTTATAGTTGTGCTTTGATTAATGACAGGAACACATTTTGAGGAATGTGTCCTTGCTTTGCAAACATCCAGTGTGCCCACACAAACCTGCTATAGCTCAGACAATCCACAGCCCTTGGGTACAATCACTGCATTGATAAACAGAAGATAAACAACATGGCACATGATTTGTAGTAAGTTTTTAGTAACTAGGATAGCACACTAATAATAAAAGGTACAATATAGGAAATACATTAACCAATAATATAGTTGTCATATTATCAAGTGTTATATACTGTACTTAATTGTATGTGCCATATTTTTAAATTTATAATTTTAATATTTTTATTATTACCTTACAAAAGTAAGATGAGTATTTTGCTTTTTAAACACTGTTACCCCTCCCCACAAGCTGTAAAGTTCATTTCCAGCATAGTGAGTATCATAGTTGCATTTGTTCATATTTTGTCCTGCTGTTTCTATGATTCCCTTTCCCTTCCACAGATCAGATAAGCTTATATACAAAAGGTACAGAAAACAAAAACAGAAAGAAAAAATAGAAATAACTGCATACACAACCAAACAAGAACCTCTTGTTTCCAATTATTGGACTTCATTTTGATATGCTTCATTATATATGGTCCTATGTACATAGCAATTAGACTACTGTGCTCCCGTGCTAAGAATATCATAGACATATTCTAGTTATTATAAATGAGGGAAACCATCCGACTTATATTTCTTTGGGCCGGGCTTTCTTCGCTTAATACCATTTTTCCAGGTCTTTCCATTTCCTTGTGAATGGGACAATGCCATTCTTTATGACGGAAGCAAAGAACTCCATTGTGTGTATATACCACATCTTCTTGATCCATTAATCTACTGAGGGGCGTCTGGTTTGGTTCCATATCTTAGCTATGGTAAATAATACTACAATGAACATAGTTGTGCTGATATCTTTAGTGTGTCTTCATTTGTGATCATTTGGGTAAATGTCCAGGAGGGGGATTTCTAGGTCATAGGGGAGCTCTATGTTTAATCTTTTGAGGAACCTCCATATTGCTTTCCAGAGTGGTTGAACAAGTTTAGATTCCCACCAACAGTGTAATAGAGTTCCCTTTTGGCCACAGCCCTACCAGCATTTGTTATTAGATTTCTTGAAATTGGTCATTCTAAATGGGGTAAGATAGAATCTCAATGTTATGTGCCATATATTTACAATTGACAGTTCAGTATGTTTATTTATACCAGAATCAACATCACAAATAGTAAAAAAAAAAAAAAATGTGTCATGCTATGAACTTATGACATCACTGGGCAATATAAAACTTAACCTTATTATAATTTTATGGTATTACCATTATTGACCAAAATGCTTCTGCACATGACTGATTCTTGTGAGTTTATAGCTCAGTTTTGGTATCTGACAATAGAATGCTTCCTTAGAATGATTTTCTCTGGTGAAAATAGTAAACCAAGAGTCTTCTTTATGACAAAGAACTTGTCAAGAATTACATGTAAGTTGCTAAAGAATATGAAGAAAGACTGAGGAAGCAGTTGAAACCTGGAGGAAGGAGTGGTAAGTGGAGGAGCCCCACCTTCAGGGACCTGGAAAGTTCATTGGAGAGGTGAACCTTAGCTGTCTACAGGATAGACACTCCCTACAATGTATCGAGTAAGCAACTGAAATGTGCTTAGCTAAAATAGACATGTGCTGGTAAGTGTGGTGATTCAGGGTTATAATCTTTGCCCTTATAACAAGATGCTTGGGAGAATGAGTTAGAGAGAGAGTTGGGGGAAAGAGGGAGGGAGGGAGGAAGGAAAGGAGGGAGAATAGAGAGAAAGAGGGTAGATGGACATATGCTGTAAATATAAAATATAAATTGGCTTTTTGAAGACTTAGTAAGAAATGTAAAATACCTCAATATTTTTGTTTATTACATGTTGAAAGGAAAATATTAGGTACATTAGTTAAATAAAATGATTACTTGTTCATTTTCTCTAGTAATGTAAAATTTTAGTTACATACTTTATAAATGTATATATATATTTATAAAGTTAAGTATGTAACTAAAATAGATATATATACATTTATAAAGTTGGTTCTTATAGTTTCTCAGTGCTAATCTAACAAGTTTTCAATATCATTGCTGATTAAAAATAAATTACCAAACTATCATCAGACAGAATAACACAGTTTGTAACAAGAAGAAGGACCACAGAGACTCAGGGAACATCATTCAGGAATAAATGCTATCATTTCTGAATTTCAGATCATAAATACTGTGTAGAGCACACTTGTCTGGTCATAAATGATATTGCACTATTGCATAAATGAAGGCCTATGCTCATAAAGAGGAAAACAAGTATTTATAATAGAACCTAGTGCTCATTCTATCATAGAATTTTTAATTCTTAACCTGTGACTCAGGGGAGTTTTCATTGTTCATTTTATTTAAAAAAATTACATGACATCTTTTTGTGTGTGTTTGCTTTGTCAGTCATGAGGCTTGAACTCAGGGCTTGGGCACCTGTCCCTGAACCTCTTTGTGTTCAAGTCTAGCAGTCTACCACTTTGAGCCACAGTTCTACTTCCAGTTTTCTGGTATTTAATTGTAGGTAAGAGTGTCACAGACATTCTTGCCTGGGCTGGCTTTGAACCATGATCCTCAGATCTCAGCATTCTGAATAGCTAAGATTACAGGTCTAAGCCAACAGCGCCCAACTCTAAGAGATTTTGAACTTTTGAACAATGCAGGAACTGTAAGATTTTTGACACCCGTGGAGAAGGACTCAATGCACTTTACAAAATGGCCATGAGGCTTTGGAACCAGGGACCAAATCTTATGGTTTGAACATAAAATGTCCACCACATGTTTAACTTTTGAATGGTTTGTCTTCACATGATGGTCCTATTTTAAGGAGATTGTGGAAACTGGGAAATAGGGCCTGGCTAGAAAAAGGTTAGTGAGGACAGGCCTTTAGAGATTATACTGGATTCCTTATTCCCTCCCCTGTTTCCTGACTACCATGAGTTGAAGAACTTTCCCATGCTTCTACCATTATATCATCCCAGTGCATGGGCCAAAGTAATCATGGACTGAATTCTCTGAAATCATGAGACAAAATAAATTATCCTTTAAGTTGTTTCTGTCCAGTATTTTGGTCACAGAGACACAAAGTAACTAATACAGGTTGAGATTATTTATTTTAATTAATTAATTAAATTTTGCCAGCCCAGGGGCTTGAACTGAGGGTCTGGGCACTGTCCCTGAGCCTTTTTGCTCTAGGCTAATGCTCTACCACTTGAGCCGCACACAGTGCCACTTTGGCTTTTCTGAGTTTATTGGAGATAAGAATCTCACAGACTGGCTTCCAACTTTGATCCTCAGATCTCAGTCTTTTGAGTAGGTAGATTTAAGGCTTGAGCCACCAGCACCTGGCTAATTTAAGTCTTTTTTATTTATTTTTTTTGGGGGGTTATAGCTGCTAAGAGAGGAAATGAGGGTGAATCCCTGTTTTCCTAGAAGAGGAATTTCTTTACTGTCTTCAGCAGGCAGATTAGCCCTCATTAGAAAGACAAGGGCATTTCTATAGGCTTACAAGTCTCAGGAAACCTCAGTATTCAAGATTGCGGGAACTCAGATTGTCCTGACTCATGTCAAGGTTCTATTTTTCTTCCAAAACAAGGTTCTGGCCTCTGCACAGCATGTCTGTTGAGTTTTAGCTTCTGTAGACTTCTGATTTTCTCATGATTTACTCTTTGCACCAGTCCTCAATTTGCTCTCTTCACTGGCTTCAGTTGAGAATCACACAATATGCTATCCCAGAGACTTTTTGGCTTTTTTTTTTTTTTTTGGTCGGTCATGGGGCCTGAACTCTGGGCCTGGGCGCTGTACCTCAGCTCTTCAGCTGAAGACTAGCACCTGAGGGTCAGCCTCACTTCCGGCTTTTTCTGCTTATGTGGTGCTGAGGAATTGAACCCAGGGCCTCATGAATGCAAGGCAAGCACTCTACCACTGAGCCACCTTCCCAGCCCCGACTTTTTGGCTTTCACACTTAAATATGAATTAAAATTCACATTTTTATATTTTTTCCAGGTGTCAGTAACCAGCCTACCAATCCACTATCCCTGGTTACTGGTCCATTTCATTTCTTTCAACCACTTAATATACAGTGTCCACCAGTTCATTCTCTTCTGCTGGCGTGCCATCTCCCAGCTCTCTGCTGGTGAAAGCATTAACAGCTGTATTATCACAGCATGCTACAGGTTATGTTCTACCTGCCACCAGTGAGAGGATGGTGGTGGACTCTCATCCTATAAACCAGATGATAGAACCAGGTACAAAATCCCACTGGACCACCTCCTTTCTCCCGCCACTTTGGGCTACCTGGGAAGCAGATTCTGAGATATTAGTAGACAGATTACAGATTGCTATCTGATTACCAATTGCTATCTGTGGAAGGACAAAATCACCATTGAGAAAAGAGAGAATACAGACTATTATGTATCACAAAACCAGCCTCTGGTCACCCATGGGGAACTTTGAAGTTGGAGTAGGCTTCAGATTGCTCCAATATGGGCAACAGGACTATTGTTCGAATGCAGACTGTTCCAGAAAGACTAACCATAATTGGTGGCTTTCTCTGGTCAAGACAGTTGTGAGGAGACTGCAGCTAGATTTATCAGCATGCTCCCAGAAGCAAGGGAACTAAATCCTACAGCACAAAAGGGAACAAGGGAGGGGGTCTTCATTAAGCTATAGGATAGGTCAACAATCTGCATTCCTAAGGGCTATTAAAGTGTGGGCCTATTAGTGCTCAATAATTTATTGTATTAGTAATTCCAACATATTGGACTATTGCTATCTTCATCTTAAGTAACTCACTTATCTCTTGCTGGAGGTTTAGCATGTATTAGAACCGATTTTATAAGGATGCCTATAGCATGGCTGCCTGGTTCAGCCTATTCAGGAAGCTAATCTGTTTAAATATGCAGAATCAGTTAGACTGAGCCCTTAACAGAGAGGTGGACAAAGTGGTGCTGATACATGATCCTCCCAAAAATCTTGACAAATCTGCTATTTAGTGTTGAAAAAGGCATACTTTCTCAGACTTGCAAGGTAAGCTGTCACAGAGAAAGAATTCAGCGTCTGAGTTCCTTATCCTCAGAGTTTATTACTTATCAATACCTTTGATCTGTTTACAACCAAAGTATACTATTTTGAGCATCTTCCTCCTTGCTTTATAAAGTCTTCCTAATTATCCTCTTCAAAGCTGGTGTTTCACTATGTGGAAGATTCTAATGTCATCTCTAGACTGAGACATACTCTAGACCATTCACAGAAACGTAAGATTAGTCCAATCAGATGGTTTAGAACTAAACTTTGCTTCCAGTTTCTAAAATCTATTCCTTAATCTCATCAAAAATTCTCATGATTTAAATTATATACTCAGTTTGTGAAATTATGTTAAGTGCTTCTTAGAAACTTAAAGGAGTTATGAGTAGGTTTTCGTTCATTGTGTAGTTTCATTATTCTCAAAGGATTTTCCTAACAAAGAGACTCCCATCTCAAGGACAACCTGGGTTGTTGAGATGATAGAAAGATGACAAGGAAATGAATGGTAAAAGAACTTAATTTGTGAAACTTATATTCTAACCTTTTAATCACTCATTTCTTTCAAATATTCTTGGAAATGTTTTGAAAATTCTTCTTATGGGGGCTGGGAAGTTGGCTCAGTGGTAGAGCGCTTGCCTTGCATGCATGAGGCCCTGGGTTCGATTCCTCAGCAACACATAAGAACAAAAAGCCGGAAGTGGCGCTGTGGCTCAAGTGCTAGAGCGCTAGCCTTGAGCTGAAGAACTGAGGGACAGCGCCCAAGCCCAGAGTTCAGGCCCCATGACCGGACCCAAAAAAAAAAAAGAAAAAGAAAATTCTTCTTATGGCTGGGTGCCAGAGACTCACACCTGTAATCCTAGCTACTCAGGAGACTGAATCTGAGGATCATGGTTCAAAGCCAGCCCGGCAAGAAAGTGTGAGATTCTGATCTCCAGTTAACCACCAGAAAACTGGAAGTGGCACTGTGGCTCACGTGATAGAGTACTCACCTTGAGCTGAAGAGCTCAGGGACAGCAGCCAGATCCAGAGTTCAAGCCCCATGAGAAAAAAAAAAAAAAATTCTTCTTATGCTCTTTCAACTACTAATTCATCTTTATGTCAGAGAAAAATACAACATTGTAAAATCATTAAGAAACTGATGCATCATATGTGTGTCTGCAAATTTTGCTTTGGTCATAGGTTCCTTTATCTTTGGCTTTTAGAGTTAAGTACAGTATGTAAATTACAGTCTTACACACATTAAAATACTCCTAAGAATGCCTAAAAAGGACCAGGGCCATACACTAATGGCTAGCTCTTTAATAAAATGAGCAGAACCTCATTATCACAACAGCTCTTTATTACATGGTTTCAAATACACAGCAGACCAATCGAATTCCCTGAAATTTTGGAATGACATTCAACAAAAGCCTCAACACTTAAAGAGCTTCCTTTGAATTCCCTTTACAAAGCCTTGCAGAAAAAAAGTTTAAGCACCAGAATACTGTTGCTAGCAATAGCTGTATTCTTCATTAAACATGCAGTTTCTTCCTCTTGTATTTGGGCCTGTAAAATTGGCACCACATGCTGTCTTGTGGTACAAACTTTATAAATACAATATGCCAATACAAAGTTGAAGCCATTAAAAAGAGTTTAATAACAACTAGGAGGAGATAACTGATCTGGGATGTTGATGGAATCTGAAAAGATTTGGAAACAACAAACTCACATTACAGTAAACGCTTTGCTTGGGAAATGGTGAGAGGGAGGAGCTTTTTATGTGTAACTTTTTAAGTTGCCCCGAGTTTACTTTCTTTCTGCTATTATTTTCAAGTACTGCAGAGCATTGTGAGCTGCGTCATTCTGTGCATTGCCACAAGAGATTCCCAGGCCGTGACAGACTGTGATAGGACTGGTTGATAGTTCAGCGAGACATTGATACTGCCCGTTGGCACTAAGTTCTTCTGTAATGACACAAGCAAACATAATGATTAGTGCCAAATATGCAGATCCCGTTTTTAGTATTATCTTCCTCTTTAAGCATCTATGATACATGATTCCACTCATTCATCATCTTTGTCATAATTTTAAAACAACAGACAAAACAATGACTCAACTTCCTCAGGGCTCAAATTGTGCTTCATAAAAACCTGAGGGAACCTGAAAGAAATCTAGGCCTCCTGCTAGCCCTCTCGATCAGAAAGGTAGGCAAGGGCAGAGATGGCTGGTTCCTGAATGTGAAAGAAACTCTAAGCAACTTTAATAGGACTAGTTGAATAGTGTTTGCAAACCACTGAACCACACCAACATTTTTAAAGGGTAAGAACCTTTTGCTAGAGGATCATATAGATTGTATTTTCCATAAGGAAGTAATGTTCAGGAGCTATCTGAAACAGGAAATAACCTGGTTCAGGAAAAGAATTTGGCCTTCATATTCTTAGGTTTTAAAAGTACGCACAGCCTGAGTTATGATATTATAGAAGACCACTTAAATGTAGGAAACAAATGTTCTCATCGATTGACAAATCATTTACTAAAGATGGAGAAATGAGGCAAGGGGAGGAAGCAAAATTCAACTATAAGGCATGACTTACTCTGGTCATGAATAATGTTATTATTCTAACTAGTCAGTGTACTGGAAAAATAGCAAGGCCCAATGGGATTATTTAATGAATAAAGAGCTCTCTAGTTCTAGCAGCTAGGTTCATTTTGCTTTTTGTTTAGTTGAATAAAATTCATATAAAATGTACCATTTTAAGCAATTTAGTGGCATTGAATACACTCACAGTGTTGTATTTCTACTGCATCTATCCAGTTCCAATACATACTCATCACACAAGAGGATACCCTCTACTCATGCGTGACTAGCAGTCACACATGATTGCTGCCTCTCTAGCCCCTAGCATTTACCAATTTTGTCCTGTTCATCTTTTTCCTATGGATTAAACTTTTCTGGCTATTTCATATAATCAGAATAATATAATATGCAACCTTCTGTGTCTGACTTCTTTCACTTAGCAATTTTTTTAGGTTACTCTATATTGTAACACGTATTAGAACTTCATGCCTTTTTATAGCTGAATAATATTACTGTGTGTTTCATAATATATCCACTTAGTTATTGATGGACATTTGGGACTGTTTCCTTTTCTTTTTTTTTTCAGTCCTGGGGCTTGAACTCTGGGTCTGGGCATTATCCCTTAGCTCTTCAGCTCAAGGCAAGCACTCTACCACTTGAGCCAAGGTGCCACTTCCGGTTTTCTCACCAGAAATTGGAGATGAGTCTCACAGATTTTCCTGCCCAGGCTGGCTTTGAACTGTGATCCTCAGATCTCAGCCTTCTGAGTAGCTAGGATTACAAGCATGAGTCACCAGTGCCCAGCTTCCAATTTTTGACTCTTGTAAATAGTCTTGCTTTGAACATATGTGTATGGAGATGTTTGAATGTTAGTTTTCAGTTCTTTGGAGACTATGGCTAGGAGTACAGTTGCTGAAAAATATGATCATTTGTGAGGAACTCACAAACTTTTTCCATGGTAGCTGAAATATTTAACATCCCACCAACAATATAGGAAGCTCCAGCTTTTCTCCATCCTCACAGACACTTGCTATTACATTTTCTTTTTCTTGACAGGCCTTGCTATACAGCACAGGCTGGTCTCAAACTCCCTGTCTAGCCTGAAGTGGAGCTGTGGCTCAAGTGGTAGAGTGTAAACCTTGAGCAAAAAATCTCAAGGATGGCATTCAGGCCCTGAGTTCACATACATACAGAGTAATAGAACTTACTTCATTAGAGAATTTGATTAGTTGAGACATGTAACATCCTTAGATCGGTGCTTGGCTATTTATATGTGTTTACTCACACACACACACACACACACACACACACACACACACACACACACACATATGGGTGTGTGTATATATATATATTTCTGCTCTAGTAATTAGCTGGCTTTAGGATTGCTAAATTAATAAAATGAATTATGATAAAAACTTTTGTTTCTCAAACACATTTTAGTAAGAAACATGTCATGGGATAAATCATCATACCTATATCCAAATAGGTTATGTTAAAACCTTGTTCCTTGGCAATTTCACTTAGCAGCTGGGTGTAGTCTGTATTTGGGATGCTAAGGAGGCTTCTTTTCAGTAAGTTGATCTTTTCTCCAGGAGAATTCCTCAGGGAATGCCACGTGCATCCTAAAGAATGTCCCACTACATTCGTCTGAGAAAGAAAAATTCACGCTCTTAACCAGGACTGTGTTCCAACACCAGTTACAGCATAATTAAAAGCATTAAGTATTTACATATTTCATAAAGCATGTTTAAATAAGTGCCATTTAGTTATTTTTCCAATTCAAACTAGAAAACAATAGTAGGTACATATACTTAACAAATACGATATTAAGAAAAATTTTTAAAAAACACAAAGTGAATATACTGTATTTAAAAATACTTTATATACCAACGTTAGTGTTGGAGTTGTGGAGACCTTTAATGCATTGTTTCCTCTCCTTCCCTGTTGACCAAGTTGATGCCTTTTATCTAAGAGGCACATCTGGAGAGTTAGAATGGCCATGAGGCCATCAGGGAAAACAAAAAACAAATAAGCAAGCAAAACCCAGACTTTTATATACTACAAAGTTTTCTTTGTCAAACTAATAGTCACACTGAAAGGTATAAAGATATTTGAGAGCACCATGAGTAAATTAGCAAATAACTGAATCTGCCCAATGCAGCAAGCTACAAACTAAAATGTGAAACAACTTCCACATGTTTATGTTTTTTTATATTAAATAACAAACATTATAATTGACTGCTATGGGTGGAAAACAATAACTGTAGAAAAGCTGAAGAGTAAGAGATGGGTTCGAGGAGTTGTTCAAATGAATAGCAGATAGTTCTTATCACAAGTATTTCACAGGACCTAGTTTATTTTCTTTTCCTTTTTCTTTCTCTTTCCTTTATTCCTTTCTTTCCTCTTTCCCTTATTCTCCCCTCTATTCTTTTCATCTCTGTTCTTAAAATGATTTATATTTCCATGTTAGTTTATGGTTCTCAAATTGCTTTCCCATTCTATGATTAAACATAACTACTTTCTGAAGTAAATCTTATCAATGAGCATGACAGAAGTAAAGTGATTTTCAAAAGATCCTAGACATAGCCATGATATATAGTCAAATAACTTGTTAAATTTTCTTTTTTTTTTTTTTTTTGGTTGGTCGTGGGGCTTGAACTCGGCCTGGGTGCTGTCCCTCAGCTCTTCAGCTCAAGGCTAGCGCTCTACCTCTTGAGCCACAGTGCCACTTCCAGTTTTCTGAGTGGTTTATGGGAGATGAGTCTCACAGACTTTCCTGAGCAGGCTGGCTTTGAACTGTGATCCTCAGATCTCCCGAGTAGCTAGGATTACAGGCATGAGCTACCAGTGCCCCACCTCTCGTTAAATTTTCTAAGTAAATTTTTTTTCCTGGATCAAGTTTTAAAAATAATATTTTTTTGGGGGGGGGGAACTGGAAGTATAGCATATTGGTAGAGTGGTTGCATGCATATCCCAGGATTCCATACCCAGCATAGGAAAAATAAAAGGTAAAAAACAAGAAACAAACATAATTTATTTACAAGGGAAAATATATATGATACCTGACCAAATACATAATAAAGAATAAAATTGTTCTTTCTAATTTTCCCTTCCTCCAAGGAGTACTTGTTAAAAACTTTTCTTTGGTAACTTTCCATAGTTTTTGTTTGGATACACACACAATCTTATTAAATAAAAATGAGAACTTTTCATATCTTGTTTATTTTATATGACATTTATCTAAGTCTCCAGATGGTCTTTTTAGGCTGTCTCTAGTTTTCTACTTTTACAAACAATACTGCAATAAGATTACTTTGTACTTGGGTGCATTTCTCTCTGGATTTTTTTTTTTGTCAGTCGTGGGGCCTGAACTCTGGGCTTGGGCTCTGTCCCGCAGCTCTTCAGCTCAAGGCTAGCTCTCTACTACTTGAGCCATAGCACCAATTCTGGCATTTTCTGCATGTGTGGTGCTGAGGAATCGAACCCAGGGCCTCATGAATGGAAGGCAAGCACTTTACCACTGAGCTACCTTCCCAGCCCAGAAAACTATTATTTTTCTAGTATACTTTTTAAAGTTATTTGCATTTTTCTGTAAAGTGAGGATAATATCAGACTTTCTAAATTTTGTTAGTAAAGAAAAAAATTTTGTTATAAAGAAAAAACAAACAGTGCAGAAGTATAAAACCAGTCTTAGCCTTACCTCTACCCATCTTCAATCTTCTTCCCAGAATAATAATTAATTTTTTAACCTTTTAATCTTCCATTTGTAGTTATTTTAGTTTTTACCTTCATGACTTTAGTATATGGAAGTTACTGATTCTGTATATTAATTGCATGATCAGTTGCCTTGATGAATTCTCTTACTGTTTCTAGTAGTTTAGCTCTAGGATTTTACAGGGATACAATTAGATTATTTGTAATGAAAAATCATTTATATCTCCTCTCATTTCCAATTTCTTATTGTTTTTCACTTTTCTAATTACATTGGCTGGTACTTCTATAACAAGGTCAAGTGAATATGATGTTATTGGGCATTCTCAGTTTTTTTGTGATAGGCATAAACATGTAACCACGATTTTGATATTCTGTATGCTTTTTACTAGTAGGATTAATGAATCCTAACTAATAACTATGTAACCATGTACCTTTGTTACACTTTAAAAGAACTGTTTCTTTTCCTTAGGTTAGGTGTAGTCACATATTTATCAACTATGAAATATCCTTGTCTATAAAACTAGCCCTCCTTATCTTAATGTGTTACTGAATATTTTACAAACATGTTTCATCATATAGAGTAATGATCCATACTGATCTCCTAAATATTGATTCTCCTATATTTTGTCTCAGCTACCTTTTCAATATCTCCACTTGGATATTCCATACTTACTTCAATCTCAACATATAGTCTGCCCTTCTAGTCTGTGTTTACCATTAGTAAAGACTGCCACCATCTCTCAGCTGTTTTCCCCTTTACATCAAATCTATTACCATGTTCCTTTCCTTCATTTTTCTAAAAATCTAGTCATTTCCTTCCATTTCCTCTGACACCACCTAGTTTAGGTTACTATTTCTCATTTGTCTTCTCTAACAGCTAGTTAGCCAGTCCCTCTGATCTTAATATTCATTTACTCACATAATCCAGTCAACTGATTTCATTATTAACCTACAAATTAGAGACTATCCCAGGTTAAGATTATCTAATTACTTTAACTTACTCAAAGAACAATCTCCTTAATTTAATAGTCCATAGAAGATGTCATCCCTTTTTGTCTTTCTAGCATTACTATTTGAGATTCCTTCCCTCTAACACTGTGCTTGAGACATACCATCTCACTGAGGGATCTTGTACTGTGTGTGATGCTCCACTCCAGGAGTTTTGCACATACTTCCCTTATCTCTAGAATCTTTCCCCCATTCTCATCCTATAGAAGGTGAGATGCTGTTGTCCATATTCCTACATCATTCTCCAGGACCATTCTATAGCATAGTTTCATCTTACAGTAGGCTATACTTTTCTTTTTTCTCTCTTTCTTCTTTTGTGCTGATCCTAGAGCTTGAACTCAGTGCCAGGGCACTGCCCCTGAACTTCTTTTGCTCAAGGCTAGCACTCCATCACTTGAACCACAGCTGCACATTTGGCTTTTTGGTAATTAATAGGAGATAAGAGTCTAACAGACTTTTCTGCCTCGCCTGGCTGTGAACTGCAATCCTCAGATCCTGAGTAGTTAGGATATAAGCATGAGCCAACAGTGCTCAGCAGGCTATACATTTCTTAAAGAAAAGAACTAGTTATTCACTGTATCCCAGTATCTGGGATACAGTGACTAAATGATTCTTGATGAGAAGATAAGTGAATTCACAAACAAAGAAATCGAAATGTGTTGTTACTCTAAAGCTTAAATGTATTACTGTCTTATCTTTCTTAGTTAAGTCCTGGAGATTCAAACCAACACCTCATGCATGCTAAGTACAAGTTCTATCATTGAGCCATACTTTCAGTCAACTATCACTTTTAGATGCCATCCTATTATTCTGAATTTACTGTGTCTCTCAAGCTATTTTACTTGGTCACTCTTATAACTCAGGATTATATATAGGAAGAAGCTAAAATTGCAGAAGTATATAACTGAACAATGGTGATCTTTTAAAAAGTTGTAATTCTGTCATATCTAGTCCATAAAAAATCAAGGATAGTTTTCTATAGTAAGAGATGCTTAATCACAGTAACATAATAACTGACAGATAATTACTTACTAGAGAAATGTGGTTGTCTGGAGAAATGTTACTAAATTTGGCAAGAAATTTCTCAGCAGCATTTCTTTTGGCTTGTTTCTTTGATGCCCCCTTTCCTAAACAAACAAACAAAAAAAAATAGATTAGTAATCCATAAAGGATGAACAAATGTATAAAGCATTGAGTTTAATTAATTAGTGGATACCTCATGGTTTCCTATGAGAGTTTTAGGATTCATAATACTTAATCTTATTGAGAATCAAAGTATTATTTTAGTTTTTTAATTTTATTTATTTACTTTTGCAATGCTGGGGATTAAACTCAGACTTATGTTTTTGAGCCATACCCCAGCCTTTTTATTTTTGCTTTTAGTTTGTTTTTCAGATAGGATCTTCCTAACTTTGCACAGATTAGGCTTCAAACATGATTATCCTGTCTCTGCCTCCCACATGCTTAGGGCTACAAATGTAAACAACATACTTCCCAGCATGTAGAGATAGGGTCTTGCTAAATTTTTGCTTGGACTGGTCACAAACTGTGATTCTTCCAGTATCTGCCTCCTGAGAAGATAGGACTGTAGGAATGAGCCACCAGGTTTTTGTCTGCTTTTTGTTTTGTTTTGTTTTAAGTCAGGAAAAACATCAATATAGAAGTTTAAGATACTGAGTCAATCATTTGTCTACCTTTCCATTAACCTTTGATTTTTTAAAAACATCAAATTAGGAAACACAAGTATTCTTGTACTTAATATTTATATTCTTCAACCATAGGAAGTTAGAGACAGTAGAAAAGAAGCACATCAATTATTCCCAAGATATATTTTAAAAGATACTATGACAGAAATCTCATAGTCATTCATTATCTGAAAATCATTCAAATGTGTCTAATTTCTTAAAAAAATAAGTACCAGTTTCCATGTATGATTCTAGTTTGCAAATTGTGGTATATTCTCTCTTATGAGCAGGTCCTCCCTCCTGGGAAAGGGTATACTCGGGAAGTCTCCAGCCATGATGAATAGCCAGTTCCTATAAAATTGAGATTAGGCTTTAATAGTAACTTTAACTGCACAATGACTCAATCACATAAGTGGTATTCCTTCTTAATTTTGATCCCATATCTCATCATTTGTTTGAAAGGAATAATGGCATTCTATGATTGAAAAATGAGGAAAGGCCCTGTATTTCCCACAGATACTTCCATACTTTATATGCCCTGCATAGAATAATACCATAACTGAAGCAATTTTGTGAGATGAAAAGAATTTTTTTCTATTAAGCCATAATAACAGATATCAGAGTTCAACAAGAAAGACAAGTCAATAGCAGAGGAGACATTTGTTCTCAGTTCCAAAAGCTTCTCCCCATCCAGGTATGGACTTCTTCTAGACCCATGTCTGACTAATGGCATTCAATCAAGAGCAGGTGAGGAACAGATACAGTGAACAGAGACTTAGAAGGTGAAGAAAACTACACTCACAGAGCTGGAGCAAGAGATCAATGGACTGGTTGGATAATGAGGAAAAGAGTGGTCCAACAGAGCACATTGATAATCTGCAAGAAGGATATTCTACATGCAGAAATTTAAAGCTAAGAGGCAGAGAGAGAAAGGGAGTGAGAGTGTGTGTGCAAGAGTGTTTTGTATGTGCGTATCCATGTATGTGGGATGTGAATGTATTCTTTTTACTTTTTTTTTTAGTAAGCAAATAAGTGGGCTACCTCACTTTTCGTAGGTTAAGTTACTTGACTTTGGCTCTTTCATAAAGTCTTCTGTCTCAACAGAAATAGAAAGAAGTCTGTCACCAAAGAGACAAGGAATAAATATACTTGTGTGTATGTGTGTGCCCCAGCACATGCTCACATGTGTGTACCAGTAATGGGACTTGAACTCAAGGCTGGTGCCCTATTGCTTAAACCACCCCACCATTCCTGCATTTCCAGCCTTTTGCTGGTTAATTGGAGATAAGAGTCTCTGATTATCTGCCTGGCTGGCTTTAAACCATGATCCTAAGGTTTTCAGCCTCCTGAGTATCTAGGATTATAGGCATGACCCCCAGCACCAGGCTTAAGAAATACTCTTCAAATATAAAATATTCTATTCATTGATTTTCAATGACAATTTTACAAAACAAAGGCAAATAGGGTATATGGAAGAAAATCGAAAACATATATAGGAAAATAATATCAAGTTAATGCTATAAAATCTAATAATTTTAACTCAGAAACCACAATACTTCACCATTTTATGTTTAAAATATCAGTTACTTATCTCAGCATGTGGTATTACCAATTTATTGTATCTTTTGTCAGTAGACAAAATATTAAGCACAGAGAAACTCTACAACTTACCTGTAATGAACCGATAGGATTAAGCTGGTTCTTTGGTTGCTTTGACGGATCAGGCAGTAAGGGGTCAGGAACTGCAAAGCTAATGGGATTTTAAGTATTATTAACTAAAATCATTTCTTCCAAATTACTAAAAAGACAACAATAAATGACCTATTCTTGTCATTTCTCATACATAGGATGTCTCTCTCCACCTTGTTCAAATAGGAACTTGATCATCATCCAAGTAATATATCTAATGTTACTTCTAAGTAGTCTATTTTAACTTCAATGGATCTTAATCTCACTCCTCTGAACCATTATAACATTTTTCTTTTGTTTCTTTGGGTTTTGTTTTTTTTCTTCTGTGCTGGGGAATTGAACCCAAAGCTTTCCATATGGTAGGTGAAAGCTCTACCACTACGCTATGTCCCCAGTTCCATTTAGCACTCTGACACTTTCTTAAGAAAACTGGCTATAAATTAAACAATCTTGAAGACACCTGTAAGAGAAAAGGTAGGGTTGGGAGAATGATGAAAGGGTGATTTAGCAATCAAGATGTACTGTAGCTCCTTGGCAGCAAGTCCGATGTTTACTTACACAGGCTTTGGTACAGGTGCTCAGCAGAAGTGTATTTAAAGCACACTATGATTAGAACTACACAAAAAGGAAGACTGGTAGCCAGGAAAATTTAGTAATGTGGAAAACACAAATCATCTATTTTTTTTCATTCAGATAACTATGGCAGAGAGATCTGTTTGTTCCATTATCTGCCCAGGGCTAAGAAATTCTCTAAGATTAAAAACCTGAAGGCCTGAATGAATCTAGTTTCTGTATATGGTGATCATGATTAGAGAAAAAGAGAACAATCTCTTCTAGGTAGTTTGAAATTACTAGTTACTTGTGAGATATGTGCCTAATGCACAATAATCTGCATGCCAAGGCTACTACCACGTAAGTAAGTAAAGACTAAATTTATTACCATTTCAAGGCTTTATTTTTTTTGCAACTGCCAGAACCTCCAGGTTTACATATTATATAAGCTTAAGAGATGTTAAGTATTCACTTATAATGCTGCATGTTCAAGCTACCTAAGTAGTTGTAATGGAGAAGTGAGAAAGTTTGTATCAAAAATTAAGCCAAGGGCTGGGAATGTGGCTTAGTGGTAGAGTGCTTGCCTTACATGCATCAAACTCTAGGTTCAATTCCTCAGTACCACATAAACAGAAAAGGCCATAAGGGAGCACTGTGGCTCAAGTGGTAGAGTACTAGCTTTGAGAAAAAGAAGCTTGGGATAGTGCCCAGGCCGCTCTGAGTTCAAGCCCCAGGACTGGCAAAAAAAAAAAAAAAAATTAAGCCAATTAGGGCCTGATTACAGGTTATTTACTATATATAAAGTTTGTTAGCCTTCTTATAGTGATAAAATAAAGCATCATATACTCATTTCTATAAATGTGCTCAAAACTTTCAGAAAAAACTATAGCCATTGACACTGGTAGCAAAGCTCAAAATCTATCAGGCCATTGGGCATATCTTGAAAGCTCGCATAAATCAAATGTGTATCTCCTGAGAAACAACATTTAGATACAAGGTTTGTCTCAACAAGTACTTATTTAGAAGGTGGTCATGGCACCATGGTTAGTTTTTTGTTTTTTTGATGACTGGGGGCTTGAACTCAGAGCCTAGGTGCTGTCCTTGAAGTTTTGTGCTCAAGGCTAGAGCTCTACCACATGAGCCACAACCCCACTTCGGCTTTTTCTTTTGGCTGGTCATGGGGCTTGAACTTAGGACCTGGGCACTGTCTCTGAGCTTTTTTTTTTTTTTTGGTTGGTTGTAGGACTAGAACTTTGGGCTTGGGCACTGTCCCTGCACTCTTCAGCTCAAGGCGAGCTCTCTAGTGCTCTACCGCTTGAGCCACAGCACTACTTCTGGTTTTTTAGTGGTTTATTGGAGATGAGTCTCACAGACTTTCCTGCCCGGGCTGGCTTTGAACTGCGATTCTCAGATCTCAGCCTCCTGAGTAGCTAGGATTACAGGCATGAGCCACTGGCGCCCAGCTGTCTCCGAGCTTTATTGCTCATGACTAGTGCTCTACTACTTTGGGCCACAGAACCACTCCAGCTTTTGAGTGGTTACTTGGGGGTAAAAGTCTCATGGGGACTTTTTTGTCCAGACTGGCTTCAAATCGTGATCCTCAGATCTCAGCCTCCTGAGTAGCTAGGATTATAGGTGTGAGCCACTGGCATTTGGCCACTGGTCAGTTTTTAGATGATCCTGAAAGTTCAGAATAATTTAGAAAAAAAAGGAAAAAAAAAGATATACTGCATGAGATCCTAGGTATCTCAAGATATTCAAAAGTTTTGCTATGGTTAAAGAACAAGAAATCTATCCCAAATTATACTGGTAGCTACTGTCAGCCATGAACAGCTATAATCAAGCATGTTTAAATATATGTGTAAGGAGAATATTAAAAAAAAAAAAAAAGGTTTATGATCTAATGCTCCAGGACCACTACTCTTTCCAAAAGCACTCCAAGAAAGTGACAAAAGTTAATTTGGAGATATAAGTTGAGAATTATCTCACTTCACGTTCTCTAATATTTGATATATGCATTCTATAGTTTTAAAAAAAATCTTGTATATCCCTCCCCCACGGTGTAACATACTCTGCTTTCACTGTATTTGATATCAGTATAATTTATGGAGGGGAAGGGAAAAAACAAATCGTTTAAATAGGGATACAGGTGGACCCATTGCAACAATGAGATGTACAAGTTGTTATGTTGAAAACGAACTTTACAACTTTGGTGGTGGGGTGGGGGGAGGATGGGAAGGGATGGGAAGGGGAAACAAAGGAGGAGGCTACAATGCTTGATAAGAAATGTACTCATTATCTTGCCCATGTAATTGTAACCCCTCTGTACAGTATTTTCACAATTAAAAAAAATTCAAAAAAAAAATCTCTGCATCCTACTTCCAAATGAAAATTCCTAGAGTATTTTAGCCTGGACATAGTGGTACATGACTATAATCCCAGCACTTAGCAGGCTAAGGCAGGAGGAGCATGAGTTTGAGGCCAGCTTAGACTACAAGAAAAGACTTCTGCTTGAGGAAAAAAAAGACTTTTACTGATTTCTTTCTACTTCTCACCTGTTCTCTTCAGTGTAGAAATAAAGTCTTACTACAGAATGTAATATTGGCAGAAACACTAGTTTTCTACTGTTGTACTTCATCATGAGCTAGTAAAGTCTAGTTTACAAGAGCCTTTGTTTAACTGTTTGCTGCTGGATTTACGTAGGTAAAATGTCTCGAGAAGATGACAGATTTTCAGAAAGAAACAGAAATTTAAAACTAAAATACTAATAATTATTCAATCTGTTGCTTTTGTAAGCACATTCAAATGTTTAATCTTACCTCAGCCATGATAATTTTGAGCTGCAGAATACAAAGAAATTTAGCTCACCAAATACTTGCACTGGCTTTCAAAATGTTTATGGCAGCCTCAGCAGCTCTATGTTTCGCCAGCTTCTTACTTGTACCTTCACCTGAATTAAAGTTTAAAAAGAAAGTTTGTGTCTCCTGTGAAAATGTGCAAGTTTCATAGCTATCATCATAATAAAAAACAAAGTTATTACTGGTTTTATAGATAAATATCTGGTAACATACAATCCACTATGTTTGCTAGTTTATACACTCTAATAAAATATGCACCATGTGAATCCATACATTAACATTTACAGAAAGGAAATTCTTCTGCAGCAACAAGTATAAAGAATCCACTTAAAGCCAAGCTGTTGGAGAGCAACCTGGGTAACAAGTGTAAGCTAGAAGCCTGCTCCTATACGACATCAAACAAGTACAGCAGGGAAGAGCTGACATATGAAGGTAACGGCTTATGTTATAAGATATCCATATACTCTGTATCCATTATCTGCGTACATAAGATAACTCTAGATTTATGTAAGCACTTACATCTGACAAATGGTAAACTCAATATTGTTTTTCCTTTTGAGTTAAAGCCCTCCAACTCTTAAAGTCATAGAATAAAATTTCAAGTGGGGCCCTCTTTTATCTATTAACACAGACATTTAGGACATGACACAGAACAGAGTTCTCCCTTTGAGAGATGATAGATTAGTATGGAATTTTGTCTGATAACAACTTGTGGGGAAAAGGGGTCGGGAGGGAAAAACCTGGGAGAAAAAGGTACTCAATACCTGACTTATCTAATTGTAACCCCGCTGTACATCACCTTTACAAAAAAAAATTTTTAAGCAAAAAAACAAGTATCCAAAATTCTGCATGTCACAACAAGCAGTGGGTGAGTGCACAAAAGAAATGTCTTGCTAGGTGTGGTGGTTTATGCCTATAATCCCTATAATCCTAGGACACTGGGGACTGAGACAGAAGAATTGAGAGTTCCAGTCCAGCCTGTGCTATATAGTGAGACCTTGTCTTAAAAACTAAAAAATGAGCCAGGCTCATGCCTGTAATCCTAGCTACCCAAGAGGCTGAGATCTGAGGATCAAGGTTCAAAGCCAGCCCCAGCAGGAAAGTCCGTGAGACTCTTATCTCCAATTAACTACCAGAAAACCAAAGTGGCACTATGGCTCAAGTAGTGTGCTTGCCTTGAGCTAAAGAGCTGAGGGACAGTGCCCAGGCCCAGAGTTCAAGCCCCATGACTGACAAAAAATAAACTAAAAAACTAATGGAAGAAAAAAGTGGCATCTCATATATTTGGTAGGGATGTAAGACGGCTTCATGAAATGATAATTAAAAAGACACTGGAAAATGAGTAGAAGCTAGGAATGAGAGAAAGTACATGTAAAGGCTCACAGGAACCAGAACACAGTGTTCTCAAAGCCCCAAGAGGCTGAATATAGCTGAAGCATAAGAATGTAATGGTAGGATTTTGAGATAAAAGGCTAGGAGCTACAGCAGGGGATGGGGGAAGAGGCAAAAAAAGGGTATTGTAAATGTGTGCTTTGCAAATCTTATAGCATACAGAAATTATGAGACTTTCTTAAGCCATGTATCTGGATGATCTGACACTCTGAATTTTCAGTAAGTGCCTGAAAGTGGTGATACTTAATGGTTCCATTTTTTAAAGGGTTTGTAAATGATGTTAAAATGTCTTCATTTATCCTCAGGGGGATGTAGAATTTTTAAGAAAAGGAAGACAAAGCCAGGTGACAATGGCTCATGTCTATAATGGCTATAATCCTATCTCCTCAGGAGGCTATGATTTGAGTCTCATGGTTTAAAGCCAGCCTGGCAGAAAAGTCTGTGAGACTCTTACCTCCAAATAACTACTAAAAAGCTAGAAGTGCAGCTGCAGCTCAAATGGTAGAGTGCTGACCTTCAGTGAAAAAGCTAAAAGACAGTGTCCAGGCTCTGAGTTCATCCCAGCAGTTCATGCCTGTAATCCTAGCTACTTAGGAGGCTGAGATCTGAGAATTGTGGTTCAAAGCTAGCCTAGGCAGAAAAGTCCTCATGAAACTCTTATCTTAAATAAACTACTCAAAAAAAGTCAGAAGTGGCACTGTGGCTTGGGTGGCAGAGTGCTAGCCTTGAGCACAAAGAGGCTCGGAGACAGCACCAGGGCCCTGAGTTCAAGTTCCAGAACCTCCAAATAAGAAGAAAGGAAGGAACAAAGGAAGGAGAAAAAGGAAAACAAATTTGAATGGTAGAAAGGACACTTTGGTTCACAGAAAGTGAATTATCACAGATCATATGAAGAAAGGACAGTTAAAGCAAGAACAATATAATCCAATTAAAAGATGAAGGTGGTCTCCTAGACAGTAACAATAGGAAGAGCGAAGAGGACTCAACTGCTACTTAAGAGGCAGTGTACAATGACAGAGAAGACAAGAGGGAACTAGAGGGGAAGGACATAAGACAACCCTCTAATTTCTATTGAGCAACTAGGTGTCAGTGGTATCCTTACCGAGAAAGGGAATGAAAGGTAAAGACAGATTTAATTTAAGACAATGATAGACTGAGGTGCCTAAGTAAAGGTACCCAGCAAGCACACAGGCAGACACACTGTTTTATAACTGGGTCTGGGCTGAAGATAGAGATTTCACAATTATTATTCTTTAGATATTATTTGCAGTCAAAATAAGATATCTGTGGCAGGGCTGGGAAAGTGGCTCAGTGGTATAGCACTTGCCTTGCATGCCTGAGGCCCTGGGTTCGATTCCTCAGGACCACATAAGCAAAAAAAAAAAAGCCGGAAGTGGCGCTGTGGCTCAAGTGGTAGAGCGCTAGCCTTGAGCTAAAATGCTGAGGGACAGCGCTCAGGCCCAGAGTTTAGGCCCCACGACTGGACCCAAAAAAAATAAATTAAAAAAAAAAGATATCTGTGGCAGATAAGCTGGCATAGAAAGACGGGGTAGCGTGAAAAGAGGTCTGAGGCAGACTGGTTGAAATCATTGCTAACTCTCAATCTAAAACACACAGAAGGGGGAAAGGATTACTTTTCCATGAATATTTAAAAACTGATCGCTAATGTAATAATGCATTGTTAACTCAATGGTTTTTAATTAGTACCTATAATGTACCTGCTTTAGAAACAACAACAGAACGTAGACATAGACAAATCCAGGTTGCTGGAGATATAAATGATGCCTTCAAACCACCAGATGACAGAACTTCAATTTATCTAATTTTTTTCTTTACACACACACACACACACACACACACATTCTGGATAGTACTGGCTTTTGAACTGGAGGCCTTGTGCTTGTTAGGCAGGTGCTCTACCACTTGAACTATACCCCCAGTCCTTTTTGTAGGATCTCACGTGTACCCTGGGTGGACCTTGATGGCCATCCATTTATGCTTCTCACGCACAACAGGCCTGTGTTTTTATTGGCTGAGATTGGGGAAGGGTCTCATAAATCTTTTGCCCAAGGCTAGCCTTGATCCATGATCCTCTCCATCTCAGTCTCCTATATAGCTAGAATTACAGGTGTGAACCATTGTGTGCGGCTGGTATTCAATATATTTTTTAAACACTTTGCAGTTAAATACTTATGTTAAAAAGGTAATGGCAACATTTTACAAATGGATAGTTTTGGTTACCATTTTCTCAGGCTCACAGATTAATACAGGCTCCAGTTTGAATTTTGAAACTTTACTGCAGTGACCTTGACCATGTAATTTTTAATCTGCCCGAAGTTTTTCTCCAAGTATAAAAAGAGGATACAATTTATACAAAATACTTGTAAAGTTTCAAGGTCAGAAGCTACCATGCAATGAAGTGCATGAGAACCTTCTGTTCTTCCTCATCTTTTGTGGACACAGAATCAAGGTCAATGGACCCAGGGTTCTCAATGTGTCCGTAAAGAGAAGAAAGAGCTCAGAAAATTCTGGGCTCATGCCTCCTGGTATCTGCTATCATTTGTGAAATTAAGAAATCTGACAGCTCTAAGGTCTTTTCTTAAACGTCCTTTAAGAGCATCCTAGGGTGCAAGAAGTTTGCAGGATGCCAGAAACATTTCAGTTTCTTTCCTTGTATCTGGGGAAGAGAAGCTTAGATACAGTTAAAACTCCTAATGACCTGTGATGAGAGACCTCTGTTTCAAAGCCTGTTCCTCCTTGTTATCTGGCATAAGACACACTTCCACACTGAAAAGTAATACCAAATGTGAGTCTCCAAACTGCATACTCATGGAGATTAACTGTGCATACAGACCTGTGCAAGTTATGTCACCAACGGTTACTCTGAAGGTGAAAGTGGGCACGTTTACTTGCACATCGGATCTTTCACATTCATAAACCGGGATGTTCTTGGTCTTCATGCCGTATTCGTGTAATACCTGAATCGGTGTTTTCCCTGGCTTAGCCGTGATCATCTTCCCCAAACTGCAAAAACGAAACAAATGAGCAAAGTGTGTGCTTTGCGTGTCAAAGGAGAGGGGGAAGCAGAGCACACATCCATTGGCCAGTTTCCAGCGCCACCGACGGAGCCCAGGGACGCTCCCAGCTCTCCGGTGATCCAGGCCAGAGCTGGCAAGGCCTGGGGGCACCTGTCTCCCGGCCTCGGGGCGCACGCAGTCCCTCCCACGGCCAAGCGCGACGGAGGAAGGAAGTCGTGAGTCACGGAACTTGAATGCAGGTTGGGGGGATTCGCAAGGGAGCGGAGTGGGCACCAGCGCCGCATCCTCTCAGGACCAAGCCCACGAGCCCTGCGGGAGCTCTGCGCCCGCGGCCGGCTCCGGCCACCCCGCCGCGTGGAGCCCCCAGCCCCGCGCCGGAGAGGGCGGGGCCGCGCGCCGCAGCCGCGGGAAGGGGCTCTACCCAGAATGCCGCGAGCGAGCCGGCTCCCCGCCCCCGCCCCTGCTGCCCACCCCTCTCGGCCCTGTGTCCCGATGGCCGGGACGCCGACCTGAAGGTCCCGCTGTCCTCGCGTTCCAGCGGCGGGGCCTCGGCGCGATGCCTGCTGTGGGACATTGCCACAAGGGACGGCAAGGCAGACGCAGGAAGAGCAGCGCGGCGCTGTGGCCTGGCTCCGCACGTCGGCCGGAGCCCGAGGACCTCTCCAGTACGGCCGCCTCTTCGACTCCCCCCCTGCTCCTCGGTGCTGGCCCTCCTCCCGCGGTGGGGACGGGCAGGGCGGGGCGAGGGGGGAGGCGGGCCCGCGGCTTTGCAGCGTCCGCCTCGCTCCTGGGACGCGTCCCTGCTCCTAGCAGGCCCCGCCCCAGGTCCTGAAAGACCACGCCCAGATCTGGATAGACCCCGCCTCTGCTTCTGACAGGCCCCGCCCACGTCTGGGAAAGCCCCGCCCGCTCGCCTGACAGGGCCCCGCCCCTCTCTCCCTCTGGCCCCGCCTCCTGTGCCAGCCCGGGCCCTGCCTGCCTCCATTCCTCCCGGGGTTTCTGGGTGCCCGGCCCCACCCCCTCCTCTCCTGTCCGTGTTCCCTCCACCAGCCCAGCTCAGCTCAGCTTCAGCTTTGCCCACTTTGGGTTTCCAGGACTTCCCGTCCTACTCTTGTCCATCTGCTGAAACATGTCCGCACAATTCTTTGTCCTTAGGGAAGGATGCTGCTTGCACTCCCTAGAGAAAACTGTCGGTGGGTCCAGGGCCGGTAAGGGAGAAGAGACTGGGGTTGCGTCACTTGAAGGAAGATTTTACAATCTCAATATAGAATTCCTAAGAAATCTTCCCCAAACCTGGGCAGGAAACGTGAGCACCTGGATTTATCCGTTCTGGGAGTCTAAAGCTGACCTCTCTTGTCCCAGGAGCCGGAACATTAGGAGCCAGCAGGTGACATTTGAAGACCTTCTCAAACCGAATGGGTTACTTTTTGTAGGCTTTCACCACAAGTGACAAGGTGGAGCCTAGAAGGAAGGCCTTTCATCAAACGCTGCTTCTGCACACCTATGTTACTGGTTGTAAAGGCGTTCGCCTTTGGTGCGGGTCACAGAGTGACATTAGAAGTCCCAGAGGATTGCTAGCCACTTGTAGAAATGACTTTCTGTGCTTACTTGGTGTTCCTGAAGATTGTTTTTGCATGTTAAGTGATTTGTTAAATAGAGTGTGCTAGAAAGTGATTGTAATCCCAGCACTAGGGAGGCTGAAGTAAAAGTTACCACATTTTTAAGGCAAGCCTGAGCTACAAAATGAGATCTTGTCTCAAAAACAAACTGAAACAAAGTTACCACAATAAAATAATTTGTTTGGGGTTGCATATGATACTTGATACTTGCATTATGATACTTGCTATTTGCATTGTGATACTTGAAAACAAGTGAAACAATATCCAGGATCTTCTAAAAAATCTATTTGTTGAAGTTTGAATTAGGTCTATTCTCTCTTTACCCCCTATATATACACTTATATGTATGGATTACTACACAACAATGTTAAGTTTTAATAAGTATCTTATTGTAAAGACCATAGATATCCCTTTGTCTACTTCTCTTAAGATTAAGGGACCAAAGTCATTTAGGAGAAATTGAGGCAGGATAGCCTACGGAAAATGAGACATGGTAAATGACTCCCAAGAATTCAAAGACTCAAGCTTAATGCGTGTCCATCTATTTCCCTTAAGATTAAGAGAACAAAATCATTTTAGGGGAAATAAAACTGGATAGGCCAAGGGAAAATGAGATATGATAAACTTACAGCAAATACAGGAGATATTCACCCATGTGCTTCCCTTAAGATTAAGGGAACAGCTGGGTGCTGGTGACTCATGCCTGTAACAGCTACTCAGGAGGCTGAGATCTGAGGATTGAGGTTCAACTAACACCAGAAAATAAGACCAAGAATGATTAGAACAAACATGAAACACCTAGTTTTGCAGAACTTTGAAGCCAGACCTCCTGCCTTTACCAAATACCCCAAAGAGCTAAGGAATTCTTTCCCTCCTGTCTCTCTCTCCTTCTCTCTGTCCTCCCCCTCTTTCTCTTTCTCTCTCTCCCCCAGCACCCACACTCTGTCAGAGTGTACCCCTGCCCTTCTGTTTGTCTTCTGTTTTTTTTTTTGTCTGCTTGCTTACTTACTCAATAAAGCTCTGCCAAGTTTTCTTACCATTGTGACTTGTCCAGAAATTCTTATGCTATAATCAAAGTCAAGGACCCTAAGTGAAGAGTCCCTACTTTTAAAGGAAAACTTCACTAACTCTCACCTGCATCCAGTGACAGATACACTGTTTCAAAGTATTTTACTGTAGCTAGGTGCCAGTGGCTCATGCTACTTCTAGCTACTCAAGAGGCTGAAATCTGAAGATAATGGTTCAAAGCTAGATCAGACAAGGAAGTCCATGAGACTCTTATCTCCAATGAACCACCAAAATGCTGGGAGTGATGCTGTGGCTTCAGTGGTAAAGAGCTAGCCTTGCACACAAAAGCTTAGGGACAGCACCCAGGTCCAGAGTTCAAATCCCAGTATGGGCATTAAATAAAAGTTAATGTCACCTATAGCAAAACAATGTTCTAGCTCATTCTTTCCCCTCAAAGTTTAATTTTAGCCAATTAAAAAATAAAAACAAATTAAGACCTACATAACTTTCTTTGTAGGTTGAGTAACTGGGATAAGAATAATAACATAAAGTGTTAGTGTAGCAGAATTCCTCCATTTCATGCTACCAAGACCACAGTGCTCAGCTTCTGAGTAAGAAATTATTGCATAAATTTTAAGAAATACAATATGGTTTTTATTTAGTATTTTATAGATATGTGTATACAAATAATTTCAGTATATTCAGAATTTGAATTTGATACTAAGCACTCGGCTTTATAAGCACCCAAAATATTAAAGGAACAAAATACTCATGCAATAAACTCTATATCACAAGGTTTCAAAAAAATATACTTCTCTCTTACCAAAATTCACCTGGTTGACTTGTGAATGAATTCTCTCAGGACTATGTCCATAGTAGTAGATAATGTTATGCCTAGATTCCATCATTTCGTATATGGCTCTATGCTTCCTCCATATTAAATTGCTCCACTGATACTGGCAAATTATTATCAAACCATGATTTTCACTAAGGGTATTAGTAGTGTGTTTGAATAAGTTTTCTGTGTATATTTTAGTGCTATAGATTGCCATTCCAAATTAGACTTGCTCTTAGTGTATCATTTTACATGGTGATCTATTATTCATTACCTAAGCACATGAAAGGAGGTAGTGTTGTGAATCGTACACTGGTAAACTACCTGGTAAGACCATGCTTTGTATTTTGGTCGCGTTTAATTGTACTTAAAATCAGACAAGGCATAGTTTAGTGCCTGCTTTTCTTTTCTGAAAATGGACGTATTACCCAAAAGTTGCAGTTGATCAACTTTTGTTATTGATATGTTTGCTGCTGCTACAAAGAGCTTTGTCAAGCAAGTTGGAGATGGAGGGAGATTAGTTCCTGTTCCAAGCCTCAGTGAGGCTGACAAATACCAACCTCTAAGTCTGGTGGTGAAAAAGAAGCGCTGTTTTCTGTTTCCTAGATACAAGTTTACCTCAACACCTTTCACACTGAAAGATATTCTCCTGGGAGACAGAGAAATTTCAGCTGGTAAGTTTCAATATTTGGGAGTGGCTATTCATGGAGCTCTTTTATTAAACCTATGTAGGTTTTATATCTACTGTCATGTTAGTAATGCATATTTTCACTGATAAATGCAACTCTCACAGTGGTAATATTAAGATTAACAATGCATAAAGCTTATGCAGTATTAAGTTTCTTTTTGGTTGAATAACTTTTAAAGATCTGCTAATTATGGGTTGTTTTAGCTAAGTCAACTTAGAAAATGCCCTAATATTTTTCACCTATACAATGGGATATTATTTGATCTTACCCACATCACATAATTGAATAAGATGACATAATTCTTTGTTGACAAAATTCACCTACTTGATTTGTGTATTTTTATTACTCAGTTATTGTAACTGGCAAACTGAAACGTAATTAAAATCTAGACAATAGTTGCTTTAGTGGTATGAAATAGTTCTTTTACTTTAATCATTCCCTGGATCTTCATGCTAAAAGCATTTTGTTAGCTGAACAGAAAAGTTAAGTGTTCACTTCTTTTTGTTGTAAAAAAAAATGGCTGAAAATGCTAATGATCTACTTTTTTGAGAGTACTGAGGTTTGAACCCAGGGCCTTGCGTTTTCTAGGCAGATGTTTTGCATCAGTGCCACTCCTTCCATCCATTTAGCACTGGTTATTTTTGACATAGGATCTTGATTTTTTACCTGGGCGCATGCCTGAACCACCATCTACCGATTTCACACTTCTTATTGTATCTGGAATGACAGATGTGCACCACCATACCCTGCTATTGGTTGAGAAGGAGTCTCACATACATGCCCAGGCTGACCTGGAGTCACTAACCTCCCCGTCTCAGCCTCCCTGAAATGCTGTTTTTAACCTTGGATTGAATTGTTGCTTTTCTCATTAACCTTTGGGACAGTAAGTCTTCATTTATAAATGAATATATTGCTGCACATAACCCATAAGTTGAATTTGAGACATTGAAAATACTAAGGTCTTTCTTGTAAAGGAATTTCATCCTATCAATTGCTGAATTATGAAGATGAATCTGATGTGTCACTGTATGGAAGGCGAGGGAACCACATTGTCAATGATGTTGGGATCAATGTGACTGGATCCGATTCCATTGCAGTAAAAGCTTCCTTTGGTGTAGTAACCAAACATGAAGTGGAAGTGTCAACATTACTCAAGGAAATTACTGCTCGGTCAGTATGGTAACTAATCCACTTCAGTGTTTTCCTTAAAAGTTTTAACTATAACTTTATTACAAAGGTTACTTAAAGCATCCACGTGTTTTTGTTTGGATGGTTGGTTTTGGGTTTTTTTGGTCATAGGGCTGAACTCTGGGCCTTGGCTCTGTCCCTCAGCTCTTCAGTTCAAGGCTAGTGCTCTACCACTTGAGCCACAGCACCACTTTCAGTTTTCTGAGTGGTTTATTGGAGATAAGAGTCTCACAGCCTTTGCTGCCTGGGCTGGCTTTGAACTGTGATCCTCAGATCACAGCCTCCTGAGTACTTGGGATGGCAGATGAGAGCCACTGGAGCCTGGCTCCAGGTGATATTTTACTGGTGTAATTTGCTTTGATTTGTTTGAAATACTTCGAGTTAGTTGTATATTTATACTTTGGGGAAGGGTAGATATCCAGAAATCATTTGGTTTAAAAAAGTGTTCAGTTGTTCTACAAAATCATTATGTCACTGTGCATGTTTGCTATTTTAGTAAACCAAATAATAATCCACTTATCTACAACAACTATAGTAAAAGAACCTTCTCCAAGAGAATCCCAACAGACAACTATAAACATTCCATAGAAGCATGTTAAGAACATCAAAGGGAGAGGCAGATTATTCTAATTTTTTGTGTGTATTCTGAATGCTATTAGGTCTGCTTTGATTTGCTTTGAGATAGATCATGAATGAGTAGCCACTCATGAATGTATCTTTTTTTTATTTTAGGAAAATTAACTTTGACCACAGTTTGATACGTCAGTCAAGGAACTGCAGAAAGGCAGTGTTGTGTGTGGTTATGGAAAGCATTCGAACCACCAGACAGTGCTCGCTCTCTGTGCATGCTGGAATTCGAGGGGAAGCAATGCGGGTAAAGCCCAACCATTCAGCTTCTAGTAACTTAAGGTTGCCATGGGAATGTTTATAGAGTACTCTGTTTATAATGGGCTTTATATATTTTGCCAAAGATAGAGAGGAAAGAGCTATAGTTGTAAAGCAGTTTGTACAGGAATGGCAGTGTATCAGAATGTAAGAAAAAAATCATAGCCGGGCGCCAGTGGCTCACACCTGTAATCCTAGCTACTCAGGAGGCTGAGATCTGAGGATCTCGGTTCAAAGCCAGCCCCGGCAGGAAAGTCCGTGAGACTCTTATCTCCAATAAACCACTCAGAAAACCAGAAGTGGTGCTATGGCTCAAGCAGTAGAGCACTCACTTTGAGCTGAAGAGCTGAGGGACAGCACCCAAGCCCAGAGTTCAACCCCCACAACTGACAAAAAAAAAAAATCATGAAAACATGAATTCTAAACATATGAAGTATAATGCAGATTAAACAGCATTCCTTACAAAATATTAGTATAAATCAACTGTTTAAAGGGATTTTTTCCCCCAATACTGGGACTTCAGCTAGGCCACCAGTCCTAACATGCTCGTTTAAGAATAAAATTTGAGTGCTGAAGTTAGTCTTTAATCTTATTTTTAATTAATATAGTTTAGACTTGATTTTTTTTTCTTGTTTCACTTCAGGGTTTTGTGCCAGTTCCAGGAGAGCATTGGCTCTACCACTTGAGCCACTGTCCAGCTCATACTTCTTTGTGTGTGTGTGTGTGTGTGTGTGTGTGTGTGTGTGTGTGTGTGTGTGTGTAAGTGTGCCAGTACAGGAGCTTGAATTCAGGGCCTCACACTCTTGTTTGGCCTTTTTGTTTAAAGCTGGGATTCTACCACTGGAGCCAGAGCTCCACGTCTGGCTTTTTACTGGTTAGTCTCATGGAATTTCCTGCCTGGACTAACTTCAAACCTCCTTCTGGTAGCAAGGATGATAGGTATAAGGTACCAATGTCCAGCTTGTACTTGAATTTTATTTATTTATTTATTTGTCAGTTGTGGGCCTTGAACTCTGGGTCTGAGCGATGTCCCTCAGCTCTTCAGCTCAAGGCTAGTGCTCTACCACTTGAGCCACAGGGTCACTTCTGGCTTTTCCTACTTATTTGGTGCTGAGGAATTGAACCCAGGGCCTCATGCATTGGAGGCAAGCGCTCTACCACTGAGCCACCTTGCCAACCCTCGTACTTGAAATTTTTTTTTTTTTTTTTTGTCAGTCAAGGGGCCTGAACTCTGGGCCTGGGCGCTGTCCCTCAGCTCCTCAGCTCAAGGCTAGTGCTCTACCACTTGAGCCACAGTGCCACTTCCGGCTTTTTCTGCTTATGTGGTGCTGAGGAATTGAACCCAGGGCTTCATGCATGTGAGGCAAGCACTCTACCACTGAGCCATCTTCCCAGCCCCTCGTACTTGAAATTTTTAAAGTTAAATTTGTATTTTTTTGTATTAACTTTTCTAAATTGAGTCTATCAATAGCTAAACATGCTTCATTCACTTTTTTGGGGGGATGGGTGTCATGGGGCTTGAATTCTGGTCCTGGGTGCTGTCCCCAAGCTCAAGGAGAGCGCTCTACCACAGTGTCACTTCCGGGTTTCTGGTGGTTAATTGGAAATAAGAGATCTCACAGATTTTCCTGCCTGGGCTGGCTTTGAACCACTATCCTCAGAGCTCAACCTCCTGAGTAGCTAGGATTACAGGTGTGAGCCACTGGCACCTGGCTTCATTCAATTTTAAATCCTTTAAAGATTAGAATTTTTTTAAAATTTTAAGCTTAATTATGATGCTGTTTATTATTGCCATTCAATAACAGTTAGTAATAACTTGTTAAGATTAAAACCAGTCATTACAAAGATCAATGGTAATGGATGCATCAGTGAAGGAACAGCAGAAAGGCTGCAGAGCCCTTGAACCATGAAACATTGCTCACTGTGCATGCTGGAATTTGAAGGAAGCAATTCAATCTTCAGTAGATTTATTTATGAGTATATATAAGCCACATAAAAGTATTCTCTCAACAATTACCAAACCATGACATCTTTACAAATAAAGGTTCAGTTAAGAACTGTTATTTAGCTGTTCACTAAATTCTGATCATTTTAGGGGAATAAACTAAAGCTCCTACTTGATTGTTGATTATTACTTTGGAACATAAATTGATTGCTTTTGAAAGCTTTGGGAGCTTTGGAATAGTAGACAGGCTAAGCTGAAAACAACTCCAGCTCTTGAACATAGTTGCTTTCCAAAATTTGCTGTTAAAAACAGAAGCTTTTACATATGAAAGTATTCCTTTTGTGGTGACATTATTGGCTTCAGTGCCACACCAACGTGAACAAAAACAAAAAAGGAAGTCCTTCTGTTATCAGATTGTGAAGCACTTGAATCTCTATTATAAGCAGTTTAATTTAAGCCAGATAATTTCTTGCTTTTCTTTGTCTTTGGTGTAGTAGTAGGATATGTTTTGTTTTCCCCAAAGCAAGCTTAGCATGTTATTTATTGCTCTTTAATAATGTTTCACTTATTTCTTTAATATAGTTTCATTTTATGGATGAACAGAATCCCAAGGGAAGGGAAAAGGCTATTGTATTTCCAGCACACACAACCATAGCTTTCAGTGTTTTTGAACTCTTCATTTACCTGGATGGTGCCTTTGGTGAGTGATCTTCTTCAAACAAGTGATTTTGTTTAATTTAAAGAGAATTTGATAGGAAACTGTCTCTGTCTTCCTTTCTCTCTCCCCACATTTCCCTTCTGTGTCCTCTTCTAATTTTTTGGTCTCTCTTCTCCCATAATTATAGAAGAGTGATGCATTTGGTACTGTCAATGTTATGTTTAGGTGAAGTAGCTGGCAAGGGGCCCTCCCTTCTTTACTTATTTAACAACCTCTTTTATGCTCCTTAATGAAAGTTGCAGACCTCCTATCTCCCCACTGACGATTATAGATAAGAGATAAAATTCAGTCCACTGATAAAGTATTCCTTGGCTTCCAAGGAGAAGATAATCAATGACCTTCTAATAGGCATTATTTAATCATTACAGACAAGAGTAGGTAGATAGTAAGAGTATTACCTGTATGTCTTCCTAAAAAGTAACTTTAGAACAAAAATAATTCCTTCCGCAACTGTCCTCTCTATACATAGTAGCTCTGAGCAGCATTCTACATTTCACAAGTCTTTAAGGTTAGTTGGCTTCCATTCTACACAAGTCCAGACATAAAGATTGGGCAAGGAAGCCCCTAGCTATGGTAATTGGTCATCTTTTTAGAACTATTTTCATCCCTTTCTGTTGTGGGAGGAGGGAATAGGAACTGTAGAAATGAACCTACATTTTAAGCAAATTCTATTTACAACATTGCAGGTGTATTGATTATTGGTGGGGGTGGAGGACTGACATCCATTAAAATCTGAAATATATGTATACTTGGACATTTATCCTTAAGGTATAAATACATATGTGAAATGATATGCACATAAAAAAATCAATGTCCTAATAGCAAAAGACTGGAAACAATCTTATGGGGATTTGTGAAATAGAGATATATTCCATCCATACAACCAATTACTATGAAGCCATAGAGCTTTATAGAGCTTGACATGGAATCTTCTCTTAGAGACAACGTATATAACATGTAATTTTTTGAGCCTAAAGAATTTTATGCACACTCTTTTATGCTTGTACAATATGAGTAGTGTTTTTGAAAGTATACACAAGACACTTAATAGTGCCCCTGGGGTAGAAGATTGGCCATGTGTGAAGTGGGCTGAAGATTTGGTTATTGTATCTGTACCTTGTACTTTCTGAATTATATATAACATGAGTTTATCTTCTCCCAAATGTGTAAATTTAACTTAGGAAAACAAATGACATGTGCTGGAATTTATTGCCCTCATACAACAACCAATAAAATATGAATTGTTGAAGTTCTAACATCTTTTCCAAATTGTTTTGTAGACCTTTGTGTCACATCAGTGTCAAAAGGAGGATTTGAAAGGGAAGAAACAGCAACTTTTGCACTGTTTTATCGACTGAGAAACATATTATTTGAAAGAAGTATGTTTATTGAATATTCTGAATGAAATTTTTTCCTTCCTGTAGTAGTACTTGAGGTTATCTATCTTGTAATCCCATTTGTTAAGGAAAAACTTAATTTTTTTTTTTTTTGTCGGTCGTGGGGCTTGAACTCTGGGCCTGGGCGCTGTGCCTCAGCTCTTCAGCTCAAGGCGAGCACTCTACCACTTGAGCTACAGCGCCACTTCCGGTTTTCTGGTGGTTTATTGGAGATAGGAGTCTCACGGTCTCTCCTGCCCGGGCTGGCTTTGAACCGCCATCCTCAGATCTCAGCCTCCTGAGTAGCTAGGATTACAGGCGTGAGCCACCAGCGCCCGGCAGGAAAAACTTAATTTTAAAACAAAGATAGTTCTAATGTCTAATATCTTAGAGTTACATAGTTATAAAATGCAATTTAGGAGATATAAAAATATTGGTGGTATTGAGGTTTGAACTTGGGGCCTCTTGTTTACTATGCTGTATGTTCTATTACATGAGCCACACTTCCATCCTTGCTTTTGGCTGTTTATTTTAGAAAAGGGCTCTTGAAATTTCTGCCCAGGCTGGTCTTGAACTGAGAGCCTTCTGTTCCTGGCTTCTCAAGTAGCTAGGAGTATAGGTGTAAGCCATTGGCACCAGGATTGGGTCATATATATTTTTAAAAATTTTAATTCTAATACATATTTCTTATTTGTTCTTTTAGACAGAAGAGTGATGGATGCCATTTCTCGTTCACAGCTTTACTTGGATGATCTTTTTTCTGACTACTATGACAAACCTCTCAGCATGACTGACATTTCACTCAAGGAGGGGACACACATCCGAGTTAATCTACTTAATCACAACATTCCTAAGGGGCCGTGCATACTCTGTGGAATGGGGAACTTGAAGAGGGAAACAGTTTATGGGTGTTTCCAGTGCTCTGTGGATGGACAGAAGTACGTGAGACTTCATGCTGTCCCTTGTTTTGATATTTGGCACAAGAGAATGAAATAAAAAGAAAAATGAAATACTTTGTTGGTGTTTTAAGTAAACTTTGCCACAAGCCTTCTTTAAATTTAGGGAGGGTGTGGTGAACTAAAAAACACAAAATCTGTGTAAATGTCATTCTGCCATGCATATATGATGACACTGACAACCTCTTAGATCATGATGATTAATAACATTGTTTGTATGCAAAAAGTTTGAGTATAAAATTCAGAAGAGACACTCTTTGAAAAATTTGCCAGTTATTTTGGATTTTAGGGATTTATTCTATCACCATAGATAATTTTTTATATAATTGTTTTTTTCCTAAATACCAATTTTATTTTATTTATTTTTATTTATTTATTTTCTTGGGTCTGGTTGTGGGGCTTGAACTCTGGGCCTGGGCGCTGTCCCTCAGCTCTTCAGCTCAAGGCTAGGGCTCTACCACTTGAGTCACAGCGCCACTTCCGGCTTTTTTCTTTCTGCTTATGTGGTACTGAGGAATCAAACCCAGGGCCTCATGCATGCAAGGCAAGCGCTCCACTACTGAGCAACCTTCCCAGGCCCCAATTTTATTTTTAATCATATTTTAATTTCACATTCAAGGATGCCAAGAATATACAAGTGACTACTTCATGGCCCTTTACTATTGCCCTGGATCTGGTAAAAGGAGAAAAATGTGTTAATAATTTAATGTAATCCTAAATGTTTAATTGCAGTATCAAATTGAAAACACTGAACTCAGCCTGGGGTTTTGCATACATGGCTTATAGTGTGACTGATAGGAGTATGAGATGATATACATATGCTCACTAATTTTGTCTTGATAAAACTCACTACTGTCATTTTAAAGTCCTTGAAGATCTAACATCTCAAACTTGTTTTAAGGAAGATAGACCAAGTCTATTAGTTCTTAGAAAATAAGAAATGTCTTCACAAAACTCACTACTGTCATTTTAAAGTTCTTGAAGATCTAACATCTCAAACTTGTTTTAAGGAAGATAGGCCAAGTCTATTTGTTCTTAGAAAATAGAAATGCTCACTAATTTTGTCTTCATAAAACTCACTACTGTCATTTTAAAGTTCTTGAAGATCTAACATCTCAAACTTGTTTTAAGGAAGGTAGACCAAGTCTATTTGTTCTTAGAAAATAAGAAAGATCTTTTTCATAGTTCAAAGATCTTTACATAGTTCTTAAAGATCTTTTTCCATTGAGATGGGCTCTTGCTATGTTGCCCAGTCTGTTTTCAGACTACCAACCTCAAGCTATCTTCTTGCCTTGGCCTCCTAAGCAGCTACCTTCCATTCTATTCTGTAACACAATTGAATTTTTTATACATCCATCCTGAATTAGCCACCTTTATATTTTAAAAAGTTACAAAAATGTTAAAATCATAGCACTGAAAATGTAGTCACAGCACTGAATCAGGTAAATGCATACAAATCACATAGATAACGAAATATCTGTATATTATTACATGTATGTAGAATGAGTTTATTTTTAAATTATTTAAAGGTAAAACTTTTAGGGTATTATCTTTTATTCATTTAATAACATATATTTGGAACAGTACCATTTGACCCAAGATATTTTGTTTTTAGTTTGTTTTCCAAATAGTATCTTCCCCTTCTCTTTTGTAAGTTTGCCATAAACAATAATATTCCTGGAGCAGGGATTATAAGTATCACCACAGCCAGGTTGTTATGCTTTTTTAAAAACGTAAGTTTAACAGTACATTGAATGATAAACAATGGATCAAAAAGGGCAGATTATAGATTCAGGTGAAGATGTAGTTTACTTCAATAAGACATGGTTTTCTGAAGGAAAAGAGCTGGTAAGAGCTGATGATTGAGCAAGTGAATAGTAGTTAGAAAATTAAAGATAGGAATAAAAACACTAGGAGGAAAGAACAGATGATAAAATGTTAAATTCTATGTAAGCATATATAGTATTTATGTTCTATACTTTTAAATTGAATTCCTAGCAGTATCTTTAAAGTGGTTAAAACAAGAGTAATGGTTTGGGAAGACCAAGTTTCAGAAAACAGAAAACAGCTTTGTTTATATTGAACCCATTTATCTACTCCCCAATCTTGCCCCAGTCCTGAGGCTTGAACTCTGGGCCTGGGCACTGTTCCTGAGCTTCTTTTGCTCATGGTGTTTTACTACTTGAGCCACAGTACCATTTCCTTGAATTCATGTATCTTGAGCAGAGCCATTTATTGCTGCATCAATGCCCACATACATACTATACAGAATCTTATATGGTACAACTCTTTTCCATCATCCATCCCCTATACTTTTCTCAATAAGGTGGACCACATGATAATTTGATCATGACACATCTCAATCTGGTACTTGTTCATTTGTAGCAATGAGCAATCTTTCTTTTTTTTTCCTTTTCTTTTTTTCTGTCAGTCATGGACCTTGAACTCAGGGCCTAGGCACTGTTCCTGAGCTTTTTTTTTCTTTTTCTTTCTTTTTGTCTATTGTAGGGCTTGAACTCTGAGCTCTTCAGCTCAAGGGGAACATTCTACCACTTGAGCCACAGCACCACTTCCCGTTTTCTGGTGGATAATTGGAGATAAGAGTCTCATGGACTTTTCTGCCAGGGCTGGCTTTGAACCATGATCCTCAGATCTCAGCCTCCTGAGTAGCTAGGATTACAGGTGTGAGCCACCGGTGTCCGGCTCACTGAGCTTTTATTGCTCAAGGCTAGTGTTCTACCACTTTGAATCACAGGCCACTTCTGGTTTTCTGGTGGTTAATTGGAGATAAGAGTCTCATGAACTTTCCAGCCTGGCCTGGCTTCCAAGCAGTCCTCAGATCTCAGCCTCCTGACTACCTAGGATTACAGACATGAGCTACCAGCTACCAGTGTTCACCCGGCTGCAATCTCATATTTAACTTTTTTTTTTTTGGTCGGTCTTGGGGCTTAAACTCTGGGCTTGTGCACTGTCCCTCAGCTTTTCAGCTCAAGGCAAGCGCTCTACCACTTGAGCCACAGCGCCACTTCCTGCAATCTCATTTTTAAATGTTTACAATATCCCACACTGTACAGCTCACCATTAATGATAAGAATGTTGTAAAATCTCAAGGAAAGAAATAGCTAGAGACAGAAAATTAGAAATGAATTCCCTGGCATTGATTTACAACTATGGGCAAAAGTTTGTGATTGTACATTTATATATACCTAGGAGAAGAGGGGTCACATTTTTAGAATGCTTTCTGAAATGCAGAGACTATAAGACTGCTAATAAAGGGAAAATGGTCTGGTCAAATAGAAACATTTCTGATTGGAAGAAAAACGGAAGGCCAGAAGTACAAAAGAAAGTACAAACCATGTTGAGGTTTTATATGTGGGACAGAGATTCAGAATCATCATCCTGCATGCATACCAGGAAGACTCTGATTTTTGTCCTCAGTAATTTTATGAAATGCATAACCATGTAAGCATTAGTTTCTGAGCCTGAGCTAAGTATTTAAAAAATATGAGACATTTTAACATTTTAAATAATACATTTCTACATGCTATGCCATTAAGGTGAGAGTTGAAAAGAGCTTGCTGATTTTTTTTTTTGGTAGTACTTATACTGGGGCTTGAACTCAGGACCTACGCACTATCCCTTAGCTGTTTTGCTCAAGGCTGGCACTCTACTACTTGAACCATACCTCCACTTTTGGCTTTCTGGTAGTTAATTTCAGGACCAAGCTGAGCTTTCCTGACAGAGTTGGCTTTGAAACACTGTTCTGTTTCAACTTCCTCAGTAGCTAGGAGTACAATGTGAGCCACCAGTGCCCAGCTGAGCTTGCAGATTTAAACATATATATTCTCCCATACCCAGAAAGGGGGATATTATGTACTGGGACACTGGCCTATTTCATGGTGCTGCAATTTGTGTTCACCGACTAAAGGATTAGGAAACACAGCTGTATGTTTCCTGAGAGTTAAATCTGCTAAACAGACTCACATTTACTACATAACAAAATTACGTACATTGAGGGGAAAAAAATTATCTTCCCATCACAGAAAAATAACACAAGTTAGAGAAACACAATTTAGAGAAAAGTGACTTTATGTACAATAAATTGCTTTAAAAATATAGGGGTAAAAATATGTTATAGCTCATCATGATGGTATACATTGTACTCCTTGGGAGAAATAAAGCCGTCTTTGTCATGGTCATTCCTCTTAAAAATATCTTCTAAAACTGCATTTTGATATGTCTCGTCACGTGGCTTCTCATCTTTCTCAAATTCCTTTTTCAAGTAATGATCAATCTAGAAGGCCAAAAGAACGTTTCTTCAATACAACAGTGTTAGAAATTTCCAGTAACTTTGAGGGGTATTTAGAATAAATAAGCTCATATCAAAGACATTTTACATTAAATAATACTGTTTTTAACCTTTGAAGCAATTTTTGAAAAGAAACAGGTACTCAAATGAGCTAATCCTGGTTAATAGTAGATATATTACATTCTATTGAAAGTAAATGCTTTCCAATAATCTATACTGATCACATTGTCAAAGGAAAAGTCAGTCTTAAGAGCTTTCATTAATGAATAATATCCATGCTAGCATTTCTGTAATCTCTAAGATAAATGAGTAATTTATATGTATAATCAACAAAATCAAACTATGGACTCTGAAGTAAAATTTTCTATGCTTCTATTGCTTTCCTCCAAGTCTACATAACTTTTACAATCTAACAGTAATTGTCAGATTTTTCACCTACATATTATCTCTTTGTTTTTTTCTTCTTTTTTTTCAAGGAATCTTGTTATATTTCATAGGTTGCTCTGGAATTTGTGGGTTCCAGGGATCCTTCTGACTCAGCTGAGTGTCTGGGACTACTGGTATATACCATTGGGCCCAACTTTCTTTTTACATTTTGAAATGTGATTACAAAAAGAATCAAAATTACCATGTGGCTCAATTATAATTCCATTGGAAAGTGCTAAAATAACTGAGGAAAGCAATGTATAATAGTCTGAAGGTAATGTTTGGGAAGGCTAGGACATTCTAGAGGCAAGAAAACTCTGAAAGCTAGAATTGTCTTCTAAAAAGTTTTTAGTGATACATATCAAAACTCAATACACCATGAATAGACTTAAAACAATTAATGTACTATAATAAAATATGTATCAACTGTCTCAAATGTGGCTGTGTGTGTGTGTGTGTGTGTGTGTGTGTGTGTGTGTGTGTGTGTGTGCGCACGTGCGCTAGTAATAGGAGTTGAACTCAGGGTCTAGATGCCTTTAGCTTTTTCGCTCAAGGCTAGCACTCTACCACTTGAGCCACATCTCTGCTTCTAGATTTTTGGTGGTTAATTGGAGATAAAGAGTCTTACAGACCCCATGATTCTCAGATTTCATCCTCTTGAGTAGCTGGAATTACAGGCCTGAGCCACAGGTACCTGGCTGAGTATGAACTTTCAATTACTTCCAAACAAGAGTGCAGACTTATGGAATTAGGTAAGGTGCTAGGATCCAATAAAACAAGCATTAACCCTGGAAACATTCACATAGAAGCATGGAGTACTCAAGGGTAAGGAGCAGGTTACAGTCCTGATTTTGCCTCCTGCAGCTATGTTAGTTTTTGCAGTTAGTTCATATCCTTATGTCTTATGAAAGTATCTGTTCTGAGAAAATAGAAAAGACAGCATATTTTATTATTTTTATAAGGTTTGAATGAGTACCTAAAATCATAATGGGTGGATCTGAATTCTTCACTCTAGTTGCCAACTTGCTGGTCTACCCAGCTCAAACTTTTGCTAGCTCATTTTTGCTAGCTCTTTGTGTGCAATTCTAACCATCCTCTAACGTTGGGATTATTTGCCTTACTATAAATTCTTACAACGCTGTTGGAAAAAAGATATGTACTCCTGTCATTTAGAAACTGGAAGAGCCCTGTCCAGATAAATAGTTTGAGATTTTAATAATCTTCTTATCAGGACAAAGGTAAAATTGAAAAGGGTAATTCTCAAGCATTGCATTCGAAATGCAGGTTTTTCTCCTCAGAGTTTAGATTTTGAAGTAAACAGCTCTATTACAGTGATCAGACTCCCTGCTAGATAGAACTGAAAAATACAGTTTGCAACACAAGTATGTATTTATATTATAATGGAAAAAAGAAATTTGAATTACCTCAGTTTTAGAAAGTTGCCTGTCATTGTCCGTGTCTATCTGTTTAAATGTTTCAATGCTCCGTGGTCCTTTGGTTACAGCATAGAGTTCAATCTCAAATATCAATGTTGCATCTGGTGGAATCTTGCCTTCTGCTGAGGGAATACATTTTTTTTTTTTTATGGGGCCTGAACTCTGGGCCTGGGCACTGTCCCTCAGCTCTTCAGCTCAAGGCTAGTGCTCTACCACTTGAGCCACAGCACCACTTCTGTTTTTTTTCTTTTTTGCTTATGTGGTGCTGAGGAATCGAACCCAGGACCTCATGCATGCAAGGCAAGCGCTCAACCACTGAGCCACCTTCCCAGCCCCTTTTATGTTTTTTTTTAATTGTAAAAATAGTGTACAGAGGGGTTATAGTTACATGAGTAAGGTAATGAGTACATTTCCTATCCAGTATTGTTACCTCCTCCTTTGTTTTTCCCCTACCATCCCTTTCCTCCCCACCTCCCCAACTACTCCCTCCCAGCTTAACTTGTAAAGCTCGTTTTCTACATAGTATCTTGTACATCTCATTGTTACAATGGGTCAACCTGAATCTTTGTTTCAGCATTTTGTTATTTCCCTTCCCCTCCTCAAGTCAGAAAAATGTATATACAAGATGTAGGGCATTGATATCAAATACAGTGAAAACAGGGATTATACTGTGAGGGAAGAACATACAAGAGAAAAAAAATCACATAGTACATTTTAGATACATTAAAAACAAACAACAACAACAAAAGCAAGTTGTGTCCCTGGAATACATTTTTATCAGTTTGGATTATATAAAAGTGCTGGGCATTGTTGGCTCATGCCTGTAATCCTAACTATTCAGGAGGCTGAGATCTGAGTATCTTGGTTCAAAGCCAGCCAGGGCAGGAAAGCCTATGACACTCTTATCTCCAATAAGCAACTCAGAAAACAGAAAGTGGCGCTGTGGCTCAAGTGGTCGAGTGCTAGCCTTAAGCTGAAGCACTGAGGAACAGTGCCCAGGCCCAGAGTTCAAGCCCCACAACCAACAACAACAACAACAACAAAAAGAGTCTCATGGATTTTCCTGCTCAGGCTCTCATTGAACTGTGATCCTCAGAGCTCAACCTCCTCAGTAGCTAGTACCACAAGCATGAGCCACCAGAGCCTGGCCATCCATATATATTTTAAACCAAGTCAGTTCAAAGAACCTACATTGACACATTTACTAATTAAATTTAAATAGATACAAATTATAACATGCTTATTATTACAGTACTACAGCCCTATCATCATAGAGCAGAATGGTGGCACAGAGAGGAAGTCTATGAGAAAAATTTCAAAGTGTAGAAAAGCAATTATTTAGATTTTTTTTTTTTTTTTGTCTGTCATGGGGCTTGAACTCTGGGCTTAGGAGCTGTCCCTGAACTCTCCAGCTCAGGGTGAGTGCTCTATCACTTGAGCCACAGTGCCATTTCCTGTTTTCTGGTAGTTAATTGGAGATAAGAGTCTCGTAGTTTTTCCTGACTGGGCTGGCTTTGAATTGTGATCCTCAGATCTCAGCCCCCTGAGTAGCTAGAATTATAGACATGAGCCACTGGTGCCCCGCTAGAAAAATTATTTTGTAGTTATTCAGAGGCACAAATAAAACATAAATATTAATATGGCATGAAATTATTTATGGATATTACAAAGTACAATGAGAAACATCCAGAAGCAATTTTACATATTTATAATCACAATAAAAATATTTTAGATACTAAGTTGTTGTTGTTTTTGGTGTCAGGCCTAGGGCTTGAACTCAAGGCCTGGGCACTGTCCATGAGCTTTTTTGCTCAAGCCTGATACTCTACCACTTGAGCCACAGCTCTACTTCTGGCTTTTTGTTTTTTGTTTTTGTTTTTGTCGGTTGTGGGCCTGAACTCTGGGCCTGGGCACTGTCCCTCAGCTCTTCAGCTCAAGGTTAGCCCTCTACCACTTGAGCCACAGCGCCACTTCTGGCTTTTTCTGTTTATGTGGTGCTGAAGAATTGAACCCAGGGTCTCATGTATGCAAGGCAAGCACTCTACCACTGAGCCACCTTCCCAGCCCTACTTCTGGCTTTTTGGTAGTTAGTTGGAGATAAGATTCTCATGGGCTTTCAAGCCCAGGCTGACTTTGAACTGTGATTATCAGATCTCAGCCTCCTGAGTAGACAGGATTATAGGCCTGAACACTGGCTGCCTCTGAGCTGATGCAGCAGATAATGTTGGTAAATTATGGGCTATTTCAGATAAGCATTTCATGAAAAAGACCGGCAAAAATGAACTGCTAAGAGCCAACAGGTAGCTTGTGTCTCCAAAGCATTCCTGGGGACTTACATGTTACCTGATCTATTACAGGCACTCAAATACCTGCTGAAGGGATGAATGAAAGTGAGCAAGTTTGTCCTTTGAAAAAAGCATCAATTTCTTTTCTTATTGAAAAAGTAGGGAATTCTTGCTAAATAGTTCTATAGTTAAAACAGAAAACAATGCAAATGACAGCCCAAAGGAGAAGTGGACCAGCAATTTCCAAAGCTAGGGCATAGAACACCTTACACATGCATTCTGTGACTCACACCTTAATCTAACGTCTTATGCGTCACCTGATTTAATAGTAAAGGAGTTAGAGATAGATTCAAGGGTGATTTGTTCACAAAACCCATTCCTATTCTGTGTAGTTATCCTAGGATAGAAAATACAAACCCTCTTTCCCCTTCTTCAAATTTCTTGGAATTTCGGAACTATTATTTTGTAAATATAAACAATATTTCTATTCAGCTCTTTTTCTTACAAAAAATTAAAGTATGAAAGAGAAAAATATGCACTCATTATAGAATCACTTAGAGACAGATGTTAATGTAAGGTATTTGTACATACCACATATCATTAGTGAAAGCACTAAAAAGTCACATGCATTTCAAGACATGCAGGAGTGGTCAGTAACACGAGGCAAGGACATTTTGCAGAGGAAAGAGTTCTTCAAGTATTACCTAAAATAAAGTCACAGCTAATGTTAGGTTTTGAAAACAATTTACTATTAAAAAGCTATGCAATCCACAAGCTATTTGTTTAAATGGTTTCAATCTATATTATACTTTTTTTGGGGGGGGGGGATCTGGTCATGGGGCCTGAACTCTGGGCCTGGGTGCTGTCCCTCAGCTCTTCAGCTCAAGGCTAGCGCTCTACCACTTAAGCCACAGCGCCACTTCTAGCTTTTTTCTTTTTGCTTATGTGGTGCCGAGGAATCAAACCCAGGGCCACAGGCATGCAAGGCAAGCGCTCTACCACTGAGCCCCTATACGTTTTAATCTTATCCAAGAGATATTGTAATGTGGGTAGACTAATAGTTAACCACAATGTTTCAATGTACACACTTTTTTGAGCCTCAGGTCCCCTGAGTAAAATGAAGGTGCTGGTGTGTTCTGACTGATGTACATGAATTGAGGACACTCCAAACTGAACATGAACTAATTTCCTTAAATCAAACTTCTATAATTCTGCAGTAGGTCTGGTTTATTAATAGCTTAGGCAGCTGGGGTAGTCATTCTTATGTAAGTATAAATTAGTTTATGAAAAGGATAAAGACGTCATTTCCTTTAGGGTAATGGACCTATGATGGGCACCTACTGGAAGAATGTGAGTGTACTGGCAAATAGAAGACTGGGTGTTCTAAGTGGTAGGTATAATGTGGAGGCCCCTGATAAATGACATGAAAGAAAGGAAACTGAAACAAAAATATAAGTGACTGGAAGAGATTATTTCAAAGATGGTATTTAGCTATCTTCAGTTTTACTTCTTTCCCAGGTTCCTTTACAAATAAAGTTATGACCCCATGGGAGCTTTGTATGTATGCAGGTGGCGCTGGAGTCCGATCCAGGGCTTTATCCAAGTGGTCTCCTCTGAGCCACACCCTACAACTAATAGCCTCAATGAAGTAATGCCATCTCCACAAAATATTTGGGAATAGAGTAGTAATGTCAATATCTTATCATAGAAAGCTAATCATTGATTATCTGCTAAATATTTCTAGTAGGTGAAGTTAGCAGGAAGCAAAGGTTCTTTCTGTGTAGCCTTCACACAGCAATAGGAAACAAGGGCCTCACTGACACAAGGAGGAACTTTTCTGTCGGCTGCTTATCCCTCCATTAAATTTTCTTTCTTGGTGACATTGATCAATATGCATTGTACTCACAAGCTGTCATGTTGATCTGAGACCCTTTTGTACAACTAAAGATAGTAAAAATAAAAAAAAACTTTCCCTTTTTTCTGCAACATTAAATTTTAGAAAAATTAATATAGGTACATGATAAAATTTCTTTTTCAGTGACAGGAAATCATGTTACATTTGATCCTTAGGCTTCTTCTCAAACAGTTTTTTAAATATAATGCAAGTAGATACACACATATGTGAAATTCTGCCTTTATAATGCAACGGCTTTGTGACTAGTGAGTAGTGTCTACTCAGTGAGTAATAGTCTATTGTACATACAATACCACATTTTGCTTTTCTACCTTTTGTCCCTAGATACTTGGCTCCCCTTTGGCTCCTATGAATAAAGCTGCTGTGAACATGATGTACAATATCTCTTTGAGACTTGCTTTCATGTTTTTTGATACATATACAGAACATTATAATTTATTTTTAAAAAGAACTAAAAAGAGAAATAAATATTAAACATATTACCATAGCCTTCCTTTCCATATGCAAATGAAGGAGGGATAATCACTTTTCGCTTCTCTCCAGGGCACATATCCATCATAGCGATATCTAGGCCTTTTATAACTTGTCCAACACCAAGAACAAACCATTTAGGGTGCCCTTCATTTTGCGTCCGGCTATAATAGAAAACAATACTAACGTAAGCTGATCTTAAGAAACAAAACTTCAAAAACAACTGAGTACTTGTGATTTTACATGGGAACCTCTTTTCTCATAATCACATTATTTCTGAATCCCCTTATTAAATGTTTGCTCAAATTTCCCTATAAATGGCAGAAAGAAGTATCACAAAGTTACATATTGGGAATCATCTCATTTTCTTCTTTATGTTCATCATTATGAAAACGATTCAGTACTTTTCAGTGGTTCTCCTGCCTTTAACTAGATTCATTGCTAGCAATTCATTTCACTTCTCTGAGTTTGTTGTTAGGCATGAAGGGTAAGATTAGCCTTAAATTTCAACTTAATAGCAATTTAAAACAGTATCTCTTCTTATTAAATCTATTTTCTTCTAAAGTGGAATAACTTACCTTCCCCAGTCCTATTTTTCCGGGTAATGGCATAGATAAAGACATTGTGCTGAGAGTAATAGACCATCATATCAGAGTAGGCAGCCAGTGACTTGAGGTCAGGCAAGAGGACAGGGCTCAAAGGAAATTACTAGGGAAGGCACAGTTACACTGAATGTAGAGAGACTGTGGCCCCACCCAGCATGAAGGCTAGCATAAATTGCTTCAGCTATCCTGTGTAAATTCTCTGGAAAGGGATGCCAACTCTGGGCAAAGGGAAAGTGTCCATATCCTTACAGGCAGTCCCTTAAATTAGTTAGGGATTCTAAGGGTTAAAGGTGGAGGAGGAGGTAGTGTTTTGGGGGAGGCCATTTATTGAGCTAATGTTTTCAAATGACAAAATGATTAGACTTCTAGTCATTTTAAAGGCAAGGTCTGAAGCACATCAACTGGACAAAGGTGGGGGTGGGGAGGCAGTTTGCAGCATCTCTTACCTGCAGTAAAATTTCGAGCCATCTTTAGCCAAGTAACCATCGTAATGAGCATTTAGCAGGTCTCCCTTCTTGCTTGTCTTAGAGCAGTTTTCTGGACGATGCAAAACTTCTATTTTCACTTCTTCTGTACTCTCCTCTTTCTTCTGTCCCTGAGCAGTACAAAGTCCCCACAGGTAAAAGAAAAAGGCTAATGTGGATAAGAAATGCATGGTCCCTGGGAGCAGGCACCGCCGACTCCGCTCCCAAATGCGTCTGTAAGGCGGGTTAGCTTTCCCCGGGGCTGAATTCCGACGCGTGGCAGGAATTCTTCTACGTCATAAAGGAAAGGGGCGTGGCTTCAGGGGCGTGGCCACTCGGGCCCCGCCTCTAGGACTCCGGGAGGCTTTTCTGCCCGCTTGTACTCTTGGGTGTGTTGCTGTGGTGGTTGGCGGATGTTTCTCTGGGTATTTCTGCGGTGTCCGTGAAGCCCTTTCTCAGGAACAGCGTCTCATGCATTACGGGGCTCCAGACTGCGTCGCTCACACGCGTGCAACCTGATGGCTTCTAGGACTTTAAAAGGGCCAGGCAGCTAGCTAGCTGTTCCGTCCTGCCTGGTAAAAGCGGGATTCCAGACCTGCTGCGGGCTCGCGTTTCTGTCCCCCTCCTCTTGGGGCCGCCCTTGCCTCGTGTTTCTGTCCCCCTCCTCTTGGGGCCGCCCTTGCCTCGGGGCCCTGCAGCAGTGTAGGAAAGCGACCTTGCTTTTCTGATCTTGGACTTGAAATCCGAATTTGTCCACGGGCAAAAGGAAATTTGTGTATTGGGCAGTTGGTTCAACCCCCCTCCTATTTTAGGATGCATACCCTTCAAACATAGCCTACTGTGAACACTATACCGGTCAGTTATTTTCATTCAGTAAAATAGAATTTCATTCGAATTACAGAATTACATGTCTACACATCAGTTCATTTCTAACTGAATACCCAGACTTCTTGAGCCAGAAGCTTCTTGAATGGCCAGGATTGGGTTCTGAGAGAGGTGTTTTTAACACCGCAACGATTGCTAAATCTCAACCCCAAGACAGTTCTCTGAGATTGTTTGTAAAAGTCCACAAATTTGAAATTAATTCTGTTAGGTAACTAACACGTCCAAGGATTCTCCCCCAAAAGAAATATCATAACAGTTATTTCTTTTGGAATAAAGGCCCCAAATTTGAGTTCCACACATTATCGTAAATGACACAATGAAATGGTGGGTCTCCACGGTGATTTATTGGCATGGAGACAATTCCCGGTGCGGGGGGACCCCATCAACTACACATCGCCTTCGTGGCAGAAAATTCCTCGCACGCATGGAGTGTGAGGACGGGCAGCACACAGAAATAAGAAGCCTTTATTTTCCTTAAACCAAAAATCGAATCAACGAAAGGACCCAAGGCTTAATGGTTGAAGGGCCCGAGGCCTAAGGCACTGCCCACGGCACTGGCCGGGTCACCGCCGGGTCTGAGCCGGGGGCCGGGCGGGAGCGGCGCGAAGCCGGAGGCTCGGGCGGACCCGGGCAGCCACCAGGCGGCGGGGAGGACGCCGGACCCCGCGGAAGGAGACGGCGCGCGGCGCAGTTCGAGGGGCGCCGCGCAGCCTCCGGCCCCGCCGCGGGGAGGGGAGGGGTTTCGCGGGACGAGCCGGCCCCTTTCATCCAGGAAGTGAAAGCGACGTCGGGGTCAATGAAAACAAACGGGAGCCCGTGGCGGGGGAGGGAAGGCGGGCGGGCGGGCGGCGGGCCGCGGAAGTGCGAGCCGGAGGACCGCCGTCCGTCGTCGCGCTCCAGCCGGCGCCGCCGAGGCTCGCCCGGGGATGTCTGAGCGCGCGCCTCGCGGCCCCCGAGCTCCACGCGGCGCCCGGAGTCCCTGCCTCTGAGGGCCGCCGCGTCCCCGCGGCGCGCGCGGCCGGAGGGCGGTTTCGGGCCGGCGGGGGCCCCGGAGGGCTCCGGGGGCGGCCCAGGCCCTGCGCCTCCCGGATCAGCGCGGCCGGCGCCGGCCAGGAGGATGCGCGCTGCAGGGCTCTGAAGCATGGAGGGTGTTCTGTACAAGTGGACCAACTATCTCACGGGTACGGGGGCGCCGGCGCCCGCGGGGGGTGCGGGGGGCCGCGGGCATGGCGGGCGCGGGGCGCTCTCGCCCCCGGCTCGGCCCGCGGCGGCCCTCGTAGCGAATCCGCTGCCTGCCGGCCTTCCTTCCTTCCTGTCGGCGGTGGGGCCCAAGTGGCCTCGGCGGGAGGGGGGTTCGAGACCGCGCCCCCCGCTCGAGGGTGGGAAGTGCCTCCCGGAGCACTTCTTGCCGGAGTCCTAGCACTTGGGGTGGCCTTCTGGAGTCCGGGCGACATTTCCCGGCCACCCTCGGTGTGTGGGGCCGTCTCTGATTTTGCTGGCACACGTCGTCGTCGGTGTTGTTTGTTTCTGCTCCTAACTTAAGTTGTCGGGGTGTGGGCCTGGAATGGGCCCGTGGTGGCTCAGGCTTCCTTTTCACGAGGTGTTTTCCGTTTTAAGTTCCCCGGTAGCAGTCCACTTGTTGCGGTTGCTGCCGCGCCGCGTGGCGTGGGCCGCGGAGCTCCGGAGAACCCTCCCCGCGCTTGGGGGTCCGGGGAGGTCTCCCGAGGCTTGGGGGTTCGGGCGAACGCCCAGACCTGCTGGGAGAAGCTGCGGCCCGCGGGAAGGGAGCTGGCCCCTGGGGCTCACCTGTGGAGGACTTAGCAGAAAGCTCCAGGAGTTAGGGTGTTTCCTGTAGAAATGAGAGGCCAGTGGGGAGCGGATCCCCTGACTGTGGGATTGCTGGCCTGGCTTTTTAAAAGCAATGTGAATTTTAAAACACTTATTATCGCTATTATTATTATTATTATTATTGCTGGTCCTAGGGCTTGAACTCAGGGCAGGGCCTTAGGTGCTCTTCCTGAGTTTATTTTACGCAAGGCTAGCCCTGACCTCTTGAGCAACAGTTTTTTGTGGTTTTGTGGTTAATTGGAGATGGAGTCTCATGGGACTTTCCTCGGATTTTTCTGAGGACTTCATCCTCAGATCTCACTGAGTAGCTAGGATTATAGGCGTGAGCCACCAGCACTAGGCTTAACAGCAGTTTGTATTTAGAATTGTAGCGCACTCTTTGCTGTCTTCCTTCAGCTAGGCCAGAGTGATCAACTGTTTTATCCTGGAAGGATCTTCCAACTTCCAAAACCTAACATGTCACCAAAGTGGAAGGAGGGGGATGAATTTAAAGTACTTTCGAATAGTAAACAGATTTCTTGTTCCAGCATAATAGGCAAATCATGTCCTGCTGCTCACTTATTCTACAAAAAGGCTTGAGCTCCTGAATATGGTACCCCAATGTGTGCCTGATCTTGTGCCAAATCAACACGTAAACTATATAAAGGCGTAAGTAGTAGTTGTCCCTTTTAAATTAATTAGGATATGAAAGCTAGATTTGTAGCAGTTCATTAATATTTGTGACACACTGATGATTTAGAAATATATGGATGACATGTTTTAGCTGGAAACATTTAAAACAGAAGGCAAATATTTTTTTACTAAGCATTTTTCACTTGGGTGGAAAAAGTCTTTTCTTTGGAGGAATTCCATTTTTAAAATTTAGATTTGGCTCCATAGCATGCTAATTATTAATATTAGCTCACTTGAGGTCAGAAAGTTGAGCTTCTATTCAGATTAAGTGGTTTTTAAGAAACCTTCTGGTGTAATGATAGTGTTAAGATTTTTTTAAAAAATGAGAACAAGTGTTTCAGAAACACTGGTAGTTTGAGGGAGAAAAACAATATGCTTTTCAAACAATTTCTAAAAGGGAATATTTTATGAATTTACTTTATAGGAATAGTCCTATTTTGTATAAATGTGTGATTCAGGCCTTGTTACACTCAATATCTCTTCAAAAGTGTGTAACAGTAATTAAGAAACTTGATTGGATGAATATATTCAACCATTTTCATGTTTCTACAAATTCTAAATGAATCACTTTACATACTTTTAAAGAGATAGTAATTACAGTGATGCAGGCTTGCAAAATCATAGTATGTCCAGCAGGCCCAGGCAGGAAACCTGGAGTGGAGAACTATCTTTTCACCACACCCTGTTTAATGATTTGTTTGTCAGAATGATTTATTTGGAAAGGTAATATTCATTTCATCATTTTTTCAGTCACTTGAGAAATACATTTCCTTAAAGTTTTAATTTCAAAAGAGTTTACTTTTTAACCTGTCAGCCCTCTTTAGGAAATATGGTGTTTTTTTTGTTGTTTTTTTTTTTGGGTCCGGTTGTGGGGCCTGAACTCTGGGTCTAGATGCTGCCCTTCAGCTCTTCAGCTCAAGGCTAGCGCTCTACCACTTGAGCCACTGCGCCACTTCCGGCTTTTTTCTTTTTGCTTATGTGGTGCTGAGGAATTGAACCCAGAGCCTTATGCATGCAAGGCAAGCACTGTACCGCTGAGCCACCTTCCCAGCCCCAGGAAATATGGTGTTTATAGCCATGACTTTTCCAGGCATCTGAATGAAGATGGCTCTATTTTTAAAAATTAATTAAATAATTTATTGTATCCCTGTTTCTGAACTATTACGCATTTCCTGCTGCTCCCTCCTCCCCCCCTCCTCCCCATCCTTCATGGTGATACTGGAGTTTGAATTCATATATGGTAGGCTGGCATGTGCCTCTATCTTTGTTTTCACTGGTTGTTTTGGAGACAGAGTCTCGTTTCCTGTGCCTGTTGGACCATGATCCTCATATTTTAGCCTGGGATGACAGGTTGCCAGTTTAGCTTCCTTTAATTTAGGTGGAGTTTCTGCTCAGGTTAACTTTGAACTTTGTTCCACTTATTCTTAGCTTTCCAAGTATGCTTACTCTCAGCTTTCTCAAGTAGTTAGGATTATAGCTCTGGCACCCAGCTACATTCTGTTTTCTTAAGGTATACTAAGTTAGGTTTAACCTTTTAAAGATGATGGCACTATTTCAAATGTCTTTCAGTTAAAAAAATAAAAGCAACCTTTAGGGGTGCTAAATTCTGTGAAGATCTGAGAATGATTCACCCATCTGTCCTATCATAGTACTACCTGGTCCTTAAAAAACTGAATTGATTAATTGTATAGCAGGCTGCCAAAGCACCCAGGATTTAAAAAATTAGTTACAGAAGGACTTGGACAGTCATACTGCCTCTAGCAGGGTCAGTGTGTTGCTGACCAAGTTGCTTGACAACATTTCAGGGGACATTGAGCCGCTTGATAGAAGAGTGGGAGTTGGGCCTTGAGGAGACCGTCATCCTGTCACCAGGTTTACCTAAACGCCTACTCTGTGGTGGCCTGTGTTCTATTCCTGGGCAGCTATCAATTAAATGACTGATTGTGAAGTTTCTAGCGCTTCTGTCTTAGCCATATAGCAGCAAAGATGGGAAAAGGGGGGCTGGGAAGAGTCTGTGTAAAAGACTATAATTCTTTTAGATTTCACTTTATGCAAGGGCTTTTGCTTTGCCACCATCTTTCATAAGAGAAGCGAAGGTCATATTGCAGAATTAGAGGGCTAAGTTTTATTTGTGAGGTCACTGTGCTCTATTTGTTTTGGAGACTGGGAATTTTAGGGATTTATTGAAATGAAAAGATTTGTCCCAGATTATCCAACCGAAATAGTAGTAGAACTGGGACTCAAATCCCTGTTGTTCATAACATTTTTTCTATTATTTTACATGAGTATCCCTAATCTGAAATGCTCCAAAATCCAAAACTTTTTGAGTGTCAGCATGATTCCACAGTGGGTAATTCCATGCTTGACTTCATGTATCTGGTCACAAAAAACCCTACAGGCTATGTGAATAAGGTGAACAACAACCAAAAAACCGAAATATATTTCCTGTTTAGGTTTTGGTCTCATTTCCAAGATATTTTTTTTATTTATATGCAATACAAATTCTAACATCTCATATGCTTGGGGGTTTCAAGCACTTTGAATAAGGGAAACAAAGTCTATACCTCATAATCCAAACTTTTTTTTTAAGGAAAAGAGATAGTTATGTTAAACTCTGTGTAGGGCTGTATTTGAAGCTATGGATTGTTACAAAGAAAGTTGTGAGTTTAGAATAAAAATACTGCTCTGTGTCATTCTAAATTTTTTTTGGGGGGGGGAGGTCAGGCCGTAGGGCCTGAACTCTGGGCTTGGGAACTGTCCCTCAGCTCTTCAGCTCAAGGCTATCACTCTACCACTTGAGCCACAGCACCACTTCTGGCTTTTTTCTTTTTGCTTATGTGGTGCTGAGGAATGGAACCCCAGGGCCTCATGCATGCAAGGCAAGCACTCTACCACTGAGCCACCTTCCCAGCCCCAATCTAAAATTTTTTACCAACAAGAGATTGTAACAAGGGCATTTGGGGAAAATGTTGGCCATTAAACATTACATTGTTAGCTAAGTGCTGGTGGTCTTAAGCTTACTGTGGCCCTGTAAACCTGTAGTCCTAAACTACTTTGGAGAATAAGATCTATGAGACCCTTATCTCCAGTTAACCACCAAAAGCCAGAATTGGAGCTGTGACTCAAGTGATACATTGCAGACCTTGAGCAATAAAGCTCAGGGACAGTGCCCAGGTCTTGAGTTCCAAGTCCCAGGCCCTGCACACACACATTTTAGAATGTTATGTGAGAACCAAGAAATAGTATGTATGGTAAGATTTGGAATCATGATAGTTTTCTTTCTTTCCTTTTCTCTGTCCTTCCTTTTCCCTCTTCTTCCCCCCTCCCTTCTTCCCTATTTCTCTTCCTCTTTTCTTCCTTCATTCCTATAGTTCTAGGATTTGAACTCAGTGCCTTGGGCTTGCTAGGTAGTTGCTCAGCACCACTTGAGCCGTAACCTTAGCTGTGAAATCACAGTTTTTGTGTGATAAAATAATTGATTACTAACCTTTTGTTATTTATGGTATTTTCAGGTTGGCAGCCTCGCTGGTTTGTTTTAGATAATGGAATCCTATCCTACTATGATTCACAGGATGATGTTTGCAAAGGGAGCAAAGGAAGTATAAAGATGGCAGTGTGTGAAATTAAAGGTAAGTGAGATGTAGAGTTTGAGGTCAGGTAATAGGTATCTATAGCATATTCCAAATGAGAAAAAAGCATTTCTGTGTAGAGATTTTCTAATAGCATTTATTTCCTTTGTAATTAGCCATGACATTTGTATTGTCAAATACAGGTTTTAGTAATTCTCTCTTGAAATTAAAATTAAAATTGTGCTAATCTTCCAATTTGGACTTGAAAAATAATTTCTGTGGTAGCTACTTCTGTGTCATGCTGTGTCTATATGTGTTGTGTTCCTTCTTATGGAAAGGGTGTTCTAAAGATTGAAAGCTGAGCTCCAAGGATGACTGGGCCAGCTTGGTAGGGCTTTTGTTAAAGTATAAAGTTGGAATCATATGCTCTCATTTTCTGCTGAATTGGAGATAAGCCCTTCTGGGTGACCAGGATGGATTCCTTTCCTCCTCAAAGGGAAGAAATAAAACAGTAAGACAGACCATTGGTTTATTCCTATATTTGGTTGCGTGCTAGAGGTGAAGGAGTATAGAATGAAATCAGACAAAATAATAATGAAAAGACTTAAATTCTTCAAGGAAAATTAGAATAGTAGGGAGTGAATATTACATTTTTTGTGTCTCCTTTCTTGCTCCTCTCCCCATATTGGGGTTTGGACTCAGTGCTTTGAGCTTTGTTTGCAGACACTTGACTCATGCTTCCAGACCCTTTTGCTCTAGTTTACTTTTCAGATAGGGCCTTGAGCATCTGTCTGGGGCTGACTTGTATGTCCATTATACATGACTGGCTTATTCTTTGAGATGAATTCTCTCTCTCTCTCTCTCTCTCTCTCTCTCTCTCTCCCCCCCCTCCTTTCTCTTCCCCTCTCTCTCCCCCATCTCCATTCTCCTCTCTTTTCTCCCTTCTTCTCTCCTCCCTTCTCCTCTTCCCTCCTCTCTCTCCTCCCCTCCTCTCTCTCTCCTTTCTCTTCTCTCTGTCCTCTCTCTCATGCCTAAGCTGATCCTTGATTTTATAATCTATCTCTTCCTCCCAGGTACCTAGGATTACATGTGTGAGCCACTTCTCTGGGTTAAGGATACTTCTGACATGGTGAACTCTGGTTCAAAGCTATGAAATACTCCAGAGTCATCTTACTATTCTATACTTGTTCTTAGATTAAACCAAAGCAGTCTCTATTGTACTGTCCTATATTTTCTAGGGCTGGATTTTTACTACTTCTATTATTCCCTGTACCTCTTCTCTCTATTCCATTCCTGCTCATCTTCTGGTAACTCTTAGTAAGATTTATCAAAGGGAACAAAGACAATTTCCTATTTTGAGTGTATATTCTTTTGCTATAGTTCTGACTCCTCATCTTCATTCAAGATTTACTACTTGGTTAGTTAGGGCTCTTTTTTTTTTTTTTTTTTTTTTTGTCAGTCATGGGGGCCTGAACTCTGGGCCTGGGCACTGTCCCTCAGCTCTTCAGCTCAAGGCTAGCACTTTACCTTTTTGAGCCACAGCACCACTTCAGGCTTTTTCTGCTTATGTGGTGGTGAGGAGTCGAACCCAGGGCCTCATACATGCAAGACAAGCACTCTACCACTGAGCCACCTTCCCAGCCTAAGGGCTTTTTTAAAAGAAAACATTATTTTTTGTTGTTGATGATGTTTACTTTTTAATTAATTAAGTAATTTTAGTCTTGCTTTGTAGCCCAGGAGGGCCTCTAGCTTACCGTCAGTGTTTGGGGGATATGTGTAATTTATTTCTAGCTATGCTGTCATTACTGTAACAGTTTTCAAGTTGTATTTTGGAGCTGCCTTATGAACCCATTTATGAATATACAAGAAAAGTACCTTCACAGCATTAGTTGCTATTTAAAAAGTGGTGGTTTTGTCTCATCTTTGATTTAATCCAAATTTAGTTCGATCAGATATCAAACTAAAACCATACTCCAAATTTGTCTTTCTAACTTTGACAATATTTAAACAACAGCTACAAAATCCTCTGCCAATTCTAAAACAGTTTAAAACCACATCAACATCCTTGTTGTTATTGTTTAAAATGATGAATTTATTAAAGAATAGCACATAGGTTACAAATCTCAAGTAGCAGTTAGCTTGAGAAGTGTTAATTTCTTATATAGCTAGCACTGAGATTAAAAAAATAAGATATTTTCAGTTGATCAGAAGGCTGCTCACTGGGGTGACTTTAGTCGCTAACTCTTTGAAAGTTAACTGGTTACCTAGTTTTTTTTGTGGTTGTTGGTCATGGGCCTCGGTACTTGCTGTCCCTCAGTTCTTCAGCTCAAGGGGAGTGCTCTACTGCTTGAGCCACAGCACTACTTCCTGTTTTTTGGTGGTTAATTGGAGATAAGAGTCTCACAGACTTTCCTGCCCTGTCTGGCTTTGAACCAGGATCCTCTGATCTCAGCCTCCTGAGTTGGGTAGCTAGGATTACAGGTGTGAGCCACCAGTGCCCGACTTCTTTTTTATATATATAAAACGTTACTAGCAGCATAATCCGTTTAATGTATATTAACTATCCAGCTCAATAGTGTTTAAGGACAATTCTTACCCATTTCCTTTATCAAACATAAATCTACCTTTAGATATACATATCTGTATACCTAAAAAAGAAGGGAATTTGTGAGGCATTGAGTATTTTTCTTTTTTATATATTCAGGTTTGTTTTTTTTTTTTGGGTCAGTCGTGGGGCTTGAACTCTGGGCCTGGGCACTGTCCCTCAGCTCTTCAGCTCAAGGCTAGTGATCTGCCACTTGAGCCACAGGTCCACTTCTGGTTTTCTGAGTGGTTTATTGGAGATAAGAGTCTCATGGACTTTCCTGCCTGGGCTGGCTTTGAACTGTGATCCTTATATCTCAGCCTCCTGAGTAGCTAGGATTACAGGCATGAACCACTGGCGCCCAGCTCATACGTTCAGTTTTTACAGGTGGTCAAGAAAATATTTTTGCTAACATTTCATTAAAACAAATGGCACAACTTTATTTAGAACTTTGTTAATTCACATAGGGATTTCCACAATGGGGTTTTGCAGTAGAAGAGAGAGTATGAAGTAGTCTTTCAAGAAAACAAAAAATGGGAAGCTTCCTAACCCCAGAAGCAGGATGAGATGGTTGGCAAATGGAAGGTTACTAAGATAAGTGGAGTTAGTGGGTAAACTCACATACTGAAATTCTTGCTGAAGACAGGTGCCAGTGAGCAGTTAGTCCCTGGAGGACAGTGGGAAATGAATTTGATCAGATAAGTAGGGGGATGAAATACAGGAGTGTGTGTGTGTGTGTGTGTGTGTGTGTGTGTGTGTGTGTGTGTGTGTGTGTGTGTGTGTGTGTGTGTGTGTGTGTGTGTGTGTGTGTGTGTGTGTGTGTGTGTGTGTGTGTTGGGGTCTGAATTATTAACTTAGAGTTCTTGAAAATAGATGTTACAAGGATGAAGATGAGAGTTCAGTCCAACAAAGGATCCAAAGGAGCCTGGCTAACTGGCTAGAATTTGGCCAAGGGGAGATTCTTTTTTACAGATGATGACAAAGTTTTGCAAAGTTCTTTTTATTAGCTTATTCAGCTAGCTGAATAAGAGAGTATCAGTTGTTCTGTGTCCTTGCCAAAACTTCATAACAGTTTTTAAAGTTTTAATTTTTTCTAGTTCATGTAGTGGTCACTTGTAATTTTAACTCAATACTGAAAGATAGTGACTATGTTTTTTAGATATTAATGTCCCATTTGAGTGTTTTCTTCTTTTAAATTCCCTTTTCAAGTCCATCCCATTTTCTAAACTTGGCTTGTTCCCATTGATTTGTAGGAATTCTTTGTGTAGTATGGATAAGTCTTTGTATGGCAGATACCTTCTTCTACTCTAGTTTGGGTTTTATACTGTTGTTGTGGTATTTTTTTTTTCTTTAAATTTCAAGTAGTTGTACAAAGGAGTTTTAGTCTGAAAGTCAGAATTATGAGTATAGTACATGTTTATCAATGTCGCCTCTTCCATCAGTCTCCCACATCATGGCATGTTGACTAACACAAGTACTTAATTTCAAGGAAGTCCAGTTTGTGAATTTATTTACTTTTTTTTTCCTTTTTCTTTTGTGGTACTGAGGTTTGAATTAGGGGCTTTTTGTCCTTACTAGGTAGGCTTAAGTCATGCCTTAAGTCATGCCTCCGTCCCTAATTACTATAGTTAACTTTTGAGATAGGGTCTTACATGGAGTTGGCATAATATGAATAGATACATATACATACATGTTTTTGGCAATACCATGGTTTGAACACAGAGACTCATGCTTGTTTAGCAAGAGCTCTGCCACTTGGGCCATATCCTTAGCTCTTTTTTTGCTTTAGTTTATATTTGGAAAAGGTTTATTTTTTTGTCCAATTCCAGCCCTGACTATCTATGTATTTATCCCTCCTGTGTAGTAGAGTTTACAGGTATAACTATCACATCTGACAGATTTGTTGAGATAGGATCTTACTAATGTTTTGTCTGGGCTGGCATCAAATTGTGATCTTCCTGATCTCTCTCCCTCCTGAGTAGCTGGGGTTACTGGTATGAATCACTGTGCCAGGCCTGTCATAATTCTCTGTAATTCTTTTCTCTCAAAAATAGCAGCAACTTTGTGTTTATAGGAGAGAATATGGAAGGGAGAGCTTAAGGTCTTCAAAAGTCACACTCCAGGTTAATTATGCTTATGTCATGGAATTCTAGTGGAAGGTGGCCATAATGATCACTTACTGCACTCCCGCAGTATGCCATGCACTGCCTTGTGCTTAGCAGTTAATGAAATGTAGACTTCCAGTGATACGTGTTGCACTCATTGTACATGTATCTCAATGCAGTACTCATGTGGTCCAGTAGCTAATTGTCTGTTTTATCTTCCATAGACTTCATTTAGGTCAGTTTAAGTTTGTAAGAATGGCTGGTTGGAGAGTGCCCTGTGTGGTGCCTTTGCCTGGTCATGAATTTGTTGCCGGATTTTTGTGAAACAGCTGATATTGTGTAGAGTGATCACTGGTTGTTTCCATATCACTTGTCTAATTGCATTTTTTCCTTTACCATCTAGTCCATTCAGCAGACAACACAAGAATGGAGTTAATCATTCCAGGAGAGCAGCATTTCTATATGAAGGCAGTAAATGCAGCCGAAAGACAGAGGTGGCTGGTTGCTCTGGGGAGCTCCAAAGCATGTTTGACTGATACCAGGGCTAAAAAAGAAAAAGGTAACTAGTTTCTTTTTTACCTTGTGGTAAATCTATTAAACTTAAAAAACAAAGTACCCTGCTCATGTTGAGAATGATAATGTAGGAAGATTTACATATATAGATCATCAGAGCAGAATTTTGTAATTACGTAAAGGGACAAATTCGGGGCAAGGGTTCACTAAGTAAGCTATTGCTTCTATAGGCTGATCTATTATGTGATCAGTAAAATGTTAACAAGGATGCTTAATGATGTAAGAAAATTTCCAATGTTAAGTGATCACTGAAAAAAGCAAGACTCAAAATTGCATATAGTATTAGCATTCATTGACCAGCACAGGCAATAATGTAATAATTGGTTGTCTTTAGAAGAGGATTTTATGAGGCAACTCACTTTTCACTATATATCTTTAGTATATTTTAGCTTTATCATGAACATGTTATCATTTGAAAAATATTAGATAAAAATCATAAGCATAGCAAATGGTTTATGGTATTAATCAAATATGTGAGGATATAATATGAAAACAATGGCTTTATCCTGGAATTACCATCATAGGGTTTTTCTTTTCTGTATTTTACATTCAAAATCAATATTATTGAGTTGGTGAAGGCAACAAATTACGGATATTAGAAATGGAGAATGTAACATAGAACAATACTCCCAATATATGAAAGAATATCATGGATAAAATATGGCTAAGGGTAGGATTAGAAGGAATGTATATTCATAATAGCTGAAAGGCAGAAACAGCATTTCCAGTTTTCTATATAGATGAATGGATTAGCAAAGCGTACAAAACATGTACAATAAGATACTCATCTAGAAACTTTGATACATTCTACAATGTGGATGACCTTAAAAACCTGGTGCTAAGTGAAATAAACCTGTTACCAAAGGACAGATACTGATGCATGAGTTCACTTAAATGCAATACAATATCCAGAACCTAGAGTGATGGTACGTACCAGGGTCTGTAGGGTGGAGAGAATAGGATTAGTGTTAAAGAATATAAGGATTCTGTTGGGAAAGATGAACAAGTTCTGGAGGTAGATGATGGCAATTATTATACAGCATTTTCGTGTACTTAATTCCTGTAAACTGTGTTCTTGCAAACAGTAAATTTGTCATATATATTATGTATAATGTATATGTAAATATGTGTCTGTGTGTATATATATATATATTTATATGTACATACATACATATATTCATTGTGTGTGTGTGTGTGAATTGGTTTTAGTTAGGTCAGATGTGCAGATAGAGCTGTTTTGGTGCACTCTAGCAAAGTGGCTTTGCAGCTACATTAGAAAGCAGTGCTTCTGGCCAGCTGAGGGACAGGAGAGACACCAAATTTAGCCGGTATTCGTAATTACTATTTAGTATTGGCTTGTGAGTGTCTGAGATGGCTGGATATTTAGTTTGACTGGAATTATTAACAAGAAGAATGTCAGTTATATATTAAAAGCTATGAAGATGGCATAATGTGCTAACAAAGCTGTGAAAAGACTAGAGGAAAATAAATATATACAATAGCTTTAATGGCCTCAAAGATAAAAACTTTTGTATGTCAAGCCCAGTTCACAAAAGAAGAAATACAGTTTTCTAATGGAAGAGGGTGAGTAATGGAATGGAAAGATGTTATATAAAAACATTCAGTGATAATTACCTTGTCTGGAAATTAAACTGTATGCCAGACATCTGACTGTTAAGTTCTTCCATTATCTAAAGAGAAGCTGTTGCTCATGGAATAGATCATGTGCCCCCTAGTGTTGAATTGATACTTAATTGCTCTTCTTTTTTTTTGCCACTGATTTAGCTATGTGAAACTTCACTCTTTTCTGGGTCTGAAGCCTGGTCCCGGAATGTGCCACCTCCTGTGCTTTTATCAGTGCAGGAGAAATTTTGAATAGCTATGTATAAAGCTTAAAATAATATATATTATTTTGTTTCTTTAGGGTTGGGAAATCCTCACTCTCTCATATAGAAATATGAAAGCAGACTTTATCCTGAAAGTGAGATTGCAAGTCTTTTTTCTTTTCTGTTTTCTGTTTTTTCCCTCTCTATTTTCTAAAGTTGTCATTCAGTGTACCTTTTTTTTTCGTCAAGTGTGGGACTTGAACATGGCCTGAGCACTGTTTCTGGGTTTTTTTGTTCAAGGCTAATGTTCTACTTTGCACCACAGCTCCATTTCTGTTTTTTTAGGTGGTTAATTGGAAATAAAGAGTTTCATGGACTTTCCTATCGAGGCTGGTTTCAAGTGCAATCCTCAGATCTCAGTCAGCCTCCTGAGTAGTTAGGATTACAAAATAAGTGTTGGTGCGTGGCTTGAGTATTTCTTCTCCTTCTCCTTCTCCTTCTCCTTCTTCCCTCTTCTTCTTCTTCCCGCCTCCTCCTCTTCCTCCTCTTCCTCCTCTTCCTCCTTTTTTTTTTTGCCAGTCCTGGTCCAGAGCCAGGACACTGTCCCTGGGCTTCTTTTGCTCAAGGCTAGCACTCTGCCACTTGAGCTATAGTGTCATTTCTGTCTTTTTCTGTTTATGGGGTACTGAGGAATAGAACCTAGGGCTTCATGCATGCTAAGCAAGCACTTTGCCACTAAACCACATTTCCAGCCCTTGAGTCTATCTTTTACAGTAAAAAATTAATATTAAGCTTGGTGTTGTGGCTCACAGCTACTCAGAAAGCTGAGATCTCATGTCACAGTTCTAAACAAGTCTGGGCAGGAAAGTCCATGAGACTCTTTATCTCTTAATTAACCACCCAACTTGAAGTGGAGCTATGGCTCAAAGAAGAGCTCTAGCCTTGAACAAAAGAGCTCAAACAGTGCCTAGCCCCTGAGTTAAAGTCCCATAACTGATCAAGAAAAAAATTAAGTATAGTTTACTTAGTGGAGGGAACTAAATTATGGATATTGGAAATAGAGGCCACAGATGTAACTTACAACAATATTTCAATATATGAGAGAACATCATGGGTAAAGTATAGCTAACAAGAGGATTAGAAGGTGAGCTGAGTGCAGTCTAAACCTGGCAATGTGTTGATCTTTCCAGGTTTTTTTTTTTTCTTTTTTTTGTAATCACACCAACTTTTCCCTTGGTGGTTTTTTTTTTTTTGTGAGGTGTACTAGGTGTGTATTCTGTAGTTTACTGGCTTAAAATGTGTTCTTGTTTGTTGTGGTCTCTTGGGAGCCAGTTGGGAGAGAGAAAACAATAGTGCAACTGTTTTGATACTAAATATTGACAATTGTCTTTTTGAAATAAAGAACTTATCCCTCTAAAACAACAAAAAGGTATTTCTTATGATTTTGTGATTCTTGTCCAAAGTTTCAGACTTCCTAAGCTTATAAATACTTCTGTTTATTGCCTTATGTTTAAAATAATTACAGTTTATTAAATTGCCCAAAGAATATAAAAGTCTAATAATCCTTTCAGAAATAAGTGAAACCAGTGAATCTCTGAAAACCAAAATGTCTGAACTTCGCCTCTACTGTGACCTCCTGATGCAACAGGTGCATACAATCCAGGAGTTTGTCCACCATGATGAGAATCATTCACCTCCCAGTATAGAGGTACCAAAGAGCATTCCTTTGTGTCTGGTTGTACTTGTACTGCAGTGGAGCATCCTCAGTCATCCTGTCTGATTACAGAGAAGCAGTTTCACCAATTATTTCCAACTCTTTGGGGCTCTTCCTGCTGTAGACTGTCTGGAAATGTATTGTTATCTTGTCTGTCTCTGTGCTAGAGAAGCATGGAAACAGCACATTTCTTCAGTGAAACAAGGCTTGTTTTTTTTAGCCAGTATGAAAAATTTAGAGGTTAAGGTGGGAAAGGAATACTTCAGTTTTTTCTCAAGGCTGATTGCATGAGTTCATTGAACAAATTGCTCTTTTTCATTTGGTAATAAGGTCTCACCTTATTACCAAATGATGACTTATCTTTATAAAGACGTAGCTTAACATAAGAGGTTGAGCCAGGTGCCCAGTGGTTCTACACCTATAATCCTAGCAACTCAGAAGGCTTAAATCTGAGGATTGCGGTTCAAAGCCAGCCTGTGAAGGAAAGTTTGTGAGACTGTTACTTCTAGTTAACCACAAAAAATAAATAGGTAAATAAATACAATTAAAAAAATAAAGCAGAAAGTAGAGCTGTGGTTCAAGTGGTAGAGTGTTAGCCTTGAGCAAAAAGCTAAGGGAAAGTGCTTAGGCCCTAAGTTCTAGCTCAGTATAAACACACAAAAAGTAATAATTCTCAGAACAATAACATAGAATTAAAACTTCAGATTCATATGCTATGAATTGGTCTCAGGTTTCTGGTAAAGGCGGACCAGTGAATGAGGGTTCACTTTCTAAGATAAAGGCCATCATGTTTCCCAATCCTCTTCTTTATTAAGCAGAACTCCTTCTCCATCTCCTGTGCTTTTTCCTGTTGGAGAGTAGTGCTATGTAAGAAAGGCCTCATTTGGAGCATGTTGAACTGATTCTAGTTCCCTGGAGATAGCTGCTTTCATACTGCTCCAGCAGCTCAGTCTGTGACAGTATCAGGGATCCAGGCCTTTTCTGCCAATCTTGGTATATTGAATTAAAAAAAAAATTCTTATGTGTCAACCTTCAAGGGAATTGCTAAGGGTACAGAGAGGAAAGAGGGTGGCCAAAGTGGAAGGATGGAAGGAGACATCCTTAACTTTTCCTTGCTTTTAAAATCAGGGAACAAAAATCCTACAAACTGCAGTTTTGTCTAGTTCAAAGGAAACTAAGAAAAAATAAATTGACACTAATTGATAAACTGGGTTGTAGAACATCTGTGACTGGCTTAGATACGTCTATATCCTGAGGATCAAGACACCTATCTACATCCCGAGGATCAAGACACTTTGCTGTTGTGTACAAAATTGAGATTTTTTTGGTTTTTTTTTTTTTTTTTGGGTCCAGTCGTGGGGCCTGAACTCTGGGCCTGGGCGCTTTCCCTTAGCTCTTCAGCTCAAGGCTAGCACTCTACCACTTGAGCCACAGTGCCACTTCCGGCTTTTTTCTTTTTGCTTATGTGATGCTGAGGAATCGAACCCAGGGCCTCATGCATGCAAGGCAAGCACTCTACCACTGAGCCACCTTCCCAGCCCAAGATTCTTTTTTTTTTTTTTTTTTTTTTTAATTCTACTAAGGAGTATGTCAAAAATAGATGTAGAACAAATAGGAATTGTTCTGGTACTGAGTAACTGAGTAACAGAGTTTTCCACTTTAAGAAGTCTGAAGGAGAAAAAAATAACAGAATAACAATTTAGGTTACATTTTATCTACTTTTTTGAGGGTAAGAGTCTCACAATGTAGTCTAGACTGGCCTCAAACTTAGAATTGATCCTCCTGCCTTAGCCTTCTGAGTGCTGGGATTTCAGGTGTATGCCACCATACCTGGCTTCTAAAAAAGATATTTTTGACACATTTTCCCAACATGCTATATAGTTTAAGTATGTGACATTTATTTTTTCTCAGAATTTAGTTTCATACATCATTTCCCCAAGAAACAGCTATTTCTCTTTATGCATTGGTTTAGCTTTCTTAGCAATTTAAATAAATTGTTAGGGTGTTTAAAGGTAACCTAGTAATGTGCCCACTGGAGATAAAGTTTCATCATTTGACTGTGAGGATTTGTATGATGCCATGTGGTTCTATATGAGTCTACAAGCTTTTATGTGTAATTTTTCAGAACATGAATGAAGCCTCCTCCTTGCTTAGTGCCACGTGTAATACATTCATCACAACCCTTGAGGAATGCGTGAAGATAGCGAATGCCAAGTTTAAACCTGAGATGTTTCAACTGCCCCATCCGGATCCCTTGGTTTCTCCTGTGTCACCGTCTCCTGTTCAAATGGTTAGAAATTCTTGCTGTTCTAGAGATACCCTGTCTGGATTTTTGTTTGTTTTTATTTTTTGAGGGTGAAAGTAACAGTGGGCAGAAGCCATTAGCAGGCTAAGTGTGCTGGTATTCTGTAGAGAATTTTCAGTGGAGAGTGTCATGTGTGTGCCAGTGTGGGATCCTTTCTCCCCCTCGGATGGGCTGTCTCAGTGCTGCTGCTGCTGCTGCTGCTGCATCATCCATTTATACCCCAGTGCCCAGAAAGCATTGTAAAGCATCATATATGTTTGAACAGAAAAGTTGGCCACATGCTTCTACTTGGTAAACATTTTAATTCACATAGGTACAATAAACCAGAACTTTAATCAAGTTCAAAGGGGTTTAAAACATGTTCTAGGGGAACAGTATTCTGTGGTCAGCATTTCGATTTGAGCCATCTGACTAGGCAACTCACTTAATCCCCTGAGCTTTGGTTTCTTCCTCTGTAAAACAATATTTTCTGTGTCAGGGGGTTGGTGGATCTGACTTGCTTGATGATAGGTGCTTAATACTCTTATTGATCATTCTGAATAACAAGAACTCTTTGTTGGGGGTAGAGGATTTGTTGTCTTTTCTAGCATGCTGCGGGGAATTAGTAGGTGAGGTAATATTGTATAAAACTATATATATATTTTATTAAATTATTTTTAGGACTTTATTTGTAGGAGGTTGAGCATCACAGGGCTACTCTTAGCTGCCACCTGAAAACTTGTCAGAAGTACAGGATCCAGTTTATTTCTTACCTCAACACAACCTGGGAAATTTAGTTCCATGAAGTTTGTTAACATTATTTTCTAGTGATGAACTAATAGTGCCATTTGCGACATGTGTGCCATGAAAATGACACTTACGATCAGATTAGTTTGGGAAGCTTTGTTTTTAACCCAATGACTATCCCAGTTTCATAGGGACAGTCTCCTAGGACTTCTTAGAGCCCCTCTTTATATTGAAGTGTGTTAGGAATCTGAGAGGGAGAAGTACATGGTGTTTCTGAAATTTGATAGTTGAACCTTTTTTGCTTGTTTTTGAGTGTCCTCTCACAGTAGAACATAATTCAACATTGCTTTTTAGAACAACTGAATCTACTATAACAAACTCTTAACTGTTAACATATATACAGTTGAAAACAGAAGCCATTCTTGAGAGGGATGTTTAGTGCTCTGTTTCTGAGGTTAATACAGTTGATAATTGAAGGTTTGGTTGGTTTAAAGACATGCTTTGTAAGTGTCAAATGCACTAAGCTCAGTCAAAGCCACTGTAATTTTCCAACAATCTGCTCCCCTTGAGAAGAGTCATGTGCATATTTATGTGCAAGAAACTGTAATAGCTCTTTTAAAATAAATAAAAAAATAATAGAAATCTCACAAATTCTTCTAGGAAATATCAGGGTAGAGGCCACTTCTTTTTCCACTCATACTAGTTTTGTTTGAAATAAAAAGAATTGTGGGTTATGTGGTTTTTTTTTTTTTTTTTTGGTGAGGATTTAGGGCAGACAATCTTCTAAGGTAAACTATTTTTAAAAAAGATAACAAGTTACTGGATGTTGGTGGTTTGCCCCTGTAATCCTAGCTACCCAGGATTCCTGCCTGGGCAGGAAAGTCTATGAGACTCTTATCTCCAGTTAACTGCCAAAAAAAGCTGGAAGTGGACCTGTGATTCAAATGGTACAGCACTAATCTTGAGCATAAACACCCGTGAAGAGCATTTAAACCCTGACTTCAAGCCCCGGACTAACAAAAAAACAGAACAAAAGAATGACAAGTTATTTATATGAAAAACACTTTTCATATGAAAAAGCTAAATATTCAAAAACTGTTTCATCTGGTCTTTATAAACAGTTATGTACTTTAAGCTTATGGAGTCTGTCTTAGAATAAACTTATATCTAACTCGATTGTAAATCATCTTGAAAGCACAGATAATTGTCGTTCTGACGCAAGGAAGGTTTGGTTATTGTAGTGAGGATATCATGGATGAGTAATCCCAAAGGCAATAGTTTCTATTAAGAGAAAGTCTACTTGCATCTTACTGTCTATAATATTAGAGATAACCTAGATTGCAAGTTGAGTGGTCCATATCTGTTACCATTTCAACTGGGACTTCTCAGTAAGTAGCAACTCATGTTCCAAATGCCATTTTTATGACATAAATGTTAGACATGGGCTCAAGTATGCAAAAGCAGCTATCCTAAATCTTTGGCATAAACTTTGCTTTTCTGTTTCCTTGTTAAAATTGGGGCTAATCTGGTTTTATGTGGCTTGTTCATTTTCATTCTCTGTCGTGTGCACACACATACACTCTCTTTTTCTCTTTGTCTCTCTCTGTTTCTCTCTTGGAACTGGACTTTGAACTTGGCTTTGCACTTGCTATTCGGATACCTTCATCATTTGAGTCATGCCTCTATCCCTTTTGCTTGGTTATTCCTGAAATAGCTTTTTCTCCATGGGCTAACCTAGATTATAATCCTCCTATTTATGCATCTCATTTGAACTGTAATGTAATGACAGGTACATGCCACATTTCTTTTGGGAATGGTACTTGAAAACTACTTTTTTGCTTGAGCAGATTTTGAACTGTGATCCTTCCAATCTTAGCCCCTGAGTAGTAACTAGGATTATAAGCATGAGCTACCTTTCCTGGTTCCCTTTATTTTTTGATGGGGTAGTTGGATCTTCTAAATTACATTTAGTGTTTGTTATATTTTTTAAATGCTCTGATTAATCATATATTTCTGTCTTATAAATAGAATCTTTAACGTATTTAAGGCTAGACCTTTTCTGAGTTCTGTCAAGACTTCAATTACAATACATGAAACCATTTTTCAGAACATCTCATGTCAGCTACCTAAATAATAAATGGTAAAGAGAAGCTTGCTACCAGACTTCACCAGCCGTATTAGAAAAGAGACATTTAATTATTTTGTGGTTTGCTAGGTACTCCTTTTTATCACAAGTAACTTTATGACTAGTTATATATGTCCTGGTTTTATATTTTTATTCACATATTCAAGCATATATAAAATTTGGCTCTTAGTATTGATGGAAAATTGTGGCTTTTTTTTTTTGTTGTTGTTGGTCCTGGGGGCTGAACTCTGGGCCTGAGCACTGTCCCTCAGCTCTTCAGCTCAAGGCTAGCGCTCTACCACTTGAGCCACAGCGCCACTTTCAGCTTTTTTCTGTTTATGTGGTGCTGAGGAATCGAACCCAGGGCCTCATGCATGCGAGTCAAGCACTCTACCACTGAGCCACCTTCCCAGCACTGTGGCATGTTTTTGTTAAATATTGAGGAATTTTCCAGTTAATGGTTAAGTTAGGTGATATTGTGGTAATGATGTTGAATCTATAAAAGGTAAGCTTTTTGCCAGGCATCATTTCCTATGAATAAATTTGTGTTAATTATTATAATAGTAATAGAGGTACATTATTCTACTTGACATATGAATTATACTGTTTTAATTTTGTTTTCCTAGATGAAACGTTCTGTGAGCCATCCTGGTTCTTGCAGTTCAGACAGGTAAAACAACCTTCTCTTTTATTTTCTTTTTCACACACTTATGCCCAGTCAGGAAAATTCCTTGGGCTTCCTAACAAGTGCTGAGAAATGGTTAAGGTCTGGTTTTGACTTGCTACTTACAAGGTCCCTACAAATATCAATTAGTGCTTAGTGTCAGGGCCTGGTTTGGGAAAGGAGTCAAGAAAGAAAACACAATTGTATAATCTAAAAGTGAGCATCTTGCTATCTGTTACACTTACTGTATATTAAATGAGTTAACCACAAATTCACACACACACACACACACACACACACACACACACACACACACACACACACACACACACACACACACACACACACACACACACACACACACACACGTTCAGAGGGATTACTAAGTCAGGTAATGACTTAGTTCATTTTCAACATAGTATCTACTGAGTGTCAATGCTAAATTTATTCACCCTTTGTTCCTCCATTTCTGGGGGCCCCCAAGAAATTCATATTTTTGAAATTGAGGCTCTATAACTGACTCTCACTTACCCTTAACCTCCCCAAACTCCTTTAGTGGTGCTGTACCACTTGAACCACAGTGCCAATCCTTTTTTGTTTTAGTTATTTTTCTATTAGAGGGTTTGGCACATTTTCTCAAATTGGCCTTAGACCAACCTTTCTATTGCTTCCCAGATAGCTGGGATCACAGGTACATAGTACACTACCAACTTTTTGTCCAGATTGGCTTTGAACTATGATCTTCCAGTTTTCTGCCTTTCACATTGCTGACATTGTAGGTGTTGGGATTCACCTGGCCTTATCTCAGCTTTTTATGTCATTATAAGTGTTGGGACTCATCTGGCCGTATCTCAGTTTTTTATAAGATTGTATATGTTACAGAGAGACAAAAGAGTTTACTGAAAAGAGAGAAAGCATATATATTTAAAGTATATATCAGTACATTAAAAGTGTTTACCTTCTAGCCAGGCTTGGTGGCTTACTCCTGTAATCCTAACTATGTGGGAGATAAAGATCAGCAGCTACCTTGGTCAAAAAGTTAGTGAAACCCCCATCTGGAACAAAGAAAGGGGTAACAGTGTTCGACACGAAATGTACTCATTACCTTACTCATGTAACTAAGCCCTTTGTACAGCATCTTTACAATAAAATAATTAAAAAAAAAACAAACCAACAAGCCAGGTGTGGAAACATATGCAGTAAGCATAAATAAGCTGCTGGGCAAACATGTAAGACACTATTCAGAATATACCTGAAGAACTGGGAGTACTTCTCAAGTGGTAGAAAGTCAGACTGGTGAGCTAAAAGCCCTGATTTAAAAACAGTCCCATGCACACAAAAAAAATTGTTTTTAACCTTCTAGATAGATCTTGTCAATATCTTGTTAGGTAAGTTGCTGTGGTTTTTATTTTGGCAAGTAGTGAAATTTTAGTTTTCATTGGCTTTTCACTGACTGTTAAATACTGAACCATTTTTTATTCTGTCATAATTTTTTTTTTTTTGGGTCCGGTTGTGGGGCCTGAACTCTGGGCCTGGGCACTGTCCCTCAGCTCTTCAGCTCAAGGCTAGCACTCTACCACTTGAGCCACAGCGCCACTTCTGGCTTTTTTTTTTTCTGCTTATGTGGTGCTGAGTAATCGAACCCAGGGCTTCATGCATGCAAGGCAAGTGCTCTACCACTGAGCCACCTTCCCAGCCTAATTTTTTTCTTCTGATAATTGTAAAATCTTTAATTGTGTATATCCAAGTTGGTCAGGAAGTGCTTGATTAACTGAACTTTTCTGAAAAATAAAATCTTAATTATAATAATTTTTATCATAGAAATGTTTCTAACCTATACTTTTATCTTATTTTATGAAATAAGGTATAATGAGCAATAACAATATTTTTCCTGATGTATCATAGTTATTAAATATAATAATGTTGGGCTGTCATAAAATAGAAGCTGATGTGCTGTTAGGTGGTAGTATCTACTTCTGTTTTAGGTCTTGGACTGATAAGTTAAAAGTTCTCCTGTCTTCCTCTTTGCCATCTTTATCATCTGCTCTGTGAGTCCACTTTTAAATGTCTTGTCCACCTCTTTGTTTCTGCTGTTTTTAATCAGATGTGGATTGAGTTTAGATACACATGTAACTTTTACATTTTCAGCTATTTGTAGACCTTTGCTTTGTCAGCTGCCTCTACTGGACCTGCAGTAGGAAGGCATTTCTGCATTTATACCTTTTCCTCTTGTTTGGCGCATGTTCTCCAGGTTATCGCTGAGTTCCAAGATTGGGGGGGTGGGGGGGCTTGTACTTTGACTTCTGTATAAGGAGGTTGGGCAACAAAATCTTTTTTCACTTAAAGAGAAGTGATTTAAAAAATACCCCAGTTAAGTCACAGTTGTTGTCATTATTTAAGTCATTACAATTTCATGCTTTTTATTTAACTTTCAGGAGTAGCTATTGTATAAAAGAGCCAGTGTCTACACTTCATCGACTCTCCCGACGTCGAAGAACCTATTCAGATACAGACTCTTGTAATGACATTCCCCCTGAAGACTCAGATAGTAAGTTATATAGGTTCTGTTTCTTCCTTTAGCCTGCTCACAGGACTATGCTTTGTAGAAATGAAGGATACTGACATTGGAACCCTGTTCATGCAGAACTCTACACACATTCTACACATACTCAACAGCTGCTCATATATCCTCTGACCAACAGCCTTGTTAACTAGGAAGTGCTGAGGATCATTTTGTAAATATATCTTAGAGATATATTTATTGAATTACCAGTACATTTGCATGTAAGAAAACATTGCAGAAGAAGCATGAAATGCAGGTAGAATTCTAGTAAAGGCAAGCTCTAACTCCAAAGAACAACAAATCAGCTTTGCCACATTACTTTCATGCCTTAAAATACTTAAGGAAAAGGAAAGTAATTTTGTCTGATAGTGGTGGTGAGCATTCATTCCTGCACTATACTGTGATTTTAGGAAAGGTTATATGATTTGTTTAAAAATATTTACTATTTGTCTGTTTAAAATATGCTTGGAAAGTGTCAGAAGGCCTAGATTGACAGTGAACACAAATACACTATTACAGTTATAACTACATGAGTAGACTTTTATTTTGTAGTCTTTGCTGTCTCCTATGAAACCTGTGGGATAGAAATTATGTATAGTTCTCAATTAAGGAACAAGTTGTGATCTTTTGTAGGTCAGTTTGGAGCAGAGATTTTTTTTTATTTTTTATTTTTTGGGAAAAAGATAATTGATTGTTAGATTCTTTAGATAGCCTAGGGAGCTCAGCTAAGTCAGTGTATGGCTGAAATGGGAATATGTTGATACTATGAAGATTTGTGTTACTTAGCTGAAAAGATGAATGGATTTAGTTGGAGGAGGTAGAATTCACATAGATTATTCTAAGTAGACTGCTGGCCATTGTCAGATAATTAAAAGTGGTGGTATATGTATTTTTAATGCCCATTTAAAAAAATAGAACTAATAACATATTTGTTGTTTCAGACCATTACCCTTTGCTCATTACCATTTGGCCAGTTTTTTTCTTTTCTCTTTTGGTACCTGAACTTGGTCCCAGGATGTCATACATGCTCTACCACTGAGCTGTATTCTCAGCACTCAGTGCCATTTTGAATATAAGTGTAGACAATCAGTAGAGACATGCCAGAAGGAAAAGGGGTGGAGGTAGCAAGGAAAAATTGTCCTTAGTCAGTTGAGCAATACTTGGAAAAGACATAGCATTGAAATTGAGGATGTGTAAAAGCTATTACTTGAAGCAAGTGGTACAAATTATGAATCCTCCTGTGTTTTATGCCTCTAAATACAGGTTCCTGAAAGAGTTCTGTATATTGCTGTGTTTCTCTATATGATAATTTTTTTTTTTTTTTAAAGAGAATCACTTGTGATTTTTTGTTTTTGTCAATTATGGGGCTTGAACTCTGGGCCTGGGCGCTGTCCCTGAGCTCTTCAGCTCAAGCAGTGTGCTCTTCCACTTGAGCCACTGGTGCCACTTCCACTTCTCTGGTGGTTAATTGGAGACAAGAGTCTCACGGACTTACCTGCCTGGGCTGGCTTTGGACTGCAATCCTTAGGTTTCTGCCTCCTGAGTAGTTGGGATTACAGGCCTTGCTTTGTTGTTGTTGTTTTTATTTATTTTTTTTTGGGGGGGGTACGGTCATGGGGCCTGAACTCTGGGCCTGGGCGCTGTCCCTCAACTCTTCAGCTCAAGGCTAGCGCTCTACCACTTGAGCCACAGCGCCACTTCTGGCTTTTTTCTTTTTGCTTATGTGGTGCTGAGGAATCAAACCCAGGGCCTCATGTATGCAAGGCAAGCACTCTACCACTGAGCCACCTTCCCAGCCCCTGTTGTTGTTGTTTTTAAAAGCTAGCTATTAGCTCTCTTCTTTTTTAGGTATTTTGGTCCTCAATTTTTGAAACTTTTTTTTTTTTGCTGGTCTTGGGGTTTGAACTCAGTGTCTGGCACTGTCTCTGAGCATCTGTGTGTTCAAGACTAGCTCTCTATCACTTAAGCCACAGTGCCACTTCTGGCACTGAGTAGTTTATTGGCACATGTGGCACTGAGTAGTTTATTGGTGATAAGAGGCTCACTGACTTTTCTGCCCAGGATAGTTTCAAACTGCAGTCCTCAGATCTCAGCCTCCTGAGTAGCTAGGATTACATGTATGAGCTACCTGGCTTGGAAGCATTTTTTTTTATGTTTGTTAGTAATTTAGCTGTTTTTTTTTTTTTTTTTAATTTTCATTTATTTATTTATTTATTTATTTTTTTGGTCTGGTCGTGGGGCCTGAACTCTGGGCCTGGGTGCTGTCCCTCAGCTCTTCAGCTCAAGGCTAGCGCTCTACCACTTGAGCCACAGCGCCACCTCAGCTTTTTTTCTTTTTGCTTATGTGGTGCTGAGGAATTGAACCCAGGGCCTCATGCATGCAAGGCAAGCCCACTGAGCCATCTTCCCAGCCCTGTTTTGTTTTTTTTTTTAAACAGTCACACAGACAACATTTCAGTTTGCCAGAGCTGTTTTAAGTTGGCAGTGTTAGAAATTTCACCCTTCAATTTCTTATATTCATGTTCAATTAGCGTGAAGCAGAGTATTCTTCATGGATGAACTATATATGTATTTAAAATTGTCTCAGTTGATTCCTGTGAAGTACATTTGCATCTCTTTCCTTGTTCTTGATAGACTAGCACTTCTGCTTCGCACTCTACCATTTAAATGGTTTTAGTTTTTATTTTACTTTGTTTTTCAGCTAATGTTTTATGTTTTTGGCCAGGCCAGTTGTGGATCATGATCTTTCTGCTTCTAACTCTGAGAAGGTGGGATTCTAGGCCTACACTATCATGCTTGGCTTGTTTCATCATGCTTGGCTTGCTTTTTAAGATGGAGGAGGAAGTCTCACTAACTTTTTTCCTGGGCTGGCATTGAACTATAGTCTTCTGTGTCCACCTCTCAGGTAGCTAGAATGACAGGTGTGAACTGTGCTTGGTCTTGTACTTATGTTGTTTTGTTTTGTTTTCCCCTTTTGGCAGTATTGGGATTTGAATTCGGGGACTTGGATGTGTGAGGCTGCCACTCTGTCATATGGATCACCTCACTAATCCTGCACTTCACTAGTTATTTTTGAGATAGGATTTTGCTTCCTGCCTGATGTGTGCCTACCTTTGCCTTACCATAGTCGCTCCGATTACATGTGTAGACCTTCGTGTCCAGCTTCCCTTATGTGAATCTCACAGACTTTTGTTCTCAAGCTGGTCTGAAACTACAGTTCTTTCCTTCTTTTTTTTAAGAAGAGTGAAAAAGCTTTTCAAATAGTAATGGTGTTGGTAAACTCAAACAGTATATATATAAAGTACTGGGAGCTGTTGTAATAACTTTGACAATTGCATTTTGTGTATGGTAGCATTTAGTATGAAATAACTTATCAGCTTTTAGAAATTCTTAAAATCTGTGTGTGTCTGTGTACGTGTGTGTATGTGTTTATACACACATACTTGCACATTTTCTCATCTTTCTTGCTCATGTCTGGCTCTATTCCACTTGAACCATAACTCTTGCAAATCTTATTACAGGCAGATCTGAATTTAGTCTTTTTTTATTGACTATATTATATTGGCTAAAACTTATATTTTTGGGGGGGGAATCTGAATTTCTATGCCTAGAAACAAAGATGATACAGCATACAGATAAACAGGCAGAAAAAGCTATAGTTAGGACAGGTTAAATTCAGTTCAGCAAATAATGTATTAATGGTCTATAGTATGCCAACCATGGTTCTAACAATGAACAAAAGAAAAATCTTCAGGTAATTTCATATTGCATCTCACATGAACTCTAAAGTTTCTTCTTAGACTATCAGTAGTGGAAAAATCAGGTTTTTCTGTGTTAAAAGAATGAAAAATTAACAGGAGTCTAAAAGAATTTCTCATGTCTCTGAATAGGAAATTTAAAAGATTGCACAGAGGACTGGACTTAACATTGATAAGATGTTGAACCTTTTAATCAATTTCTTAATAGGACCTGTTCACTGTTCAAGAAATACACTCAATGGAGACTTGTCATCAGCAACCATTCCTGAAGAAAGCAGACTTATGGCCAAAAAAAATTCTGAATTGGAAGATCCTCTTCTATCCTTCTCTTCCTGAGGAAAATGAAGTGTTCAACTTCCTCTAAGTATTGCTATGCAAAAGCTGCTGTAATTAAACTTGTTATCGGGAGTAGTTTTTCCCTATACTTAGGATTTCTCTGCACTTTATAGAATATTGTAAAATACACAAAAGAAAAATGACCCACATACTTTTGAAGTGTATTTTATCTTTATATAGTTTATTTGCAAGAGTATTTTCCTAATAACTTCACAGTATGAATGTGCATCTTTTTTTTTAAATGATGGTGTAACATTTTGACATCCATAAGGACAAATGTAGATATTTTTCTAAAAAAAAACTGTGAGGGACTGACAGTTTGGTCAGTATGTATTGTAGTTTATAGACATGAAATTTCACAAGATTTCAGTTTGATGAAAGTATGATACATGAAACTGTGCCATGGACCAAGAGGTCACACTCATCCTAACTTAATATGCATAGCAGCTCAATGCTGATTGTATTATATTCCTTTAAACAAAAAAGGAAGCATTTAATATTCTAGATACCTTTAGCCCAAATTCTATGACATAATGAGAATTAAAAAAAAAAATCAGGCTGTGCTGTCCTTCATTTGTGAAGTAGACACTACTGATTTCTCAATACCAAATGTTGGGTTAAAATATTTAATTTTTATTTATTTATTTTTTTGTTGCATCAAAAGATAATTGCATCCTAACTTTTGTGACCTACCAAATTTAAGAAATGTATAAGTTCTTATTTACATTGTTCTACAAAAGAGGCTAAAGCTGTGGTGACCTTGCTCACTAACACCAGAAAAATAAATGACTTTGAATAGAAGAGGAGTTTTAGTGCTTTTTTTTCTTAAAATAGACATTAAGCTGCTATTGTATTGTTTGCAGCTTTTTAGGCTATTAGAGAATTTTTTAATTTATGAATATTTATACAAAAAAGGAATTCTGTCATGATTATGGTTCTGTATCATTGAGATGGCATTATTTAATTTAAAGAACAAATAGCATTTTTGGTAGTGTCTGCCCACATATATGTTGTCAAGTGTAATCTACTTTTTGTTTGTTGTTTGTTTTTTAAATTCACTTTGGGGTAATAGTTTTGTCCAAGGTTTTGGATGAGCAGCACTTTAAAACAAATTGGCTTGGTGTTTTTAAGTTAATCATATGCTTAATAAATATGTGTTTTTTGCATTCAAACTCGCCATACAATACATTGTATTTTTTACATTTATTGATTTTCTGTGTACTATACAGTAGTGTTCTGTATTGATTTCATTTTGTTTCCACATTTAGACCTGCTGCTGAAATCACATGAAGCACACACTTAGCTTTTTTTGCCTATGAACTTAGAATGGAATGGCTAACTAGTAAATATTTATAATTTAGTGAATAAATCTTATAGTCTTTCTTCTTTAAGTTTAAAACAAATATAGATAATCTATACACGTTAATTTTGTACTTAGATAAACTGTTTCTCAAAGTGTGATTTTAGACAATGCATAGATCATCAGAATATTCCATGTTAAGTGGCATCTTTCCTGTTCATATGTTGTATTTCATGTTTTATATGACACAATTGGTAATATACAAGGTTTTCAGGTAGTTCATGGATAGTCAGAGTTTTTTGTTGGTTTTTGCATGTTTTTATATTAGCAGCTTGCATAGGGTAAAACCATGAAGAACAAGGTGCTATTGATAAAAAGTTTTTTAGGTGGCTAAGTTTGTTTCTTTTCTTTTGTGAGATGAATATTTTTTGAGACTATAGATTTATAATGAAGTAGTATAAGTAGTATTTGAACTTGGAAAATAATCAGCTATATCTCTGTTGCTTTACTCAAGTAGAAGAATTTGTGAATTGCTTTCTGTAAACATTTAAAAAATAAGGTGCAATCATTTTGAGTTTGTATTATTTTCCTCTTTTGAATGAATTCTTTGTGATTTGGCACCCCCTTTTCCTTTATGAACCAAATACATTTGTGAAATTTCTTTTTTGAGGTAGTACATCTTGACTTTTATGTAAATTTTGAATTTGGGGGGCAGGTTCTTGCTCTGTTGCCCAGGCTAAGAAGTGTTACACACGAACTAACTAAAATGTGAACTCATGGGTACAATCTATCCACTTGCCTCATACTCCCAAGTCACTGGGATTAGAGACACACCATGACACCTACCTTATATGTAGACTTTGATGAATGAATGAATAGTATGAAATGACCTGGTAATACTTAAAGAAAGCAGTATTTTAAAAAGCCGTGTGTATTTGCAAGTGTGCTGACTTTTCTGAATTGTTCTATTTGGTTCATCTTTTCTGAATTTTAAGGAAAAGATAAACCAAATAGAACAATTCTGTGAGACATTTAGTAGGTCCACATTCAGTGTTTATTTTTCATATGCCTGGTCCCTGCTACTTCAGCCTAATCATTCTCTGTGATTAAAGGGACCTTGAGAGTTGTATAAATGAACTGAATTTGAATTCAGAATTGTGTTATGTTGGATGGATTTTTTTAATCTTCAATCTGGAGAAAAGACCATAGTTGGATGCTATTGCTAATTAAATTCCAAGTTAACATAAAAAAGTCTTTATTTTTCAGGTGTCCTGGAACTGGTGACCCAAATTAAGCTTTTTTTTTTTTTTAACTATGCATTATCACATTTAGAAATTTAGGTATTACTTTATAAGATTTCTAATTTATTATTCTAATATATTATTTCCAAATTGTTGTTTATATTAACCCATACATAATTATATCATTAATTTGGATTATCCCTGTTCTTGTTTTATTTAATGAGGTGCTGGTCTGTCATTTGAACCTTGCTGTTGCCACATGATGTATAGAGGGTGTACCTTGGGCATATAAGAAGCCAGAGTAGACTATAAGGAGCTCCCTCTTAGAGCTTTCTCTAAATAGCCCTGGAGAGTAAGTTTAGGTAGCAGCTGGTAGAGGAGGTTTCCTTTTCAGGTTATTTGTGACTCTAGTCCTTTCATGTTTATGTTGTCTTTGTAATTTTAAATCTTTAGCTTTCTGTTTTTATTAAAAGAATAGCATTTTTCATAGTTATAAGATCAAATAGCTGGGCGCTGGTGGCTCATGCCTGTAATCCTAGCTACTCAGGAGGCCGAGATCTGAGGATCCCAGTTCAAAGCCAGCCCAGGCAGGAACATCCATGAGGCCCAGCACTTGGTGGTATTGGGTTTTTGAGCTTGGTACTTTCTATCCATTTTTTTTTTAATGGCCGAGTAAATACTCTAATGTATACAATATTTTCTTTATTCAGTCTTTAGGTGTAGGGAACTTGGGTTGCTTTCACTATCTGGCCTAAGTGGACATAATTTAAGTCTATTTTGGGACTTGTTCTTTTTTTTTTTTTTTTGGCATACTAGGATTTGAACACAGATCCTTACACTACTAAGCAAGTGTTCAACTACTTGACCCATAGCTCCAGTCTCTTTTTGGGTTGGTTAGTTTTTGAGATAGGGTCTTGCTTTATTCTGGCCCTGCCTGCACTGCAATACTCCAGGTTGTGCTTCCCTATATTACTGAGATAAGAAGTGTGTGCCACTATACTTCCTCTGTAGCTTGGGATGATAGTCATATACCACAGTGCCCTGCCATTGGTTGGAGTCTCTAGCTTCAAACATGGTCCCTCAGTCTCCTCCTCCCAAGTAGCTAGAATTATAGATTTGAGCCATCACACCCAGGTATTTTTATTCTTATGGAATCTCCATACCTAATTCTGTAGTGCTTAACATTAATTTACACCCCCGCCCCTACTTGCCAGACTTAGTTTGTTTTCTTTTCCTTTTTTTCCCCATATCTTACTAATTGGTATCAACTAGTTGTAAATAGAGTTTCTTTGTTTTTTTGGCCAGTCCTGGGGTTTGAACTCAGGGTTTGGGCACTATCCTTAGCTTTTATGCTCAAGGCAATTGTTCTACCACTTGAGCCACCACTCCACTTCTGGATTTTTTGGTGGTTAATTGTAGATAAGAATCTCAGTCTTTCCTGCCTGGGCTGGCTTTGAACTGCTATCCTCATCTCAGCCTGCTAAGTAGCTGGGATTATAGGTGTGAGCCAGTAGTGCTTGGCTAGTAGGATCATTTTGAAATGTCTTTGTATGCATACAGTGTACTTTGATCAGACTCTCCCTCTCTGTCATTCTTTTTTTCCCTTTCCCCCTCTCAAATTCAACAAGTTTCATTGTTCCACTTTGATACATACACATAAGTATTTTGTCCATATTCACTCTTAGATGGCTGTAGCACTGTGGCTTATTTCAGGTCTTCTATTCCACTGGTCTTTGTGTCTGTTTTTGTGCCTGTACCATGTTACTTTTGTTGCTATGGTTCTGTAGTATAATTTGAAGTCTGCTACTGTGATACCTCCTCCAGTGTTGTTCTTTTTCTTTTGTGGTGCTGGGGAATACCTGAATGCTAAACAAATACTCTACTATTGAGCTACATCCAGCAACCCCATGTTATCTTTAATAATTTTCATTCCTCTACTTTGTTTATCTTGTTTTAGAATTCCTTTTTGAATGTTGGGTCTCCCAGATTCATCCTCTAGGTTTAAAAATCTTCATAATATCTCCTTAAGTTGTTTCTTTTTTGCTTCTATTATTATCTCCCAGCTCTTCTGCTGAATTTTCTTTGCCTGTGATGTTTTAATTTCTAAGAGATTTTTTGAATATTTTTATTTTCTTGAAGTAGCTGTACAAAGGAATTGCCATACAACAGAGCAGTTTATTAATACAGTGCCTCTTAATCAGTGTTACCCCTTTTAATACCCTCACCCCCCCAACCCACCTCTTCTGTCACTTTTCTTAATTTTTTGGTTATGTATTGAATTTTTTGCCAGTTAACAAATTATATATTTTATAATTTATATATATATAAATGCATCTTGGTCTGTGTCCTTCATTCAACATCTTCACCTCCCTTCAACCCACCCTTCCCTTATTTTTTCTCAATTCCATTATATATGCCATGCATTCTTGCCAATGCATCCTTTCCCCTGTTTGTTCTTCTGCTCCCCTTGGGCCCCTTCCCAACTTGTAAGTACCCATTTCTTGATACTTATTTTGTTGGACTTTGACTTAGTCTTTCTAAAGAATTATACTATTTGAGCTCTCCATACAGTCTTCTTATACTTCAGCTAAAAATCCAAAATATACTTAGAGCTCAAAAACGAAACCCTCAAAGACACAAAAAATTGCTAAATAGGCTACTCCATGCCTTACAGAACGTTTTCTCAGAAGTAAATATGGCCAATAGACACATGAAGAAATGTTCAACACCTCTAGCCATAAAGGAAATGCAAATCAAAACAACATTTGAAATTCCACCTCACCCCAGTTCGAATGGCCACTATCATGAAAATTAACAATAATATATACTGGCATGGATGTAGCCAAAAGGGTGCTACTACGTTGTTGGTGGGAATGTAAACTTGTTCAACAACTCTGGAAAGCAGTATGGAGATTCTAAACTAAACAGAACTACCCTGTGATCCAGCAATTCCACTCCTGGGCATTTATCCAATAGAGCACAAACAAGGATACACTAAAGCCAGCAGCACAACTATGCTTATCAAGGATACACTAAAGCCACCAGCACAACTATGTTTATTGCAGCATTATTTACCATGGCCAACATGTGGGATCAGCCCAGATGCCCCTCAATGGACTAATGGATTAAGAAAATGTGGTATACATACTCACTGGAATTCTACTCATCCATTAGGAAGAATGATATTGTACCAGTCATAAGGAAATGGAAAGACTTGGAAAAAATTATATTAAGCCAGCCCCAGAGAAACACAGGTTGCATGTTTTCCCTCATTCGTAGTATCTAGAATGTACCTATAAATCTATACGTAAACAAACTGGGGGTAACCATGAGGATTTTTTTTTTAATTGTGAAAATACTGTACAGAGGGGTTACAATTACATGGGCAAGATAATGAGTACATTTCTTATCAAGCACTGTAGCTTCCTCCTTTGTTTCCCCTTCCCATCCTTTCTCATCTTCCCAATGCCCGCCCCCCATACTCCTCCCCCCGCATGAGATTTTTTAAACTGCCTTGTTTTCATAAAATTTTTATAGATTCAGTATCCATATCTCCCATAGTATAAACTTTGGATTTTTCTCATACCTTTTCTGTTTTCTGCATTTTTTTTTCATTTTTTCCCCCATGTTTTTATTTGTATATTGTTTATTTAATTTTAGCAGTGTTAGAGTTTGAACTTGGGCTCATGCTTGTTTATTCTGGGTTCTGTCTGAAGCTATGCATGAAAACTTGGAAAGACCATTCATATTACCTATTACTGCAAAGCTGACTTCATAGGTTCTTAAGGGTAGAGTTTTCAGTTGTCTGAAGGGCTATTAGGCAAAGAGCCAGCCTTGTCTGTTGAGATCTTCTAAATCTCACCAGATATCTTTTCTTCATTGGATTCTGGCAGTATTGTAGGAGAAAATGGCTGATGAGCCCAGTTGAATGATGATAGCCTTTATTTAACCTCTGTATTTTCAGCTTCCCTCACGCCCCACCCCATCTCACCCAAGTCCATCCCTAAGGCTGGTGACCCTCAGGTTCAGTTTCTATAGAAGATGGAGTGTGGAGGGAGAAGGCAGATGGCTACCTCTGGAGAGTGTAGTAGAGGACCTGTGTCCAGTTGCTTTTTGTACAGACTTCTAGGCCCAGTTCTGTATCTCACCCCTATGTTCTCTCACTGAACTGACTCTGTTTATTGCTTCTCCCTCTAGGTGCTTTTACTTCTTGCTAGGTTAGTAACTAGGTTATATTTGTTGTTGTTGTTGTTGCTGTTGTTGGTGTGTGTGTGTGTGTGTGTGTGTGTGTGTGTGTGTGTGTGTGTGTGTGTGTGAGTGTGTGTGAACTCAGTCACTCATGCTTAACTCGACTTTCTTGCTAGTCCTTTACCACTTGAGCTTTACCTCCAATTGGATATTTTACTATTTAATTGGGGATGGAGTCTCATGCACTTTTCAGCTCTGGTTGGCTTCAAACTGAGATCCTCTGATCTCAGCCTTCTGAGTAGCTATGATTATAGGCATGAGCCACTGGCTCCCTGCTTCCTGTTTATCTTTAGTAACTTTGTTGAAATCTTTTGGTTTTATACTTAAATTTTTTGTCATTGTGAATTAATAACATTTATATTAATGCCTTTTTGGTAGAGTTTTGGAGGTAAAGGAAATAAATTCTTGTGGTCAGTCTGTCATGTTTAATTCAATGTTTAGATTTCAATTTTAATCCTTTACAGAAAATAAAATTTCTTTAGTATTCTATATTTTGTCCTTTCTAGTAACTTTTTTATTCTTCTATAAATTTTAATTCATATGCGTTGCTGTACTACCTACCTCATATGGTTGTGAGAGTAGAAATAACAGTTTATAAAAACACTTAGAATAGTGCCTGGCACCCAATCTGTGTTAAATAAGTGTTCACTATTAAGATTTTCTTTTCTTTTATTTTCTTTCTTTCTGTTGGTATGGGGCTTGAACTCAGGCTCTGGGTGCTGTTCCTAAGCCTTGTTGTACTCAAGGCTAGTGCTCTACCACTTGAACCACAGTGTCACTACTGGTTTTTGAGTGGTTGATTGGAGATAAGAGTTTCATGGGGACTTTTCTGCCTGAGCTGGCTTCAAACTGCCATCCTCAGATCTCAGCCTCCTGAGTTACAAGTGTGAACTACTGGTGCCCAGCTCTGTTATTATTTTTATTATTATTATCATCAACATCAATTAGTAGCCTATTTAGTCTGAAATGAACATGTCACTGTATGGGAGGATTTATTTACTATTATGTAGAAAAATCTAGAGTTGGATAATATTGACCCTGCATTTAACTAGATTTCACATGAAATGTTTGAGCATTAAATATTATTTTCCTAAGAATGCTAAAGCCTTAAGAAATCTAATCAGTAATAGTTAACTTTAAAAGTTTGAAAAGGCATATAGCAAATTTGAAGTGTTTTTAAGCTTTATTAGTATAATTTTATCTAAATATGAAATACAGAGAATAAAGTTACAGAGGTATTATTTACTGCATCTATGCACATAGTAGATGTAATCTCTCTGTAGAGAGCATAGAAAGAAATTGCAGTAAGGCATCCATTTCCTTCTGCTGAGTGGTTATGTACCTTTCAGAAAATGTACACTTCTTTTTTTTTTTTTTTTTTAGGTCTGGTCATGGGGCCTGAACTCTGGGCCTGGGTGCTGTCCCTCAGCTCTTCAGCTCAAGGCTAGAGCCCTACCACTTGAGACACAGCGCCACTTCTGGCTTTTTTCTTTTTGCTTATGTGGTGCTGAGGAAGGGAACCCAGGGCCTCATGCATGCAAGGCAAGCACTCTACCACTGAGCCACCTTCCCAGCCCCCCAGAAAATGTACACTTCTATAAGCAAAGTGTGTCTACATATATCCAGTAGTTTTAATAGCTTAATTGTTTTATAATTTTTTTGGGGGGGGTCTGGTCGTGGGACCTGAACTCTGGGCCTGGGCGCTGTCCCTCAGCTCTTCAGCTCAAGGCTAGCGCTCTACCACTTGAGCCACAGCGCCACTTCCGGCTTTTTTCTTTTTTCTTATGTGGTGCTGAGGCATCGAACCCAGGGCCTCAGGCATGCAAGGCAAGCGCTCTACCTCTGAGCCACCTTCCCAGCCCCATTTTATAATGTTTTGGGGAAAGTTTTATTTAAAAAATATTCCAATTCTGAAACTTCTACTGTAGGTTTAAAAAATTGTTAATGTCTTAAGATAGTTGTGTTTTTGGAAGCAGTTGCTGTGAGTCTAATTATTTCTTTTTTTGCCCCAGTTAATACCTTTTGAGTTGGATTAAGAGGGGGAGGGAAACATAATACAATTCTCATTTTTAGTGGAGTAAGTGATACACTGTTTCTTTATGGATAATGACACAGTTGGGACATCTGCATTCTTTTTTTCTATTAATGAACCTCTTTGCAAATTATCTAGATAACATTATTAGAGCAGATGAAATAGGTAGTGGCTTAAAGGAAATGCCTGGAGTTCTCTTTTTACTGGCAATTCCTCCTGCTAACTGTTAACTGTAGACTCGTTACTGTCCCCATTGGGTCTGTGTTATGTCTGCTTTGATGTCTCATTCCTAGAGCTTTTTCTTCAGCATGGCGGGAGCCCTTGTGCTGCCCTTTCTCCAAATGCAATAATTAATTTTCATAGCATTGAATGGCTTTTTCTGTTCCTTTACTATGCTTCCTCTTCTATACATCTCATTAATAAAATGTTCTACACCATTTACCAGAGGTTAAGTGCCTAATTTTAGCCTCATGTCAGATACGAAAATACAAGAATATTAGAATGACCAAGGTGCACAGAAACAATGTTAACTTCTGATCTGTGTTAATCAACTCATAATCAACTATTCATGGTTGATCAGAACAATAAAATTTATATCATGAAGTATTAAGAATTTCAATTGTTCATTTTATTTAGTATTTTATTTTTTGTATTTCTTGATATTTTTGCACGAGTGTTATATGCTATGTAAATAACTAATGTAGAATGTATCCACAAGCCCAGAATTTCGTTTCAGGGAACATCAAGTTTTGTTAAATTGCTATAGAGAGAACAAATGAATTAATGTACATAAGTATTTGTGAATTAAGCAATTCCTTTGATGTCAATGAGGGATATATTTCTGTGGTTAATGTGTTCAAATCACCAAAGATGAATTAAATGTATGACTCTGATAAATTTCCTCTGATAATTTCCTCCTGAGTTTATTCTGTTAGGATGGGAGGAGGACATTGTTGTTAATCTCCTTCTTTTGTTTTGTTTTGGTGCCAGTTCTGGGGCTTGAACTCAGGGCTTGGGTGCTGTCTCTGAGCTTTTGTGCTCAAAGCTAATGTTCTACCACTTTGAGCCACAGTGAGTGCCATTTCTGGCTTTTTGGTAAGTAATTGGAGATAAGAATCTCATGGACTTTTCTGTCTGGGGTTTCTTTGTACCACCAAATTCAGATCTCAGTTCCCTAAGTAGGTAGGGTTACAGGCATTTGTCACTGGCGCCTGCAATCACTATGTTTTTAAAGTTTGCACAAAAGACTGTCTAATTAATAAATCTCAATAATAGATATTACCTGCTTTGGTAGTCTGGGGGCAGCTATAAGAAAGGAGAGAGAAGTCTGCCATGAAGGAATCCATAACCATCAGGAAATGTATCCACACTCTACTTTGTTTCCCAGCATCTCCTGATGAAGTCTTTTACGGGTGAAGAATAGTGAGTCCTGAATAATGAAAGGAAGTGTAGGAAATTTCATTCTCATCTCTGTTATCCTGTAGACAATATGAGTGAGCCAAAATTCACTAGTGACAACACTCTTCTGGTATGAGGTCTTCTAGACTTTTTTTCTTTGTGTTGGTTTGGATTTTATGGAGCTATCCATTTCACTAGTTGGGATTAGCTCTTTAAAAGTAGGCACTTAATTAAAAGTAGGTACCTAATTAGTGATGCATTCATTTTTTGAAGCCTGTAAAAATGAAGGTGATGTGGCTCTCTAGTATGCGTACTTTATTTTTGTGTGTGTGGCAGTTGAATATTCCTGACACCTACTGTTTTTGGTCAGATGGACATTCTAGCTCTTCCAATTTCTTTTTAATCCTTCTATGCATGAACTATGAATTGCTTTTTCTAGATAGTTGGAATGAGGTAATTTCCTCTGAAATACAATCCTGGGATTTGTAGTGATTTTCATTTTGTAGTTTAAAATTGATCTTCACTATGTAGCCCAAGCTGGCCTTGAACTCTTATTTTCCTGCCTCCAGGTCCCAAGAGCTGGGATTGCAGGTATTTGCCCTCCCTCCCATACATGGCGGTGTTACTCCCATCCCTTCTCTCCCCTTTATCTCTCCCTCCCTCCCCTCCCTGCCTTTCATCTCTTCCCTCCCTCCCTCCCTCTTCTCCTTGTCTTCCCTCCCTTCCCTCCCTCCTCCCCCTTTTCCCTTTTCTCCCTCCCTTTTGTCCCCTCCCTCCCTTCCTTCCTTGTTCTGGATCTAGAACTCAGGGCCTGAGTGCTGTCACTGAGCTTATTTGCTCAAGGTTTATACTCTAACACTTGAGCCACAGCTACACTTCTGATTCTGTGGTAGTTAGTTGGAGATAAGTCTCAGTGACTTTGTTGCCTAGGCTGCCTTTAAACTGAGATCCTGAGATCTCAGCCTTCTATGTAGCTAGGATTATAGGCATGAGCCACCAGAGTCCAGTTCAGTGCTTTTCTTTGTGTGTGCATGTGTATATAGTTTTTTGGTTGTGAACAATGCAACTTGCAATCATTTTATTTGTGAGATATCCTTTATGTTTAGTTTTACAATTATAAAAAGTCCTAACTATGAAGGATGAAGCAAACTTGCTATAGAAGTCATCAAGACTTGGTCACCAGAGAGTTGGGATTTTTGTTTTGTTTATTTGGCTACAATCAAAAACATGACTTACAGATAATAGAGGTTATACGTCCAGATTTTTGCCGGGGGGGGGGGGATATGTCCATGCAATTACAAAGCTTTATTTGCCAAGTTTGTATAGTGAAGGAATTATATAATGGATATATCTTAACACCAGAGTTAGACTATGTTTGAATTAAATAGGACCTTCTTCGTTTGGTATTTGTGGTGGTTAGGTTTGCTACTCTGTTTCAGTATATACTCTCTGAATTGGCACCCTTTGCCATAATGCCTTGTTTATGAGATCATAGCATACAACTCTCATTGGCTCTATTCTTTCTTTTTCTGTGATGAATGGCTAGATTTATGTGTAACCATAAATACCTGAGGGTTAACTTGAAAAACATACTCTGTCCTCTTCCTCTTTTTGGTGTCAACAACTCTGATGAACTAGTTTGGTTTCTAGGGATTTTGAGTTAAAATGAAGAGTAGTACAGAGTGACCTATCTACTTACATCTGTGTGGGCTGAATAGGGCTAAGAGGCTGAGATCTTGAAGCCAGCCTGGGCAAGAAAAAAATGTTCAAGTGGTAGAGCACTAACCTTGAGCAAAATGTTCCCAGGCCTTGAGTTCATGCAGACTGGTACCAAAAAAAAAAAAAAAAAAAGGATAAAGGTTAGTGGTTATGGTCTGACTTTTTATAACTTCAGTAAGTTTTATTTTTTAATTGCTTATACTAATGTTGTACAAGTCATGATTGATTCCCTGTTTACAGTTTGCACTGTCCAACTAGTATGAACTTACATATGTCTATTTTACAAATGGAAATAAGCATAACCCATCATCTCTTTGTTCATATTACGGGTATGTGTAAGTAATGTGTATCACTTGCTGTAGTAGTGCCTTTATGAATTGGAAGATTATAGTAATTGTTTAATGATGCTCAGGGGGAAACAAGTGCCTAGACTATATAATAGTTTTCATTCCTGGAATTAGAACTCAGGGCTTTATACTTGCTGGGTGAGTGCTCTACTGCTAAGCCATGTCTCCGGCCCTCTTTTTTTTCACTAATTGCTTTTGAGGCAGGATCTCACTTTCTGTTCCAGTCTGCACCAATTTATGCTTTCTGTAAAGCTAGGACTACAGGTATGTGCACCATATTCCAACTATCATTTGAGAACAGGTCTAGGAACTTTTTCACTAAAGCTGGCCTTGAACTTTGATCTTTCCTATTGCAGTCTCCCCAAGTAACTAGGCCTGGTAATAGACATGGTACTAATGCCTCTCTTTTAAAAGCAGGGACTTAGTAAGCCAACTTCGATAACATAGCATTTCAGTGCTTTCAGAAGGAAAATGTGCATATTACAACTTTTCCTGTTTTGTTGCGTTAGTCTACTTTTGACTACTTAGTGTTCTTGAATGTTGAGTTTGAAAGCCTGGTAAAATATACCAATGATTTATCTTTTCTAAAATTTACAACAGTCTTTTGGGACATATAGTTGTTCTACTGAGTTTTTGCTTGTTAATTGGAGATAGAATCTTTCAGACTTTTCTTCTCCGAGTCTCAGCCTCCTGAATAGTGAAGATGATAGATGAGAGCCATTGGTACCTGCCCTTTCTCCAGTTTTGATTGATAATTTATTGAGTCCCTCCCTGAAAATGGCTTCCTTGGTTTCTCTTTATTTGCTTTATTGATTTGGAAAGGAATTTCTTGAGCATGGTACAGAGCCCAAAGGGATGACTAATCATTTAATTATACATTCATTCACTTAAAAAAATCCTTCATTCTTTATTGACTTCTGAGTGCTATGCTGGTCGTGTTTAATTTTGCTGTTTTTTTCGTAGTTTTGATTTTTCTGATTAAGTGCACTTAAAACTTAATGTTTCATTATTTAATAGTTTAAATTGACTGTCTTAACTAAAATAGGCTTTCTTAAAACTTTCACTTTTTTCCAGTTAAGTAGTTGAATAGTATTTAATTTCATTTAAGTATTAACTATTTTAACACAATCATAAAGAAGCAGTAGAAAATGTTGATCAAACTATTTGTGTATATACAATTATTATTAAAAACATGCACATGAATTTCTGCTTTTTAAGTGTCTTTCTTTTTTATTAGAGGCAACTAATACATATAATAGTTCTTACAACAAGTTTATGGGTATTAAAATGAAATATTTGTGACTTTAGAAGATAATTTGGAAATACTGAAACTGGTAAAAGATCTAGTTATTAAATAAACTCAGTATCCTACTAGCAAATACAGATTTAGACTGATATAACTGAGCACTTTAATTTTGAAAGATCTTTAGGATAGGGTTCTGTTTATAAAAGGGAAAAAATAAAGCTCATTTAAGAATATTTGTGTACTTAATTTGTGAGTATGCTTTTTTCCCCTTCCAAATTCTAAAAGGTATATATTTTATATTTTTTGTCACAAAATTTTGCTTGTCTAAAGCATTATAATCATTTTACATATCCAAAAAGACTGAGCCATGTGACTAGTGTAGGGGAATTTTTTTTTTTTTTTACTAAATTTGCTGTCACTAAGAAAAATTTTAACTTCTAAAAGTTTAAGGGTGGGTTTTGAAAATTGCTTTTCAAAAAGAGAATATTAGTTTGCTGCACTCTTACTGTAATGTCTGATTCACTAGCTTTAAGTGCTGTAATGTGAGAAAAGATATTAGATTGATAGTTAATCTTCAAATGAAAGCATAAAATGTATTTACCTTGTATAGATGGTTGTTCCCTACCTTGGCTAGTCAAAAGGTGATCCTTAATTTATGTAAAAGGGAGTACACTTAAACTTCATGATGTCTAGGTCAATCCTGACCAACTATTTATGTAGCAGAACCTCTGGAGATGGGACTTTGTCATCAGTCCTTCTGAAAACTTCCTCAGTAATTCCAATGGTTAATGAAAGTTGAGAGGCACTGAGCTGGATGGAAGTCTCACTTCTGATGTATTTAAGAAGAGGTAGGTGTGTGTGTGTGTGTGTGTGTGTGTGTGTGTGCACGTGCGTGGGCGTGCGTGTGCAGATGTGTACATAGAGAGATCTATCTTTTGCCTGTATATCTATCTCTAAACTTTGGGGCTATAATCCAACAGGCTGAAAAGCCAAGATACTTATCCTGGTCTTTATTATCACAGTCTCATCAGCATCTGCTTCTCTGATAGCTTATTAGAACTACAGATTCACCCCATCAGCTGATCATGACTCTGCATTTTCTCAAGGTGATTCCTGGCACCTTAAAATTTGAGAAGCCCATTGGGGATAGATAGTACTAGGGTAAATGTGTATTTGATCCAACCTGCTTTTTGCTTCTCTAATTTTGTGTCTTTAGCAAGTTGTGATGTTTTAATGCAGTGTTGGAAAATGAAATGAGACCTCTGTCCTTGCTAGCTGGTGAAGATTTCCTGACAGACCAGACATGAAGGAAATGACCACTATTACCATCCCTCCTTTCTTCCCTGGGATAGGGAAAGAAAGCTTGCAGAATGGTCACCAGGCTGAAGGCAGCCTTCAACTTTCCTTAACTGCCAGTGTTAAGGAGCCGTAAGAAGTACAACCCTTGCAAGGATTCTCCCACGCCTATTACCTTTACTTTGAGAATTCTCTTCGAAAGAGAATTTTTTTTTTTTTTTTTTGGTTAGTTGGGGCCTGAACTCTGGGCCGGGTGCTGTTCCTCAGCTCTTCAGCTCAAGGCTAGCGCTCTACCACTTGAGCCACAGCACCACTTTTGGCTTTTTCTGCTTATGTGATGCTGAGGAATCAAACCCAGGCATGCAAGGCTAGCACTCTACCTATGAGTTACCTTCCCAGCCTGAGAAAAATCTTAGAAACTTCCTCTTCCTGGTCTCACACTAACATGGAATGCGGCAGGTTCACTTGTCATCATGTCTGCCAGGCCCTCACCACTCAGGAAACCTGTTACCATGGTGACAGCCCTAAATATTTCAGGACTCTCAGCTGGTTTTGCTTTGTCTCAATGTCATTATTTTCAGAGTATTTACTTCAAAGAAAATTTCTGGACAACTGGCCTGTCCACTCACTGCCCCTTTCCATGATACACTAGGTTAGGTAGCCACCCTATCTCCTGAGTCTCTGAGAAGCTGGAAATGAAGGGCCTCTTTTCAGAGAATGTAATGAAGACATTTTGCTATTAATCCTGCCCAGGAACAGCAATGACTTCTAAACAGAATAGAGCTCTCTTTTTTCCCCCCGTAGGTTTGTTGTTTGTTGTTATAAAGTGGTGGCAAACTAGCACTGGTTCCAGGTCTATAACTAACCCTGTGTGTTATTCAAAGACTTCAGTTCTCAGTATCCTCTCTTTTCTGCTATCCTGGTTGATACCTCCATCTGAGGCTTCATTCTCAGTGATCAATCTCTTAGGGCAGTTTAGTCTCCTGTCTGGCCTTAGCCTGAGGGGTCTATTGGTTTTCTCTCTAGCGTCTTTGAGTTCTAAGCAGAGTTGGGAGTGGAGGAAGGACAACTGATGTCTCATGGATATGGGCCTCAGAGCTGGCAGCTGCCCACTCAAAGCTGCTTTCGTTCATGTGCTGCAGTTTCAGTGAAGAATCCTCTCCCTGTGTTTCTTCCTGAGGTGTGGTATCATGCCAGTTTCCTCAACATCCCTGGAGACTTCCCTTTTAATTCAAGGAATTTGTACATATTTCATCCCTAGCCAAAAGCATTTAGTCCTGAGGTTCAGGTGTGCCTGATTTAGGAGGGGGCTTTATACAAGGTATATTAACAGCCCTTCTGGCTGTAGAAGGAAAACAGTTTGGAAGACAAGATTCCTTACAGGAGTATCAAAAGGGGTTTGTCACTACTTTCTTTTAGGACAAACTGTAGGAATTTCTCTCTGGCATAGACATTCAAAGGAAAAGTTTGAGAAATTCTGATCTGGAGACTGATCTGTGGATCAGTCTATATCCAAAGTCTTATTTATCCAGTTGTCACTATTCTCTTCCAGTACAAGGAAGCTGGTCTTTTTCTGCTTGTATTTCTCAAATTTTTATTTGGGATGGAGTAAATGAAATTACACATTACTTTATTGTGCTGGAACATAGTTATAAAACATTCTTAGTGGATCAGTCACCATGGAAACTTGATTGAAATAATTTTTTTTACCTAGGTATTTCTGGTTTTAAGTACCTTCATGTGTTTAATCAATTGCTGTTGGATAGAAATAAAGCCATAGTTTATGAAAGCATTTCCTGCAAAAAATGTGTTGTCTTATGCCCATGATATCTAATGTTATAGATTGAATTACAGTCTTTCTCCAAAGATATGTTGAAATGTTAACATATGACTCTACCCCCAGGCAGCACCTTTGCAAAGATAAAATGAAGATAAGACAGGCCCTAACCCCATTTGGCTTGTTGGATGGTCATGCAGAACCAGGAAATCATCACATGAATATAGAGACTGGAAAGAGGCTTGGGACAGATCCCTGACAAGGCTTAGCAAATGTACAGAACTGAATTTCTATTGTATATGCCCTCTAGTCAGTGATTCTTGGTTCCAACTACCATAACAAACTAATACATCTAGAAAGCATCAGTGTGACCTGTGTTAGTTAAGACCCATCTCTAGTCTTTAACTTCTATGTCTGCATATTAAGTGGTACTTGTACTTATTGGGTGTCATGCTAAGCACCTCTGAGTTTTGTGTGTAGTAACTTGTTCAATTCCATGAATGCTATTTTCTCTAGTATTTGGATGAGCATAGTAGAAGAGTTCAGTAACATGTTGGAGATCACACAAATGAGCAAATAGGTCCTAGATTTAACTTCAGCACTCTGATGGCCAGATATCCTTTCAGTACAAATGAGCAGTTCGCACATTTTTCTGCTTAGTATGCAGCAAGTCATTGCACCTAGGTTGATGGATTGGTTGGAATGAAATTGGGAAACAAGCATATTGGCTTACAGCTCTGTGCTGCCCTCTTTTGATGGGATGAGAAGAGCTTGTCTGACTTGGAAATGATGCAGTGGTGCTGCTGATAGACCACTCTTGGGAGTTTTACCCTCCTTGTGGAATACCCTCTGTGGAAAGAGTTCCTGTGTTCTAGCTGGAGTGCCTCTGACTGGTCAGGATCCTTCCTGTAGAAGTGTATTAGATGCACTCATGTGGCTTTTAGAAGTGGTGAGCTTAAGCTCAGGTATGAAAGGCAATCAGCACATACCTCCTTAACTCCTCAGGTTGCTATCCCCACTCTCAGGATTTTGGGGCCTGAGACCTGCAGCCTTGGGAAAGATGAAGTGCTGTCATCATTAGCAAAGACACTGTGTCAGCAATCATTAGGGCTCATGAAGACTTACAGCAGTCAAGGCCAGAACCATCCTCAAGTAATAACCATATTAGTCCTGCCTTTCCTTTTGAAGTAAGAATATTTTACATGTTAATGTAAAATGATGCTGTAGATGCTTTTGGCTTCGCCCAGACGCCTCAGGGTATGGGTAGCAACCCTTTCCCCACTGCTTCTTGAGTATTGGATGTTTAGCTGCCTGAGTTGGCAGTCTTACCCTAACAGGTGATTCTTGTCACCTGTTCACTTGGGAAGTTATTTCCTTCCTCTGTCACTTATTCATCCTTCTTGGTTGGTAAGGAGTTACAAAAGAACACCCTTCCTCCCAGCCCCTCTGGTGTAGCTAGAGGGAAGCATCTTTGATCTTTGGTAGGACTGGTGTTCCTTTTGAGATGAGGTTGGCATCCTTCTTAATTAGCTTTCCTTCCCTGCCCTGCTTATGTCACTTCTCTTCCCTGACAGCAATCCCTCCAAGAAATTAACTGTCTTTATTACTACCCAATCAGCAATTCTCTGCTGATTAGGGCAGCTAGCCATCCATTATATATGAATGTAAGAATATAAGTTCTGCTCTTAGAATAGAAAACATATGCTGAATAAATAAATGGACAGACATTTGCTTCAGCTTTAGCCTCTTGAAGTTAAATTGAGGTCAATGTAGGCACATAATTGACTTTGTGGGTTTGCAGCTACTATGTTAGCTAATTAAAATGGACCAGTATGTTTTTTAAAAAAATTTTTTATGGCAGAAGGTATTTTATTAATTGGTAGCTAACCAGTTGTATTAAAAAGTATTTAAACTACACTGTTTAAAGTTAGTTCTTTAATTCTGAGGTCTTTTATTCCATCTTAGTTTGGGGATGGAATAGTACATGTGGATTCATTTTTAATTTAATTTTCTCTTTACTTGACAGGATGCATAGCATCTTACTCATCTTTACATTGGTCCTTGGATGTCTAGCACAAAATATTGTACATTGTAGATGTTCAATATCTGTGATGGGTAATAATTGGCTTCCATAAAATAAGTTTTTTTTGCTAAGTTTAGAAAACAAACAAGGATAAATTTGTCCATAACTCCATCTAGGCTTTTTAGACAAAATGTCTTGGATGGAGCCAGGTGCCAGTGGCTCATACCTGTAATTCTAGCTACTCAGAAGGCTGAGATCTGAGGATTGTGGTTCAGAGCCAGCCAGGGCAGGAAAGTCTGTGAGACTCTTATCTTCAATTAACCACCAGAAAACCGGAAGTGGCGCTGTGGTTCAAGTGGTAGAGCACTAGCCTTGAGCTGAAGAGTTGAGGAACAGCGCCTAATCCCAGAGTTCAAGCCCCACAACTGACTAAAAAAACAAAAAAGTCTTGGATGCTGAGTACATCCAGCACAGTAACTTTAGTATTTCCTTTAACAATGTATTAACATGCTACAGTTTAAGCTTATATTACTCTGTCTTACCTATGATCATTTATGTGTCCTTGGGTGTGCATATGTCTCCCACCCCTGAATTTCACAGAAAATGACCAACCACACATTTTGAGGTGCAGATAGCGTGCTTTATTTTGTTGTTAGTATCTCAAGGAGGTCCAACAATTAGAACTAACAATTGAAATTATACCTGCATGAAAAGAACTATGTCAAATTGATATTTTTGGGCAGTTGGTAATATTTATTGTTTTACTTTAACGACAGCTTCATGTTGTTTAACTTTTATTTTGCTGTGGCTCATAGCTTAGTTGCCCAGTTTGTCAGGTGTAATTTAAATTTAGAACTACCACACAAAGGCATTGGCTGCACCTGGGACCTCCAGGAGTTGGCACCGCTCTGGCATAGGAATACTTGGCTAGCTTGGTTAAATGAGGGGATGGCCAGGAGATGGTACTTTTCCAAGCTACCCAGGCACTCTTTATGTCAGAGACAGTGTGAAATGAGCGAACAAAGTGTTGGCCGTTACACTTTGCTCTGGTAATATTTAAGTCATGATAATTTTAAGTATGACATCATCAGAGAAAATGTAAGACGTTAAAGTGGTGCTTACAGGAGGGTAAATGCAAACATCACCAATGCCTTACATTTCTGATTTGATAGGTATTGGTGCACATATCATGTGACATGCGCAGTATCATCATCTTTTAGGTGGACAGGACATCTTCAATGGGGAATTTCTCGACCCACTGAGGCAAACTTAGACTTCAACAGTATGTTGAGGCACAAGAATTAATTGAGTGTTGAGCAGGGTATTCGTTCCATAAGAAACTTTCTCCTACCAACGGTTAGTTTCAAAAGTTACAGTGTAAAATGCCATAAAATAAATGGTACAAAACTTTATAACCGTTAAGCCGGCTATATACAGTATGTACATGTCATTAATGAATGTATAATATTTTTAGGTCAACAATTATGAAAAGATTGAAATGTATACTTTTGAACTTTGACTCATTTAGATGGATACAAAACTACTTCTTAAAAATATTTACAGATCAGAAAGATTAGTCCATGTGAATCATTTGTGAACAGTTAAGAATGAGTATAGAGCTTAAGAGGCCAGGCCCTCTTACATAGAGCGAATATTTATATTCACAGTAGCAGAATCAGATCCAAATTCATTCCCTAAGCTCAGGGTATAAAGTCCACCATCTTGTTTCTGTACGTCCATGATGATTAGAGTTGTCAGGTCCTCTGTGTTTTCAATGTGGAATCTCCCTTGTTGTTCTTGGTTTTGAATTTTTCTTCCACCACAGGACCATGTTATTTCTGGGGTAGGCTCTCCCGTAAAAGCACAGGCTACTGTTAGAACTTTGCCTTCATCAATGCTGATATCAGAGGGAAGAGCTTCAATTTTAGGTGGGATTCCTTTATGGAACAACAACAAAAAAGTTTTTAGGATCACTGAAAATGATAGTGATTTCTGTGTCTACTGAATTGTATGTATTACAGACTATGCCAGACTACTTGGCTTGTCTACCTCTACCAGTGATTTTATTGCTCACCTCTTCCTCCTGCTTTAAGCATTCTACTAGTGGAGCTTTCCAGTTGTGTCATACTAGATTTTCCCATAAAACTGCTGGAACTCATTTCTACAAAAGACTCTTGCATGGAGGACATGCTTTGGGCAGACATGCTTGCAAATTTCATTTCAGTCATGCTGCTAGCACTGCTGCTGCTGAAACTGCTGAAGGAGGCCTCTTGTTTAGAGGCAGACATTTGGACTGACTGAGACGAGAAGCTTCCTTGCAAGCTTGTGTCACCACTTGTCCTCAATACTACCTCTCTGGAAGGTTCTTCAACCAGAGCTGTGGAGCATAGCAGATACACAAAGAACATCAATGACATCTGGTTAATTGGTGACAGCTGACATTGACTTACACAGAAACATAATCCAAACAATTTGCTCTTGAAGCATAAGCCAATACATATATACATACATTTGTCAAGAGCTAGCTCAGTTCTCCAACAAATGAAATCCTTATATCTCTATTATTACATGCAGGCGCTAGAAATACTAGGAAAAAAGTGATTAGTCATCTACAAAATAATTGACATATTGTACATTCAGAAAGTAAGTGTTTCAGGGCAGTTGGTAGCTCTACTTTGAAACTTAATTTATCCAAGTTTCTGTTTAGCTGAGTTCACACAGGTTGCCTCTTGCTCTTTCATACATAGAATTTAAAATGGCTTCTCAAGAGTTTTCTCTGCTCAAAACTCAGGCAAGGAGGCAGCAAACAAATGAAGAAAATGGGAAAGATACTTACGAAGGACTGTTAAGGAAGCAGTAGCTGAACATTGGCCATGGAAATTTTTGGCCTTAATTGTATACTTTCCACTGTCACTTACTGATGCATTTCGGATTTCAAGAGTATATGTACTTCGAGAGCGACTTACACTGATATTTGAAGAAACAGAAATCTAAAAGGAAAGGGGGAAAAGTATTTGTTATTCAGAAGAAGGCAAGCTATTTTAGGTTTTCTTCACTAAGACAGTCACAATTTTACTTACTGGCAAGTTGTTCTTAAACCACTCAATTTCAGGGGATGGCTCCCCAGTGATTTCACAAGAAAAGAGAACATTTTGACCTTCATTAACATTTTGAGATCTAGGCTGTGAGATGAAGGTTGGAGCATCTGACAGTTCCTTGCTGAGGGTCAGGTCATAGTGACATTTGATGATCCCCTCACTGGTCTTGCCTATACAGGTGAGGACTCCTTCATCTTTGCGACTGGCTTGCTTGATGGTGAGGGTCTGGTCACTGCCTGACACACCGTATCTGTACTCCTCAGAGTTAGTAAGCTCAATGCCATTCAGCATCCATTTCACATCAGTGGCACCAGCAATGCTGGCTTTTAAAGTCACTCTCTGACCATCTGTTATGCTCATCTGAGTAGAAGATGCTTTAATCTCAGCATGAGTTCTAACTTCTGATGCCTGTGAGGTTTTGCTGATTTCCTCGTGGACAATGGATTTTTCCAGGGAGGCTGCTGCTGATTTCTTCACCTCTTCAGAAATCAGAAGCTTTGAGGCTTCTTCCTTGATGGCTAGTTTTTCTTGAGATTTCATCTCTGACACCTTGATTTCTTCAGAAGATAGAGCTTTTTGAGAAATTTCCTCTTTGATAACTGCCTTCTTCTGTGATGTAATTTCAGAAGTTTTTTGTGTCGATACTTTCTGTGCTTCAGTGTCTTTCACAGCTAAAAAAGAAAATTTTGTTAAGCCAGACCTAATTGGAAAGTGATTCTCTCTACCCTTTATTCTTGTACATATTGCATGTACATAATACAAAGACTTTAAGAAATACGTTGACATCTGCACTGTAGGTCACACCAGGTGTGCCCCTCCCCACCCCCCATTCATGGGTCTAGAACTCTGGGCCTGGGTGCTGTCCCTGAGCTCTTCAGCTCATGGCAAGTGCTCTACCACTTGAGCCACAGTGCCATTTCCAGTTTTCTGGTGGTTTATTGGAGATAAGAGTCTCAAACTTTCCTGCCCGGGCTGGCTTTGAACCACAATCCTCAGATCTCAGCCTCCTGAGTAGCTAGGATTACAGGTGTGAGCCACTGGCGCCTGGCTTGGTCACAGTTTTGCCTCAACCCCAAACTTGGTAAACTGTCACATATGACTTTTGAGATCAGCATAAAGGATGCTTGAACTGAACTACTTGAAGGTAATTATTTTTATGGCCTAAGGGAAAACATTTGAAAAGAATAGTCAAAGGACACAGGAGATATGTGAATTTAAGAGATTTGAGAAGACTGTGATGAAAGCAAACTAACTAGGGAATGGATATAGGGCTGTCATTAGCGTTGTTTTGCTTTGGAAAATAGCCAGAGTAAAGATTTATTGAAGCAGTGCCATTTTGTTTACTTACTTGGCTTTATTCTTAAATATTTATAGGAACAGAATACGGTTTTTGTGGGACTCTTAATATAACACCACATATAATTACACATGCTTTTTAATACTAAGTGTATTTTAACTTCAAAAATGTATGTTTTTACATTTGTGTGCAAATGCCACCTATTCTGGAGCTAGAAAAAGTTCTATTTAAAAACTTCCTTGTAAACATGTAAGGGAGGGATGTTCAAAAATATTTCCTTAGTATCATTTTCTGACAAGTTAGGGTGAAGAAAAATAGTCCACCTACCTTGTATTGTTAACTTGCAGCTAGAGGACACAGACCCAGCTGAATTTGTTACTGTACAAGTGTAAAGTCCACTGTCAGAAGTTTCAGTCTTAAGAACTTCTAACACGAATCTTCCTTTCTCTTCAGAGAGTTTATATTTACTTCCTTGTGCAATAGCCTGTGGAAAGCAAATAATTGAGGTGAGGGTTTTTTTTTTTTGTTGTTGTTGTTGTTGTTGTTGAAGCTAGAACTCAGGGCTTTGCACTCGCATTTGGCTTTACTGCTCAAAGCTTGCACTCTACCATTTGAGCCATACTTCACTTATTACTTTTTGGTGGTTAATTGGAGATGAGACTCTCAAAGACTTTTCCTGACCAGGCTGGCTTTGAACTATGATTCTCAGATCTCAACCTTCTGAGTAGCTAGGATTACAGGCATGAGCCACCTGTGCCTGACTTGATTTGAGTTTTTAAAAGTAAATTTAAATTTTCTTTGGGAGTTGAGTTAGGTTTTTAGAGGACGGAGAAGACAATTAGAAACTGATTACCTTTCCATCCTTTGTCCAGATGATAGTTGGCTGGGGTTCTCCAGTTGCTTTAACTATAAATTTAGCAACACTATTTGAAGAAACTGTTGTATCTTGCAACCCAGTAACAATGACTGGTTTTGAGGAAACTGGTTCAGGAGATTTTGGTTCAGCTTTCTTGGTTTCTGTTGGTTCAGCCGTTTTCGGAGCTGATTTCTTGGTTTCTGATCTGCTTGATATCTGCTCATGGATATTCTTGAAAGCTTGTCCCATAAACTGGAAGCTAGTTTTGGAAGCTCCACCTTCTCCAGAAATCTCACAAACATATTCTCCACAATCAGATTCTGTGAGATTATGAATTTTAAGCTCGTAGGTACCATCTGCTGAATAATGAAACTGGAAATGCCCATTTTCCTTGAGTTTCTGGCCATCCTTGTACCAGGCAACCTCTTTAGCACATAATACACTGCTCTCCACGGCACAGGTGAGCTTGGCAATGTCTTTAGAAGCTTCTGCTTTCAGGTGCCGACTTATCTTTGGTGGTGCGGAAACTGGGAGCTGCTGAACTTTCTCTGTGGGTGTGGGCTTTGACTCTGTGGGTGACACAGCTTTTGGATGAGAAATCACTGGTTCTGGAGATTTCACACGTTTTGGAGACTTAACTGCTTCTGGAGATTTTACCCGAGGCTCTGGTGATTTGACTCTTGGTGGTGAGGCTACAGCCTTTTCAGGAACCCGAGCCTTTTGAACAGTCAAAGTAAATTGTGCTTCCTGTGTCCCCTCACTGTTTTCTACCACCACACTATAGTTGCCTTCATCAGAAGCCTGCACTGCAGAGATCTCCAAGGTGGATTTGTACTTTGTGGTGCTCACCTGGTGGCGGGCAGAAGTGCTTATCCCTTGTCCTTCCCGCAGCCAGGTCACATTTGGTACTGGCTCACCATCTGTGTCACAAGAAAACCTGGCAGTTTCACCTTCATAGACAGTTATGGACCGTGGCTTCGTTAGAATTCTTGCTGCAAGTGTTGTCTTGATCTTACGAGTTGTGTGTTTTTCTTCCAATGACTTTTCTTCTAATGCGGTGCTTTTCATTTCTGCAGCCTCATAGTGTTCATAGGATGCTAAACTTTCCCTGGTCTCTGTCATCTGTGATTTCACTTCCCTGATGGAAGAAGATGCTTCCATCTCAGAGGTTTTCTTAAATGATGAAACTGCATATGCCTCTGTTTTTGTCAGCTCAGGGAAAACAGATCTGGGGACCTCTTCATCCCTACGCTGGGATGCATAGGTGGTATAAGCCCCTCCAGCCACATCCAGCGTCGCATAGTCAGAAGCTTCACCTTTGTAGTTGGTGCACACAGCACGGTAGGTTCCGCTGTCCTCGGCCTGACAGTCAAGAATTTCCAGGGTCAGGACTCCGCTTGTGTTGGTGTAATGAATTTTACTGGTCTCTTGGAGTTCCACACCATTGTGGTACCATTTAACCTCAGCAGTTGGCTTAGACTGGACATTTAAGATGAAGCGTGTATTCTGGCCACATGGCACTCGGTGGGAGCGCATTCTCAGGGTGATACGAGGGGCATGGTCCAGTGTGAAAGGCTGCTGACTCAAAACCTCATACTTCCTCTCCGATGTCTTCTGAGTCTTTAAAGCAGCTTTCATGGACTCATATCTGGAAAAGATATCAAATCTTGCAGACCTCTCAAATCTTGAGAGTGATCTCTCACTAGACACAGGGCTGGGGGACCGTGGGCGAGTTCTCTCTGGAGTAGGGGACCTTCTTTCCAAGTCATCTTCGTATTCCTCAGAGGGTTGTGGGCGTGATCGGATCAGTTCAGACACTGGCCTCATTAATTCAATATAAGTTGGAGACAAGGAGCGTCGTCGTCTCAGTAGTCGAGACACGGATGAGGAAGATTCTCTTTGAGCACGTCTTGCGATTTCGTATTCTTCCTCTATTTCTGTTATTTCTGTCACTTGTCTCTGTCGCTTTGATTTCTTTTTAGACTTATCTTCCTTTGACAAGTGTTCAAGCTCACTTTTGTATTCTGAGAGACGCTGGGTGGTTGTCACTGGCCGGAGGAGTTCTTCATCTTCCTTCTCAGCCATGATCCTCTCCCGTTGTCTTGATTGTCTGTATGCGGCTCGGGCATGCCGTTCTCGCAGCTCTGCATAACTTGAACTTGTTTCTGTCTTGGTAGGAATGTGATAGGTCGAGTATCTGAAATCTTTTCTTGCTTCCTCCACCTTCAGATGAGCTTGTGGTGAAGAATAACGTAGGCTAGAAAGCTCAAACCGTGGAGGGCTTCTGCTGGGGGGTGAAGCTGAAAAGCCTAACTCGAGCTCTTCTTCCAGGCGCAGCCTCTCTTCCTCTGTTCTTTTCATGGCCAAGTAGTCATCGATGGGGAGGAGCAATTCCTCATCTGAGATGTCACCTAGAGAACGTCTCCTAGGTCTGTAATAGTAAAAGTCATACTCAGGAGAAGGTGTACGTCGGCGGGCTGGTCTCACCATTTCAAGATCATCTTGGGACAGTTTGGGAATCCTCCATTTAGGTCTGTATTGATCTGTAATGCGTGGAAGGGGCATCACGTAAAACTGTTCCCATCTTGAAAGGCGGATGCGCTTGGGTCTCTTCTGCACAACTCGGTCGAGTTTCCCAGGCATTTCATATTGATCACGTATCCTTTTGTACCACTTCATGTCAGACATGGGTATGAACTGTTTGATGTGCTGGTCTTCTTCTACAGTAGTCTGTTTGTACTTGCGTGGCTCTGGCACTTCATAAGGCATACGGAATTTTCTCTCCTCCTTCTTTTCTTCTGTCTGAAGTCGGTATTCTCCTTTCACAGTCTTAGTGCTGACAGCTGGTTTGTAAAGGATGGCAGCTTCTCTCAGAGCCTCTTGTGCTACCTGAGTCAGTGGCACAGTTTCAGTGCCAGAAAGAATTTCCGCCATTCGCAGTGTCTTGTCAATCTGTTTTTGTACGTGTCGCTCCCGTTCCTCCTTGCTCTGGAATTCCTGCTTGACGTATCTCAAGCGTTCTACTTGTAAGTGAGCCTGGCAGCTGGTGGATCCAGCTGTGTTTGTGGCGGTGACTCTGTAATAACCTGTGTCTCCAGGCAGAGTATCCCTGATGTGCAAAGCATAATAATCCAAGCCTTCATGGACAATTTCAATGTGAGGTCCAAGGGAAAGTGGCTGGCCATCTTTTTCCCATTTTAATGTTGGCGGGGGGATGCCAGACACTCTGATCTCAAAGCAGATGCTCTGACCTTCTTGGCATTCTGCATTTGCCAGTAGCCGTTTGAACATGGGTCTTAGGGTGGTATCTGCTGGTGGTGGGTGTAGGGTTACAGTCAGCTTTGCTTTGCAGCTGTCTTCGCCATATTTGTTTCTTGCTACAACTGTATATTCAGCATCATCATCTGTAGTTACATTGTTAATTGTTAGTTGATAGAGACCCTTGTCAGACTCAAATGAGTACTTCTTGTCATCATCACCTGGTTTGATTTTCTGACCTGATTTATACCATGTTACACGAGGCTCTGGGTGAACAGTTATAGTTACTCCAAATCGGACATTTTCACCTACATAAGCTGTCTTGTTGTAGAGAGGCAGGGTAAATTCTGGTGGTCTTTCAAGGAGTCTCATTGTGTCCGTTCTGCGCTTGATTTTCTTTATGGCTCTACGGCAGTAATAGTCATAAACTTCTCTCACATTTTTAACAAAAAGCTCTGCATAAGAGCTGTCCTCACCATAGTCATTGACTACTTTGCATCTGTAGGTACCATCATCAAATCTGGTGATGTCTTTGATGTACATTGTAGCCACTCCATCTTCATAAGTGATTTCATATTTCTCACTATTCTCCAGTTGTCTGACGCCAAAGTACCAGGTCACTTGGGTAGACTGATCATAATTTTCAATTTTGCATACATATTTGGCACTTCCTCCTTCTTCACCAACTGCATGCATTATTTGCCCAGAAACTGGGCCAATTTCAATGGATGCTACTTTAACTTTAGCAACGCTCACTCCCCTCTGAGATCGAATGGCACCACCACAGGAGACCCTGGCTGCAGACACAACCATGTTGAGGTCTTTCTTGATCAAGGTATGGTAGTAACGCCGGTGTTTCAGTGTTCTAATGACTTTAGTACTGACTCTTTCGATCTTCTGCTTCAGCCATGGGTGTTGGAGTGCCTCAGAAGCTGTCATGCGAGACTTTCTCTCTTTCACTAAGAGCCTGTCAACAAAATCCATGGCTTCAAGGCTGATTTCTTTGAAGGCTTCTTCATCAAAAGTATATTCAGCATTCATGATGTTCTCAATCATCTGTTGGTTAGTTTCAGCCAAGAATGGGTTGGTACCACTCAGCAGCACATACACCAATGTACCAAGTGACCACATGTCTGTGGCTGTGCTGACAACATCGTGCTGGTGGACTTCAGGTGCGTAGTATTCAGGGGCTGTGAACAGAAGTCTGAAGTTGTCCCCTGGCTTCAGCTGACGGGCTTGACCAAATTCTATTATTTTAATTGTGGAACTCTTTCTTGTTTGGTAAATGATATTTTCTGGTCTAATGTCAAAGTGTCCAATATTCTGACTGTGTAAGAACTCAAGTGCTTCACAGACTTGGCGAACATAGCTTACAATTTCTCTTTCATTAAGCTCAAAAGCACTTGTGTTAATGCGTTCAAATATGTCCAGTCCTGATATGAACTCAAAGATCATAACTAATTCTTCCATACTTTCAAAGGATTCATGGAGATACAAGATGTTTCTATGCCTTGCGATGTTTAGAATGGAAATCTCCTTCTTTACCAAAACCTGATCAGTTCCTTTGACTTTCACAAATTTGGCCATGAATGTCTTCTTTGAGGATGTTTCAACACAACGGTGGACAATTCCAAACTCACCACGGCCGAGATCTTCAGCAATCATGTATTTTTCATAGAGTTCTTTGGTTTTAGAGTGTGAAGCTTTCGTTCTGGAAACCTCCCTGGTTTCATCCACCTCTTCATCGTAATTCATAGCTCGAGTCTTGTCTTCTTTGGTTACAGTTGGTTCTGAAGGCTCAGAAGGCTTGCTTAGGCCAAACTTGTTTTCTGCTATTACCCGGAACTGATAGCTTGTTTTCCCAAATAAGTTAATGACAGTGTACCGTGTTTCCCGGGCCTGTCCTACACGGAGCCATCTTTCTGCAGTAGTTGCACATTTTTCAACAATGTAGTTGGTGATTTTGCTTCCACCATCAGAAGCTGGCTCTGTCCATGTTAGGTTGACAGAGTCTCGTGCGACATCACTGACTTTGACACCTCTGGGTGGATCAGGAACATCAGCCACATCCAGTTCAACTGTCTTTTGATCAATTCCAAATCTGTTTTTAGCACAGACCACATAGAAGCCAGCATCTTTTCTCTCCACTCCATTGGGGAAAACAAGTGATGTGAAAGATCGTGTAACAATCACTTGGTAATGGCCATTGTTGTCAATTAGATCTTGTCCCTTCTGCCAGGTGATAACAGGATCTGGTTTGCCACTGAAGGGAATCTTGATACTGATCACTTCGCCTCGGAGGGCATGGACTGCTCCCATGCCTTCAAGAGTTTTGGGCAAATGTATCTTAGCTGGAACTGTATCAGAATAAAAGAAGAAAGAATACGATTTAGTGACCCCTAACATCCAGTTAGGTGTAAAACATCTCCCCCAAGATTAATGATAGATCATCTAAGACCAAACTTAGGTTCTCTGATTTGCTTTTACCTTCCACTTCCAAGGAGGCAGTGCCAGAAACAGATCCCCCTTGGTTGGTAGCTCTGACTTGGTAAACTGTGGCATCATCATCGGTGACACTTGCAATGATGAGCTGGTGGTAGCCACCCTTAAATTCTTGAATCCTGTACTTCAGTCCATCAGCAATGATTTCTTTGCCTTGTCGGTACCATTTCACAATAGGTTTTGGATGACCAGTCACTTTGCAGACCAAAGTAGCATTGCTTTGATATCTCACATTCAGATTTCTCAGTTCCTCTTTAAAGTGCGGTGCTTTAATTGGGACATCGGATTTGGGAGTGACAGGTTCTGATATTTCACTCCATTCACTTTCTCCACCTAGGTTTTCACATTTCACACGGAACTCATATTCAAGACCTTCAATAAGGTTTTGCACTGAAAAGACTGTTTCTCGAATTTCTTCTGTTGTCACAGCAATCCATTTATTCTGCTTCTTCTCACGCTTCTCAAGGTAGTAATTTCTAATCTTTGCACCTCCATCACTGGCAGGTGGTTTCCAAGCCACAACACAAGAATCTTTTGTGATAGCAGTAATAGTTGGTTTACCAGGAGCACCTGGCTTTTCTGTTTAAAAGGAAAAAAAAATAAAAGCTGAGTAATGAGGTGAAATAGGAAGCTTTACTAAAAGCCTTTTTTTTCTTAGGGTGCTGGGAGTCAAACCCAGGTCTTTTACATGTTACACGGTGTTGTACTACTGAGCAACATTCCTCATCCTTAAATTTTTTTTTTTAGAGGAACAGAAATACTCTAAAGTTCTACCCAGATAAATGAAAATGGTTACTTTATGCTAAGAAACTTGAGTCAAAACCCCAAAAAGTAGGTTTTTTTTTTTTTTTTAAAAAAAAGATATGTAAACTTAAAGTTAGAGAAAGGGCACTGTACTTTATTAGAGTCATGTCTCATTTCTTTCAAATCTTTATTTTTTTCTGTTGAAAGAAAATGAATGTAAAGACAATTTTTTCTAGCCATATGAGAAAGGAGATAGAAATCAGGCTATACTTACCAAATGGACTCTTAATGATCACAATTGAGGAGACTTCTAGAGGCTCACTGATGCCGAAGGTGTTCTGAGCTGAAACTCGGAAATAATAGCCAGCATTTTCTGTAAGGTTCACAATTCTACAGGTGGTCACTGAAATGGCTGAAGACACCAATTGCCATTCAGCCCCTTCCTTGGCCTCACATTTCTCCACCACATAATTAGTGATCCAGGAACCACCATCATCAGCAGGGGGTTTCCAGCTGATCACAACAGAGTTCTTTAGTAGGGCTTCAATCACAATTGGTCCTGTTGGTTTATCTGGTTTATCTGTTGGGAGAAAATACAATTGTTATGGCATTCACAATGTGTTTCCTGAATTAAAAAAAAAATAAAATCACTGAAAGCAAACACCAAATACCTTGTACTTCCACATCAAGAATGGCATCAACTGTTCCAAAAGTATTGCTGAGCTGCACCTTGTATTTCCCAGCATGGGTCTTTCGCTGGACATTCTTCATGACAAGATGAGTATAGTGCTCAGTGTTTTCAATAGTAATGCTTTCAGAGTTTTGCAGGAGTTTCTGGCCGTGGAACCAAGTCATGGCTGGTATTGGACGACCAATGTACATCACATGAAGTCGAAGTGTTGAGCCCACAGCACCATAATATTTCTCTTTCAGTGGGTAGCCAGGGTGGAACTGTGGTGCTGCTTGCAGGAGAAGTTTACTACTGCTTTCCACTTCTCCAACTTCATTGGTAGCTATGCAGGTATAAACACCTTCATCCTCTTGTTCCTCTGTCATTACTGTCAGAGTGTGTGTGCGTCCATCAGAAGACATTTTATATTTCCGGCTTTGTACAAGCTCCTTACCAAATCGGTACCATTTAATATCAGGAAGGGGTCTTCCAACAATCTGGCATGAGAGTTGAGCAGGTTCACCCAATTTGGTGGTTACATCCTTCATTTCCTTGCGTACTCCTGGCGCCTCTCCAGCTGAAGGTGATGAAAGGTAATATTGGATGCAATATTAAATACTGAATCCATACCAAGCATGGGTTTGTTCTATTTATTAGATACTGCTATTTACATCTAAGTCTAATTCTGACAGAGTCTTCCTAATGAAAAAACTGTGATAGATCAAACACAACATCATTTTATTACGTAGAGTGACTTTTCTCTTACAATTGGGAGGATAATAATAATGTAATTGGAAGTTTGGGAGAAATGAGTTCTCTCTGCAAGCCTGTAGTATTCTTGACCTTATATACATTTGCTAAAGTCTTGTTAGCCTTTCCAGTCTTGCTAGAAGATACAAAAAAACTTATTGCAGTAGAGGGAGAAATTCTTCCAGAAATGTGCTCATGTTATAGCTCACTAGCAGCTATAACATTGGCTGGCATGATGTGTGCTTGGCATAGCTTCTTATAGAATTTATCAATGTGTGCATATGCCAAACACTTGCTCTCCAATAAAGCTTTCCAGTTTTACTTAGAATAGCGGCAGAGTTCAAGTTAATGAGTTGTTTTGTTTACATGTCATAAGCAGATAACTAAAGGTTACTTACATGTCAGTTTAGTCTTTACAGACATAGCTGTTCTCCGAGGTCTGCTAAGCCCGGTCTCATTCTCGGCAAAAACCCTGAATTCATATTCAGTAGCTTCCAACAACCCTCCAATTGTGAATTGCCTGTCCTTGATGCGATCTTTATTGCTCTTCTTCCAAGCACTGTCTCCAGACTGTCTATATTCAACCCAGTATCCAAGGATTTCTTTGCCACCATCACATTCAGGCTTCTCCCACTGTAGAGTGACACTGTCTTTAGATATTGAAAGAATCTCAAGTTCTCCTGGTTGGCTTGGTTTATCTGAAATATTTTTAGACAGTTGAAAGAAAATTAGATTTACGGATGAAATAAGAGAAACAGATGACAGCTGCCTTCTTTAATTTCACTCTTCCCTTGGAAACGTTCCTTACCAAATGGATCCTTGCAAACAACTGGTTCTGAGGCAGGGCTTGTCTCACTGAGCCCAACATCGTTCTGTGCGATGATGCGGAACTGATATTCAGCATCAGGAACAAGCCCAGTGACAGTGTACATTGTAGTTGTGATCTGAGTCTTATTGTGTCTGACCCATTTGTCAGTCGATGTCTCCTTGCGTTCTATGTAGTAGCCTGTGACTCGAGAGCCACCATCATCTTTGGGTCGGGACCAGGACAAGCTAACTGAACTCTTGGTCACATCAAGTACTTCTGGAGGATTGCTTGGAGGTTCTGGAGGGTCTATAAATAGAAGTGGAAAAAATACATGTCAATGTGCAGTTCCAAATCTAGCAAGCTAATTCCTTTCACTTAAAAATAAAAGTGCATTAAGTAAGGTAATGAGTATATACATCACCTTCACAACAAAATAAAATTAAATCAAAAAATAAAAGTACACTTAAAGTTTTACAATTTTATAGTTAAAAGAACACTTACTCAGTGGTGTTTTGGGTACAACTGGTTCCTCAGATTTCAAGGCTTTGCTTATGCCAAACTGGTTTTCTGCTGAAACACGGAAATGGTATTCCACATTTTCTTTGAGGCCTTTCACCACCAGAGATGTACCTCGAACTCTGGAATCAATGGTATACCAGGCCGCCTTTGGCACTTCCCTTCTCTCAAGGATGTAGCCCAAGATATCAGCACCACCATCATCAGCAGGAGGTCTCCAACTGACCCTCACAGAGCGTGCTTGTATGTCATCATATTCCAGTGGTCCTTCTGGAGTATTGGGACTTCCTATCACCTTGACTTTGATGTAAAGAGTCTTCTTGCCACATTTGTTTTCCAGAACCAAGTCATAAGTTCCAGAATCATTTCTGTCTGCTTCTTTAATAACAAGCTCCGTGTGTGTTTCAGATGTTGCGATCATGGCACGCTTACTAATATCCTGGCCTTCCTTGGTCCATTTACATACTGGGAATGGTTTTCCTTTGACTGGTATGGTAAGACGGATGACTCCACCTTGTCTTACAAAGACACCTTCCTGGTATTTTTCATCAAGTTCATAATCAGGATATTCTGGGTTAAAGCAGAGTTACAATTTAGAATGATGTTTTTATGGAAAGGGATTAAGCAACACGTCTTAAGACAATTACAGCAAAAAAGAAACAATCACATGTCTTACCAAGCATCTCAGTGACTTTGACTGTTCCTGGTACCTCAGCAGGCTCCCCTGGTCCACCGGCATTACAAGCTAGGACTCGGAATCTGTATTCAGCACCCTGAGGTAGATGTGTTAGAGTGTACTCCCGAATCTTGGTTGGGGTAGTATTACATTTGGTCCATTCATGTTGATCTACTTTTTGCATTTCAATCAAGTAGCCTGTAACTTTAGATCCTCCTTCATCTTCTGGAACACTCCAGGCAAGGGAGACTGATGTCCTGGTAGTATCAGTAACTCTTGGATTTTGTGGCTTTCCTGGTGGAGCTAGGAGGAAAAAGACAAAAATAAACTTGTTAGAGAGCTGTGACATTGAAATTTAACTGTGCCGTATAATCAGTGTATCGAGTTGTTGAAATATGGACTGTTATTTTTTGTTTTTCATATATTTGTATTCTATAATCTGTAGTCTGATGTGGTGGTGATTCCAAAACAGAACACATAGAACATGGGTCTCAGAAGGATGAGTTTTACCATCTATAAAGTATATTTCGATAAACTTATATGAAGTTTATTTACCAATTGGATCCATGGCGACAGTGGGTTTGGAGGGACGACTCGGTTTTCCAGTCCCTCTTGCGTTAATGGCTGTGACACGATGTTCGTATTCTAAGCCTTCAATAAGGCCAGTGGAGCGATACCGTGTCATTGTCACGGGCACTTTGTTGACACGGACCCACCGGTCTGCTCTCACTTCTTTGCGTTCCACAATATAGCCAGTCACTTGTGAGCCACCATCATCTTCAGGTGGGTACCAAGTAAGCGTCATGCCATCACGGGAGATATCAAATACCTGTAATGTTTCTGGGGGTCCAGGAATACCTGCAGCAAGACAGAGGTAAATGTAATATGGTCATAGGAATAAAGCAAAACACTCATACTTGTGAGTATCTGAGCTCTTAGTTGGTTTTTAAAATGGTGTATAAGCCTTATGAATGTTTTCCAAGTACCTGTTTTATACATTTTTTGGCTATTCCTTATTTTCTTTAATTTTATACATTTCTTAAATATTTACTTTGTATTTTTTCTATCTACTCCATCCATCCATCCTCCTTTTCTGACCCCTGCCTCATTTAGTAAATATGCACTTTTTTATTTTTTTCTTCCAATCTACTCTATCCATCCATCCATTGTCTTTTTCTGACCCCTTCTTCATCTCATTGTAGAGTGGGAACTTCTAAGAGAAGGTTTAGAAATTAGGTTCTGGAAGCCGGGCTCAGGTGAGCTCACACCTGTAATCTTAGTTACTCAAAGGTTGAGATCTGAGTATCATGGCTTGAAGCCAGCCCCAGCAGGAAAGTGTGAGACTCTTATTTCTAATAAACTACTCAGAAAAATCCAGAAGAGGTGCTGTGGCTTAAGTGGTAGAGCATTAGCCTTGAGCACAAAGAGGCTCAGGGACAGTGCCTGGCACACAAAAAAAATGTCACGATTATTTGGGAGCTGTTTTTCTTACATCAGGGTATATTGAAAGCAGATTCCTTTGTAGGAACTTTCAGAATCAGAGGTAGAGAGAGTGGTGGAAGGGTCCCAGGACTTACTGATGCTGCTGCGGCATTCTATGACCTCTGACTGCAAGTAGGAGCCAATCCCAAAGCGGTTTGTGGCTGCCACCCGGAACACATACTCATTCCCTTCCGTGAGTCTGGTAAACTTAAATGTTGGTCTGGTCACCGATTCAGAAACTGGCAGCCAGCCTGGGCGATGAGCATCACGTTGTTCCACCACATAACCACTCAAAGGAGCACCGCCATCCAATTCTGGTGGTTCCCAGGAAATAGTAACTGATGTAGCATCAATTTCATCGATCTTGATAGGCCCACTTGGTGGACCAGGCTTGTCTATAAAAGAAGAAATCCAGGAAATTAATTTTTACTTCAAATCAAAGTGGGGCAACCAAACATCAACTTGCTTGTGTCTCTGTCACACGTCCTTACCAAGAATGATCACTTTAATGGTTTCTGAAGTAGTTCCAGTAACATTTTTTAATTCAAGCGTGTATTCTCCAGTGTCTCTTATGGTGGTTTCACGGATGGTTAATTTAGCTACTTTAGTGTGAGTTTCAACTGTGACGCGCTCTGATTCCTTAAGTTTGGAGCCAGAAAAGAACCAGGAAGCAGTAGGAGGTGGACGGCCAGCAATAGGTATCACGAGCTCTATTGGTCTTCCAGCTGAGACATGGATGGTCTTCTGAGGCATTGTGGACAGATCAATTGTTGGCAATACTATGAGAAAGAAAGAAAGATTTATTTTAAACATTACTTCTAAGGAGTAAGTGTCATGAATTTTGAATATTTTCTTGGCTGTCACTGTTATTTGAGTTTTCAATACACACCTCTGAGGTCTTGTACAGTCACGGGAGTGACAATCTCTCTTGGCTCCGAAACACCTTTCTCATTTTGTGCCCTCACTCTAAATAAGTACTGTTCACCTTCGTTTAAGGAAATAACAGTGTGCTCCAAAACTGTGGGTTTTAGAGTGACGACCTTCATCCATCTCTCTGTGCCAGCTTTGCAGGCCTCAAGAACATATCCAGTGAGTCGGCTACCACCATCGTAAAGTGGTTTCTCCCAGGCGAGGGTGACAGTGGATTTGGTGACATCAACCACTTCTAGTTTTGTAGGCACCAAAGGCACTTCTGAGACCAGAACTGCATCAGACGTTTCACAAGGTTCTCCAATGCCATAGATATTTTCTGGCAGCACTCTGAAATAGTACATGGTTCCTTCTACAAGTCCAGAAATTCGGTAAAGTGTCTTGCTGCATTTGGTAGTTACTGTTTTAAATGCTCTCATGGCAGCTTCACGTTTCTCAATAATGTAATTGTTGACTGGAGCCCCACCATCAATCGTAGGAATTTCCCAAGTGATAGTCACAGAATCTCTTGATACTTCTTTAACTGTCACTGAAGGACAAGGACCAGGAGTATCTGAAAAACAGAGTATACGAGACCCATAATTCTTCTTTGTCTGATTGGTTGGTAGTATCTTTTAAACAAAACTTTGGTAGGAAATAGAATCAATAAAGGGAAAGGTTCTCTTTAGAGAGATAATAAGGATCAAAGTATACTTTTTTGGAGATTTAATTTTAAGAAAAATACATACCATACACTTTAACAAGGACTGTTGCTGATTTCTTGCCAGATTGATTTTCAGCTTCAATTGTGTATTTTCCAGCATCGTACCGATTTACTTTGTCTACAATCAGTAAAGAGTAGCTTTCGGTGTTGTCAATAATCGCCCGGTTTGCAAGGTCAATGCCTTTCTTGCTCCAAGTGATGATGGGAGGTGGTCTTCCAGAAACTGACACCATCAGGCGCAATGAGGCCCCGGCCCTGACAGTCACAGTCTTCTTTAGATCATCTGCAAGCTCGAGATCTGGTATTTCTGGAGAGTAAACGTCAAAATTGAATTAGTTCATAAATACATGGGATGAGAAAAATAGTTCATCTAAAAGTCGGTATTATAAATACCTAGTCTTTCCACAGGCTCAATTTCAGCAATTGTTTCACTGTATTCGCTTATACCCTTCACATTCACAGCAGCAACTCTGAAAGAATATTTCTGGCCTGTCTTCAGGTCTGGCACAGTGAATTCAGTATTTCTTATGGTAGCATTGGTATGCACTTGGAGCCACTCATCGGTGTCTTTCTCTTGCATCTCAAGAATATATCCTATGATGTCAGCTCCCCCATCATACATGGGCTTGGTCCATGCCAAACTAATGCTGCGCTTGGTAGTATCCACAACTCTTGGAGCAGAAGGGGGTCCAGGAGTGTCTGTGGAATTTAAAAAGTGGGATGTGTTACACTTTAAGAATTGTATATTTGGTTTGGAAGATTCACAAAGGTATTATCCACATTCATCAAGACCATCTTTGTAATTTAGTCCTGAGATTCTAGGGCAAGATTGTATGCTATATTATTGCTATTACTGTAAAAAGTAATTTGCATTAGAAGGTCGATGTTTCTTTCCTACAACTTAGTTATGGTATATTGCTTCACCTATTAGCAAAGACACTTTGTTTTTAGAATGCTCATCTTTCCCTGGGTTAGTATCACTTGACACCTCTACATTTCTGATGAATAAAGAAATCAAATTCCTCATCTTCATGTTCTTACTCCTAATATCTTGTTACTTTTAATTCCTGGGCTTGGTTTGTGTAAAAGAATTGTTTACTCATGTTTGAAGCCCATATACCAATTTTTTTCTTTAGTGACTTAATAGAATATGAGGTATTTTATGCCCTGGCTAAGCTTCTTCTCAAAAAGGACCCTGCCTTTTTCCCTCTTGTATTAGTTATTATCAGCATAACATTTTTCCCTATCCTTAAGAAGATTTATAAAATGTATCCTTCATATTGGTAATATAATAATTTATTGTTTTTATTCAACAGAAAAACACTGCAACAATCTTTAGCAATGGTAATTGTTAGCATCATATAACTAATAAAGTGCTCTCTAACTTAGGCTATATTAAAATTATACTAATAAGTAAAAGAAATAAATGCTCTTTCTACACATTTGCTTTTCATAAATATTTTAAGTATGATGGAAAATTATCTTTCTTTTTTCCTGTGCTGGAGATTGGACTCAGAGTCTGGTGATTTTTAGGCTAGTGCTCTACCACTTAAACCAGTGGTTGTGTAAAAGACCCTTAGTGTTCTACTTTTAGGTTATTTTTTATATAGGGCTTCACATTTTTTCATGGTCGGGTCTTAAACTATAATCTTTCTAGTTCTGCCTCCTTACTAGCTTAGATTACAGGTGTAAGCCATCATGCCTGACCTTGTGATATGGTTTTGATGGGCATTAGTTAATGTCTGATTCTTAGAACTCACATGATGGTTCTCTGCATGAGATGAAGTTGGAAGCTTCGCTTGGTTCACTGTTACCAGCAGCATTCACTGCAGTCACCCGGAACTGGTAATCACAACCTTCCATAAGGTTGGTCACCTTAAGCCTAGTATCATATACCACATAGTCTCTGTTGACACGTGTCCAGCGCAGACTCTTCTTCTCACGTTTGTCTACTAGGTAGTTGCTGATCTCATTGCCACCATCAGAGTCGGGTTTTGTCCACTGAATAATGATATGCTCTTTGCCAGCTCCAACTTCTTCAGGTATGCCAGGTTGTGATGGAATAGCTGTGTTTTATGAAAATAAGGATGACAGTATTGTATTAAAGTCACAAATAACATGGTTACTTCTCTCCCTCATTCCCATTATATTTCAATCATCCTATTGTTGTCAAAATGTTAATACTCACTGAATGAATTTCTGGCAATAACTGGTTCTGATTCAACAGGCACACCAGCGCCATATTTGTTTACTGCCCTCACGCGGAATGTGTATTCATTGTTCTTGATGAGTCGGGTGACTACATAGGAAAGTGTTGGGCATTCGCCTTCCACGATCACCCAGTTAAGCCTGCTAGTCTCTCGTCTTTCTACAATGTAGTGACTTATTTCTGCTCCTCCATCTTCCTGAGGAAGGCTCCAGGCTAAAGTGCACTTCTCCTCTGTCACTCTGCTCACAGTGAGTTTTCCACATGGGCCAGGGGAATCTGAAACAGGCAGAATGACAGCCATGATGAAGGGTGTTTTTTTCTGGGCACCCATAAAAATGCTGGAAAAATGTAAGACCATTTGATCTGCTTACCCAGCACTTTGACCATGACAGACACAGCCTTGGTCCCACTCGCATTCTTCACTGTTAATGTGTATTTCCCACTGTCACTTCTATCACAGAACTTGATCACAGCAGTGGCTCGTTTGCCGGTGTATTGCAAAGAGACTTTTTCACAGACGTCTAGTTCTTTGTCTCCTTTGGTCCAGATTATTTTGGGTTCAGGTTTGCCACCAACAGCAGCATCAAGAACAAGATCTGAACCCGCTCTGATGGTCACCAGATCACCTTGTAATCTGGCATCCAGTTCAGCTTTAGGAGGAGCTGTGACAGGCAAAATGGATGCGCATGAATATCTGAGGTCATTTTCACAAAAACTGTGATCATGTGAAAGGAGAACATTGACTCATTCTTACCATATTCATCTCGGCAAGTAACGGGGCCTGTGGATTCAGACCCTTTACTAATTACGCCTGCTGCATTCTTGGCCAGCACACGGAATTCGTATGTGTCTCCTTCACTGAGAGCAGTCACAGTGAAGAAATTGTCAGATACAATGGTGTAGTTGCACTTTAGCCAGCGGCCATCTCCAACCTCACTGACTGGCTTGCGTTCTATGATGTAGCCCACCACCTTGCTGCCTCCATCGTACACTGGAGCAGACCAAATGAGGGACACTGTTGATCTGGTGACATCTGTCACTTCTGGTCTACCTGGTGCATCTAGAAGTGATATAAAATGAGATTAAAATACAGCACTGAGCTCTAGTACAAATAATTGTAATTAACATGATTATCCTTCAATTTTAATGCATACCGACTGGGTTTTGAGCCATTACAGGTCTCGAAGCTTCACTGGCCTTGCTAACACCAGCAGCATTAAGTGCATACGTTCTGAACTGATATTCCAGCCCTTCAATTAAACCAGTCACTTTGTAGTTGCACTCTAAGCATGGCACTTTGTTTTCTTTCACCCAAAGAATGGTGTTCCGTTCTTTCTTTTCAACCCAGTAGCCAATGATTTTACTGCCGCCATCATGGTAGGGTTCTTCCCACCGAATAGACATGGCATTGGCGGATACATGGTAGACTTCAGGTCTGGTAGGAGCACTTGGTGGGACTAGGTATAAACAAAGATATCAAATGTAAGTATAACTTGATAAAATTCACTGGAAATACGAACAGAGAATGCAATATGATTTTTAGTTTTCTTACCGAATGGATGTTCAGCGACTATTGGTGCTGATTCTAGAGGCTTGCTGACACCAAATCTGTTCTCTGAGCTGACACGGAAAGAATATTCCTTGTATTTTGTGAGGTGAGTGATTTTAATCTGAGTGCGCTTGACACTAGAATTGACAAGCTGCCAAGCTGTTGTACCAGACTCACGCTTTTCAACTATGTAATTAGTAATGTCAGTGCCTCCATCATCTTTAGGTTCGGTCCATGACAGGACACATGATTCAGCTGACACAGATGAGACTTCGATAGGGCCAGTTACTGGACCTGGTCTTCCAATGACCACAACGGTGATGGTGAACGTTTTAACACCAGCTGTATTTTCCAGGGTCAAGAAGTATCTGCCAGAGTCCCCTCTCATGCTCTCCTTTACAGATAGGGTGGTCCTATCTTTTGTTGTTGTGATGCTCATTCTATCTGTCTCCTTAAGTCGCATTTCTTCCAGTTTCCATGTTACTTTGGGGGTGGGACGACCACTAATTGGCACATCAATGGTAAATGGGCTTCCAGCTTTGCAAGTTATTAGCTGATTGGTAATTCCAGTGAGATCAGCAGTGGGCTCAATTTGAGGCTCCTTAATGATGACAGATGAGAAAGCTTCTCTAGGTTCACTGTAGCCGGCATCATTCTTGGCCTTCACACGGAACTCATATTCAGTGTTCTCCACAAGGCGTTCCACTGTGAAGGTCAGCTGCTTGGTATGACCAGCTTCAACCCAGAAGTCAGATCCCTTTTGTCTCATTTCGAGCAGGTAGCCAGTGATCCGACTGCCTCCATCATGGTCAGGTTTAAGCCAAGCTAAGACTGCAGAGGATTTGCTAGTGTCCATGACATCGAGTCTCCTAGGAGGAGCAGGCTGTTCTGTGGCTACAATTGGTTCTGGCATTTCATAGGGTTCACCAACACCATATTCATTTTCTGCAGAAACACGGAAATAGTATGGAACTCCTTCTGTCAGTTCATTGACCTTGAGGATCTGGCGAGTGCATTTTTCACTGACCACCTGCCAGCTACGGCGACTTGCTTCTCGTTTTTCTACCACATAGTGATGGATTCGGGCACCGCCATCAAGGAGAGGAGCATCCCACATCAAGGTTGCAGATCCCCGGGTCACGTCCTTGAAGGTAATGGGACCAGGTGGTCCTGGAGAGTCTAGCACTTTTACAGTGAATGTGATGGACTTAGTGCCACTGTTGTTTTCCACACTAAGGGTATATTTCCCTGCATCATTTCTGTTACAGTTTTCCACAGTAAGGGTACTGAAGGAGTCTGTTGTATGGATATCAGCTCGAATGCTAAGATTAGAGTCCGGCTTGCTCCATACAGCTGTAGGTGTAGGTCTGCCCCGGTAGGCAATAAAGAGGCGAATACTAGCCCCAGCTCTAACAATGTGAGTCTGCTTGAAATTTGCATCAATGTCTAACTCAGGAGCTGATAATCGGTCAACTGCTTTAATTGTGCCAGTCACTTCACAGCTGTCTCCCTTTCCAGCACCGTTGATAGCACTAACCCGGAATTTGTATTCTTCACCTGCTTGCAGGTCAGTGACAGTATATCTTGTTTTCACACATGCCTCTGTGTTCACCTTGTGCCAGTCTCCTAAGTCAGCTTTGCACATTTCTATAATGTACCCAATTATTTCCATGCCACCATCAAAGACTGGCCTGGACCATTCTAAGCTCACGGTTGTCTTTGACGTGTCGGTCACTTTGACTACTGTGGGAGCACTTGGTGGGTTCACAGGCTCTCTACATTTAATTAGTCTTGAGATACCACTTGCAGGGCCTACTCCTGCAGCATTTTCAGCCATGACATGGAATTCATACTCATTGCCTTCTACCAGACCGGTGACTTTGAATCTAGTCTCAGAGATTGGTCGTTTGCTGGTGACTTTTACCCATCTTGTGCTTTTCTTTTCTCGCCTTTCAAGGATGTAGTGTTGAATCTCATTGCCACCATCTGATTCTGGCCTTGCCCATGTCAAAGTAATGCTGTTGCCTGTTACATTGCTAGGTTCTGGAATGCCAGGGGCATCAGGAACCGCTGTAAGATGAGGAAAACAAATGCAAAAATCAGTTAGATATTTTTTTACTTGGAAAGTTAATTTAATGCATAGCACCACTGAGTAAAAAAATGGACTTACTGTATTGTATCTGAGCGACCACGGGGTCAGATTCAAGTGGCCTGCCAACCCCAAACTTGTTAACTGCAGAAACACGGAATTGGTATTCATTGCCAGTTATTAATTTGATAGCAGTATAACTGTGAGCTTCACATTTATCCTCAATGAGTGCCCAAGCAAGTCTGCTGGTTTCTCGTTTTTCAATGATGTAGTGAGTAATAGGTGCACAGCCATCATTGAGTGGTGCATCCCACCACAGGGTCATCTTCTCACCAGTAATATTGGTGAATCTTATTGGCCCAACCACTTTTCCAGGTGTATCTATAAGCAAAAGTTTCCAGGGTTAGTTTATTTTCCTATTCATTAAGGTATAATTAAGTTGTTCTTACCCAAGTCCCATACATTTTAACACTGAGAAGATATTTTAAAAGTACCTTGTACTTTCACAGTAATTTCTGCTTTTGTAGAGCCAGATACATTTTTGGCTTCTACTGCATATACACCACGATGGTCTCGAGTAGCATCTCTAACGAAGAGACTGGTAGATCCAAGCACATCTGTTATTTCTATATTCATCTTCTTTTCGATTTCTACTCCATCTCTGAACCAAGTTACTCGAGGTACTGGTCTTCCTTGTACCAAAGCTTTAATTCTAAGGCTCTCTCCAGACTTAATAATAAGACCATCAAAGTACTCAGGGCCAAACTCTACTGTTGGTGGAACTATGAAAGAAACAGAAGAAAAAATTAATATGTTTTATTTTGGCTTAATAAAGACACATATAAACATGATTTTTTTTTTTTTTTTTTTTTTTTTGTCGGTCATGGGGCTTGAACTCTGGGCCTGGGCGCTGTCCCTCAGCTCTTCAGCTCAAGGCGAGCGCTCTACCACTTGAGCTACAGCGCCACTTAAACATGATTTTTTATTAGTACTATATCATAAATCCTGGGAAGGAATGACCAGAAAAAGCAACTTTGAAAGCAGGGTTGAAAATTGAAAGTTTAGACTATCCAATTATATATGCCAGAGGATTCTGGCAAGTATTTGCACATTATTAGATATTTCCTTTGTTACACTTGTCATGTTATTAATTTTTCACAGCCATCTTTTAAAACAGAAGTGAAATAGCTACAAAATATTTAGTTCTGAATACCATTGTATAATCAAACAAGTTCAAGTAAGAAGCTATCAGCTGTATGTAAGCATGGTAATGATTATGTAATTCGATGTACATTGTAGCTTAGCTCCAGTGTAGACAGCTATTATTGGTGGACTTCTTATTACAAAGGTAAGACCTCCATTTCTACTTATGTGCATTTTATATGGGAATCAAGCAAAGTAACAGACATGTAAAAATAACAAGTCAATTACATTTGTTTTCTTTTCATCTAATGGGTAAAAAAAAGACCTATTTCATCCACATAGCAACCCAGGGTAGTTTGTATGAAATGACATTTCTGTTCTTCTTTCACAGCCCAGGGGTCAACAATATTTCCTTATTTTATTATTTTTATGGTAGAATCAAATATTTTATTTAGACTTTCATTAAACTGGTGGATTAAGAATCAGAGATATATGCAAGAAAACCTCCTCAAAATTTTAGTTTTAAAATGTGAATGCCTTTTGGCTATCGGTTGGAAATACTTACCGTTTTCATCTCTTGTCATAATAATGCCAGAAGACTGTGAGGGTGGGCTTATGGTTCCAACAGCATTTCTTGCAATTATTCTGAACTCATATCGATCCCCGGGACTAAGTCCTGTAACTGTGTATTGGCAGTCACTGACATCAGTAAAGTTACATCTAACCCAGCGATCATTCCCTTGCCGTTTCTCAATGCTGTAGGCCACAATCTTACTGCCTCCGTCGCGCAATGGAGGGTTCCATTTAAGTGTAATAGTTTCCCGGGTGACATCGATATAGTCAGGAGTGCCTGGTGGGTCTGAAAAATTATAAGAAAGTTAAATGCAGCATTACTCCTGTAACCATCTCTCAATCATCAATAGTAAAAAAGTAACATGAGTGAAATTTCAGAATACAGTCATTAGTTTCAAGTTTCTGTTCTAGTCTTTCAGATAACTTTAAATTATTTTTGTTGTATTGAGTGCCTGGTGGGTCTGAAAAATTATAAGAAAGTTAAATGCAGCATTACTCCTGTAACCATCTCTCAATCATCAATAGTAGAAAATTAACATGAGTGAAATTTCAGAATACAGTCATTAGTTTCAAGTTTCTGTTCTAGTCTTTCAGATAACTTTAAATTATTTTTATTGTATTGACTTAAAAATCATTCTTCTTGCTTCATATGACCAATTCACTAGTGACAGGAAGCTAGATAAGAATGTGGAAGAAAGCAGTGTTGGATTTATTACTAATATAGTTGCTTGCTTAATTGAACATTTCAGCAAATAATGGTCACTTACCTACTGGGGAAACTGCTAAGGTAAATTTGCTTGGGTCACTAGGTGAACTTAGGCCAGCAGAATTCTCAGCATATACACGGAACTGGTAATCCAGCCCTTCGATTAGTCCAGTCACTCTGTATTCTCTTCCAGATATTGGTGATGTGTTAACTCTTTGCCAGAGGATGCTATTTCTTTCTTTCTTTTCAACATGGAATCCAGTAACTTCTGAACCACCATCATATACTGGTGCATCCCAAGTCAAGGACATGCCATCAGAAGTGACATTGTATATTACTGGTTTTCCAGGGGCGCCAGGAATCCTGAATTGGTGCTTTGCAATAATAATGTTTGAGGCAAGTGGCTCACTGACTCCATATCTGTTTTCTGCCCTGACTCTAAACTGGTATTCAGCATCTTTGACCAGATTAGGAACTTTGAAAGTTGTCCTGGCAACACTGGAACACACCATCTTCCAATTAGTTTGGGAAGCTTCCCGTTTCTCAATGCTATAACAAGTAATCTCTCCTCCTCCATCATCTTCAGGTATGTCCCAAGACAGGATGGCACTGTCTGCCTTAATTTCATCAAATCGAATGGGTCCTTTGGGCTTTGATGGTGGGCCAAGAGTGATAATCGTAATGGGGAATGAATTTCTACACACTGCATTGTCAAGAATAACAGTGTATTTTCCTCCATGCTCCTTCTTGACGTTCTTGATACTCAAGGTAATTTTGTTTTCAGTTTTGCTGAAACGAACATATTCACTTTCTTTCAATGGTAAACCATCTTTTAGCCAACTGATAGATGGTTTGGGTTTTCCTTTATAAGGTAATTCCAGGTGTACATTATGTCCAATTCTCACAGAGATTTGTGCGCCAGGGATTTCTGACAGGTCAACTTCAGGTGTAATGACAAGTTCTTTCACTGTAAGTGGCCCAATAGTGACACCATCACTCAGCCCCTTCTCATTTCTAGCAGACACTTTGAATTCCAGGATAGACTGTTCTTTAAGTTGTCCAATCTCAATTTCACAGGTTTTGCTTATGCCGGCATGTGACCACGTTTGTTCACCTTTACCTTTCCTTTCCACAACATAGTCTGTGATGACACTTCCACCATCAAAGTCAGGTTTGGTCCAGCTCAGGATAACAGAGGTCTTTGTTGAATCTTTCATTGAGAGATCGCGTATGGGAGCAGGTACTTCAGCAGCCTTCACTGGCTCTGTAGTTTCACAGGGCTCCCCGATTCCAATTTCATTTTCTGCAAGAACTCTGAAGAAGAATGGTGTTTTCTCTGACAAATCTGTTACCTTAAAGGTTGTACCGGAACATTTGTGTGACACAGCAGACCATGTTCTCTTGGTAGCATCTCTCTTTTCAATGACATAATTAATTATGGGAGATCCTCCATCAATGAGAGGAGGATCCCAGAGCAAAGTGACTGTGCCTCGGGACACATGTTTCATCTGCAATTTCTGGCAGGCAGCGGGTGTATCAAGTACTTTCACAGTCACAGTTGAAGACTTCGGTTGGCCAACTCCGTTTTCTATTGTCAGGACATATTTTCCTGTATCATTGCGAGTAACTTGAGGAATAATGAGTAGTGAAGATGAATCAGTGTTTTGAATGCTGTATCTGGCATCGCTGCCAAGGTTCTTCTCATCTTTTCTCCAGGTGACAGTAGGTGGAGGTCTGCCTTTAAAGGGAATCAACACTTGTACATCTTCACCAGCTTTAGCTATAACAGAGGTCCTGAGAGCCACATCTAGGTCGATCTCTGGTTCCTCTGTAGACACAAAATGGACATATATAGTAAGCAAGAAAATAAGTACTGAAAGTAATCTAATAAAAACATCATCATACCAGTCGTACATACCAAGTATATCTTTAGCTTGTACAGGCTCAGTCATTTTTATAGGCTCTCCTTGTCCAGCACAGTTTACTGCAGACACCTGGAAGTAGTAATTGACTCCAGGTTTCAAATTAGATACCACATATTCTGTAGTTCTGACCTCTCCTTTGGTAGAGACGATAGTCCATTCTTCCTCCTCTCCTTGTCTCATCTCAACAACATATCCAGTAACAGCACTTCCCCCATCATAGACAGGTTTGCTCCAGCCAAGGGTGATGGATGACTTAGTTGTATCTGCAATTCTGATCTTGGCAGGAGGGCCCGGAGGATCTGGAATGACCATTCATGAGATGGTTATTACACAACAGTCATGTACAGCTTGACCACACAAAAGATGCCGCATTTGTGGGTCCTTACCAATAGGATCTGCAGCTTTGTAGAAATCAGAAGGTTCAGAAAATGGACCCATTCCAGCGGCATTAACAGCACAAACTCGGTATTGATAGTCGCTGTTCTCTTTGAGTCCTGTCACCTTCTGTCTGGTGTCACGGATAGTCTCCTTTTGTACTTTGAACCACCCTAGACTCTTCTTGTCTCGTTTTTCAAGGAAATAGCCACTTATTTCACTACCACCATCAGCAACAGGCCTGTTCCAGATAACAGTCATTGAATTCTTGGTAATCTTTGTCACCTCTGGTATGCTTGGTGGCCCAGGTGTAACTATTTAGAAACAAAAAAGACCAGTGAATTTAACAGATCAACATTAGTATATATTTTGATCTTCAAATCCTATCTAAAATATTAATTTCATTTATGTTCTTTTTTACCCCATGAAGAGGATGGTAATGAGATGTGATATAAAATAAAACTATTTTGAGAACATTCACAGACTAGTAGAATAGCTTATTACTACATTTGTCATGTACTTCAGTTATCTAATAAGTTATGTCTCACCAAATGAATTCTTGGCTATAACTGGATCGGATTCCAGTGGCTCGCCAATTCCATACTTATTCACAGCTCGGACCCGGAAGATGTACTCATTTCCTTTGATAATTTTGGTGGTTGTAATAATGCACTCTTCCAGATTTTCAGCCACCATAGACCATACAACACGGCTTGTCTCACGCTTTTCCACAATGTAGTGAGTGATTTTTGCACCACCATCATCAGCTGGTGGCCTCCAGAGAAGAGTTATCTTTTCAGCAGTGACAGTCTTAAATTCAATTGGTCCACCTGGAGGTCCCGGTTTGTCTGTCAATAAAAGAATAAAACAATATGAGTGCTTCTTAAAAGCTTACTGGTTTCAACTTTCTAAGCTTTAGATAACATTAGTCATTATTATGACACTAGTCTATATTAAACACCTACCAAGGATCTGCACTCTGATGGTGGCTGAGGCTGAACCCATGGCATTCCTTAGTTTTAATTCATAGCTTCCACTGTTAAGGCGGTTGGCATCTTTGATGAGTATAGACGCAAGGTCAGTTGAGTTTTCAACACACACCAGTGCATTGGTTTGTAATTCTTTATCATCTTTATACCATTCAATTGTGGGCTCAGGTTTGCCAGAAATGCCAGCCCTTAGTTTCACGGATGTTCCTGCTCTGTATTTGACAACTTCTGTATATTCTAGAGGTAAGTCAATTACAGGTCCACCTGCAAGAGAAACATAAACTATTATAAGGATGAAAAGTAACCAAAATAACCTCAAAATGAAGTTACTGGCCCTTACTCAATTATGTGGGTGTATACTGTAATTCTAAGCCTATTAACCTATACAATTTCAGAAGCCACTAATAACTTGAAAGACTGTGAACAGCTTTTGCGCTCTAGTAACAAAGCAATAATTGCATAGGGACTCAAGTATCTTCTAAATGTACACTGAAGTTAATTATACATTTTATTCTCGACATGAAACATAATGTGGTAGTGAGAACATTGTTGAAGAAGCAGCATGAATCATTTTCTTTCACTCTAGTTTCTCTTTCTTCTTCCTGTGGCTACCCTCCATTCCTTTATCTTGTCTGAGTTCATTAATATGTAACAACTGTGGACAATAGATGTTAGACCCTCAAAGTCTGAACTCTCTGCTGTGTGTATGTGTGTGTGTGTGTGTGTGTGTGTGTGTGTGTGTGTGTGTGTGTGTGTGCATTCACATATAAACATATTCACATACATGGTAGACAGATTTTATGTCAGGCTTCTTAGGGCCATGAGAAGCGGCACTGCATTTATAAACTCAGTTTCCACAAATCTTGACTGATAAAGTGAGGTCCTAGAATTCTTAATGTGGGGATAGGACCAAATACTTTTACCCAGATGATCAGTGATTACTTTCCTTTCTGAAATTAGAGAGCTTTTAGAAAGTATCACAAGGTACTTGACTCTCATAGCATTTAAATTTTCACACAGTTATCAGTTGGATATGTCACTTATTTTCCCAGAATGGTCAAGTTTAAGTATTTTGGACTGACAGTGAATTAGAGAGAGCATTAGACAATATTGCTTCATCACTAATGAGCTTCTTGATCTTGAGGAAGTTGCACAAGCACTCTAAGCCTCAGTTTTTCTGGTGTAAAATGAACTAATCATAGGGCTAGAAGAATTAAGGAAGAGAACTCTGTTTCTTTCCCTTATTTAAAGACCCATGGAGAAAAATGATTAACTCTGATAACTAAGGACAAAAACATCAACACAGACAAAGAATAATAAAAGATGAAAGATAGACTTAGATATCTTACAGCCCGAATCTGTCATTTTTAGTTAAGAGGTCTAGATAAGTTAAGAAATTTTCCTAAGTATCATAGACAGTTCATAATTTCTTCCCAAACACCATTAGATGTATAAACTTAGTTATTAACTTATGGAAAAAAATGAGTTAAGTAGCTACTGGGATTCAAAGAGCTATAAAATACTTACCATAAGAATCGATGCATGTAATGGGGCCTACAACTTCAGACGGATTGCTGATGGAACCAACAGCATTCCTAGCAAAGACACGGAATTCATACTGAGAGTTCTGAGTTAAGCCAGAGACAGTGAATTGAGTCTCAATAACATTGGTGAAGCTGGCCTTAGTCCATCTGCCATCTGGAAGGTCACGTCTTTCAACAATGTAGCCTGTAATCTTGCTTCCTCCATCAAAAGCTGGTTGTTGCCATGAAAGGTTGACAGAGTTCTTTGAAATATCTGTGATACGAACATTTCTTGGGGGTTCTGTGGTAATAAGAGAAAGCAGGTTAATGGCATTCATATTATCTCCTTTTGTTTTGTAGGAATACTGTTTGTATTCTTAAGCTGATAGAACTGACAAATACATACCACAGGCATCAATGGCCAAGACTGGTTCAGAAGGATGGCTGGGTTTCCCAATACCAGCAGCATTTTCTGCATATACCCTGAATTCATAAATAAGCCCAGCGCTGATTGTTGTGACTTTGAAGTGAGTTGTACGGATGAGCATTTTGTTGGCTTTTTGCCATAGAATACTGTTTCTGTCTTTCATTTCCAAATGATAGCCTACAACGACACTGCCTCCATTGGAAACAGGTTCATGCCACCCCACAGTGATGCTTTCTCGAGTAACATTAGATACCCATGGTGTAGATGGTGGTCCAGGTGTTGCTACGAAAGAGAGAGAGCCCATAGTTAATACAAACATTTAACACATTAACAGTGAAGGAAAAGCCAGGATCTTTAAAAGTTTCACAACTTACTGTATGGAAGTTTAACAACAACACAAGCTGAGTCTATGTGATCACTGATACCAAAGCGGTTTTCTGCCTTGATGCGGAATTGGTACTCTTCTCCTGTGGTCAGTTTCATGATTTTAATCATGGTTCTTGCAACTGTTGCAGACACTTCAGTCCATACTGCAGTACTTGTTTCTCTCTTGAGTACAATGTAATTGGTAACCTGACTTCCACCATCATACTTGGGTGGCTCCCATTTGAGAGTCACACTTTCTTCAGTTATATCACTGATAGCCACAGGACCAGTTGGAGGACCAGGCCTGTCCAACACAACAATATTAATAAAAGCTTTGGTTGTTCCACTGGAGTTGGCAGCAGTGATCTCGTATCTACCAGCATCTGCTGTAACACTTTCCTTAAGATTAATGGTTAAGTTCTCAGCAGTTACTTCAGTATTGAACCTCATGGTTGCTTTCAGAGGGACACCATCTCTGGATAAGGTCACTTTGGGTAATGGCTTTCCAGAAATTGGAATGTCAACTTTAAGGTTGGAACCAGCTCTAACATATACGGTATGGCTTGGGAAGTTCTTCATATCAATTTCAGGTGATTCTAAGAATAAAAGTAGAGACAATGTAGGTAAAAAAGAGTTTCTAATGATCAAATTAATCAATCCATCTGTTATGAATTTTGAACTTTAAACCTACCTAGCTGTTCCTTTACAAGAACAGGAAGCAGGAGCTCTCTTGGGTCACTCAGCCCAGCTTGATTTTCAGCAAAGACCCGGAAATAGTATTCATGATTTTCCCTTAGACCAGAAACAACATGGTGGGTTGTCTTTACCACTGCACACCTAACCCAGTTCTTTTGTCCTTTTTCTAGTGCTTCAACGACATAATGTACAACTCTGCTTCCACCGTCGTGTTCAGGCTTCAACCAGCTAAGAGAAACACTGTCTTTGGATACACTCGTTACCCCAAGCTTTTCAGGTGGGCTTGGTTTTTCTAAGAAAAAAGCATTGAACAAAAGGGAACAATTGTTAAAATTTTTCTCCACATATATCCTTTATATTGTCAAACAAAACTTTTAAATGAAGGCCATGCATTTACTTGGACTTAAGTCTTTTTATATGACCAGTTTAGTTGTTGAGCCAACGAAGACTCTCCCAAGCTATGGCATTACTTGACTTAGAATTCAAATCTGTCAAAATGACCAGATTAAATGGTAAAATCTGTCTCCAATTCATCATTTTTATAAAAAAAGAGGTACAGTTTTGTAATTATTCTCTCTTTTGTAAGAAAAATCACCATATACTTTCTTCATGCATGTACACTGCGTGTATGTGTATGTATGTGTGTATGTGTACATATACATGCAATTAGATTCAATTACATTTTAACCCAACATATTTTTGGGTGTGTTTTCAGCTATATAAATTTCTTAATTTTAATTTTTTTGTGCCAGTCCTAGGGCTTGAATTCAGGGCTTGGGTGCTCTCCCTCTACCACTTGAACCACAGCCTTATTTCTGGCTTTTTTGGTGGTAAATTGGAGATCGGAGTCTTATGAACTTTCTTCCCCTTGATTCTCATATCTTAGGCTCTTGAGTGGCAAGGATTACAGGCATGAGCCACCAGTACTCAGTTAAATTTCTTATAATTTAATCAAGAAAAACATATCTATTAGACATTTCAGTTTATGTTATAGTATGAATATTTGGAGTGTGATCAAGATGATAGACCGTGAGAAATTAGAATGGTTCACACCATTCTAGCAAAATAACATACCTGTTATTTTGACTCCTTCCTTGGTTTCAGCTGGTAGGCCAATACCAAATTCATTTTCTCCAGAGACTCTGAAGTAATAAATGGCTCCTTCTTGTAAGTTGGTAACTTTGTAGGAGAGGCGGTTACAGTTGTTGGTGACAGAGACCCATGCTTTCTTGCTGGCTTCACGTTTTTCAATGTGGTAATTCTTCACTTGTGCTCCACCATCATTTTCAGGAACATCCCAGGACAACACTGCAGTCTCTTTGGTTACTTCATGTACAGTAATATTGGCTGGAGGACCAGGAGAATCTAAAACTTTGACAACAAAGGTCAAAGAAGCAGCACTCAAAACATTCTGAATTGTTAATGTGTATTTCCCTGAGTCATTTCTGTTGGCATTTTCAATAGTAAGTGATGTACGAGAGTCTGTGGAATCAATGTATGCTCTAGTACGAAGGTCAGTGTCTGGCTTATTCCAGGAGACATTGGGCACTGGTCTTCCTCGGAAAGGTACAGTCATGGTAAATGAAGACCCAGCTTTGACAACCAAGGTCTTTCTCATTTCACTGTCAAGATCAAATACAGGTTCTTCTTCTCTTTCTTTTGCTATCTGAGGGTCAGAGCTATCACTGGGATCACTAGCACCAACCTTATTGACAGATCTTACTCTGAAGACGTATTCAGAGCCTGTTGTTAATCCACTTGCTGTATATTCTGTCCCTCGTAAGCTCTGAATGGCAGTTTTCCACTCAGTTTCATCAGACTTTTTGTATTCTACGGTATAGCCAGTTATTGGGGCTCCACCATCAAACAAGGGCTTAACCCAGCCAACAGTTATAGATGTCTTGCCTGAGTCTACAATTTTGGGTTTGGATGGAGGAGATGGCAAGAATACTGGATCTTCAGCTCGAACTAAGGGAGAGGTGTCACTTGGAAGACTTAGGCCAGCAGCATTTTCTGCATAAACCCGATACTCATATTCACAGCCTTCCCGAAGTCCTGTGGATTTCACTCTCAGATCATAGACTGGCTTTTTGTTTACGCGTACCCACCGCAGGCTGTTTTTCTCTCGCCTTTCAATTACGTATCCAGAGATGTCACTGCCTCCATCAGTCTCCGGTCTGGACCAGCAAAGTGTCATGGAATCTTTGGTTACAGATGTAATTTCCAGAGATGTGGGTGGACTTGGAACTGTGAATGGATCTTGTGCCTTCACAGCCACACTCTCTAGGGCCTCACCAACTCCATACTTGTTAACTCCAGTTACCCTAAAGATGTATTCATTGCCCTTAAGTAACTTCGTCACTTTACAGGATGTTGTCCTCAACTCTGCTTCACATATCGTCCATGCAAGGCGGCTTGTTTCTCGTTTTTCTACAATGTAATAATCAATATCTGCACCACCATCTTCTTGGGGACGTCCCCAGGACAGCGAGCATTTCTCAGCCGTGAGGCCACTTATTTCAAGTGGTCCTGCTGGTGGGCCAGGCTTATCCAGTACTTTGCAATTAACTGCCATAGAACGAGTGCCTGCAACATTCTTCAGTGTTAGCACATACTGTCCAGTGTCTCGTCTCACACAGTCTTTAACTGTTAACAAGGTATTATAGTCTGTTGAGATGATTTCTGTTCTTGCTCTTTCTTCAATTTCTACCCCATCCTTGGCCCAGGAAATGACTGGCAAAGGTCTCCCTGCAATATCTGCATTGATCTTGAGGATTTCTCCAGCTTTGACAACAATGACATCTCGGAACTTAACATCCATCATAATTCTTGGGGCTTCAACATCATCTTTAACTGTAATAGGTCCAGTGGACTCAGATGGCTCACTAACTGAGTCAGCAGCATTTCTTGCAAATACTCGGAACTCATAACGCTGATCTTCAGTAAGTTCAGTTACTTCAAAGTATGTCTCTTGCACATTAGTAAAATTGCACTTCAGCCACCGGCCATCTGGTAATTCTCGACGTTCAACAATGTACCCTGTGATCTTAGCTCCACCATCATAATGTGGTTTAGACCATTTAAGGGACACTGATTTTCTTGTGATATTTGTCACTTCAGGTTGTCCTGGAGGGTCACAAGGATCTCTTGCAGGGACTGGTTCACAAGCCTTACTGCATTTCCCAATGCCAGCAATGTTCTCAGCATATACACGATACTCGTACAGAAGTCCTTCATCGAGACCAGAGACTTTCATTTGAGTATCTGCAATGAGGACTTTATTTGCTTTTGACCAAAGAATGCTACTTCTTTCTTTATACTCAAGGTGATAGCCGATCACTTGACTTCCTCCGTCATTGACTGGCACTTGCCAGCTTACAATCATGGTAGATTTTGTGGCATGCACAACTTTAGGTGTACCAGGAGGGCCTGGAGGGCTGAATGGATACTCAGCAACAACAGCAGAAGATTCACTGTAGGAGCTCTTTCCATACCGGTTTTCTGCACAAACACGGAACTGATATTCACTTCCTGTTATCAAACGGACTATTTTAATGGATGTCCTTGCAACTGCTTGTGAAACTACCTGCCATGTCGTAGATGTGGTTTCTCTCTTTTCAACAACATAATTGCTAATTTGGCAGCCACCATCATATTCTGGAGGATTCCAAGAAATGGTTACATAGTCACAGCTAACCTCATCAATACGTATAGGTCCAGGAGGTCCTGGTCTGTCAAGGACAATTACAGTGATGGGAACTGTTATGGATCCAGCACTATTTGAAACACACAATTCGTAAGTTCCAACATCCTCCCTTGATGCTTCCTTAATAGACAGTGTTGTTACAGTCTTTGAAGAAGAAACGTTGACTCTAGTTGTTTCTCTAAGTATCTGACCATCTTTTTTCCAGCTTATAGTAGCTTGAGGTCTTCCTTTGAATGGCACATCAATCTTGAGTTGGTCGTTAGCCTTTACATTGAAAGTATGGTAAGGAAGTTCAACTGATGGCTTTATTTCAATGTCCCTTGCAATTACTGGCACACCAAGAGGTCTTGGATCACTTCTTCCTTTTTCATTAACTGCAGCTACCCTGAAGACATACTCTTCTCCTGCTGTTAGGCCGGACACAGTTGCTTCTAGAGTCTTAACTTGTGTGCACGTGCTCCATTTTTCGCTGCCTTTAGTCTGCATTTCAACTACATAACCAGTAATTTTGCTGCCACCATCGCTTTCTGGTTTTTCCCACTTAATTGTAGCTGTATTGCGGGTCACATCAACAAGAGTTACTCTTCCAGGGGGAAGTGGCGGTTCAGATACTTTAATGGGTTCAGTTGTTTCAGCTGGCAAACCAATACCATATTCATTGGAAGCCAAGACTCGGAAGTAGTAAGAACATCCTTCTTGTAGATTTTCAATTTTAAAAGTATTCTTAGTGCAATTGTTAGTAATAGTAGCATAAGCTTTTCTTGTAGTTTCTCGCTTTTCAACAATGTAATTGGTAATCTTAGCTCCTCCATCAATAAGTGGTGGTTCCCAGGCCAGTGTTACTGAGTCTTTCTTTACTTCTCTTACAGTCAGATTCACAGGGGCACTTGGTGAGTCAAGAACTCTGACATTAACAAAAGCTGTTTTGGAGCCACTGTTGTTTTCTAATGTTAGATTATACCGACCACTGTCAAATCTGGTAACATTGTCAATCACCAACATTGTGTAAGAGCTCGTTACCTCTATCTGAGCCCTCTCTGTGAGAATGCCCTCAGCCCTTTCCCATTTAACTTCAGGTTCTGGTCGACCTTTGATAGTGACAAACAGACGTAAAGTGGCACTTGCGCGCAGAATGACCACCTTTCTGAGATCAGCATCAAGTTCTATTTCGGGTGGTTCTGTTCTCTCTTGAGCAACAACTGAACCAGGTATAGTTGCAGGCTCTCCTACACCTTCAGAATTGAGGGCACAGATGCGGAAGTTATACTCAGTATTTTCTTTAAGTTTGGTCACTGTGAACTGCTTTCCTTGTAATCCTGATGGTGGAGTACAGGTTGTCCATTCATCAGCAGCGGCTTCTTTGACCTCAATAACATAGCCTTTGACAGGTGCACCACCATCATAAATTGGCTTGTTCCAGGCCAAGGAGACAGAAGATCTGGATGTGTCTGTCACTTTTGGATTGCTTGGTGGACCTGGTGGATATAAGGCATCACAGGCACGGTAGAAAACAGATGGCTCACTAGGTTCACCAACACCAGCAGCATTTTCTGCAGCAACTCTGAATTCATAGGAATGACCTTCTGTAAGGCCAGTTACCCTGAACCTGAGATCTGTTAGTGTTTTCTTGTTGCATTTGGTCCATCTAATGCCATCCTTATCTCGTTTTTCAAGAATGTATCCCTCAATTGCAGCACCTCCATCGTCTACTGGGCGTGCCCATGTAACAACCATGGAATCTTTGGTGATTGCTGAGACTTCAGGTGTTGAAGGAGGGCCTGGAAGCTTGTAAGGATTACAGGCGATCACAGGCTCAGATTCCAGGGGTTCTCCAATTCCGTATTTATTCACAGCCATGACACGGAAAATGTACTCATTACCAGGAAGAAGTTTAGTGACTTTGTAGTTGAGAGCCTGTACCTCAGTGGAAACCTGGGTCCAGGAGAGTCGGCTAGTTTCTCTCTTTTCAATGATGTAATGTGAAATATTAGCACCGCCATCTTGCAAAGGTGGGCTCCATGCCAGGTAACACTTTTCTGCAGTAACTCCAGAAACTTTCAGAGGCCCTTCAGGAGGTCCTGGCCTATCAAGCACCTTGACAGTGATTGGTATAGACTTTGTTCCACCAACATTGCTGAGTTTCAGAATATATTGCCCTCCATCAGTCCGTATACAATCTTTGACAACCAGTGTTGTTTTCTGAAGAGTAGATTTAATTTCCATTCTAGCAGTTGTTTCTTCTAGTTCTCTTCCATCTTTTGACCAAACAACATCAGGTATAGGTTTGCCACGGATATCAGCTTCAAGAACAAAAGTCTCTCCTGCATGAACAACAATGACATCTCTGTATTTTGGATCCAGTGAGGCATTTGGTGCATCAATTTCATCTCTTGCAGTAATGGCACCACTACTTTCAGATGGTTCACTAAAGTTACCAGCTGCATTTCTTGCAATCACTCTGAACTCATATCTTTGGTCTTCTACAAGTCCACTCACTGTAAATTCAGTTTCCAGTACATTGGTAAAGCTGGCTTTCATCCAGCGTCCATCAGGTAGATCTTTCTTTTCTACAATATAACCTGTTATTTTGCTACCTCCGTCATAGGCAGGTTTCTTCCATTTCAGAGTGATGTTGTTTCTTGTTATGACAATGGCTTCAGGACGACCAGGTGGGTCACATGGATCACGAGCAACAAAGCACTCTGACACTTTGCTAGGTTTGCCAATGCCAACAATGTTTTCAGCAGAAACTTTGAACTCATATTCGAGGCCTTCATCAAGCCCAGTTGTTTTGAATTTGGTGTCTTGAATAGGAGTCTTATTTAATTTAACCCATAAAATACTGTTCTTTTCCTTTTGTTCAAGATGGTAGCCAATAACTTTGCTGCCACCATCATTAACTGGTTCATGCCATTGAACAAGCATTTGATCTTTTGAGACTGATGTCACAAAAGGAGTTCCAGGTGGGCCAGGCTCTTTAAATGGATACTGTACAATTACTGGTTTAGAATCCAAGGAGGTACTCTTTCCATACCTGTTTTCAGCAAAAATTCTAAACTGATACTCAGTGCCTGTTTTCAGTTTGGTTACTTTAATTGTTGTTCTTGCAACTGTTGCTGATACTATGTGCCAAGTGGTGGTGGTTGTATCTCGTTTCTCTACAATGTAGTTGCTTATTTGGCAACCACCAGTATATGCTGGTGGTTCCCAAGATATGACCACGTAGTCTGCACTAACTTCATCAAACTTCACTGGTCCAACAGGAGGTCCAGGCTTTTCCAAAACAATAATGCTGAGATTTTCTGTTGTTGTACCTGCACTATTTGTTGCTGTTATAGTATATTTTCCAAAATCATCTTTGCTACTTTCTTTAATGTGCAAAATGGTTGAAGTAGCTGTTTCTTCAACGTTTACTCTTGTTGTCTGCTTAAGAGGTTCACCATCTTTGACCCAAGAAATTTTGGGTCTTGGTCGGCCTATAACTGGAATTTCTATTTTAAGGTCTTCTCCAGCTTGGACACTGTATGTGTTAAATGGTAATTTCAAACTAGGCTGAATAGTCAGGTCCTTGGCTATGACTGGAACACCAAGCACTCTTGGATCACTTTTTCCTTTTTCATTGTAAGCCTTGACACGGAACTGATATTCTTGTCCAGAGCTCAAACCAGTAACAACTGCATTACAGACTTTGGATTCGGCCACAACACTCCATTTTTCTGTTCCTTTGGGCTGCATTTCAACAACATACCCCAGGATTCTGCTACCACCATCATGTTCTGGTTTCTCCCACAGAAGTGATGCACTGGTTTGGGACACATCCGTCAGTGTTACCTTTCCTGGAGGGGAAGGAGGTTCTGCAGCTTTCACAGCATCTACAGTTTCCACAGGGACACCAACTCCAAATTCATTCTCTGCCATGACTCTAAAGTAATAGATGGCTCCTTCTGTAAGATTCTCAACTTTAAAGCTTGTTTTGCTGCATTTACTGCTCACATTAGCATATGCTTTTCTGGTTGATTCACGTTTGTCAATAACATAGTTCTTGACTTTTGCACCTCCATCAATGACAGGTGGTTCCCACACCAGAAGGACAGAATCTTTTCTCACTTCCTTGACTGCCAAATTCTGGGGTGGTCCTGGGGTATCAAGGACTTTCACAGTTACAAAAGCAGACTTAGATCCACTGCTGTTTTCTAGCTTGAGAATGTATTTCCCAGCATCATTTCTGTCACAATTATCTATCGATAGTTGGGTAAAGTTTACTCCCTTTTCAATCTGAACCTTATCTGTGAATTCACCTTCTTCTCGAGACCAAGTGATCTCAGGTGTAGGACGACCTTTGAATGGAATATGAATTCTAACAGACCCACCAGCTCTAACTATGATTCCTTTCCTTAACTCAGAGTCAAGGTCAAGCTCAGGCGCTTCCAGTTTGTCTTCTGGTTTTACGGTACCAGGAACTGATGCAGCCTCACCTAAACCAACTTTGTTGAGGGCACAGACTCGTATTTTATATTCTTGGTGTTCAGTGAGTTTTGAGATTTCAAATCGAGTGACCCTCAGGCCTGTCTGTGGAGTAACTATTTGCCATTCTTCTTCATCTGCTTTACAGATTTCTACCATGTATCCCAGGATATCACTGCCACCATCATAGATGGGTTTACCCCAGGCAACTGTAATTGAATTTTTAGTGGTGTCTACAGTATGTGCATTTGTGGGTGGGCCAGGTTTGAAGACAGGATCACAAGCCTTATAATAAAGTGTAGCTGGACTGGGTTCTCCAACTCCAGCAGCATTTTCAGCAGAGACTCGGAATTCATACTCATGGTCTTCTGTTAATCCTGTTACTCTCAGACGCAAGTCTGTAATGCGGCGTTTGTTACATTTTATCCACCGGATGCCACTTCTATCTCTTTTCTCTACAATATAACCAATAATTTCGCTTCCACCATCACTATCTGGACGGTTCCAACAGACAGTCATGGAGTCCTTGGCAATGTTGGTTACTTCCAAGCTTTTTGGTGGTCCAGGAAGCACAAATGGATTTTTCATTAGTACTGGTGCCGATTCCAAGGGCTCTCCAACACCATATTTGTTGACAGCCATTATTCGGAAAATATATTCATTCCCTTCTAAGAGTTTGGTAACTTTCAGAGAATTGGTGACCACTTCTGAAGCCACAACAGTCCAGGCAAGTCGACTGGTTTCTCGCTTTTCAACAACATAGTGAGAAATGTCACTGCCACCATCTTGAAGTGGTGGAGACCATGTGAGAGTACATTTCTCAGAAGTGACTCCCGTAACCTGAACTGGCCCTTCTGGAGGTCCTGGTCTATCAAGCACTTTCACATTGACTGGGAATGACTTAGAACCAGCAACATTGGAAGCTCTTAAAATATACTGTCCACCATCAATTCTGATGGCATCCTTTACAATTAGCAAAGCCTTGAAATCTGTGTTCTTTATTTCACATCTAGCAGACTCTTCAATTTCCTTATCTCCTCTTAGCCATTCAATGGTAGGTAGGGGCTTTCCATGGACATCAGCCTCAAGCCTGAATGTTTCTCCAGCATTTACCACTATTGTGTCTCTGAATTTTGGATCCATTGAAATTCTTGGGAGTTCTACCTCATCCTTGGCAGTTATTGGTCCAGTACTGTCAGAGGGTTTACTTATTGCACCAGCTGCATTTTTGGCAAGGACTCTGAATTCATATCTTTGATCTTCAGTAAGACCTGACACAGTAAATTGAGTTTCAATGACATTTGTGAAGCTGGCTTTCATCCAGCGACCCTCAGGTAAGTCACGTTTCTCTACGATGTAGCCTGTAATCATACTTCCACCATCATATACAGGTTTGGTCCATTGTAGGGTGATTTCATTTCTTTTAACTATTATTGCTTCTGGGGTTCCTGGTGGGTCGCAAGGATCTCGGGCTACATAGCATTCAGAATTTTTGCTTGCTTTACCCACACCAACAATATTTTCAGCATAAACTCTGAATTCATATTCAATGCCTTCTTCAAGATTCAGTGCTTTAAATTGGGTGTCGTGAATAATGGTTTTGTTAACTTTTGTCCACAAAATGCTATTTCTTTCCTTTCTCTCAAGGTGGTAACCTATGACGGGGCTCCCACCATTATTGATTGGTTCATGCCACTGTATGACCATCGAGTCTTTGGAAATGGCTGTGACAAATGGTGTTCCTGGAGGGCCTGGCTCTTTGTAGGGATATTGAGCTATGATTGGCTCAGACTCCAAAGCGAAGCTTTGCCCATATCTGTTTTCAGCAAATATTCTGAATTGGTATTCTGTACCAGTTTTCAGTTTGGTTACTTTGAGTGTAGTTCTAGCAACAGTAGCAGAAACAACATCCCATACTGTGGTGGTCGTATCTCTTTTCTGAACAATGTAGTTGGTAATCTGGCAGCCCCCAGTATATAATGGAGGATTCCAGGATAATGTAATACTCTCAGCACTGACCTCATCAAATTTAACAGGCCCTTTTGGAGGATCAGGTTTATCTAGAGTTATAATTTCAATAGATGCTGTTTTCTGACCAACAACATTGGCAACTGTGATCCCATAATGTCCACCATCATCCTTATGTGTTTCTTTAATGCTGAGTGTAGTGAGGTCAAGTGAATCAGTAACATTGATTCTTGTGGTCTGCTTCAGGGGAAGATCATCTTTTGTCCAGGTAATTGTTGGCTTAGGTCGTCCAGAAACTGGTACTTCTATTTTCAAATCCTGGCCGACCTGTATGCTGTAACTGCTGAATGCAGGCCGTACATCGGGCTCAATGACCAGATCTTTGGCAATGATGGGAACTGCAAGAGACCTGGGATCACTTCTCCCCTTTTCATTTACAGCAACAACTCTGAAAAGATATTCTTCTCCCTGAGTTAGGTTGGTAATTACGGCTTCAAGGGACTTTACTCGAGCACACTCTGACCACTTCTCAGTGTTTTTAGCTTGCATTTCCACAATATACTGAATGATTTTACTTCCACCATCATGTTCAGGTTTTGTCCAACTGAGAGAGACACTGTTTCTGGTGACATCATCCACAGTTATTTTTCCTGGAGGCTGTGGGACTTCTGCAACCTTAATTGGATCTGCAGTGCGGGCAGGAAGGCCAATACCATACTCATTCTCGGCTGTGACTCTAAAGTAATAACTGCAGCCTTCTTGGAGCTGATCAATTTTCCAAGAATTTTTATGGCAATTTGTAACAACGGCAGCATACGATTTTCTTGTGGCTTCACGTTTCTCAACGATGTAGTTTTTGATTTTGGATCCTCCATCCAACAAAGGAGGTTCCCATGTGATTGATACTGAGTCTTTGGTGATTTCAGTGACTTTCAGGTTCACAGGTGGACTTGGTGTGTCCAAGACTCTCACAGTAACAAAGGCAGACTTTTGTCCACTGCTGTTTTCTAATGTGAGAGTATATTTTCCACTATCATATCGATTGACATTGTCAAGGACAAGAGAAGTGAAGCTGCTGGTAACATCAATTATAGCTGCATCCCGGATATCACCATCCACCTTTCCCCACTTCACTTCTGGTGTAGGACGACCTTTTATAGGCACAAATAACCGTAAGGAGCCACCTGCCCTTATATTTATAACTTTCCTTAGTTCTAGGTCAAGATCTAAGTCTGGTGCTTCCAATTTTTCTTCAACAATTATTGGTCCAGGGATGTCTGCATGTTCGCCAACTCCAGCTTTATTAATGGCACAGATACGGAAGTTGTATTCATGCTTTTCCAATAACTTCTCTATTTCTATGTTGGTTTTATTGATTCCAGTTGGTGGAGTGCACATTGTCCATTCGCCGACACTCACGTCGCATTTTTCAACAATGTACCCTTGGATTTCACAGCCACCATCATATATTGGTTTGCTCCAAGAAAGGAAAACTGAAGATCTGGTGATATCCATGACTTTGGGGTTGTTTGGAGGTCCTGGTTTATAAATAGGATCACAAGCTTTTTGGTAAGCAGAAGGAGGGCTTGGTTCACTAAGACCAGCAGCGTTCTCAGCTGAGACACGGAATTCATAATCATGATTTTCGATGAGTCCAGTTACTCTTAAGCGCAGTTCTCCAATCAGACGCTTGTGGCATCTTGTCCATCGAATGCCCTCTTTATCCCGCTTTTCAAGAACATATCCAAGAATTTCACTGCCACCATCTGATGCTGGCCTCTCCCAGACAACAATCATTGAATCTTTGGTCACTGTTGTGACTTCTGGAGCTCTTGGTGCATCTGGCACTACAAATGGATTCTTGGCAATTAATGGCTCAGATTCAAGAGGTTCACCAACTCCATATTTGTTTACAGCCATTATACGGAAAATATACTCATTGCCTTCCAGAAGCTTAGTAACTTTGCAGCTGAGAGTTTGCACATTAGCATCAACCACAGTCCAAACAAGTCGGCTGGTTTCCCGCCTTTCCACGATATAATTTATGATGTCACTCCCACCATCTTGAAGTGGAGGTTTCCAAGCCACTGTGCATTTTTCTGCTGTGACTCCTGATATAACAATGGGTCCTTCAGGTGGCCCTGGTCTATCAAGAACTTTGACAGCCACAGTAACTGATCTCTCTCCTGCAACATTTTTGGCTTTCAGAATGTAATTGCCACTATCAACACGTATTGCATCCTTTACGCTGAGACTGGTGGCAAAGTCAGAGCTCTTAATTTCTAACCTTGCTGTGCTTGACAGATCCTGATCACCTTTTATCCACTGAGTGGTTGGTATTGGTTTGCCATGTATGTCCGCTTCAATCTTGAATGACTCACCAGCATGAACCACAATCGTGTCTTTGTACTTAGGGTCCATACTTATTCTTGGTGGATCTACCTCATCTCTTGCTGTTATTGCCCCTGTGCTTTCTGAAGGCTCACTAAACACTCCTGCAGCATTTCGAGCTATGACCCGGAATTCATATCTATGATCTTCAATTAGGCCAGTTACTTCAAATTGGGTGTCAATGATATTTGTAAAACTGGCTTTCATCCAGCGGCCATCGGGTAGTTCTTTCTTCTCAACAACATAACCAGTGATCTTGCTTCCACCATCATAGGTAGGTTTTTTCCACTGAAGAGTCACTGAATTCCTTGTGACAATGATTGCCTCTGGTCGTCCTGGTGGATCGCATGGGTCACGAGCTACGTAGCATTCTGATGGTTTGCTTGGCTTGCCAACGCCTACAATGTTCTCTGCAGAGACCCTAAACTCATATTCAATGCCTTCTTCCAGGCCAGTTGTCTTAAACTTGGTTTGAGGAATAGGTGTTTTGTTTAACTTGACCCAGAGGATGCTATTTCTTTCCTTGCGTTCTAGATGATAGCCAATAACTTTGCTTCCTCCATCACTGACTGGCTCATGCCATTGCACCTCCATGCTGTCCTTGGAAGAGTGTGTGACAAAGGGTGTGCCAGGTGGACCAGGAACTTTGAATGGGTACTGGGCAATAATAGGCTCTGAGGTGAGATAGGTACTCTTCCCATATCGGTTTTCAGCAGCAATCCTAAACTGATATTCACACCCAGTCTTTAATCGGCAGGCCTTTATCGTTGTTCTTGCAACTGTAGCTGACACAATTTGCCAGGTAGTTGTAGATGTGTCTCGTTTCTCAACAATGTAATTATTGATAGAACTTCCACCATCATACTTCGGTGGTTGCCAAGAAAGAGTGATACTGTCAGCTGTCACTTCATCCACTTTAACTGGTCCAGTGGGAGGACCTGGTTTGTCAAGAACAATAACATTGAGTGTTTCAGTGGCTTCACCAGCTGAGTTAGTCAGTTTAACTACATAATGCCCAACATCTTCTCGGCAGGCTTCCTTTATTGTCAGTAGTGAATTATTTTCTGTGCTCTCTGCATTCACTCTAGTTGTCTGCCTCAGGGGTACATCATCTTTTTGCCAGTGTACAGCTGGGGAAGGGCGTCCAATGAATGGCACATCAATCTTAAGGTCTTCACCAGCAAGTACAGTGAACGTAGTGAAGAGAAGCTTGAAGGCTGGTGGAATGACGAGATCTTTGGCAATCACTGGAACACTCAGTTGTCTAGGATCACTAATACCCTTTTCATTCTGTGCTGAAACACGGAAGGAGTATTCTTCACCCTGAATCAATCCTGTTATAGTGGCTTCCGTGACTTTGACGGTGGCACACGTGGCCCATTTGTCACTACCTTTGCTCTGCATTTCTACTATGTAGCCTAGAATTCGGCTGCCTCCATCATGCTCTGGCTTCTCCCAAGAGAGAGACACGCTGTTTCTTGTGACATCCACCAGAGTTATTTTTCCTGGAGGAAGAGGTCGTTCTGAGGCTTTCACAGACTCTGCAGTTTCAGCAGGCAGGCCAATGCCATATTCGTTTTCAGCGAGAACCCTGAAATAATAACTGCAGCCTTCTTGAAGCTGCTCTACCTTCCAGGAAGTCTTGTGGCAGTTGGTTGCAACAGTTGAATATGCTTTTCTTGTTGATTCCCGCTTTTCAACAATATAGTTCTTTATTTTTGAGCCTCCGTCAAGAAGAGGTGGTTCCCATGTCAATGTGACAGATGTCTTTGTGACCTCCTTTATCTTCAGGTCTTGTGGAGGGCCTGGTGTATCCAGCACTCTAACATTGACAAATGCAGACTTACTACCTGAGCTATTTTCTACAGTTAGTATGTACTTGCCACTGTCAAATCTGTTGACATTTCCAACAATAAGCAGGGTGTAAGAGCTTGTGGATTCAATGCTAGCTTTATCCAAAGATTCTCCATGTTCCCGAGCCCACTTCACCTCAGGTGCAGGTCTTCCTTTGATTGGAACAAAAAGTCTCAGGGTGCAACAGGCTCTTATAGTGACGACTTTGCGCAAGTCTGCATCCAGTTCAATCTCCGGAGGAAGCATTCTTTCTTCAGCCTTTGGAGTCCCAGGAACAAGGGCAGGTTCCCCAAGTCCCTCAGAATTCATGGCATAGATGCGTATTTTATATTCCTGGTTCTCTATGAGACCAGTGATAGTATAGGAAGTTGCCTTAAGCCCAGCTGGTGGGGTGACTATCTGCCATTCATCTTCTTCTGGCAGGGCAATCTCAACCATATACCCAGTGATTTCTGAACCACCATCATAGATAGGTTTGTTCCATGCAATTGAAATGGACGATCTACTTGTATCCAGAACACGCGGGTTACCTGGTGGGCCAGGTTTAAACACCGTGTCACAAGCTTTATAAAACGGACTGGTTGAACTTGGTGCACTAACCCCGGCAGCATTTTCAGCCATGATCCGGAACTCATATTCATGTCCTTCTGTCAGTCCAGACACTTTATATCTTAAGTCAGTTAGAGTCTTTTTGTTGCATTTTACCCAGCGCTGGCCAGCTTTATCACGCCGTTCCACTATGTAGTTTGTGATTTCACTTCCACCATCAGAGTCAGGGTGTCCCCAGCAGACAACCATGGAATCTTTAGTAATAGTGGTGACTTCAGGGTTTTTGGGTGGATCAGGGGGTCCATAAGGATCTACTGCAAGCACAGGCTCTGATTCTAGTGGTTCCCCAACTCCATATTTATTTACAGCCATGACCCGGAATATGTATTCGTTGCCTTTCAAAAGTTTAGTGACCTTTAGTTTTGTTACCTGGACTTCAGAGGCTACATTTGTCCATGCTAGCCTGCTAGTTTCACGTTTCTGTACTATATAATGATCAATTTTTGCGCCTCCATCATCCAGTGGAGGCAACCATGACAAGACACACTTTTCTGCGGTTACATCAGACACAGCTAATGGTCCTTCAGGCGGCCCTGGTCTGTCAAGAACTTTGACATTGAAAATGTGTTTGGCAAAACCACCAGGATTGGTTGCTGTAAGGATATAGCCACCACTATCTTTTCTTGATGAATCCTTATTTATCAGATTGGTGGAGAAATCTGCAATTTTTATTTCTAATTTTCCTGTGCCTTCGAGATCCTTTCCATCTTTAGTCCATTCCATTGTTGGAGGTGGGCGACCTGAAACATCAGCTTCCAGCTTGAATGTTTCCCCTGCTTTTAATATAATTGTGTCCTTAAATTTAACATCTACCATTATTCTTGGTGCTTCCAGGTCGTCCCTGCATGTGATGGCATCTGATGGCTCAGATGGTGGACTAATAGCACCAGCAGCATTTTTGGCAATCACACGGAATTCATAGGCAGCATCTTCAGTTAGGCCACTGACTGTAAATTCATTCTCCAAAATGTTGCTGAAGTTAGCCTTCAACCACCGTCCATTAGGAAGATCTCTCTTTTCAACTACATAACTGGTAATTTTAAAGCCTCCAGTATATTCAGGCTTAGCCCATTTAAGTGCGACTGTGTGTCTGGTGATATTGAGAGGTACTGGTTTCCCCGGTGGGTCAATGGGATCCAAAGCAAACACTGGTTCCGATGGTTTGCTTGGCTTGCTTTTGCCTGCCATGTTTTCTGCAATTACTCGGAATTCATAAGCAATACCATCTGTAAGTCCAGTTGATTTGAAAATGTTGCCTGGTACTAGTGCCTTGCTCACAGTCTGCCAGAGAATACCATTTCGTTCTTTTCTTTCCACGTGATATCCTAAAATGGGGCTTCCACCATCAGAAAGTGGCTCATTCCAGCTAATTGTCATTGAGTCCTTGGAAACTGCAGTTACCTGAGGGGTACCAGGAGGCCCAGGAACCTTAAATGGATAGTTGGCAACTACGGATGCTGATGTGATGCCTGGTCCAACTCCATATCTATTTTGAGCTTTTACACGGAATTGATACTCCACTCCAGTAGTAAGACGAGTAGCTTTATAGGTAGTGCGAATCACCGTGGTTGCTAACTCCACCCATGTAGTACTATCAGTCTGACGCATTTCTACTACATAGTTGCTTATTGGTACACCTCCATCATTCTCAGGTGGGTCCCAAGAGAAGGTCACAAAGTCAGAAGAAATTTCATCAAATTTGATTGGTCCAGTTGGTGGCCCTGGGATATCATGGACTTGAATGGTAATGACATCACCGACCTCTCCTACAGTGTTTCTGGCAGTTAGTGGATAGGGACCACTATCACTTCTGACACACTCATTGATATTTAAGATTGTGGAAGTTGCTGTGTTTTCAAAGTTCACTCTCTGTGTCTGTTTAAGAATCTGGTCTCCTTTCTTCCAGGTAACTGTGGGTTTTGGTCGACCCAGCACTGGAATTTCAACCTTGATATTGTCACCAGCTCTGGCAATGACCAGTTTCTGATAGATGCCGCGGAGATCCAACTCTGGAAGCATTGTCTGCTCCTTGACAGTGACAGGCCTGCTTTCTCGAGGGGCACTTCTCCCTGCACTGTTCACTGCCATCACTTGGAAGGTGTATTCCTCCCCTTCCGTTAGATTCTTCACAACACATTCTAAACCTTTCACAGTTGTGATATGGGTCCACTGGTCAGAGCCTTTTCTTTGGGCTTCAATAACATAGCCAGTGATCTTACTGCCACCATCATGTCTGGGTTTGGGCCATGCTAGACTAACTGTGTTCTTAGTTATGTCCATAATATTAAGGCTGTCTGGGGGTGATGGTGCTTCAGAGGCTTTTACAGGTTCTGTGGTTTCTGTTGGCTCACCAATTCCATATTCATTCTCTGCCATCACTCTGAAGAAGTATTCACATCCTTCAGACAACCCAGTAACTTTGTATGTACACTTATGACACTTAGTGCTGACTGTGGAATAAGATTTCCTTGTTGCTTCACGTTTCTCCACGATGTAGTTTGTAATTCTCGATCCACCGTCTATTAGAGGGAGGTCCCAGTGCAAGGTGACACTGTCCTTTGTGATATCTGTAGGCCTCAGGTTAAGGACGGGGCCTGGTGTGTCCAAGACTCTGACGTTAACAAAGCCACTTTTCTTGCCAGCAGGGTTCTCAATGGTCATCACAAATTTACCAGTGTCATATCTGTTACATTCTGGAATAATCAGAAGGGTAAATGACTCTGTATTCTCGATGTTGGCTCGGTGTTTCAGGTTGATGTCGTCTTTGGTCCATGTTACTTCAGGAGCCGGACGACCTTTAATTGGCACAAAAATTCGAATACTGAGTCCTGCTCTAACCACAAGTGTTCTCCGCAGCTCAGCATCTAGTTCAAAATCAGGAGCCATTTCCCGATCTACAATTTCAACATTTGGAATTACTGCTGGCTCCCCAACGCCTGCATCATTGACGGCACTAATTCTAAAGTTGTATTTTTCTTTAGTTTGAAGATCAGGGACAACAAATTGGGTGATTCTGAGGGCGGTTCCTGTTGTATCTTTTACCCAGGCATCATCGCCTACTTTTTGATGCTCTACCACATAGCCAGTGATTTCAAGTCCACCATCATAGTGAGGCTTGCCCCATGCTAACGAAGCAGATTTCTTGGTGGTATCGGTGACATGTGCATTTGAAGGTGGGCCTGGAGGATCTAAAAATGAAAAAAAATAAAAAGTATATGTTAAGAGTTTGGCTTTGGATAATCTATATCCAGTGATGGCTCTCTCAAAGAAGTAGTGGTGAAAAAGGTAAATACTAACATGCTGCGTCTTTCATTAGAACAGGATTGGAAGCATCACTAGGTGGACCAATTCCTGCTCTATTTTCTGCACTGACACGGAATTCGTAGGTGTTTCCTTCTTGTAGTCCTGTTACTTTGCATCTGAGATCAGAAACAGGTGTCTTTGTTGCTCGCACCCATCTCAAGCCTTTCTTTTCTCTCCTTTCGATGTGGTATCCGGTGATCTCACTGCCGCCATCATCAGCTGGTCTTTTCCAGCTGACAGTGGCAGTGTTTTTCGTGACATTTGATATCTCTGGTTTTCCAGGAGGACCGGGAGGACCTACAAATGAAACAGATTTGTGAGAAATCCATGATTCCCTGAACTCTGTTGTAAATGTTCACACATCAGTTCCTGCACATGCTCTACCTACCAAATCTGTCTACCATTTTGACAGGTTCAGACTGCACAGGTTCTCCTTTGCCATAGTGGTTCACAGCTGAAACTCGGAAGAGGTACTCATTTCCTTGGATGAGTTTGGCTACCACATGCCTGCAAGACTGAATATCTTCAGAAACCACTGTCCACAAAAGTCGGCTGGTTTCTCTCTTTTCAAGAACATAAGACTTAATTGGCGATCCACCATCTTCCAAGGGAGGTGTCCATGTAAGCGTTGCCTTTTCAGCTGAAACATTACTGATTTCAATAGGACCTGGAGGACCAGGCACATCCAGGACTGTTACCTTCACGTGTTCCTCCTTTGTTCCAAAAGGATTGGTAGCAGTGATGGTGTATTCACCAGCATCCTTTCTGCTGGAATACTTGATTGTAAGCATAGAACTTGTTGGCGTGGAAGTTATCTGAGCAATATCTGATGGTCTAACATCTTTTCCTTCCCTGGACCAACTTGACTTTGGAAGGGGTTTGCCAAGAATGCTAATGGCACTTAAAACAATGGTATCCCCTGCTTTAACTGTGAGGCCATCTTTTATCATAGGATCAAGGACAATAGTTGGTGCCTCTGCAAAGGAAAAAGAAAACTCATTTTAATCAGGAAAGCAAGACAGGCACACGTGCCATATTTTAATAAAATAAAATAGTATAATTGACATACCATATTCATCCTTGCAAATAATGGTCCCTGTACTTTCTGATGGAGGGCTGATGGCACCTGCTGTATTTTTGGCTCTAATTCTGAATTCATATTTTCCACCCTCAACAAGGTCAGTTACAGTAAAAGCACAGTCTGGAACATTAACATGATTGGCTTTCATCCAAGACTTAGAAGGCAGATCCCGCTTCTCTACTATATATCCAGTTAACTTATGACCACCATCGTATTTGGGTTCGGTCCATATGAGAGTCACTGAATTCCTTGTTACACTAATAACTTCAGGTTTTCCAGGAGGATCTAAAACAAAAAAAATAAATAAAACCAGTCAGAGAAATATCAGTGTTTGCTTCAGGAGGCAAATACCGCTGGTTTTTTTTTTTTTTTTAGTAAAAGGACTTACCAATAGGATCCAGTGCCACAACTGGCTCTGATGGCAGGCTTGGCTTACCCACACCTGCTAAATTGATGGCCATAACTCGGAACTCATATTCCAGACCTTCAGTTAATCCTGTCACTTTAAAGTCTTTCATTCTTATAGGAGTCTTGTTAGCTCTCTTCCATAGAAGGCTGTTTCTTTCTTTGAACTCAATATGATACCCTAAAAAATGACCCATGAATCTATCAGTTCAAATAGAAAATATAAATGTAGACTGATTTAAAAAACATATACATACTTTATCCCAAATTCTTTATATATGGACATGTTGATCAGAAAACTATTCTTGCAACATATATTATATATATGTCATTACCAAGTATAGTGTCATTTTTTACTTGGAATATGCATAATTATTATCCCTTCTCTTAAGAAAAAGAAAGATATTCTCATTATGGAAGACTTTGTTGACCATTACATTGGAAAGTTTTCGATGAAATTAAACATTATCCATGTATATTGAAAAATACGCTATTGAATATGAAGATATGGGAGAAGACATACATCTTTTTTTCAGGGAAATATTGAAATGGAATATTGGTATGAAAGCTGTCGGATAAGAGTAAACTAAATACCTGTAATTGGAGAGCCACCAGTTTTTCTGGGGTCAGTCCATGTTAGAGATACTGAATCATGTCTCACATCCACAATAGTGGGAGGTGGGGGAGCATCAGGTACATCTAGGAAGAGGCAGATAAAGCAAGATTCATAATAAGGTAACTTCACAAAATCAGGTTTTGTTTATGCTTTTGACTGTTAGACACTTACCAAATGGGTGTTTAGCAACAATTGGCTCCGATTTTAGGCCTTCTCCTACACCATATTTATTTTCAGCACTGACCCTAAAGGTGTATTCCATGCCCTCATGAAGTCTGGTTACTCTAAATGTGGTTTTCTGGACTGCCGAGGCACATGTCACCCACTTGTTGTTTACAGAATCTCTCTTCTCTAGCACATAGTTGGTGATTTCAGAACCTCCATCATCCTTTGGAGGTCCCCACTTTAAGGTCATGGCTTCTGCTGTAACTTCATCAAATTTTATTGGCCCGGTGGGAATGCCAGGCTTGCCAACAACTTTTATGGAAAGAGTTCCTTCCTTAGTGCCGGCAGCATTCTTCAGTGTGATTGTGTATTTCCCAGCATCAGATTTTTGGCAATCATAAACAACAAGCGTTGTGTTAACTGCAGATGACTCCACACTAACTCGTGTGTCAGTTGCCAGAGGATCCTCGCCTTTCTTCCAGGATACTGATGGTGCTGGCTTGCCCTTTATGGGGATCTTAAGACGGAAGTTGCTGTTTTCTTTAGCCAAATAGCACAAATCAGGTAGATCCTTTAAGTCAAGATCAGGTGCCACTGTGAAACAGCAGAAATGAGTTATTGTGCATTTGAAGACTAGGAAATTAACTCAGATCATTATAATTATTAAAGTTTTCTTTTTCTTGGTAAATCAGTAAGTAGAGCGCAAGCATGCACTTCTGATGACAGTAAGTAGAGAATGAAAAGAATGAAGGTGTATGTGGAGAGGCTTACCAACATCATCCTTTGCCAAAACAGTGATTTCGCTCGGAGTTCCTTCTCCGTTGTCATTCTCAGCACTCACTCTGAAGGTATATTCCTTCCCTTCAGTCAAATCTTTTGTTGTGTACTGCATACTCAATGATTTCATAACTCGCTGCCACTTATTTTCTTCTGTCAGAAAATCAACGACATATCCAGTAATTCGACTTCCACCATCACTGCGAGGCTTTTTCCAGCCAATGGTACAAGATGATTTAGTTACAGACAACGTTTTCAGGTCCACAACTGGTCCAGGGGTTTCTAAAGCACAGAAGAAATGATAAGTCTAAGTTTCTGGTGACTAAGGTAGGATGTCCCTTAACACAATGGGGTGGTAGGGCATGCTCACCGGAAGCCTTGACGGCATCACGCGTTTCACCTGGATCACCGATTCCATACTCATTTTCAGCAAAGACTCTGAAGAAGTAAGATTTCCCTTCTTCTAAGTTGGATATTCTGAAGCTTGTTTTTGAGCACTCAGTTGTCACTGTAGACCAGGACTTCCTCTCTGCATCACGTTTTTCTACCACATAGTTAATGATGGGGCTTCCACCATCAATAATGGGAGGATCCCAGGTGACGTAAGCAGAGTCTTTGGATATTTCCTTAACAGTCACATTGACAGGCGGCCCAGGAGTATCTAGATAATTTGTGAGTAAATAGGAATGAGCATGTAAAAAATACATAAGTGATTAGTGTAAACTCATATCATTCTTTGTTCCAAGTAGACTTACCAAGTACTTTTACTACAATGGTGTATTCCTTTTTACCACAGCTGTTCTCCAGGGTTAAGATATATTTTCCTGCATCGTATTTATTCACATTTTCACAGCGCAAGAAAGTGTCAAAGTCAGTTGACTTTATGTCGAGTCCAATCCTTTCTCTTAAGTTAACATTTGGTTTGGACCAAGTAATCTTCGGAGGTGGGCGTCCTTTGACTGGTACGTACAGTCTCATTGTAACACCAGCACGTAGTATAAGTGTTTTCCTTAACTCAGCATCAAGTTCTCCTTCTGGTGGAACTATTTAATTTTGGGGTAAAGAAAGAGCAATAAAAATTTAATGCTCAAATGTATTTCTAAGGACTAGCCTTATCAATTCTAAAATATATTTTCTTTTTAAAACCCATTATTTGTTCTTTAAAAATATCCTAAGTATAATCCTCAAAATTAATTCAAGATTCTATACCAATGTTGATCTTCCCATTTTCCAGGATGTTTTAGACTGAACCATGTATTCACTGGAGGATGACTGCCTCTTCTCATAAACCTTTTATACATTCAAAGTCCACACACACACACACACACACACACACACACACACACACACACACACACACACACACACACACACACACACACACACACAAACTCAATGTAGATGATTGGTCTTTGTCTATCTTCCAGTGTAGGAGGGAAAGTAATGGTGGTTAAAACATAATGCGAAGTATCTTTTTTAAAGTAGAGAATGTTTATGGAAAGTATATGAACTAAAGAAATAGGGGGAAGGGAACTTAAGATGGAGTGCCTGCCAGTTAGAGTTATGGACTATTCTAGATTAAATCTAGAATAATGAATAAGCTCATTACTGAGTTCAATTAAAAAAACGCTCTTTATTCTCAGGATAAAATTACTGTATTCCATAATTCTTTTGAAGACATAAAAGTTTTATGTATATAAGCGACACTTCTGAAACCCACATATCACTGTTATATCATGACATACCAACCCAGCTCTTCTAAAATGGATTCCAGGAGTAACGAATTCCACAGCTTGTGCATGAATACATATCCATAAGGAGGTTTATTCTCTCTCTTAGACTATGACTAATACTGCTAATACTTACTTAAGATATCCTTGGGGCAGTGTTTATCTGGCACATCACTGGGGTCACTGTATCCTATCTTATTCACAGCGTAGACTCGGAATTGATATTCTGTGTTTTCTATCAGACCAGTAACCTCAAAGCGAGTTTTCTGTAGCTTCTCTGGTAAGTTGCACCTCACCCAGTGATCAGAGTCAGCTCGTTTTACTTCAACAAGATAACCAATGATAGGGCTACCACCATCAAAAGCTGGCTTGCCCCAAGATAAACTCACGGAGCTATGGGTTGTATCATATACTTTAGGGAAAGCTGGTGGGCCAGGAGGATCTGAGAAGAAATAATGATAGGAGACAGTTTTAATGAAAACTAGAATCCTTGCTAAGTAATGCTAATTGTAACACACAGGGTAGAACTCTTTGATAAAAACTTACACAGAGGATCCTGAGCATAAGCAGCTTTGGATGCATCACTGGGTTTGCCTGGTCCAGCTTTGTTGATAGCTGTAACTCGGAACTCATATTCAGTGCCTTCTTGGAGACCTGTTGCTTTTATAGTTCTTTCTATAACTGGTTTTCTGTTGACCTTAGTCCAGTTAAGTGCCTGAGTTTCCCGCTTTTCAACTAAATATCCAGTGATAGGTGAGCCACCATCATTGGCTGGGGCTTTCCAGCTGACTGTCATGTGGTCTTTGGTTATGTTGCTAATAACAGGAGGATCACAGCGTCCAGGTGGGTCTGCAGAGATTGAGTGAAAAGGTAAGTCCCCAAGCTCAAAGGTGCAGGAAGGAAAAGGAAAAGCTAAAGAAAATGTTCTTACCAAATGGGTTTTTAGCAATTGCTGGTTCAGTGAAGATGGGATCACCCACTCCATATTTGTTTTCAGCACAGATACGGAACTGATACTCATGACCCTCTATGAGCTTCTCCACAGTACAGCTGGTGATGGGCACAGTAGCAGAGACTTGAGCCCAGTTAGGCCTGCTTGTTTCACGTTTGTCAACAATATAGTTAGTGATTTCTGAGCCTCCATCTTCAAGAGGAGGCTCCCAAGAAAGCATTGCACGATCTGCATACATTTTGTTGATTTTAACAGATGCTGGAGGACCTGGTTTATCTGAAAGAATATGCAACAAAAGTGAAGTCTTTCAATAACAAGGGAAATGAGTGTAGAGTAGAAAAGTTGAGAGACCTGGGCGCAATATCTATAGTGTTAATTTCCTGTATGATCTTGAACATCACTTCAAGGTCTTAGTTTCCTTATTAGCTAACTGGAATATGTGAGCTTTAATATTCTTCTCAGCTCAGAAATACTATTGGTCTCTGATAAGATTAATTCTATATTTAGGAAATATACATTAGGATATATACTTTGTAGGTTTTTTCATATCCTGCTAACTAAAGTAAAATATTATTGAGCTAATTAAATTACCTAATACTTTAAGCTTAATGGTGGCTGATTTGGAACCACTTGAATTTTCAGCAGTAATAGTATAATCTCCTGAGTCCTTTCGGTTCACACTGAATAGCTCTAAGGTGCACAGGTTCCGCTTCATGGCCATCTTTATGCCTTCGGCTGGTTTTATAGGAGTGCCATCTTTCTTCCAAGAAACTGTTGGCATTGGTTTACCAAAGACGGTAGCATCCAAGCAAACATTAGTTCCAGCTTTCACAGTGAGCAAAGATTTCATATCCACACTTAACTCTATCCTGGGAGGAACTGGAAAGTAATAAGATAAAAAAAACTCAATGTGCATAAAACAAAAACACACAAAACACAAGTAATTTATATAACAAATCAATTTAGATTTTGTTAATAACATGTTTTGTCTCTTAGAAGGATAAGATTCTTTTTTATTTCTAACATGCAAATGTATATGTTTATAGAGTACAATGTGATATTCTGGTATATGTATGATAATGGAGTATTTAATCTAACATTAATCACTTCACCTACTCAGCATTATTTTTGTGGCTAGACCATTTAAAATCTACTCTTGGCAATCTTAAGACATAACCATGTTGACATAATTTTAACTAGAGCCACTGCTCTCTGAACTAAAATGTATTCCTTATGAGACTTTCAACCCTTTGCCTGACATCTTTTCCTTGTTCATTTCTCTGCCCCCACCTTCTTGTAACCATCAAGATCAGAATTTTTTAAAGCAATGTACTCATGATAAAAGTAACAAAGATGTGATCTCAAAATGGAATAATCCTACAGATATTGTTAAAAAGATTTCCACGATTGGATTAACTCCTAAAATTTCACTATCACCTTTAGCTTCTTTGTCATCTTTATGTGAGTGTGTACCATCCTCACAGTTTGGTATCCTGCTTTTTAGTTCAGTGTGTTGAGACTCTCCTTAATTACAATTTGCATACAAAGTACTTATCATTTAAATATTCTTTTAATTTTTATATCAAATATAAAAATTAAATTAAATATAAAATATTCTTTTAATTTTTTAATGAGGAGCGATGGACATCATGAATGCTGTACGTCTTAACACTATAATACTCAACAGCATCTTACCATTTTCTGCAAGGATAGTCACTGGATCAGAAGGCTCAGACGGCTGGCTAATGTTTACAGCAGTCTTGGCAATTGCTCTAAATTGATACTGAGCATTCTCTTCTAAGCCGGTAGCTGTGTACTCTTCCTGGGGAATCTGGTGAGGTGTACTATTGCATCGCACCCACTTATCACCTGGAAGTTTGCAAGCTTCTACAAAATAGCCAATAATTTTGCTGCCTCCATCATGCTTGGGACGGGCCCAAATGAGGGATGCAGAGTTCTTGGTAACATCAATAACTTCAGGTTTCCCAGGGGGATCTGAAACCAAAAGAAATAGTTATTAATAGCAGAAGTTTGAACTTACTTTCTTCCTTTCCTTCTTTCTTCCTTTCCTTCTTCCTTTGTTTCCTTCCCTTCTTTCCTTCCTTCCTTCCTTCCTTCCTTCTTTCTTTTCTTTTCTTTTCTTTTCTTTCTCTTTTTGTCTGTTGTGGGGCTTAAACTCTGGGCCTGGACGCTGTCCCTGGGCCCTTCAGCTCAAGGTTAGCACTCTACCACTTGAGCCACAGTGCCACTTCTGGTTTTCTGGTGGTTAATTGAAGATAGAGTCTCACGGAGTTTCCTGCCCTGGCAGGCTTTGAACTGCAATCCTCAGACCTCAGCCTCCTGAGCAGCTAGGATTACCTAGGATTACTTGTGTGAGCCATGGCACCTGGCGGAAGTTTGAAGTTCTTAACATCATCCCTCCTGCTGCCAAGTAGCAATCTCAACAGGGTGACAGTCATCTTGTTTTACTAATTATCCTTGTGCTTGTGATTTGCTGACTAGAGAATTACATGTAGTACCTCTTCCTGGTAAGAGTCTGAATCTTCAGAGGCTCCAAGATTTAAATGTGCATCTATAATCTTAAAAACAATTACTCACCAACTGGCATTCTTGCAGTTACATATTCTGTTGGTTTGCTGGGTGGGCTGGATCCAGCTTTGTTTAGGGCATAAATTCTGAAAGAATACTCAAGACCTTCTACAAGGCCAGCACAAGGGTATTCAGTTGACCGGACAACAGTATCATTTGCTTTCACCCAGAGCAAACTGTTCCTTTCTTTGCGTTCAATCAGGTAACCAGTAATGGGGCTCCCTCCATCACTGTCTGGTCTGTCCCATGCAACAAATATGCAATCCTTATTGACTTTAGTGACTCGTGCATTCTTTGGCTCACTAGGAACTCCTGGAGATGAAGATAACAGAAGCGTCAGTGCTTTAAGCAACAATTTAGAAAAAAAAATGAACTTTTTGTTTCTCAAGACATACATACCAAATGGGAACTTAGCAAGCATCTTTGGAGATGTGAGAGGCTCAGAAATGCCAAATCGATTTTCAGCGCGGACCCGGAAGATATATTCCTGGCCTGGGATCAGTTTTCCAACTCTGCAGGAAGTTTTTGTGACTGAAGCAAGAGCGGTGACCCAGTCCCCCCTGCTTACGTCACACTTCTCTACTATGTAATTGGTGATGTTACTGCCTCCGTCTTCCAGAGGAATGTGCCATGACAGGGAGCAAGCATCAGCGTCTATATCAGAAATGTCGAACGGAGGCTGAGGGGGCCCAGGGGCATCTGCATGAACCAAGAAGAAAGGACAATAAGAACAGAGGTATAGTAGGAAAACATATTTCTCATGTTCATATTTTGGTGGTCATGTGTGTCACCTACCCATGACTGTCACTTTGATTTTCTGAGTGTCTGTTCCAGAGCTGTTCTCTGCTGTGAGGCTATAATAACCACTGTCTTTCCTTGTAACATCTTTTATGATCAGAATTGAAGAACTGTCAGCTTTGTGGACTGCCAAGTGGCTGGATGTGACAACTTCATCCTCTCCCTTTTTCCATTTACAGATGGGGTTGGGCTTTCCATATACATGGGCTTCGATTCGGAGTTTCTTTCCAGCCTTAATAGTAATTTGCTCTGGCATAAGGATCTTTGGTGGCACTAGAAGTAAAATGAAGACCGATTAGGGTTGGAGTCACATCTTCTATGGTGGGGAACTATTCTGGAATATTTTGTTGTGTGTTGTAACCCATGGGTGAGTTTAAATTAATGTTTGTACCATTGCCTGCAGTTTTAAAGGAAATTTTGATAAGAAGAGAAGACAATCAGATGCAGCATATTTAAGGATAGGTATTATTTTAAGAAAGTTCTTTTAGTTATATACATCAGTGTGTATATATGAAGTTTGTCTACTAATGTTGTGGAACCAAATGTGCTTCAAAGTCACTGTTCTCTACTGGTTTCAAGTACTTCTGGGGCTAGATTTCTCAGCGCAACATGATATAAATGAAGCAATGATTACTTACACAGTTGTTCTTTTGCTTCATATACTCCTTCAGCTTCTCTTGGCAAGCTGACACCAACAGAATTTCTGGCAGCTACTCTAAATTTGTATTTCTTTCCTTCCTTTAAGCCGGTAACAACAAGGCTGAGATCTTTTACCACTGAGTACTCTGTCCAGCGATCTGCAGGCTGCTCTTCTTCTCTGTAGCTAATGATATAGCCATCAATTTTAGCACCTCCATCACGCAGGGGAGGAAGCCAGGCTAATGTTGCACTGTTCTTTGTCATTTCAGTCACTTCTAGTTTTCTTGGGGGATCTGGCTCACCTAGAAAAAAAAACCATGATTATAAAGTAATTTACTCACATGTTCTCTGTTTACAAAGAGATTTAGTATGTTTTTGCCTCAAAGGGTAGGAAGCCTGAAGTGTAAGACACTGAAAGTAAAAAGCATATGATGAGGCAGATTGAAGTGAATTGTCTTTCCGGACAGGGCTAGGCAACTATTGTTCTATTAGGGCTTCTACTACATTGTCAGTCCCTTCTAGTAGTAGATTCCAATGATGTTGGTGCCTCTACCATGCTAAGGTAGGGGACTGGAAATAAGAGAAAGAAGGGGGATTACTTACTTAGAGGATCTGATGCAAGCACTGGTTTGGGTATGTCTGTTGGGACCCCAGGTCCATACTCATTGACAGCAGTTACTCTGAAGAAATACTCATTCCCAGGAACAAGATTGGTTACATTGAAGCTTGTTTTCTTAACTTCTGGGGTAACAATGGACCATGTCTTTCTCTCAGCTTCACGTTTTTCCACAATATAATGTGTTACTTGGCTCCCACCATCATTTTCAGGAGGGGCCCAGGACACATGGCAAGATGTTTTAGTGACATCAGAAACTTGTAAATTTGATACAGGTCCAGGAGTATCTGTAAGGCACCAAAGAATCAGATGCACACGTCTCATTTAGCATTCTTAATAATGAATTTGTTTTTATAGGGATAGGGCGAAACTTTTAAGTTACCCACCTAACACTCTGACGTTCACAAATACAGCCTTTTCTCCTGCTGGATTCACAAGGGTCAAGGAGTATTTTCCTGAGTCATCACGGGTAGAATTGGGGATGACAAGGAAGGCCATAGTATCAACCAGATCCACCTGTCCTTTTCTGACTACATTATCAATACCCACTTTTCGCCAAGTGACTTTGGGGGCTGGTCGCCCTCTCACTATTGCAAATAGTCGAATAGGGCATCCTGCTCTCACAGTGACCAGTTTTCTCATGCTGGCATCCAAGTCAATCTCCGGAGGTTCTAGAAAATTTATTAAGGTCATTAGTTGACATTTATAACATGGGGAAAGCATAGGATAATTGAAATGTGAACAAATCAAGGGCAAAAGGAGAGCCTCACCAAGGATTTCTTTAGGCTTGATAGCTTCCTTTAGTTCTGCAGGGCGCCCAATGCCAACCTGGTTTTGGGCACATACCCTGAACTCATATTCCTGGTTTTCATCCAAGCTGGTCACAGTAAATTCCATGCGAACAAGTTGTGCTGCAGCATTGCATCTTTTCCAGCCTTCGTTAGGTGATGCATCTGCTATTTTTGGTCTCATTTCCACAACGTATCCAATTATTGGTGCACCACCATCATAAACTGGTTTTCCCCACCCAAGAGTTATGGAATTTTTAGTTGTATCAACCACTTTGAAATTGGTTGGTGGACCAGGCGGTTCTGAGAATACACAAAAATAAATGTATACATTACTAACTCCGTCTAGTGATAGTATAAATGTTGTGAGCTTGATCCTTAATTAATCAAAGATAGGTCATCTACTTTCTCAATGACTGAGATCTCATTTTTCTTCATAAATATTTTCTTTATAAAAATTCAAATCTATCCTTGGTTATATATTTTTTTTGTAATTTGGCAAAAAGTCTTTTAAGAAATAATGGCTAAAATATCTAAAACTTCTATGTGTCAAAGAAGAATTGATAAACTATCAAAAAAAGGCAAGAACTTCCTACCTATGGGGTCTTTTGCCACCACTGGTCTTGATGGTAAGCTTGGCTCTCCAATTCCAATTTCATTTTCTGCCTTGACACGGAACTGGTATTCATGTCCTGGGAGGAGATTCTGTACTTTGAGACGTCTCTCTGGGATTGCACTCTTGTTAACAGGTACCCATCTTACTGCATGTTTTTCCTTTTTCTCCAAATAGTATCCTGTGATAGACTTCCCACCATCATATTCAGGTGCATTCCAAACAACAGTCATTTCTTCTTTACTAACTTTAGTGACTTCTGGAGGATCAGGGCGGCCAGGTCTATCATACTTGGTTTTTGCTATGACTGGTTTGCTTTCTGTTGGAGGTCCTGTACCTATTTTATTTTCTGCACGGACTCTAAAAATATATTCATTTCCTTCTATGAGACGAGTTACTGTAGCACTGGGTGTTAAGACATTGGCAGAATAGGTGGACCAAACCATACGCTTGCTCTCACATTTTTCTAGGATGTAATTTTGGATTTCACAGCCACCATCATCTTCTGGTGGATCCCAGCGAACAGTACACCTGTCACTGTTCACATCAGTAATTTTCAGATTTCTTACAGGACCAGGCTTATCTAAAACATTGACTGTGGCATAAGCCACAAAACTGCCAGCTGTGTTAGTTGCTGTGATTACATATTTCCCACCATCACTTCGCTTTGCTTTAGTGAGAGTGAATCTGGATGAATCAGCACTGGTATCAATCTTGACCCTTGGTGATCTTGTCAAATCTGTAGCATCTCTGTCCTTAGTCCATGCGACTTCTGGAAAGGGTTTGCCTCTCACACCTGCCTCAAGTCTAATGGTGTCGCCTGCTTTGACAGTTAGCACCCCACTTAGTTTCAGATCAAGTACAGGTTTCTGTAAGTCTTCCTTCACAACAACTTCCTCTGTCCTCACCCAATCACTTTCTCCTCCCTCATTCTTTGTTTGCACTCTGAACTCATAAATCTGATTTTCAACACATTTGTCAACCATATAGTGGGTTTCCTTAATGCTTCCTTTATGCACTCTTTCCCAGTCAGCAGAGCCTTTAAGCCTCCTCTCAACATGATATGAGAGATTAGGGCTGCCACCATCATAATCAGGCCGCCTCCACTTTAGATAGACAAATGTCTTGCCTTTATCTGCAATATGAAGGTTTTCAGGCTCACCTGGTCTGTCAATGGGGTTAATGGCCAGAATTGGAGTTTTTGTTTCAATGGTTGGCCCAACACCTACTTTATTCTCTGCACAAACTCGGAAATAGTACTCATTGTTGGCTAAAAGGTTGGCCTTGACCATTCTCTTAGTGACATCTGAAGCAACAATTGACCAGCCTTTCTGGTTTGGCTTACGATATTCTACTATGAAATTTGTTATCTCAGAGCCACCATTATCTAGTGGATTTTCCCAAGAAACTGTACAGTTCTCTTTTGTTACATTGGTAACTTTCAAATTCTGACAAGGCCCAGGTCTGTCAAGGACATTAACAATGGCTGAACCTTGGGCATGTCCACTGCTGTTCTTAGCTGAGATGATATATTTGCCATGATCAGCTCTAATAGCCTCTTTAATTTGTAACTCGACACGAGGCAGATCATGAATTAAGTCAACCCGTTTATCTCGGACCAATACCTTGCCTTCCTTAGACCAAGTTATATCTGGTTCGGGTCTGCCTTTGACTCGAGCAAGAATTCGGATAGTTTGGCCCACTCTAACAGTAATAACGTCACGACAAGTAACATCAAGTTCGACTTCTGGAGGATGAAGGATATCTTTTGCAATCACAGATTCTGCTAGTTCTCTTGGTTCTCCCTCACCCACAATATTAGCTGCCTTTATACGGAACCTGTACTCATTTCCTTCAATAAGTCCAGGTACCCTAAAGGCACACTGCCTAATGAGTTCATCTTTATTGATCCTGCTCCATTGTGCTGTGCCAGGTTTCTGACATTCAACCACATATCCTAGAATGGGGCTTCCACCATCACTGAGAGGCTTTGTCCACACCAGGTCAGCTGATTCTTTGCTCTTGTCTTTCAGTTTGGGATTAATGGGTGGTCCTGGTGGTTTAATAGGTCGGCAAGCTTTTATTGGGTCAGAACTTGGGGATGGATTGCTTAGTCCTGCAAGGTTTTCAGCAAAAACCCTAAACTCATATGTGTTGCCATCATAGAGTCCAGTCACTCTGAACTTCAAGTCAGCAATAGGTGTTTTGTTGACCCTCACCCACTTTCCAGTTATTTCTCGACGTTCCACATAGTAACCAGTTATTGGACTGCCACCATCAGACTTCGGCAGCGTCCAAGACACTGTTGCAGCATTTTCAGTAATGTCAGTAACTACTGGTTTACCAGGAGGAGATGGAGGATTAAATTTATGCTTAGCAACAGTAGGTATGGAATCAAGAGGAGGACCAACACCCATCTTATTCTCTGCGCTGACTCGGAAAACATATTCACAGCCCTTTTGCAGATGTGGGACTTTCAGTTTCAGTTTACTACTGCCAGAAGATACAACACCCCATGTGTCTTTCCGTGTGTCTTTCTTCTCAACAATGTAATTGATCACAGGACTTCCTCCATCATCTTTAGGTGGCTGCCATGAGATAGTCATGTACTCAGGTGTAACATCCAGAATATTAATAGGACCTGTTGGTGGGCCAGGAACATCAAGCACAGTAAGATGTACGGGTACTGTTTTGCTACCAGCTGCATTGGAAACTGTGATTTGGTATTCTCCCGTGTCTTTCCTTAAACAGTTCTTAATGGTAAGTACTGAAGAGAAGTTGTCAGTTTCCACTGTGTAGTGTTCATCTGTTTTAACCTCACTCCCATCCGTTGTCCACTTCACAGTGGGTACAGGTACACCTCTAATGATAGCAGGAAATCGGACTGTAGTTCCAGCTTTTACTACCAGCCCTTCAATTAACTTCACATCCAGTTCCACAGATGGAGGCACTGCGAAGCAAACAGGAACAAATTAGATTTTGAGGTTTTCAAAATAGAAATAAGAAGAAAGAATGTAATAAAGCCAGCCCCCCAAATTACCCAATTTTTCTTGACATTCTATTGGGATAGTTGTGTCAGGGAGACCAAGACCCACAATATTTTCAGCTTTTACACGGAATCTATAGGTCTTTCCTTGTTGTAGTCCTGTAACAACACATTCTAAGTTTTTCACAGTCTTGAACTTAGTCCAGTCCTGGGCACCTTCTTCTTGATATTCCACCAAATAGCCAGTGATTGGAGAGCCACCATCACGATCTGGTTTATTCCAAACCAGGGAGACTTCAGTCTTGTCAACATCTACGTGGTGTAAATCCTTGGGTGGCCCCGGGGGATCTTTAAAAAAAAGTTACAATGAGTAAGTAATATTCCCCCAAATATTCAAATCATTCTTTTGTACCCAAAGAAAGCAACTCACGGAGAGGATCCAGAGCTTTGATGGGTTTAGGTGTTTCAACAAAAGGACCCCGTCCGTATTGGTTCTCAGCAGCTACTCGGAAGAGATACTGATTGCCTTCAGTAAGGTGTTTGGCCATGTGACTCTTTTTCTTTGATGTAGTTGAAAGAGGTGACCACTGGGCACTAGCAACATCTTTCCTCTCAACCACATAATTTGTTACAACAGAACCACCATCGTCCAGTGGCTCCTTCCAAGTAAGGTAACAAGAATCTTTTCTAATTTCACTGACTTCCAGATCTCTTGGTGGTCCAGGTTTATCTGAAAAATATTAAGTAGTTATACAAGTACTTTAATCTAGATAAGAGGAAACTGTGTACTATAATGTATTGCAATGACATAAATTTAAAATTTCTTACCTAACACAAGTACTTTCACTGAGACAGTTTTTGAGCCAGCTGGATTCTCCACTGTTAAGGAATAAATTCCACCATCTTCATGGGCAGCATTACGGATTTCAAGCTTGCTACCAACTGGAGTAACATCAATTCGTGCTTTAGTTGGAGCCTCTTTGTCTTCTTTGTTCCAGGTTACTTTTGGGAATGGCACGCCTTTAATGATGGCACTGAGTCTCAGAGTATCACCAACTTTAATATGTTGTTCTCTTGCCATGTTAGCATCAAGGATCAACTCAGGGGGTTCTAGAATGAAGAATAGTGCATTCAGATTTGGACTTTAATGTTCACTACACTTAAGTGCATACAACCATCATTAGATACCTTGTTCCCTTGAAAATGCAGGTAGAAACATTTACTCACCAAGTCTGTCTTTTACAAGGACTGGCTCTGGAACATGAGCTGGATCTGATTCACCAGCTTCATTGACTGCCAGAACTCGGAATTTATAGGTTTGACCATCCCGAAGACCAGTGACCTTGTATTTAGTTTCAGGGCATGACTCAGGGGTGTGGTTGGCTCTTCTCCAGTCTTCATCTCCAACTTTCTGGTACTCAACAATATAACCCAATATCTTGCTCCCACCATCATGACGTGGTGGTTGCCAAGTGAGATCAACTGAATTACATGTTGTATCTATTGCTTCAGGATTAACAGGTGGACTTGGTTTAGCTATACAATGAAAGAAAAACATACTTAGGATCTAGCTGAAAAGAAGGTAGATAATATGCAAACGGAATAAATGCTTCAATACTATACCAATTGGATCTCTAGCGAAGACTGGTTTAGATGGTGGGCTTGGCTCTCCAATACCAATTTCATTTTCTGCAGATACCCTGAATTCATACTGGCATCCTTCTAGAAGATCAGGAACCCTAAATTTTGTGTATGGATGGATGGCTTCTTTGGTGACTCTAACCCATCGTTTTGACATAGTTTCTCTCTTTTCTAGGATGTAGTTTGTGATGGGCTTTCCACCATCATGTGGCTTGTTCCAGGTTACTAAGGCAGAGTCTTTGGTGACTTCTGTAACAACTGGCTGATCAGGTGCATCAGGAACCCCTATGAGTGTTAGCAAAATGTTTTAGAAGTTTAATTCTTCCCTTTAAATTATATCAAACATTGAATTTCTGAGAAAGAATATAATACGTACTGAAACGGTCTTTGGCTTTCATCGAATCTGACACCAGAGGATCACTTACTCCATACAGGTTTTCAGCATGTATCCGGAAAATATAATCTTTTCCTTCAAGCAGTTTAGGAACTTTGCATGTTGTTTTAGCACTGGCAGAAGTCACAGGCATCCAAACATCTTTACCCAACTCCTTCTTCTCAATAATATAATTGGTGATTTCACTTCCTCCATCATCTAAAGGTGGCTTCCATGAGATGACCATGTACTCTTTGGTTACTTCATCAAAAACAACAGGTCCTACTGGTGGTCCAGGGCGATCTGTAGGAAAGAAAAAAAAATCAGAACACAAACCATTATTTCCACTTTGGTTTCTGAAAGGACAGAAGGTTATATTATTCTTGCTCAATAATACTTACCAACAACATTAACTTGACAGAAGCCTTTCCTGGAGCCTGTACTGTTCTCCACAACGACACAGTATTTTCCAGAATCGGAACGCTTGGACTTGGTCTTCTCTAGAGAAAGTGTTGTTGGGGTGGTCTTTATGTGAGTGCGATCATCTTCTAGCACATCAGCTTCATCTTTGAACCAGCTAACTTTAGGCTTTGGCTTGCCTGAGTAACGGCCAGTGAGGGCAAAAGCTTCACCCACTCGAACTGTGAGCTTATCTCTGAAGTCAAGGTCAAGTGTTGGGGGAGCTAAAATATATAATTATGAAGGTGAGCCATTTTTACTGTTTTATGGAAACTACAAATATATGTATAAGTTTTCAAGGTATAAACTGTAGTTACTACATACCTAGCTCATCCTTGCAAGTGATTGGCTTAGTGCAAAATGATGGCTTCCCTTGTCCAACAATATTGACAGCACTGACACGATATTCATATGTATCTCCTTCTTTTAAGCCTTTAACAGTATATTTTCTGTTAAGCAAGTTGTCATTTGTAACCTTGTGGAACTTCTCTGTTCCAATGAGCCGACTTTCTAGGACATAGTTAATAATTTCTGATCCGCCATCATATTTTGGAGGATTCCATGTTAGACTTACAGTGTTTTTAGTCACTTCTTTTACTTCCAAGTCTTCAGGACGCTCTGGTACCGCTGCAGGTATAGAGTGAAAAAAAAGTGTCATATTAAGAATGTGGTAAATATTTCTTTAGCCAATCCCATTTTAACTATTGGCTTCAATAAAGAGCAAAGTTGATCGTTTTATGGAAATATCAAGGTTGAAAGGGACCAAATACAATCTAATTTCCTCAATTGCCAGATGAAGAAATAGAGGTTCATTGAGAATAATTTAGGGGAGGTCTTTAGAGTTGGCAGTTTCAGAATAATTAGGTTTCTGCTTATGCCACTGGGTGGGAAATTAAATAAATTCAGTGTAGTAAACATGTAAGGAATTTTATGAGGTGTGTATATTCTAATTATATGTTTTACAATGACCATTCAAATACCATGAAACCAGACGCTGAGCAATAGCCTAATAAATGTTTGGTGAGTCAGCAAAATGTATGGCCTATATTTATATTTTGTAACTACAGTCATTTTAAGTGTTCATCACTGTTTTTTAATTTTTAAAATGATCTTCAAGTAGTTTTTAAGAGGTTATAATGATATATTATATATATAATATATATAACCTGAAGAGGTTTGAGTATACTGCATGTCACACCTTTCATTGTTCTCCTCCATCCCTCCCAACCCCACTTATCCCTAATTTCATAGAATATACATATTATGACTTCATTCTCTTCCCTACTTTCTCCCTTAGTTTGTCAATAAATAAAGATAGAAGTAATTGTAAATAACTTGGTATGAACTGTGCTTACTTATTGGATCTCTGATGACAAGTGCATTTGGTGTCTCAACAAATGGGCCCATGCCAATACTATTTTCAGCTGCTATTCGGAAAAAGTAAGATTTTCCTTGAATAAGACCCTGGACAGTGGCATTCTGACGGGTAACTGTGCATGTGACTGGGGTCCATGCTCTGCGGTCAGCTTCTCGCTTTTCAATAACATAATTGGTGATTGGAGAGCCTCCATCATCTTCTGGAGAAAACCATGTCAATTTGCAGGAATCATTGGTTAGGTTGTCAGATAGGAATGGTATTCCAACAGGACCTGGAACATCTGGAGACAAGAGGAAAAGAATTCAAGCTGTTTGTCTATGTTGCCTATGCTACTCTAGGTTTTAAAAATGGAGACAAAATGTGGTTGTGTAGAAATAAGGTTTTGTGTTTATTAGTTTATTAGTTTTCTCCTCTTGCTATCTCTATCTATCTATCTATCTATCTATCTATCTATCTATCTATCTATCTATCTATCTATCTATTTTTTGAGTCAGAGTTTCACTATATTGACCAGTCTGGCCTCAAACTCAGGATTTTCTTGCATCAAATTCCAAAGTAGCTAAAATTAGAGATATATACTACCGCACCCGCCACAACCATATTTTTAAATGAAGTAGTAAGGTTGACAATTAATTGCCATGGTTTTATTAGATGCTGAAGGGAAAATAAAATGCTCACAAAAACCAATGAGTTTGATGGGAGGCAGCAGTGGTACAGGCAGGCATAAGTACTTTTTGTGTCTTCTTCTAAGAAGGAAAGAGGGGGAGGGGTGTGTGTGTGGGGGTGACTACTGACTTAATGAGAGTATAAGAGATCATGATCACAGTTCTTAGGAGAAAACTGTGAGGTTACAATCTTAATGTGAAAACGCACTAGTTATCCAATTAAAGTAACATTTGTTTAGGAGTAAAAGTGTTTAGGAACTTGGAACTATTGCTGAATGAAATATTTTCCTTTATGTCATTATTATATTACTTAAATTAATGGAGGACTGACTGTTGATACACTGACACTATGGTTGTCTGGAGAATGGCTGTGCTTGGAGTCGTAAGCTCTAGCATTAGAATTTACTTTCTGAGCACATAACTAAACTAAAACAGCTAAGAAGAAGCATACATTCCTATGGAGTTCAACTTTATGTTTGGTAACTAGAAATGCAATAATGATAACCAAAAATTATGTTTCTCTTCAACTAGAATACTGAAGCCCTCAAAGAGGTTTTTGTATTATTATGATAATTAGAAAACAAGGGAAGAGTTTTAGGCCATGAAAGGTTATCATTGCAAATTGTTAAACATTTATGGTCATGTGTACGAGAGTTGCTCTTATGAAAACTATACAATAACTTAGTAGATGGTTATGGTGTCATGCAATATAAAAAAGTGGCAGTCAAATAAATCTTCACGTATAGTAGCAATGCATATAGCCATGTAGGATAAAAAAAATCAAAGAGTAAATTTTTAAAAATTGTAAAGTGGATTGTGGATGATTTTCCCTTTTCTTTTTCAGGAGGTTTGTAACATAGTTTTCTTGCATGATAACTTTGTTGTAGATGTAATTAAAGTGCCAATTTTAAAAGTTGCTTAGACAAACAAAGCGTGTACCTAAGACATCAACAATAATTGTCTTCTTTCTTTCTCCCCCTTCATTTTTGGCAAGAAGAGAATAAACGCCTTGGTGGCTTCTCTGGCAATTCTTGATGACCATAGATGAGCTAATGGCTGTGGTCTCAATGGTGGCTTCTTGAGGTAAGGCTCTTTCATTCATGTTCCAGGTGACAGTTGGAGGAGGCTTCCCAGATACATAGGCAATGATTCGAATCACCCCACCAGCGTGGACCACTATTCTGTCTCTGACACTGGCATCTAGCTGAAGATCAGGTGAAACTGGGAAACAATAGAAAATTTCAGATGTGATTTCTGTTTTCCACTCTGAAACATACACATTGAAGAAATAATAGAAATCTGAATAACCTACCAATTCTGTCCTTCATTTCAATGACATCTGTAACTTCTCCAGGTTCCCCAACCCCAGCAATGTTGACGGCTCTTACTCTGAACTTGTAGAATGCCCCTTCTTTTAATCCTGTTACAACAAGTTTTGTTCCTCTCACTTCTTTATCTTTACCCTAAGGGAGGAGTTATGAATGTTTTATAATTAGTTCTTGGTAGCTTATTACTTTAATAACTATACTTGCATGTTCTGAAGTTATAGCCAGCATTTGTTTTGTTCTGCTGGTTCAGGTTTTAGGGATCAGCTATCATAGGCAGCAGTAAATAGAATAACTTGTTAGAAATTGTTTTTGCAAATTACTGGCAAATGATTGAAAAAAAAACCCTGTACTGTTTATTTCATCTTTTTAGGATTTGTTTCCAAAATATAAATTAATAACATGACTTAACTTTTGATGACTTATTTTTTTAAATTTAATTGACACATTACAATTGTTTTATAGAATATGATAATTCAATATATGTATACAATGTATAATGATTAAATTAGGGTAATAAGTATTTCCATTTCCTTGAGTTAGGTACTTTCAAATTCTCTTTTTTAGTTTACTACAAAATTTGTAATGAATTATTGCAAACTATAGCCACCCTATTGTGCTCTAGACCACCAGAACTTTTTCTTCCTGTCTAACTTTTATTAAATTATGACATTATCAGATATTTGAATTATCAAATGATTGTTTTTTCTTAATTCAAAAATATAGATAGAATTTAATGGGATGATATATAACTACTACATTTTTAGTTTATTCCTCATACATATTGTTAAAGTTTTAACTACCTTTTCCCATTCTTCTTTTCCTTCTTCTTTGTATTCAACAATATATCCAGTTATTTTGGATCCTCCATCTTTTAATGGAGGAGACCATTCAAGGTCAACAGATGATTTTGTCCAGTCTGTCACTTTAGGAAATGGAGGACCAGGAGGAGCTAGAAAGAACCAGTGTACCTTAGTATTCTTCAGTTTTCCATAACATGTTTGAAAAGTAAGATAAGATATGGAATGTTTTCAAGGCTTACCGACTGGATCTCTAGCAGTCACTGGATCTGATGGAGGACTTGCTGGGCCCACACCAGCAGCATTGATTGCATACACCCGGAACTGATAGTCAGAACCTTCAATAAGGCCAGTCACTTTGTAAGAAACACCCAAAGTCATAGCTTTGATAGGGTCCCGGTTGACCCTCTTCCATCTCTTTGAAGTGGTGTCTTTCATTTCTAGCCAGTATCCTGTCACAGGAGAGCCGCCATCATATTCTGGCTCTTCCCAGTTGACAGTCATGGAGTTACGAGTTACACTGCTAACTGTTGGTTTATCTGGTGCTCCAGGGACAGCTGGGAAACAATGACATCAATACATTATTTACAAGAAATTATTTAAAAAACAAAGATTAGGATGGTTTTGTATGCAAAAATGTTCTACTACTTACAGAAGAGGTTCCGTGCTGTTTCAGGTTCACTGTCAAGTGGCTCCCCAATGCCATATTTATTCTGGGCCATGATTCGGAATACATATTCATGACCTTCTAGCAATTTGGGAATTGTGTACATGCACTCCTTAGGTTCACTGGAGACACGCACCCATGTCTTCCTGTTAGCTTCTCTTTTTTCAATTACATAATTTGTAATTTTAGACCCACCATCATCTAAAGGTGGAAGCCAAGATATTGTCATCTGATCTGCTGAAACAGATTCAAACTTTATAGGTCCCACTGGAGGGCCAGGACGACCTAAAATGATTTGAAGAAGGGAAAATTTGTGAGTTGAACAAGCTTACAGCTAAAAATTAACCCCAAAACATGCTATTTGTAACCAAACTATGCAGTATTTACCGAGGACATTCAGTCTCATCTCCTTTGATGCTGTTCCAAGGTTATTTACAGCAGTGATGGTATATAAGCCGGTGTCACTCCTGCGAGACTGGGGAATGACTAAAGTGCAAGTGTCATCCACCACCAGTTTGTTGACATGTGTGTCATAGAGAACGGGTTCTTTGTTATCAGGTTTCTTTGGAGGAGCTTTAAACCAGGTGAGCGTTGGGAATGGCACACCTTTAATTTTGGCCACAATGCTAACATCAGTTCCTTCTTCAACCTCCATGAATTCTTTTAACTCAATTGATGGTGGGCCTAGATGAATAGCAAAAGGAACAAAGAAAAGTTATTATTAAGAGCAAAAAGCACCAAAGGATAGAAAGAAGAATCTATAGGCAGACTTTGTAGTCCAGTCTAATGTAAAAATCAATCCCATCTTACACTTTTACACTAGCTTTAGAGAACAGGCAATATAGTTATCATCTTTGGTCGTATCCACATGTAGCTTATATCAGCTATGACTTCTGGCATCATTATGCATGTGCATATTCTGAGCAAAGGGTGGAGAGGAGTGAAAATCATAATGGCTTAGGTTTGGGAGTTCTGTCATGATATTCTCTTTAATATTTTGCAGACTTATGAAGGGAGCCACAGTGCTCACTCTGGAATGAATTCCTCTCAAAGAATGTAAGTGGTAGTAGAAGCAAATCAATTTTCCATTTTCTACAAATCCATATAAGAGCATAGATAGAGAGTAGTAACTGACTCCAGCCCCCTTACACTCATAAAAAAAGAGCGAACAAATATACAGTAATAATGATGGTACCAGTAATTACAAGAAGTATCTTTACTACATTTATACGTATATCTTGTCTATTAAAATGTATACAGCCTTTTCTCAAATAGAGAATAGGAAACTACATTGTAAAGTTCATTTGCTAAGCAAATGATTGGCTACTTTCGGCTCCATTTGAAGGGCATGTAGAACCATTTTAAGTACTTCTGATAAATAAAGAGAACTTGCCATGAAGAAAATTATACTGAGGAAACTGAAAACATAATTTCCTTTCGATAGAGAAAAGGTAGTGTTTAGGGAAATTTGATAGTTTTCACAGTTGAGGGAATGAATGAGCAATTCAGTAAAGTGCTCATGTCTACACTAAGCCCATGTGAGCAACATCTTCTTTTCTTTTCTTTCTTTTCTTTTTTCTTTAGATGTTGGACTACTACTAAATATCTAGAAAGGAAGTCAAGAGGAGATCCCCTGTTAATATATTGGTACTCACATGTTTGGTCTTTGACAATCACAGGACCAACAGTGGCTGAAGGTTTGCTGACTCCTGCAGCGTTGACAGCTTTGACTCTGAATTCATATTCCCCACCTTCTTTGAGGTCTTCAACAGTGAATTCCAGTTCTTCCACATCACGTTTATTGCACTGTCTCCATGCTTCTTTCTTTTTCCCAGTAGGGTCCCACTCAAGGCACTCAACAAGGTAGTGGGTGACAGGGGACCCACCATCATTCTTTGGAGGTTTCCATGAAAGGTGTACAGTGTTCTTTGTTATAAGGCCAATCTTGAGTTTAATAGGAGGATCTGGGGGATCTGCAAAAATAGTTATAGGAGTCATTAAGTATGGCTTTAAAAATAGAGTTCAACTTTAAAAAGGTATTTTAAACTTTATTTTAAAAACGTACATATTGGATCTCTGGCAGTTGTCCTTTGGATAGTTTCCACAGGGGGGCCAATACCAAAACGATTTTCCGCTCGCACACGGAAGAAATATTGCTGTTCAGAGATGAGATCAGGCACCACAAATGAGGTGCTGCCACAGTTTGGATTCACTTTAGTCCAAGCTTTTCCATCAATAGTCTTCTTCTCAATAACATAGCCTTTGATCCTGTCTCCCCCATCATCATCTGGCATCTTCCATGAAAGTCGACAACTACCTCTTGTGATGTCACTGACTTTCAAATCTTTGGGTGGGCCTGGTACATCTGTTGGACACAAATCACAATGTAAAGTGTTCTTGGATGTTCAAAAATGTCGTTCTGATTCTGAAGTAACTTTTAAAGTTTTGCTTACCCATCACTTTAACTCTGCAGTTTGCAGTCTTCTGTCCAGCCTTATTCTTGGCTGTGATGCTGTATTTGCCGGAATGAGCTCGTTTACACTCTGCAATAACGATTACTGATGAGTTTTCCGCAGTCTCCAACTGTTCAAAGAAAATAAGAGTCACACATTGAGTGGAATGCCTATAGTAATGAAGTCAACCATATTCTGAATTATTTCAGTTATTCGTTCTTACCTGTGCATCTTCAGGTATGTCATGAACTCCATCCTATTTGGAAAGAAGAGAGTTGTAGTGTAACTTCTACTGAATGACTCACTGTGAAAAAGAAGAGAACTGTAATTTTCTTACCTTCATTGCCTTCTTTGCTTTTCCATCAAATTCCCAAGATGATTTTGGTGTTGGGCGTCCCTTGATGACAGCAGGGATCCTAATCTGTGTGCCAGCTTTACAAACCAGACAGTCTTGCGCTCCAATGTCAATGAAAACCTCTGGTGCCTCTGCAATCCCATGAATAATATAACAGGATTTAGTTGCCATTTCTCAAAAAAAAAAAAGGCAATTGACATATCTTCAGTAGATTCATCCATTTCACAATAAAAGGAAAGTTGAATATGTAAAATGAATAAGGAGTCTAACCTTGAATATCAGTGGCAGGGATCTCCGCAGTGGTATCACTTGGTTCAGATTCACCAGCTTCATTAACAGCTTTCACTCTGAACCTGTACTTTCTGAGTTCTTTTAGATTAGGCACCACACATTCACAGGTGGTTAGAAGTTTGTCTGGTTCATTGACTGGTTTCCAGTCAGTAGTACCTTCTTCTTGCATTTCTACAATGTATCCTTTGATTGGACTTCCACCATCTTTAGCTGGAGGTTTCCATGCTAGTGAGATGCTTGACTTTGTTCTATCTTTTACCTCTGGACAAGAAGGTGGTCCAGGTGGATCTAATAAGGGGGGAAATCCAATGTTGAATGTAATGGAATGCTATTTTTATGTATGTATTTGGTAACAGAAAACAAGTAACTGACTGAGGAAAGGAAGATTACTCAATGTCACTAGGTCTACATTCTTTATACATTCAATAAGAAGCTATTTTACTTTGAATTTCGTTCAGTTGACTTTACAGTACATTTTTACTGAAAACTTCATTTAATGTATCACAATATGAAAATTAAGAAAAACCCTCATTACTAGTTGGAAAACCTTCAAACATAAACTAATCCTAATGCTTTTAGTGACAGGATTGGGATCAGTATTCAACACTAATGTAACAGTTCTGTATATTTCTGGGAGTGCTTTACAATTACAGAAATTCTATTACCTGTGTGTGTGTGTGTGTGGGGGGGTGCGCACGCGCACACACGTGCATGCTGATCCTGGGGCTTAAACTCAGAGCCTGTGCACTCTTTTTGAGCTTTTGTGCTCAAGACTAGTTCTACTTCTGGCATTTTGAGTGGGTAATTAGAAATAAGCATCTCCAATCCTCAGATCTCAGACTTCTGAGTAGAGAGGATTACAGATGTAAATTGTGGCAGGCCCTCATTTGATTTTTAATCATAACTCTTCTCTGTGCTTCTAAATAATAACTTTTTTCTTTTTAATTATAATTCTTCTCCTTTAATGTAGCCATATTTAATACTAGTTTTCTAGATGTATTAGTCATGACTACTTTATTATTTACATGCTCACTATAGCACTTGAGAGTATTTTAAGTCTTTTATTTTTCTATAAATAATCTAATAAAACATTATATAGCAAGTAGAATTAACTATTAAGGTCATGACATTTTAATTTTTTGAACTAACCTGTTCATAGATCTTTTGGAATAATCTTCCTATTTTTACTTGACATTATAGATTCTGTCTGATAATTTGATATCTTTGTTCAATAAATATTCCAAAAATACTAACATTTTACTTTTGGTTGAATCCCTATGGGACAGTCTGGTATTTATTTAGGGGCAGAGAAGAGCTTCGTCTAGATCTTTATTATTATGATTCCTCATAAAATACCATCTTTAATCAAAGAATTTTAAAACAGCACTATTTTATGTATGTGTATAGATGCACATTTATATGCTTCTTATAGTGAATGATTTACTTCAGTAAAAATATCAAGAAAGGAAAATGTCAAAAATTGGGAACGGAGTTATTTAGTAATTTCACCCTTCAGAAATGAATCACAGAAATGTAGACTACTTACATATAGGATCTCCTGCAACAGCTGGATCTGATGGTTCACTGGGAGGGCCAATTCCTGCAGCATTTATTGCCATAGCTCTAAACTGGTATTTAACTCCTTCAATCAAGCGAGGAACATTAAACTCCACACCCTTCAGCCCTACTTTGGTTATTGGTGCTCGGCTAACACGTGACCAATAGGCACCTCCCTCTTCTCTCTTCTCCAGCCAGTAGCCAGTAATTGGGGAGCCGCCATTGTCCAAAGGAGGAGTCCAGCTCACTAGCATGGATCCCTTGGTGCGTTCCAAAACTTTTGGTTTTCCAGGAGGTCCAGGAAGACGGTAAGGATCTTGAATAACAACTTTATCTGATTTGCACTCGTCACTGGTTCCATATTTATTTACCGCTCTAACTCGGAACTCATATTGACCATTGGGGATAAGTTTCCAGATCTAGAAATTAGATAAATAGAAACTTTTAAACAATGATATCCACAAGACAGTATATTGGAAATGAACTTTACAACTTTGGGCGGGGGTGGGGGAAAGGGTGAGGGAGGTGGGGGAGGGAAGGGATAGTGGGAGAACAAGGGAATGGGTAACAATGCTCGGCAAGAAATGAACTCCTTGCCTTACTCATGGAACTGTAACCCTCTGTACAGCATCTTTACAATAAAATAAAAAAAGATTAAAAAAATAAATGGGAAAAGGTGGGAATGGGGAATGCAGTCAAGAAATTCAGTGTATAACATTAAGAAAAGCAAGGTTGGGAGGCGTGGATGAGAATGTTGAAAGGGGTGACATTAATCAAGATGTGTTGTATTCATAAACTGCCTTGTTAAATGATAACTGCTTTGCACAACTATTTAAAGATAATAAAAAGAATAAATATACTTAGGTTGATTGTGTGTGTGTGTGTGTGTGTGTGTGTGTGTGTGTGTGTGTGTGTGTGTGTGTGTGTGTGTGTGTGTGAGTCTGTGTGCTAGGTCTGGAAATGTCAGGGTTTTGTCTCTAGCTTTTTTGCTCAAGGCTAGTGCGCTACCACTTTGAGTCACAGTGCCACTTCCAGCTTTTTGGTAGTTAATTGGAGATAAGAATCTCATGGACTTTCCTTTCCAAGCAGGCTTTGGACTGCCATCCTCAGCCAGTCCTGAGTGGCTAGTATTACAGGTGTAAGGCATTAAAATACAGCCTCTCAGGTTGATTTTTATTCATTGTAAATCTCAATTTATTCAAGGAGGAATCACCATAAGATACACACACACACACACACACACACACACACACACACACACACTTGGAAAATACCAAAAAAAAGAGAAACATCTTTAAAATCAGAATATGTAAATACCTCATCCTCATAGTGGATCTCTCAAGTAAAAGAGAGGTCTGTATACCAAATAATATTTATTCAGTGACCTTAAGTTCATTGTGTTAATTGCTATGTAATAAATGACAGCTTCTTTTTTATTGTTACTATAAAGGTGATATACATAAGTCAGGTAATGAGTACATTTCTTTTTGGATGTTATCCCTTCTTTTGTTCTCTCCCAGCTTTTCCCTCCTATCCTCAATCACAAGTTGTATAGTAATGACAGCTTCTTCAACATGATTGAGTTTAGTTATTAACTTCCAAGGCTATACTAAAATAAATCAGAGTCATGTCCTTGCAATGTGTTTAGGAAGGTATTTAGAATACTTACCCCAAATCTTCTCTCTACAGCAGTGTTAGTGACTTCTTCCCATTCAGATTTTTTCCTACTTGCATCACGCTTGTCAATGACATAATGAGTGATTTCACTGCCACCATTGTCTAGAGGTGCATCCCATGTTAAGTAGCAAGATTCGGCTTTAATGTCAGTAACAGCAAGATTTCTTGGTGGAGATGGACGGTCTGGACAGAAACCAACAGAGAAGACTGAGAAGACAGCTCTTAATCAGAAAATGGATTTCTTCTGTATAGAAGAAAGAAAACCACTTACCATAGACTTCCACATGAACATTTCGGAATACTGAGCCAAGGCGATTGGAAGCAGTGATTGTGTAAGTGCCTTTGTCTTCCCGGACTGCTTTGGGAATGCTAACCTCAGTCTTTGCCTCACTTCGGGATACTTCTTCTGTGGTTATTTTAAGTGCATCTGTAGGTTTTTCAATCACAGTTTCATTCTTAGACCACTCAATCTTAGGCATTGGAAGGCCTGTCACATCTGCGGGGATGTTAACAGGCTCTCCTGCCTTGACTTTGATAGTGTCTCCTCGAACAGCCAGACGCAACTTAATAGTTGGAGGCACTGCAAAGAGAAGGAAGAAAGACCAAAACAAAATAGTCATAAGGTTGTTTTCTCAACTTGTGGGTTAGGTACAACTCTATAAAGTACATTAACATGATTATATTCAGCATCCACACCTTCATCATCTTGTATGACGACATTAAGAGGTAGGGATGGTTCGCTCTCACCAATGTCATTGACAGCTTTGACACGGAACTCATACATTTGGTGTTCATCAAGATTTTCCACCAGAAAAGATGTAGTCGGGCAGAGTCGCTTGTTAACTCTTTCAAAGTCAGGTTTGTCATGGCGACGTTTTTCAATGATATAGCCTTGGATGGGACTGCCACCATCACTACGGGGTTCTTTCCAGTCAAGGGTGATGGTGGACTTTGTCCTTTCTGTATATGTGAGCCTTTCAGGAGATGTTGGAGGACCTTTAACCAGAGGAAAAGAAAATAATGAGCATGAGATGTTCGCGTGAGAAGTATTTCCCTTTATGTTAATAGGCTTCTGTTTGTATTCAAACAAACTAGCAAAACAGGCGTCTTCATGGCATCAGACTATATCCATCAATTGCCTATTTTAATTAGGCAAATCAGTAAAATAGGCTTCAGCTTGGCATCATTTCTTTGAAGTCCTTCTCAAAATATGACAGTCACCACAGTGATAGCCATTCTTATAAACAGATTTTTTTTCTAATAGACTTTCTAATAAGATTATTTGAAGGGGCATGTTTGCTTTTTTATATTTGGTATTTTAGATTGTCAAAGAGATCTATGAAATTTTACTTTAGATGGTCTGCTAAGGGAAAAATGTTTCTTCTTTCATTAACAGACTGTGGATATGTTTTCTGAACACACTTTTTGCCAACTTGCCCCCAAGTGTGAATTTAAAATATGATGAAAAGGATTTATGCAATACTACTATTTTGTGTTCTTAAGAGTAAGCTTTGAATGGCAAGACTACTCAAATTCTGCAAGCTGACTACTGGTACAACTAGAAGTAGAATTCCAGCTCTGTTCTGATACCCCTGATGCATCCTGAGGAACACATGACCTGTGATGTGGATGTAGGATGTCATTTTATTTTCAGGATGTAGTAGTGGTGAAAAACTGATTTTCAGTCTTGAGGAACTGATCTTACTCAAAGGTTTAACTTTCTTAAATGGAATGTGAGTGTGCATTAGCAAGTGTGTACTGTATTTTTAAAAAAAATTTCATGCTTGTCTCTGTGAATTTGATTCCTCCCCATTCCCTGAATCTTTTGTGGTTATTTCTCGTTTGGGAGCCTTCCTATACTTCCATTGTGGAGATTCTAGGCAACAAGTGAAGATATTAAACCTAAGACAAGTAGTTACTTGTCCTATAATATTTCAGTGAACTCAATGGAGTATTAATAAATGCAGTACACTTCTTAAGTATTCTATCAGGAAGCACTAATACTTTAAATGATTTTCAGGTTATTACCAACCTCCAATGGATCCAGACTTTTTCAGTATACAAAAAATATGCATGATTAATACATTTAGAATGAAAATTACACCAGAATTTTAGCAAATATGGTATATTTAAAGTTGGTAGCAGTTATATGAACTACTATTTTTATAACTCTCTAGCTCCAGACACTTAGATTGTTGCAAGTTAAAAGTCATAAAGCTCGGTAAGCACATAATAAAACTAGCAATGAAACAATATTTATTTTGTAAACATAGTGTAAAATATCTTTTACCTAGTGGATCAACCGCAAGAATTGGCCCTATTTCAACTGGAGGGCCACAGCCAAACTTGTTCTTGGCAGTAACACGGAACTTATATTCTTGGCCCTCAATTAGACCTGTGATGTCACATTTAGATCTCTCAGTATCTATTACTTGTCTCCATGTGTGCATTTTGGCATCTTTTCTTTCAACAATAAAGCCTGTGATTTCACTTCCTCCATCATCTGCTGGATCAGACCAGTTAAGCAGACACATCTTTCTGTTTGTTACAACAGGTTTTAAGTCAAGAACTGGACCAGGAACATCTAGAAAAATACCACAACAATAAAAACATCAATGTAATAAAGTATCACATGGGAAAAATCCTATGAAAAGCCATGAAATTAAAAGCAAACAAACAAAACACTATTCCTTACCGAAAACTTCTACCCGGGCTGCTGCGAATTTAGAACCACAGCTATTTGTAGCTGTTATTATATATCTGCCATGATCTTTTCTCAATGCATTCTTGATAACTAATTCAGATTTGGTTCCAACATCTTCTATTACAACACGCTCTTTATCCAGCTCCCCTTCTTCTATGGTCCATACTCTTGTAGGCACGGGCCGTCCAGTCACCACAGCTGGAATCCTAAGAGTCTTCCCAGCCATTATTTGTATTCCAGCCTTGACAGAAACATCCAGTTCCACAGTTGGAGGTTCTATTGAAAGAATAGTCATACATTAGCCGAAGAAATATGAAAATAGAGTTCTGTGCTGGGGAAATAGCCATATTGTTCTCAGATAACTCTTAAGTACCTTGTGGTTCAGCCACTGTAACAGGCCCTGTCTCTCCAGGGGGTCCTTCGCCAGCTGCATTGACGGCACTCACTCGGAGTTTATAATCAGCACCTTCTCGGATTTCTTTGACAGTATACTGACGGACCTTGATCATCTTCTCTGTACAGCGTGACCATTCGTTTGTGCCAACCAACTGCTTATCAACAAAGTAGCCAATAATTTCCCCACCACCATTGAAAGCTGGAGGTTCCCATTCTAGTTCAATTGTAGTAGCACTTGTGTCTGCAACTCTTGGAATAGGTGGCCCAGGTGGAGCTAGAATGAATGAAGACACACAAGTCAAACTCACTGATGGTTGTTAAATGTACAGAGGTATACTCTCACACTTTCTTTTTAAAGAATTACTTACAGATTGGGTCACGTGCTGTTTTGGGATCTGAAGGTGGACTGAACTTTCCAGGTCCAGCTGCATTTTCAGCACATACTCTGAAGACATAGGTGAGTCCTTCTAATAAGCCATCTACTTTGGTTTTCAAAGAACTCAACAGGCTTTTGTTGACACGAGACCAGTGTGTACTATTAACCTCCCGTTTTTCAAGCCAGTAACCCAAGATAGGGCTTCCATTATCTTTGGGTTCATTCCATTTCACCAGCATACTGTTGCTGGTGACGTCTTCCACATTGGGTTTATCAGGTGCATCGGGTGGTTCTGATAAAGAAAATAATAATATATTTGAATTTCCTAATATAACATAAGAACTTATTTTTACAAATTGTAGTAATGTATATGACAAAAATATACAGTAAAAAAAAATCAGACTCAATGCTAAAGGAACCTTACCAAATGGATCTTTTGCAACAAGGGGCTTTGAAACACATGGTGGTCCAGGTCCAAATCTATTTTCTGCTCTTACACGGAAGAGATACTCTTTTCCTTCAATCAGTTTTGTTACTGAATATTTGCAATGTCTAAGTGTTGATGTGACTACAATCCAGTCTGAGTCAGGTTTGGTTTTGTCTTTCTTTTCCAAAGTGTAGTTTATAATTTCACTGCCACCATCATCAAGGGGTGGTTCCCATTTACAGAGGACTGAGTTCTTCCTAATATCTTCAAATACAAAGTTGACCGGTGGTCCTGGTGTATCTGTTTCAGAGGAAAACAATGGTTAAACATTTGTATAGAAAATGTAAATTTGCCATAGAAAATGTAAATGTTATCGTGCTCCCTTGACATAACTTCTGGATTTCTTACATCTATCTTTCTATCAAATTAGCTAACAAGTAATAAGGTAACTTATTTATTAAATATACTCAGGAGATAAAATGTGGCTGGGAATTATTTATTGAAGCTATTTCTCCCTTCTTTTAATTATCACTTCTCCTCATTTATATGCTTTATTAAAACTCCTATTTTGCCTTCCCCCCCGCCGCCCCCACTGCAAGTATAGTTATAGGTATTTACCTAACACACTGACAGTACAAGGAGCTTTAGCAACACCATGGTCATTTTCAACTTTGATCATGTAGAGGCCATGGTCAGGTCTCAGAGAATCTCGAACACGCAGCTCAGATTCTCCTTGTTTACTGTTGTTGATACTCAAACGCTCTGTCAGGGGCAAGACAAATGGCTCTTCTTCTTGAACTTCATCCTTCTTCCTCCTAACTGGGGGTGCTGGTCGTTTCTTAATTTCCTCTGGTATAATGACGTTTTCATCTTTTAACCATGTAATAGTTGGGTAAGGTGATCCAGAAATGGTTGCATCAAGTACGATTTCATCCCCTCGTTTTACTTCTAGGCTTGTTCTCAAAATGACTTTTGGGGCATCTGGAATGATTAGAAACAAGAATTGTTTATAATGCTAATAAAAATATCTGACAAAAAATTGTCTCATTTATATTACATTGGCAGATCAGCACTCCATTAAACAAAAACATACCAATTGGATCTACAGCTTTAGTTGGAGGAGTGGCCCGAGAAGGTTCACCAATACCAGCAGCATTCTCTGCTCGTACACGGAATTGGTATTCCTTTCCTTCCTCGAGTCCTTTTGCTGTATAGGTCAGGACTGGAACCAGGTGTTCATTGCATCTCTTCCATCTCTCCTCACCTTTGGCAATTTTTTCTATGATATACCCCATTATCTTGCTCCCTCCATCATATAAGGGTGGCTTCCATGTAATAGTCATTGCCTTTGCTGTAGGATTATGAACCTCAACGTCTACCGGTGGATCAGGGGGTTCTGGAGATCAAGAAAAATAAAACTCAACCTGTTACTATTGGTAAACCACTTTCTTTGAACAAGCTTCCTTGAATATTAGTTCCTAATTATTTATACATTTATATTTAAACTTACGTTTTGGATCTTGAGCAATGATAGGATTTTTCAGTTCAATATATTCGCCTCCACCAATCTTGTTGACTGCTTTAACACGGAAGAAATATTCACCATTGGGTATGAGATCCTTTACTGTCCAAGACAGCTTGTTCTCACCAGACATGACTGGTATGTATGTCCTTCTCCCTGCTTCTCTGCGTTCCAGAACATAATGAAGAATTGGGCTTCCACCATCAAATTCTGGAGGCTCCCAGGTTAACTTACAAGAACTCTTGGTTATGTCACTTGCTTTAATATCTTTGCATGGACCAGGTAGACCTATTATAAATAAGGTTGATAATTATTATTGTAATCCTGAAATATTAGTTACCATTTGAGAGGAGTAATTTGGTACTAGAATATCCTTCATACTTCAGGGCATTGAGCATCTGTGGGCATTAACTACTAAATACAACATCAGCTCCAGAGTCTTTATGCTAAGCAAAAATAGCCCCACAAATTTCTAAATACTATTAAGGTAATTATGGAGGTTAGAAAATGATACTACCCCTGAATGTGAATTTATACAATTCAGAAATAAATCTTAGTCATTTAGTCATTCCTTGGGTATGCTCTGGCTTCTACTTAAATGGGATGTTGTATGCAAATAAAACAGGAAAAATAGTTTAACTAGCAATTTCATGTTTTTTGGTTTTGTCAACCCATTAAGCCATTTATACTAATACCAGAAAATTAATTCATTTCCCCAACATGTTAATAGTGACTGGTATTTCCCTAAAGAGTGATTACCTATGACTTTGACATTGATTGAGGCAGTTGCTGAGCCAAGCTTATTTTCCAGGGTAATGGTGTAAACGCCAGCATCTGCATGTATACTCTTGGGAACTTCAAGATGTGCCGAGAAGTGGTCATTTTTCATTGTTAATCTGTCACTTGCTTTAACTTCTTTGCCATCTTTGTGCCAGCTAACAGTTGGAACTGGAACGGCTCTGAAGGGAACAGGAATGCTTAACTTTTCACCTTCAATAACAACAATGTCATGAGTCTCCAGGTCAATTGTTGGCTTGCCTATAAATACAATCCCAAAGAAAAGAAGGGTAAGTAGGTCAAAATGCAATGCATGAATAAAAGCTTATGCTATTAACTATAAAAGGCACTGTGATCTTACAATCTGGGTCTTTAGCAACCACATTTTCGGAGATTTCAGATGGCTCACTGACACCAACAGCATTAACGGCTCTCACTCGTAGCACATATTCCTTGTCAGGAACGATGCCCTCTTCAACCTTGAATTTCAAGTCTTTTATTGGGCGAGAATTAACCCGCATCCATTTTTCTGTGCCTACTGGACACATTTCAACATGGTACCCTATAATAGGACTTCCACCATTTTTCTCTGGAGGCTTCCAAGCGATGGCAATGTGCTTTCGCCCAGCATCAGTCACATGCAGGTCGAGGGGAGGAGAGGGAGGACCTGAGAAAAGAAAGATACGTGTATAGTCATAATTTAACAATCAAGTTCTAGACCCTATCCTTTGTGTGACCAGCATCACTTACCTGTTGGATCTTCAATGGATAGGATTTCTGTAGGTTCACTGGGGTGACCAACTCCAGCTTCATTTTCTGCCCGAACCTGAAACTGGACTTCTGTTCCTTCAATGACGTCGGTTACTCTGAAGTTACAGTCAGGTCCTGAGGTCTTTCCAGCTTTCACCCAACGGGTACCTAACTTTTCTTTCTTCTCAATGATGTATCTATTGAGATAACACAGCCATTTCATTAAAATTACTTTAAAAAAAACCCCAAAGTTTTTAAAGTTGTAGTCAAAGTGTACATTTTTAAGTATACATTATTTTGTATGCAAAATTCAAGTTCTACCTCTGTATTGGTCTTCCACCATCATTTTTTGGTGGCTCCCATTTTAGGTCAACATGCCGTTTTGTCACATCAACTACTGTCAGTGCATAAGGTGGTCCAGGTGTGGCTAAAAGAAAAAAAAAATCAATGATTAGAAAAAACCAGCAGGAAAAGCGATCATCTGCTAAAACTGTTGCCTTGAAGATTAAATTGGAAAACCTACTAAAGGTGTCTTTGGCCAAGACGGAATCCTCGATTTCAGTGTAGTCACTTTGTCCTATAGCGTTTTCTGCAGCAACTCTGAATACGTATAAAGAGCCCTCGGTCAGTGGGCTCACAGTGCACTTGGTGTCCTTGACAGTAGTGTCCACTGTCTGCCAGCCTTTGCGCCTCACATCTCTCTTTTCCACAATGTAGTTGGTGATGGGGGACCCTCCATCTTTCTCAGGGACAGTCCATTTTAGGTCTGCTGTATTTTTTGTGATATTAATAACTTCAAGCCAACGAGGTGGTGATGGAGGATCTGAATAAGAAAAGAAAAATGAATTATTTTTATTGTCCAATTTTCAGTCTCCACAGAATGCTCTGGTAATCCCACTAAATAATAAGGCTAGAAAGTCAGGAGATTTCATGGTTTGTTTTTTTTTCATATTGTACTTTGTAGATAGACTTTAGAAGAATTATCTACCCCGGCCAGAATGACTTACAAAGTTTCTCTCTGCAAAGCACAGGGTCGCTGGGTTCACTGGGTTCACTTTCTCCAGCCTTGTTCACAGCTCTAACTCGGAATGAGTATTCCTGCCCTTCCATGAGTCCCTTGAGTAAATGCTCAGTGGTGGGAACCCCTTCAGCAACTCGGACCCAGTCATCAGTTCCAGTCTTTAGCATTTCAATGATGTAAGATTCAATCTTTGCCCCTCCATCATGTTCTGGCTTTGTCCAGTTCAAAACTAATGATGTTTTGCCTACATCTTTGACAGTTGGTTTTCCAGGAGGCCATGGAGGATCTGCAAAGCAATTAAATAATTATTTGCTTTGTTCAAAGGATATTAATATAATCCTCAAAATAACACAAAAAAATCACATCAATGAATACCTATGGGATCTTTTATTAAGATTGGTTCAGTTGATCTGCTTGGTTTTCCAGGTCCAGCCAGATTTTCAGCCAACACACGGAATCTGTATTTTTTCTTATTGGTGAGACCTTTCACTCTGAATTTGAAACAAACAAAACGTGCGACATCTTGGTAAGAAGCAATAACATATATTATTTATTATTTTATTTTTATTACTTTATTATTAAGTGGCTGTACAAAGAAGTTACAATTCTATATGTCAGGATATGAGTTCAATGCATTTTGTTCAATGCCATCCCTCCCATTTCCTCCCTCATTTTCCTCCTCATTCCATCCCTCATTTTCCTCCCATTTCATTCCTCCCCTCAAGATACTTAAATTGCATTTTAATCCACACAGGTTAGGGTTGACCAAGCATATTAACTAATTTTAATAACTACAATAATGATTAATTATAATATGCTAGAGGACCAAATACTGGAACCTCAATAAAGTATTGTATAGTTAATTAAGAAATATCTCCTTGAATGGATTTTATGTAATTCAGAAATGATGTGCTAAAAACTAAAACTCATTAGATTTTAACAACAGGAATAAGCACAAATTTTATCAAAAAGGAATACAGAACAGAGTGAAATTTTCACATTTGCACATATGATGGAGATTCTGGGCATACCTGTATGTTGTATCCTTTACTGGCATCTTATTGCATCGAACCCATTTGTCAGTATCAGGATCTAATCTTTCAACCCAGTATCCAGTGATAGGGCTGCCACCATCATCATCTGGCTCACACCATGTAAGAGTCACTGCATCTTTAGTGATGTCTGAGGGTTCTAGGCGAGTTGGAGGTCCAGGTGGATCTAAAGACACAATTATAATATAAAAAGTTATACATCCTATATATAAGTATGAAATCTAAATGCAAGTTTGACACAAGCTATGTGTGTGTGTGTGTGTGTGTGTATGTGTGTCCTTGAGAAACTTACCAAATTGGAATTTGGCTGTGATTGGAGTGGCTTGAACTGGCTCACCAACACCATACATATTTTCTGCAGCAACTCTAAAGATGTACTCTTTATTGGGTGTTAATTTGGTTGCCTTGAAGTTTGTGTCCTTCACAGTGGATGAGAGCTTATGCCACACTTCACTATCAGTTGCTCTTCTCTCCACTACATAGTTTGTGATCTTAGATCCCCCATCGTCTCGTGGTGGGTTCCATGTCAGAAGACATGACTCATTGGTTACATCTGTGATGTCAAAAGCAGCTGGTGGTCCAGGTTTATCTATGGATGACATTATATAGGGTGAAAAATCAGCCATGTTTTATTCAAGAAAGTAGCTAGAATGAGTTCTTGGTTCTTTTTGATATGGGAGTTTCCCTTACCTAAGACATTCACTTCTACCACAGCTGTGGCCCGGCCACAGACGTTCACGGCCTCTATGATGTAGGTTCCAGTGTCACTTCTCTTACTGTCCGTGATGGTCACTGTGGATTTTTTAGGAACATTTTCAATGGTGATTCTTGTGTCTGGCTTAAGAAGTGTATCAGCCTTTGTCCAAGTTATCTTTGGTTCTGGTTTTCCAGTTACAGTGGCTGGAAGTTCAATCTTTGTTCCAGCTTTTACAGTGAGACCAGCGAGGAGTTTCACATCGAGGAAAATTTCCGGGGCCTCTGAATTAGAGAAAATTATTTATGTGGTTAGCAAGTTCAAGCAGAAATAAACTCTAATTAAGCCTGAGGGGTAAGATAAAAGTAAGAAAACAAATACCTTGTGTGTCTACAGCCTGGATGTCTTCTGTGGGTTTGCTTGGCTTGCTGGCGCCTTGCCTGTTCAAGGCTTTCACCCGGTAGGCATACCACTTGCCTTCCTCAAGACCTGTCACTTCCATTCTGTTAGAAATGAAAACATTTGTACTGTTTTGAAGATAAACTGTTTTACTACCTAGTTGTCATGCATAATCTGTCCAAGATCTATGGCTCTTGACTACCTCTAGCTTTCAAGTTAAACATGGCCTGCTTCAGATATTATTATATAACTGCTTCAGAAATTAACATATGACTAATGAAAATATGGAACACAGGTATGTTCAGCAGCCTGTTTAAAATCAGATTCACTTGCTAGAAAAATTCTCAATGATAAAAATTCAACATTTTTCAAGGAAAGTCCATTTTCAGGAGTAAGAGTGAATATTTCTCATGGGCCTGATAGCTTTATTTTAAAATTTTTCTTTAACTTTTTTAGCTTTAAGTAGCTAAAGGGGTTGCCAGACAACAATGCAATATATGAATATAATCAATCTTTATCCTTGTCACCCCTTTCAATGCCTGCTAATTTAAAAAAATTTTTTTTGCCTGTCCTGGGACTTGAACTCAGAGCCTGGGCACTGTCCCTGAACTTTTGTTCAAGGCTAGCATTCTACCACTTGAGCTACAGTGCCCGCTTCTGGCTTTTTGTTTATGTGGTACTGAGGAATTGAACCTAAGGCTTCATGCATGCTAGGCAAGCACTCTGCCACTAAGTCACATTCGCAACCCAAGGTCTGCTAATTTTAAAAACTTACTTTGTATCTGCAACAGGTTCTCCACAGGCAACCCATTTATCAGAACCACGTGGACATTTTTCAACTATATATCCTTTGATGCGTGAGCCACCATCATTTTTAGGTGGGTCCCATGTGAGGAAGATGCTCTTGGCTGTCCGATCTCTCCATTTAACATTCTCGGGTGGGTCAGGTACCGCTATAACATTTTAAAGAGAAAGTTAGTTTTAGGCCATCTATCATATTGCCATCCTCTTTCCCTACAGCATGAACTGCAACTCTCACATCTAAAACAAATACCACAAGACTGGGTAAGAAATCATCAAAAATGATCTTACTTGCAGGAGCTGACATATTCACAGGTTCATCAGTATATGCAGGTTCACCAGGGCCACACTTATTACAAGCGCAGACTTTGAATAAATATTCTTTTCCTTGAACAAGATCTGGAACTGTGAATTCTAGATCAGTTACAAGGTCCATAACCTAGGACAGAGAAATGTACCTTAATGAGTTATTTTCTAGGAACTTTTGCTAAGTAAAAAGATTTATTTTATTTTTAACCATGAGTAGGGATATAAATGAATTTTTATTGCTGTATTTTTGAGACATATTACTATGATGTAGCACTGCCTGGTTTGAATTTATGGTCTTTCTGCTTCTCAAATGCTAGGATTACTGAAGTGCTCTACCAAACCTGGCTTGCTCAGAAATTTTGAATGGTAAGGACCATTTTCTTATTAGGTTTGTATTAAGGCAAAACTGCAAATACATAATACTATTTGACACCCAATATAATGAGGTCATACACATTGAAAAGATTATAAATAAAGAACTGGTTCCTCCTATCAGCTTAGTTATAAAAATTTGATTTTAATCAGGGTAGAGAATAGTAACTAGTAGACTGGAGTGCAGCTTAGTGGTATAGTTCTTGCCCAATGTGTGAGACTCTGGGTTGTATTTCTAGAACTGCCAAAAAATGTATGTGCACATGTATACTTTTGTACACACATAGGTACAGACATATTTACATATGTATATATACATAGTATACACATATAGTGACTAATATAAAGGAAGGAAGAAAAGAATTGCAGATGTTGCCATCTAAGGTAATCTAGTAGAGTGGGGAAAGAACATGACCACCATGGTAATTCTAATTCTTTAGAATGGCTTATTTTGCCATTTAGAATGGTTCCTTTTGCAAAATATTGTAGCCCAGATATATTTGCTTGACCTTCTGGAGTTGATGCATTACTAGACAAAACTCACTTTAGTCCATGTTTTCCGATTGAGTTCCCTCTTTTCAACAACATATCCAGTTAATGGACTTCCTCCATCGTCATCTGGTGGTTCCCAAGTCAAGTGGACGGAATCCTTGGTTATGTCACCATATTTTAGTTCTTTGGGTGCACTTGGGCGAGCTTAAACAATAAAAAGTAGCGTAAGTCAGTAGTATGGTTTAAGCCAGTATTTATTAATACTGCCAAACAAAACTTTTGTTCCTTACCAATTACATTGACGTTGATTTCCCCAGAAATTGCTTTCACTGGATTTTCTAATTTCAGTGTGTAAATGCCCTTGTCTGGACGTTCACTTGGAGAAATGACAAGTTCGGCATAGGCAGATAAGGTCTTCATTTTTATACGGTCCCCTGCTTCTAGTTCTTGATCTCCAAACGACCAGACTGCAGTTGGCCGTGGATATCCTGTACTTGGAACCAGGATCTTGATGGGATTCGGGACTACAACTTCCAGACCATCTTTAAATGCACTTAAATCCATCGTGGGTTCAACTACCAACAAAGGAGAGTTAATGAATTTCCAGTGGCACAATTAAGTTCCTAAAATAGCTACGTGCTATTCCTAACCCTGAAAAATAAAAAAATAGCTATTTACCAAATGCATCATCTGCAGTTAGAGGACCAAGAATCTCAGATGGATCTGAAACACCAGCTTCATTTTCTGCAGATACTCTATATAAATATTTATTTCCTTTTTGTAATCCAGTAACCTAAAATCATAAATTAATATTGTTAAAAACATCCACATCTCTAATGAAGATCATATAGTGAATATTTTAGATGCAAATTCCTTACTTTGTAGGTCAGTTCAGGAACAAGTTTCATATTGCAACGAATCCAATTATCTTTTCCTTCTTCACGTCGCTCAATAATATAGCCCAATATTGGGCTTCCCCCATCTTTTAGAGGAGGTTCCCATGTGAGCTGAACTGAGGATTGAGTCTGCTCAGAGGAATTTAAGTTCACAGGAGGACTTGGTCTCTCTAGAATGGGAGAAAAAATTGGAGAAATTTAGTAACTATTTTTTATTCTTTCTTTTTATTTATATTTTGCATTTCTCTGACACTTAATGGTGTCAATATTCTACTGGCCATTCATACAACTTCTTTTGAGAAGTGTTGTGACACTTTATTAACATATGATATAAACACTTCTACCAACCTCATCAAAATAACAGGTTTACTAAATTCACTGAATAAAAGTAAGCACAGGTTGCTACAATTTTACTCAAGGTTTTCTATGTTCTACTTCTTAATAAACTTTTATTTATTTATTTATTTTTGCTGTTTGTCTTGGGGCCTGAACTCTGGGCCTAGGCGCTGTCCCTCAGCTCTTCAGCTCAAGGCTAGTGCTCTACTACTCGAGCCATAGCACCACTTGTGGCTTTTTTGGCTAATGTGGTACTGAGGAATCAAACTCAGGGCCTCATGCATGCAATGCAAGCACTCTACCACTAAGCCACCTTCCCAGTCCCAACTTTTATTTAATTTGAATGTCTAACTATTAGGGCTAATTTCTTGACTTTATGCAATATTTATTTTCTCTTTTGGAGAGAGAGGGTGTCTTGGGACCTGAACTTAGGGCCTAAGAGCTGTTGCTGATTAAGTGGTCAAGGCTAGCACTTTACTACTTGAACTACAGCTCCACATCCAGTATTTTGATGGTTAACTGCTAGGGCTGGCTTCAAGCCACAATCCTCAGATCTTAGCCTGCCGAGTAGCTAGGGTTACAAGCATGAAACACCAGCATCCATTTATTTCTTCTTCCCTCTCTCCTTCCCTTCCTCCCTCCTTTCCTTCCTCCCTCCTTCCCTTCTTTCCTTCCTTCCTTCCTTCCTTCCTTCCTTCCTTCCTTCCTTCCTTCCTTCCTTCCTTCCTTCCTTCCTTCCTTCCTTCCAAGCTTACCAATTGGATCAGCGACTTTGACAAAAGGTGTGGCTGCACTTGGTTTTCCTACTCCAATTCGGTTTTGGGCTCTGACACGGAAACTATACTCTTGGCCTTCCACCACATCAGTGACAGTTGCAGACAGGTCTTCTGCCCTTACAGTCATGGCAGTATCCCATCGGATAGAAGTCTTATCCCTTAATTCAATGACATAGTTTGTGACTTCAGCACCTCCATCATATTCTGGTGGTTCCCATGTCAGTGAGACACCAAATCTGTTCACATCAGTGATAGCTACATTCAGAGGGGGGCCTGGAACATCTGGATATCACAAGACCCAAACACGAGTTTAGTTTACATTGGAAATAAAAGCAAAGATAAGCAAGTTGGTTTTGAGTTACTTAAATATTTCTTACCATATTTACTCCTTGCCTCTACAGGGCTGTCAGTTTCCACTGGCTCGCCAGTGCCAACTCTGTTTCTTGCACTCACACGGAATAGGTACTCGACGCCTCCTTTCTGTAATCCAGTGACAGTAAATTCACAACTGTCCGCACGGTCAGTGGCCAGCACCCAGGTCTTTCTCCTGATGTCACGTCTTTCAACAACATAGCCTATGATCTTGCTTCCACCATCTGTTAATGGTTCTTCCCAAGCGAGGCTCACTTCACCATCAAAGGTTTCAGTCACTTCTAAGTTCCGCACTGGCCCAGGAACATCTAAAATTTATATAGAAAGAAGTTGTAGTACATTATCATGCCTTTACGTTTTACTGTGCCAATCGAGTCTAAGTCACTCAAGGCTTACCAATAACTTGTAAGTTGATGAATGCTTCTGCTTTTCCATGTTTATTCTGAAGCACAATTTTATACCTTCCCCTGTCTCCTTTCTTGGCTTCTAAGATTCTGAAAGAAGTTTGCTCAGTGGTAGTATCAACAGTTTTTGAAGACAAAGCTTCATTTTCTTTAAACCATTCTGCTTCTGCTTTGGGGTAGGCATCATAGGGCACCACCATTGTCAGAGGCTGGCCAGCATCAACCACAAGATCTTGATCAGCTGTCTTGATTTTAGGTGCAGCTAGTGAAAAACATAACATAGGAGTGATTTTGAGTTACACACTATAGTTAAACTATAGCATAGCTTCTTGTTTTTTTTATTATTATTATTATTTATTATTATTGTCAGTTGTGGGGCTTCACCTCAGGGCCTGGGCACTACACTTCAGCTTTTGTGCTCAAGGCTAGCTCTCAACTACTTTGAACCACAGTCCCATTTCCAGTTTTTTTTTTTTTTTTTTTTTTTTAGGTGGGGGGTGGTTAATTAATAGAAGAGTCTCCTGGACTTTGATGCCTGGGCTGGTTTTGAATCATGATCCTCAGATCTCAGCCTTTTGAATTGCAAGGATTACAGGCATGAGTCACCTGGCCAGCATAGTTGCTTTACTATGCAGTTTTTAACTAATATTAGTAGCATACTCTTGGAAGTATGCCACAAAAACTTTACAGCTGAGAGCACTATGAACTATAGAGTTCAAATAGCTTCCCAACCCCCACTTCCAATCATCAGCCTTTCAAAAGTAAGGGGTTGGAGGCATAGTTGGTATAGCATCAGCCAATGAATGAAAGTGTCAGCTGCCAAGTTTAAGTTCTAGTCTTGGCAAAAAATATAAAACAAAACAAAAATATGAAAGTAAAGATTGGATATAGCATAATATAATAAAATATACATTCTTCACCAAAAAGTTACGTTAAAAGACTTAGAATGGTGTGAATATGTTCCTATACACACACACAATAAGTTCTGTGCACTTAGTACAAAATGAATCAGATAACTTTTTCCTAATGTGCAAGAGATACATGAATGGCTTGTTCATTATGATAATTCAGAAGGGTATCTTGAGTCAAAATGAAAAAAAGACCTAAAATGCCCACAAAGGCTGCAAAGTAGAAGATTGCTAGTCTGCCATTACGAAAGGTTATTTCTAGGAAATAACCTTAATGAATGTATGGTCAGAGACTATCCAAGGTTCATATGAAGATGAATACCTTTAATGACCTCTTGCTCAGGACACAACTTCATAATAAAAATTAGAATAGCTAACATTATTGACAGGGCTTACTTTTACTTAGTAACTGTACAATCTGAAATCTACATATCAAATGTGATGATGGGGGAGTAGCTTTTATTTATCTGTTTTAATTAATTAATTAGTTGTTATTTTTGCACAGTCCCTGGGGCTTGAGCTCATGACCCAGTGCTCTCACTTGACTTTTCCACTCAAGATTGGCACTGGAACTCTACCACTTGAGCCATTACTCCACTTTCAGCTTTTTGCTGGTTAATTGAAGATAAGTACCTCTCAGAATTTTTTCACCCCAGGGCTGGCTTTGAATCTGTATCTTCAGATCTCAGAATCTTGAGTAGCTAGGATTATAGAAGTGAGCCACTGGCACCTGGCTAGTAAGAATATTTTAAGATCCAAATTAAAGACTTACCTGCCAGTTCAAGTTTAGCTCTGGCTTCTTTGTCTTTGGCAATAAATCTGTATTCACCCTGGTCACGGGGCTTAATGTCACAAATCTGTAGCCTGTGTATTTTTCCTTCACTCATCATCTGGTGTTTGTCACCTTGGACAACAATCATATTATTTCTCAGCCATTGAACTTCTACCTTATCTTTATTGAGCTCAGCGAAAAAGACAACGTCAGCACCCGGGGCTTCCAGAATATCTTGAGGAGGCCTGATAATTTCAACTGGGATTTCTGGGAAAGAATAAGTAATAACATATAAATACACTAGTATTTTGACTGGCATTTAAAGATTTGCCATTAATCGAATCATTACTTTACTGAATATATACCTTCTACAAAAAGTCTAGCCCGAGACTTTCTGTCTTCTACCCCACAAGCATATTCACACTCATCATCCAGTCTGCAGTCTTTTATAATGAGCCTGTGGATACTTCCATCTTTTTCAAATTTGTATCTAAAAAAGAAATGGAATTATTGGTTAGCTTATACAGAGACTGCTAACATTGTCTAAAGTGTACATATAACTACAGAAAGAGAACCAGAAGTTTTCCTGCATACTTTTTGCCTTCTTTGATTTCTCTCCCATTTCGGTACCATTTTACATTTGCTTTCTCTCTGGAGAGCTGGCAGGAGAAGACAGCGTCATCAAACTCGGTGACAGTCTGGTCTTCCAAGTGTTCCACAAATTCTGTGGGGGCTTCTATGATGAGCAGCTCAGCCACAGATTTATCCTGTCCAGCTGTGACAATGTATTCCCCTTCATCTGGGAAGCCACAATCTTTGATGATTAGAGAGTGTTTGTATTTATCAATTCGATACGATATGCGGTTGTCAAAAGCCACTTCTTCCCCATTTTTGGTCCACTTCAGTGTTACATTAAGACGATTCACTTTGCACCAGAATGTAACAGATTTCTTCTCCATTGTTTCAATATCTTTAAGAGGCTCAATAATCCTCAGATCTTCCTCTGTTGTAAGAAGAGAAGAATAATGTGGATTTTAGTTGTTTCCATAATAGAAACCAATGGCAAACAATTCTGATATTACATAAATGACTTACCTTCTACAATGAGATCAGCTGCACTTTTAACATTTTCTCCTCTATGATTGGTCAGAGACACCCTGTAGTTGGCTTGGTCATCTAATCGTGCATCTCTGATTCTAAGGGTGTAGACCAGATCTTTCTGTAGAATGATGTATTTTGAGCTATCAAATATGGCTTCTTCATTCCTGAACCATTTGGCTTTAGCACCTTCAGTATTGACTTCACAGTTGAAGACAACTTCTTGCTGTTCCTTCACCCGGGTGTCCTTAAGAGGAACTATGATCTTGAGTTTTTCTGCAAGTAATCAAGCAGATCTTATAGCATGAAGAGGGGCTAAAGTAGTAGAAACAATGAGAAAAACCTAAAGGCAAGAGCAGACTTACCAATCACTGTCAAGTGAGCGGCTGCTCTGGCGGCGCCCACCATGACCACGTAAGTGCCCATATCTTGTAATGTGGCATCTTTCACCACTAAGACTCTCTTTTTGCCGTCAGCAATGATATCGTATTTATCTCCAGATTCAAGTGTCTGATCGTCCCTCTTCCACTGGACTTCAAAGCTTTCCTTTGATATTGTGCAGACAAATTCAGCCTTTTCTCCTTCAAGTATTTCAAGGTTTTGAGGCTTTGAGAGGAATTCAGCAGCAAGCTCTGGCAAACAAAAGTTGCAATATATTAAAAACTCAGTCCTTCCTCCTTAAGTATGAATTTAAAAAATGACAATGTGATTTCGTTGTGATTTTCATACCATGCACTTTGACCTTGCCATCAGTTTGAGAGCTTGGGAGTCGACAGTTATAGCTGCCAGCATCCTCAAGGTTAGCATTCTGAATGATCAGGATTCTCTTCCTTCCATCAGCAAGGATTTCAAACCTTCCTGTTTCAATGATCTCTTCATCACCTTTGTACCAAACCACTTCTGCTCCAGGCTTAGAGACCTCGCACACAAGTTTTATGGTGTCTGTTTCGCTAACCTCTACATTGGCAAGATTTTTTGTAAAGACAGCTTCTTCTTCTGCAATCAGAATATTACAAGTCCGTTGAGCTGGAAATTATTATCTTACCTAACACATACATTTCAGTAAAGAAAGCCTTCACTCTTACCTAGGACTGTCAGCATGCCAGATGTCCTTGCTGTTCTGACTTCACAGGAATATTCAGCCTCATCGTTCAGTAGACATTTGTTGATGACAAGAATGCGTACTGCCCCCTTAGATATTATGTCGTACTTTTTGCCCTTTTTGATTTCAGCACCATCTTTAAACCATTGAACCTATATTAAGATACGTTTCTCAATCAGTTTTTGTATTGTTTCTTGCCATGGGTATCCCTTCAATGAACTAAGAACTTGAATTTATCAGAAAGCAACGAATGGGACATACTGATTTAAGGGGTAAGGTGGGATGTATGAATATAAATTTAAAACCAAGAATAATTTTACCTTTTACTATTAAGAGAGTAACATATTTTGACCCTTATAGAGAAAGCATTTTTTAACAAAAAATCTTGCATTGAAGTCAGCAAAACAGACACTATAAATGTGGTTTGTGAAGTGTCCACCAAAGGAAGATACCCATTGTTAAAAATAATGGTGCCATATAAGTTTAGAGCCATGGAAGGCCTTAGGCATCATATAGACTAATTCCTTCTATGTGGAAAAAGAGACTTAGCAAATGAAGGAACTTGGAACTTGTAACCAGAGGAACTTAGTTGGGGGAATGTGAAATTGCTGATATTTGATCATTTGTGATCAAAGAAAATAGCAATTCCACAGAGATCAGAATAATATTTGAATCTCTTATGAGTCAATTACTTTTCAAATAACAGGAAAAGAATGACACTAAAAAAAGAACAATTGAGTACATTTCATACCAAAATAATCTTTGAAACTAAACTAGTGATAGGAAGTTTTACTTTCTTCTTTTCCTTTTTTCTTCTATTTTTGGCTAACCCCAAAGGAAATATAAAGTTTTTTGACAATACAAGACTGCAGGTATAGTAAAATCACAGACCTTAGCATTTTCCCGGGAGATTTCACATTCAAACCGAGCCATTTCTTTTTCTTTAACTTGTAGGTCAGTAAGTGGTCTTAAGAATTCCACATGAGGAGCTGTAAAAAAAGTTTCATCAGAATTCAAAATAAGGTTGCTAGGAATTTGTTATGAGATTACTACAGTGAACTACATTAAGAAAAATGTCCTTTTGCAAGGATCCGTCCATCTAAATGGGTTACAATGGATCTTGGAATCACTTGGAGATGCCATTCAGGCATGATGCCTTACTTTTCATGTATTTATGTAGTTTATATACTATTATGAGGCATTCTATATGTCCATCTCAGCTTTTTTGGGTGATAAGAAAAATCTTCCATGATGGTGTATCAGAATTGAAAGATATTGAAACACTAGTACAAAAGAAAAATTGCCTTAAAGCAGCCAGCATAGTCTTTGAGAAATTAGTAAAATTCAAAGAGAAGACAGCTTGAAGCACTGTGACCAGCTTTGTTATGGCTACCAGGCATGACTATAATTGAAGTCAGTTAAATTCTGCATTTAAAAAAGCTCAGCTTCAAAGGTGTCACATATAATAAGTCAGGCATAAAGTTTCTTAATGCAACCAACTCTGTTTTGTATGGAAGGGTGATTTTGATTTTCATTCTGTTTTATAATCTCTAGAATTCAGTTGATGTCTAGGATTAGGGAACTGCCTTCTTGCCCTTCTTTTTTTTTTTTTTTCAAAGCTCCTTGTGAGTCCTTTCCAAGATGGCTGTTCTTGGTCACTGAGATTCTGGCTGGTAGGCTTGATGATAGGCCATTGCAGCTTGCTCTTTTTGGAGTGGAGGTAGATGACAATGGAAGAAGGTGACCCAAGATGCTACTCTGACTTAAGCTAAATAACAGTAACCACAAATGGAAGAAATAGCACAATACAAGAGGAATGAAGCACAGTCAGGGCCATTAGGTTTTAGCTGTTGACAGATGAAAAGCAACTACACCAAACAAATATTGCACAAAAATACACACTGAAAAATGTCCTCACTGAACAGATGAATGAATGAAACAAATGAGTTAACATGCTGCATTATGAACAAAGACATTATTTTTCACCAGAGGAAAAAGTAATGCTAAAAACCATTAGAGCTCTTTCTTCATGGAAATTATCTAGGACTCAAAGAATCCAAACCTTGCTTCAACTTTTCAAGCCTTCTTATTCTCAGAAATTGAATTTTGTAATGGGCTTTATCTCAAGTATGCTCCTATTCAAATGAATTTCACGCTCACTTTCTACTTGTTCCTTATGTCTGAAAATTTATTTTGTTTACAAATGAAATTATTTTCACATAAAAACAGGGTTCCTTAACTTTTCTTATTCTTGTTATCATTCATGTAAAGGATTTTCATTCAGTAGGCTTAGCCCATGTAGACAGAGAGCACCTCTGCTCACTACTCCAAGAAAAGAAGCAGAGCCAAAAGTGATTGATACAGATGTTTTTGTAAAAGACATACAAATGATTTTGTAAAACACATAAAGGATCAGGTTAGGTCAGTATTGATGCTGTGAATTGTCAAGAAATGCAGCTGGGACAAGAGAGACATGCAAAAAGTGTTTTCGCTTGTTATAAAGAGTTGAAAATGACAAGTCCTATGTAAGAATACTTACGCACAACATTCAGGTTACAGGAAGTCTTAAAATCTTTAGCATCGCAAGTGTATGTTCTGATATCCTCTGGGGTACAGCCATGTATGATAAGTTTTCTGACCCTGCCATCAGCGACAATTTCATACTTCTTGCTTTTGAGGATTTCTGTCCCATTTTTGAACCATTTCACCTTTGCATTTTCTCTCGATACTTCACACTCCAGAACTGCAGTGGCTTCCTCTTCGACCGTCTGGTCCTCAAGAGGCTTAGTGAATTCAACGGGGGGTTCTGAAAGAATCATACTCATTAGCCATGGAATTTCCTTTCCCTTTTCTCCAGAGTTCTGGCACTTTCTCAACCTCTTTTTGGCATCTCCAGGGGTTATTCATTTGTATTCATTAGGTTTGACTCAGGTATTTTCCTCTAATAATGATGTTTTATCATTACTTGCACATACAGAGGAAAATCATTTTTAAGAATTGTGAAACACCAAAGAAATCATTGACAACTCATGGTTAATAAGGTGAGGATCCATAATTCTTCTCCTAGCTGTTTTTTAAATTAGTCAAATACACAAGAAAATAGAAATGGATTTTTTAAAAAATAATAATTTATAAAATATTTTGTTAGGCCTCAAAATAAAACCAGATATTATTTTGCTATTTGGTTGATTTTCGTTATCTATGAAACTAAATACAAAAAAAGATAATTGAGAGTGAGCATTATTTCTGAACGTGTGCACTATATATGTCTTTAAATAAGCCTTATAGTTACCTTTCACAAAGAGATTGGCTTGAGTTTTGAAGTCCTTTGCTGTTAGTTGGACTTCACCAGCATCTTCTAATTTCACATCCCTCAGGGTTAGTGTATGGACTCTTCCTTCTGAACGTGTGACCACCTAGTTTTATTTATTTAGAAAAGTGCAATTTAAGAATATATAAAAGTATACTTTGGAAAGCAGTATGGAGGTTCCTCAAAAGACTTCACATAGAGCTCCCCTATGACCCAGCAATCCCACTTTTGGGCATTTACCCAAATGTTTACAAACAAGACCACACTAAAGCTACCAGCACAACTATGTTTATTGCAGCATTATTTACCATAGCTAAGATATGGAACCAACCCAGATGTCCCTCAGTAGATGAATGGATCAAGAAAATGTAGTATATATACACAATGGAATTCTATGCCTCCATCAGAAAGAATGACATTGCCCCATTTGTTAGGAAATGGAAAAACTTGGAAAAAATTTTATTAAGTGAAGTAAGCCAGGCCCAAAGAAACATAGGTCCCATGTTTTCCCTTATTTGCAATATCTAGTATATGTATAAGTCAAGCGGAAAAGGTCAGATAATGTGATGTTAGGAAAATGAACCCTTAGATATGTATTTTAATGTTTTTCTTTCATGCATTTGTTTCTAACGCATTTATAAGATTATTTCTTTGTTGCTTTGTATGTCCCTCCCCCACAGTATAACCCCTGCTTTCACTATATTTGATGTCAGTATAACTTGTGGAGGAGATGGGGAAAAACAAGTCATTTAAGGATACAGGTGGACCTGTTCCAACAATGAGAAGTACAAGTTGTCATGTCGAAAACGAGCTTTACAATGTTGGTGCGAGGGGGGGGGGCGGAGGGAGAGGATTGGATGGGGGGGAGGCTGGGAAGGGATGTGAAAGGTAAACAAAGGAGGAAGCTGCAATGCTTGATAAGAAATGTACGCATTATCCTGCCCATGTAATTGTAATTGTAACCCCTCTGTACAGTATGTTCACAAAAAAAATAAAATAAAATGAAAAAAAAAGAATATATAAAAGTATGATTCCCATATATAGGCTAACTTAATTGATTTAGATAATAGCGTTAAATAGAGTCATCCAACTTGTTTTATAATCATATGTATAACATATATTTATTTTATATTTTATATATTTGGCAATATATACATATGTTTAGCAATATGAACTCAGGTCCCTATGTTTGCTAGGTAGGTGCTATACTGCTTGAGCTCTGTTCCTAGCTCAGTTTTTGCTTTAGCTATTTTTCAAAAGGGTTCACATTTATGCCTGAGCTAGCCTAGACATGGCCCTTCTCTTTATGCTTCCTGCATAGTTGGGATAATAGGACTAGCTTTTTATTGTCCATGATAGGCCTCAAATTGCAATCTTCCTGATTTCTGTCATGGAGAGCTAGGTATGAACCACTATTCCCAGGTGTGTGTGTGTGTGTGTGTGTGTGTGTGTGTGTGTGTGTGTGTGTAATTTTAACAAAGTGTTTCAAATCCCTTAAGAAAATTCCAGGCTCTCATAGTTACTTTTTTTTTTTTAATTTGTCTGACAACATTGTCACCCATCTCTCTTAATCATAGTTACTTTTACATAACTACTAGGTGACTTTTTATGTTGAACTTGCCGAGGCCAATTTCTATTTGTATGTATGATCTTATTAAAATCTATGTACTTATGCCTGGGTACTGGTGGCTGACACCTGTAATTCCAGCTACTCAGGAGGAGACAGTCTGAGGACTGTGGTTCAAAGTCAGCCCAGGTAGCAAAGGTCATGAAATTTTATTTCCAAGTAACTACTAAAAAAGCAGGAAATGGAGCTGTGGCTCAAGTGGTCATATGATAGCCTTGAGTAAAAAAGCTCAGAGACAGGGCCCAGGCCCAGAGTTCAAGCCCCAGGATTGGCACATATATTTATATTTTTTTAAATCTACATATTTTTATTTCCTTACATTCTGTTATTCAGTTTACATATGAAAAGGAACCTAAAAAAGTTAAAAGAGAAAGAAAGAATGTTTGGATATAGTCACCTGAAAGCTGATTTTCTTTCTTTCCCTCTCTCTTTTTAATTGCAAGGTATTTACCATGCCACACTAAGCTAGATTTTGTCCTGTTTTTTGTTTTGCAAACCAATTAGAACTGTGATTAAAATAATTGTATGATTTCTTAATCTTTTTTTGAAACTACAAATGAAGATGTTGACTCCTGTCCTCTTTTCCTGTGTTTGAGCCTCAGTACTGAAAAGTCAAATATGTCTATGATATTCTTAGCAGGAGATCACAATAGCCCAATCGCTGCATAGGACCATAAATAAAGAAGCATATCAAAATAAATTCTAAAACCTGGAAACAAGAGGTTCTTTGTAGATCCTGTATGTGGTTATTTCTACTTTTTTCTTTCTTTTAGTTTTCTGTACACTTTGTCTTGGAAATAAGCTCATCTGATCTGTAGAAGGGAAAGGGAATCACAGAAACTGCAGGACAAAGGATTACTAATACAACAATGATACTCACTAGTCATTGTGCAGGAAATGAACTTTATAACTTGGGCAGGAGGAGAGTAGGGAGTGGTAAATGCAAGAAAACAAGGGAGGAGGTTAACAGTGTTTAAAAAGTAATGCACTCATTACCTTACTTTCGTAAATGTAACTCCCCTGTTTATCACCTTTATCTCTTTTTTTTTTTTAATTAAAAAAAGAAAAAAAGGTAGTGGGGCTCAGATAGGGCCATCCTGGTAGTAAAGACAATGGTACTGGTCTTACATCCAGACCTACCTTCTAGAATGCCTAAAATTGTATACCCTGTCATCAAGATTGGTTTTGCCTTGCTTAAGAGTTCACCTAGAGTTAAGAATTATGTAAAAGTTTTTTTCCTCCTACTTGTTATATTTTTAATAAAGGAAATAATTAAGAATATAGTTTCACTGAAAAGTATTTTCCTTAATGGAGTGCAGGACATGTTATTCCTATAATTACTTTCATAATTGAGAACATCAAAGTTAGAACTGAATATAACTCATGACTATTTCTTTTTTTTTATTGTGAAAATACCATAGAGAGGGGTTACAATTACATGGGCAAGGTAATGAGTACATTTCTTATCAAGCATTGCTGCTTCCTCCTTTGTTTCCCCTTACCATTCCTTCCCATTTCCCCCTGCTTCCCCCAACCCGCTCATGACTATTTCTAAAAAGTCTTTCCATTTCTAATCCATGCATAAATATATCTTATCTATTAATGTACTGCTTTGGAAAGAGATATATAAGTAACATGAAGGCATGTGAATAGAAGTATTTTGGAGTGGCTGTAGTAAAGGATTAAAATTCCTATGCCAAGAGAGACACAAAGAAGTGTCTAGAATTATTGTAAACTGATCTTTTCTAATTTTAGGAAACAATTTTAGTGATATAAGGGACCATGAAAGAAATGTGAATAAGATTTTTAGAAACACGCTTTTAATTTAAAATAGCATAGTTTTTACATTAAGATTAAAATAGACATGTTTTTTCTTTTTTCTTCTTTCCTTTTTGTTGTGGAGACTGACTTTTTAATGAAAAGCTTTAATCTTATCAAAAGGTATTTATTAACACAACAATAATAGAATTTATCCTTAAGCAGTATTAGAAATTTAAAGGTCAAGAAAGAATTATGGGAAGTCTACTGATTCTTTGCTTCCAGACATGAATTAATTCACATTTAATAGAAAAAAATGTACATTTTTAAATCAGCAAGCTTAAAGTGGAGATAACCCAATCACCCAGGTCAGTATTTATAGAGACTTTGCTGAAAGGAAAGTTTTCTAATGTGTAAATTAATTTTCATTCTACAACTGGATTATACTGGTGCTTTTCATAGTTGGTAAAAAAGGAAAACCACTGGTCCTTATGGTTTGTATGACCATTTAGTTACTTCAGTAGAATACTAGTTGATTTTTAAATTATACTTTTGAGCAATTTTTCAAAGGCATTGTCTTCAAATACTTCAGTAAATTTTGTGGCTTTATGTTAAAAAATCTTCTTTTAATTATATATATTTAATTTTTAAAGTTTGATTTGTATTAGAGCTCTGATATATACTTGATATTATTTGTGATTTTAGAATGAAGGTAGAAGATGGACTGTTCTATACTTTTTATCCCAACTTATACTGGACATTTATTTTAAGGACTCAAAATTAAAGATGAATTAGCCAGCATATATAAATATATACAGTAATTTGATGAGGAGATAAAATATATAGGTCAATTAGGCAAAGTTTACTTGGGGCATATCTGTATAACCACTTTTGCATTGACTTATGGGTAAAATATTGGGCCTAGAAAAAGTTAGTAAAAGCTTATAGCAAGAATTGGTTATTTATTCAAAATTCCTAAAGGTTACTTGTTCATATATGTGGATGACCACAGAACCCTTCTTTCTTGTCAGTACCACCAGCTGCACTTTAAATAGTCTACTTGCATTCCAGAATTCACACAGACCAAAGCACTTGAATATTAAAAATAGCTTTGGAAAAATGCCTGAGGAGCAAATCTGCCCAGAAGTTATCTCAACTACTTGATAACTGCCTGACATGGAATTTCAGTCTTCTCCTCTTAATCCCCTTATATGCTGAACACTAGATAGCATGGAGAGAATTAGTCTTAAAACTTCAAGTACACTGCTATTGAAGATCTTCCAGTTGGAAAGACTTCTTTGATTCTTCAAGTTACTCTAACAAGCTATCATTGCTAGCCAACTTTTTATTCGATTTCTGTAAAGATACCATCAAGCTAAACCTAACATGAATCTTCCCCACCCCAAAAATCTGTTTTATAGTTTCAGCAGAAATCAAACTAGACAGAGGAGAAAGGCCAAGGTAGAGTTGGAGACATTTGGAAGTTCAAAGAACAAAGAAAAAAAGAAAACAAAGATAGAAGAGCTCAAGGGAAAAAGAAAGGGTTAGAAAAGGCCAGTATTGCCTGCATTTTACCTTATCGCTGGGCTCCAATTTCTTTCCTTTGAGATACCATTCCACTGGGATATCCTCATAAGAGAGCTCACAGTCAAAGGTGGCTGTTTCGCCCGCAGTCACCGTGACATCCTTTAGAGGCCTCAGAAGACCAATTACCCGTGCTTTACGGGAGGAAAGATAAAGCTTTGTGTTACTCATGTTGTAATTCCAAAAGAGTAAGTAGGCCTAGTTTTTGATCTTCATGGTTGCTTTCTTCAAGAAGGAAGGAGCCACAAGACTGGCCTCTGTTTTAACTCCCAGGTGAACGTGGCCCCGAGGTGGTACTGAATAAGGGGAGAGCTGGTAGCTGGAGAGCCGGTATTAGTAGGAGTCCTTTCTTTGGGATGTACAAGGTCAGCAAGAAATCTGTGTTGCATCTGTCTTCCTGCCAGGCATCAAGTTCCTCTGGCTACATAAGGTATGTGACTTCCAAAATAACTAAGACTCTGATTGGGAGAGGACCTGGGGCCCTCAGTCACATAGCCTGTCTCTATCCACTGCCACTTTACACCTTCCAAAAATGTGAGCCTAGCACTCTCAGCCTCCTTTCTTGAGTCTAAAATGCCCACACAGCAAAGGTTTTTCTCTATGGTTTTACAGCCCCTGGAAAAATATGGCCCTCAGGAGTCTTCAGCTAAAACCGTACTGCATGTTTGTCTGCTTTGAATGAAAGGAATTACAAGGAAAAGAAACCTGACTTGCTAAATTTTCTTTTGTTTTTGAATGCTAGGGTCCACAAAAAAAATTAAGACTTTAGCACTGCATGTTAATTTCAATGCTAAACAAGAAAAATGCCAGTTTTTGTACTTAAATGTTTTCTAGTTACTTAAATAAGTCTAATGAATACCATGCACCCTTCAAATACCATCTACACTTTTCACATACTATTCTTCATATACTCAAGGGCATACTGAATTTCCAACAAAAATACATAATACTTACGTTTAACCCGGAGATGGGCACTGGATTTAACATTGGCTGCTTGGAAGTCTACGCCACCTGTCTGGTCCAGGCGGCAGTTGTGCAAAATAAGGACGTGTATTTTTCCTTCTTCTTTAATTTCACAATCCTGTATCATAAAAAGTGAAAAGCTTTTGTAGTAATTTTCTCTATGATTTTTCCCACCCTAGGGATAAAATATTTTAACTAAAGTAATGTTACAAATAAATAGGTGTGTGTGTGTGTGTGTGTGTGTGTGTGTGTGTGTGTGTGTGTGTGAGAGAGAGAGAGTGAGTGCACACATGGGAGAGATAGGATTACAAGTGCTCTCAGGAAAGCTACATTTTTTAACCTACATAATTCTGGGCCTGAGAATACACATTAACTTATACTATTCTGGATCAGAAGTAATTAATAAATGACTGTCCAAGCTCATTGGTAGACCTGAGTATCTATCTTTGGTTTTTGATCCAGTAGAGAACTCGAGACCATGTTTTAAATGCCCTGCATGCACTCTGACTTTTCTCCTGTGTGTTTTTTTTTTCTAATTTCACACTGCTCCTCTTGATGTTGACGAGTTCAGAAATAGCCTTACAGGTGTTTGGAGCAGTGCCTCTCCCTTGAGTTTCCAGTTGGCATGGATGTCTTCGTCCGAGATTTCAGTTTCAAAGCGGGCTGTCTCCGTCTCCATCACCTCCACACTGTACAGGGGTCGTACCAGTTTAATTTCCCGATCTGGAAAAGTGAAGGGTCAGCATGTGCAATGAGCCTGTGGCAGAAATAACCCCAGCAGCTTCAAGTGTAGAAGTCATGGAAATTTCCTTACCCTCAATGTCAAGCTTTCCAGAGGTCTGATCAGTTCCACAGTCACAGGTATACTGTCCTATGTCTGATTTCAAGGCTTTCTTTAGGATCAGCATGCGCTTCTTGCCATCTGCCTTAATTACCACATTTTTGGATGGCTTTATTTCCTTCCCATCCTTAAACCACTTCACTGGTGCATCTGCTTTGCTAATTTCACATTGAAGAATCACTTCATCTTTCTCTACGCCTGTGTAATCTTGAAGCTTTCCTGTGAAGTAAGGATCTCCCTCTGCAAGTCAAGCATAAGTGAAGAAACTTTACTCCCCACTCAGGGAACTGACAGCTCTCATGAAGTTTAAGAGAGCTCACAGATTCCAAGTCTATTAAACAATTGCACCAACTCTCCCTCATTCATCATGCTTAAAACAAAATCTCTAAACAATAGAAATAGAACTTGTCAGACGCTAAACAAATTAGCCTTTGCCTATGTTTTTTCATTATTTTTCCAATTTTCTAATTTCTCCATACATTTTATTAAGCTTTAAGATATTTTCCTTTATCAAGTAATTTCATTTAATAGTGTCATTATATTAGTAGAATTCATATTTAATTTTCTTGATGTATGCTTATAAAGGTAAATTCTCTTATATGCTCTTATCAGAAGCTTGAAAAACATTTTTTTCTGAAATAATTTTGATAAAAGGACATATTCTTATTTTAATCATAACAGGGATCATTAGTTATTATTATTTTGCATGAATGTGTGGAGGATGTACTGGGTCTGAATTTGGGACACACTGTAGCATGGATTTTTCACTCATGCTGGTACTCTACCATACCTCCACATCCAGCTTTTTGCTGGTAAATTGGAGGTCAAGTCTTACAAACTTTCTGTCCAGGCTAGCTTTGAACATTGAGTCTCAGATTTTCAGCTTTCTGAGTGAGTAGGATCGTGGGCATGTACCACTAGCTTAGTTAGAATAGTTACAAGTTTATTTGTTTACTTATTTATTTAGTGCCAGTCCTAGGTCTTGAAATCAGAGTAGTGCTCTACCACTTTGAGCTACAGAATAATTTCTGGGTTTTTGGTAGTTTATTGAAGATAAGAGTCTCATAGCCTTCCTGCCTGGGCTGGCCTTTGAACTATGATCCTCAGATCTCAGCCCCCTGAGTAGCTAAGATTATAAGTATGAGCTACTGATGCTTAGTAACAAATTTTAATTCTCACTTTAACTGGATATTTTGTGGGCAAAAGAGACAATCTTAACTACCTTAATATCTTCATATTTTTAGGAAAAAATGTTTTAGAAATAAGCCTGGGGGCTGGGAAAGTGGCTCAGTGGTAGAGCGCTTGCCTTGCATGCTCAAGGCCCTGGGTTCGATTCTTCAGCACCACATAAGCAAAAAGAAAAAAGCCGGAAGTGGTGCTATGGCTCAAGTGGTAGAGCGCTAGCCTTGAGCTGAAGAGCTGAGGGACAGCGCCCAAGCCCAGAGTTCAGGCCCCACAACTGGACCCCCCCCCCAAAAAAAAAAGAAAAAAGAAATAAGCCTGATAACATATGATAGAACCAGCTAGACTATTTCATATCATAGATACCCCACAAATTTCTATCGAATTTAATGCAATAAAATTAAATTTAAAAAAGCACCTACTAAAGAGGGAAGGGGTGACATTGTCCAAAAAGAAATGTACTCTACCTGACATATAACTGTAACCCTTCTATATATCACCTTTATAATAACAACAAAAAATAAACAAAAAATTACCTACCGAGCACGGTGAGTTTAGCTTCTGAACTTATCCCCATAGCTTCTACTTTAATCTGGGATGTGTCATCAATAGACAGGTCTTTGAATGTGATTGAATGTGTTTTCCCTTCGTCATGCATGGATACCCGTTTGCTGGTATGTAAGCGCTGGTCATTCTTGAACCAGCTAACAGGGATGTTGTCATGGGACAATTCCACAGTAAACACAGCGCTTTCCCTCTCTTTGGCTGTTACATCTTTGAGAGGAGTAAGGAATTTGAGCCGGATTCCTATCAAGGAAGAAAAATTACCTTGTTAATCCAACCACTTTATCAAGGAAATATGAAACTAAAGGCAGAAATTAATGGTGGCTTGTTTGAAAAAAATATTTACCTTCAATGATCAGTTTGCCACTGGTGTGTTTGTCTTCAGCTTCGAATATATATTTGGCTTCATCTTCAAAGGCAGCTGACTTGATTACCATTGAATGCCTAGTGCCATCCTTGATAAGCTCAAATCTGTCATCACCAGTGATTTCCTGGGTTCCTTTCAGCCAACGAAATGTTTTTGGCTCCCTGGATACCTCACACTCAAATTTAGCCTCATCTTTCTCAAAGACTTTTACATCACTGAGAGGTGTGATGAAGATGAGTGGCAATTCTGAAAGAAGATGACCATGGATCAGGTTAGAACACACTTCCATTCATGACCCCTGACCAGCTCAGGGTCTCAGAAGAAAGTCTTGCAAAAAAAATATGAAAAGGTCCCTAACAGGTAGAGCATACCTTTCACTTTCAGATTGGCTGCAGATTTAGCATTAGCAGCCTGGAAAGAAACCTCTCCAGTCATATCCAGCTGACAATTATAAAGAACCAGGACATGCTTCTTCCCATCTTCAATGATTTCACAGTCCTAAGTAAAATGAGGATTAGAAGAAAAGGAAGAACATTATGTATACCAGTGGGGTCTTCCTGAAAGTCACTAAGAGATTTTTTTCTTTTCTTCTTCTTCTTTTTTTTTTGGGGGGGGCGCATAACCAACCAAGCAACTCCCTACCCCATCTGATCTCATAATCTGGACTTACAGGGGAAGCAGTCAAAGGCTCTCCTTTTAGCTTCCATTGTCCATGAACATCTGGTTCTGAAAGTTCAATTTCAAAGCGAGCTGTTTCACCCACAAACAGTTCGACTCCATACAGAGGCTTTTCCACTTTTATTAGTCGAGCTGGAAGTATATAAAGGTCTTGTTAGTGTGACTGAACAGGTGACTTGCAGGTTCAGAATTGGCCAATACTTGGTTTGGGAGCAACTTACCCTCCACAGTAAGATTTGCTTTGGTTGTGTCTGTGCCACAATCACACACATAGTCGCCTTTATCTTTAAGTTCCGCCTTCTTGATCTTCAAGATGCGGCGCAGGCCATCTGTCTTGATGGAATGTTTAGGTGAAGGTACAAGCTCCTCACCATCTTTGAACCACTTCACTGGCACATCTTTGCTGACTTCACACTTCAGAATGATCTCATCCTTCTCAACTCCTGTCTTGTCATGTAATTTCACAGTGAAGTAGGGCTCGGCCTCTGTTAACAACATTCAACACATCATCAGAAGAATGTGGAAAACTAAAGTCTATTAAAGAATACCAAGGTTAAAATACTTAATTACTATTTGATCCCACCATCTAGAAACTGTCTTGACTAGTTATAGTTGGCTCTAGTTACCTAAGACCTTCAGATTGGCCGTGGAGCTCAGGTTCTTGACTTGTGCTTTGATCTGCGATATATCATCCAATGTCACCTCTCTGATTTCCAATTTATGAGTCTTGCCCTCAGAAGACGTGTGTACTGTTCTGCTTGTGTGGAGCTTGACATCATTTTTGAACCAGACAACATGCATTTTTTCGTGAGATAGTTCACAAACAAAAGTTGCTGTTTCACCTTCTTTCATTGTCTGATCTTCAAGAGGTGAGATGAATTTCAATCTTATACCTGCAATGCAAGCATAGATGATATGCTCAGAAACAGAAATTATCTACACACAGAGAGAGATCACACTAATCTACATGGGCTGTTGGAATCCACTTCACATGGCATCTATTATATTCTTTTCAAATAGAGTTATCCTCTATTAAAAAAGGTATCTTTTTTCTTTTTGGTAACATTGTGAAAGAAAGTAGTGGTACTGATTGTTACTTACAGCTTTTAGAAATGGTATCTTGTCTTTAAATTAAACTATGTATGTACATAAGGAATGTCACAGGTCTCATTCACTCTTACCTGTCACAAATAACTGTGCAGATGTCTTCTTGCCCTCCACCTCAGCAGTATACACTCCTTCATCATCAAACTGAGAATCATTGATAACAAGCATGTGTTTCTTTCCATCAGAAATGATATCAAATTTGTCAGATGCCTTGATTATATCTGGTCCTTTAGACCAGATAACGTTTGCCTCTCGGGTAAGGACACATTCAAATCGAGCTTGTCGCTTTTCTGGAACAGTAACATCCTTCAGGGGCACGGCAAAGTCAAGTTCGATTTCTGGAAAGTCAAACATTAAGAATGCATGGTTTATCAGAATGCATGGGGTGGGAATAAGGTTGAATTCACTACATAGGTCCAAAAAGTCCTATACCTTTGACTGTCAGAATGGCGGTTGTAACTGCATTCAGTGCCTGGTAGAGGACTTCACCAGCTTGGTCTAGTTTGACTTTGTGTAAAGTTAAGAAGCGTTTCCCACCTTCTGCTTTGATCTCACAAGTCTGAAAAGAAAATTAAAAACACATTTGCATAAATTTTAGGTTTAGATTGCCATAGAGTTGTAAAAAGTACTACTAACAAATGTAAGCAAAATGCCTTCTGTCATACAATTTTTACAAAATGTGTCTACATTGCCTACAAATAATGAGTTACTTTCTTAGAGACTTTACAAATCCATAGTAACTCCATTATGAATACAAATCTAAGTATCAAACCTGTATATAGAATGTAGTTAATTTGTATGAATAAGAATTTGAAGTGGGGAATTACTTACAGGTGAAGGCCTTAGAAGCTCTCCCTTCAGCTTCCATTGTCCAGGGATGTCTGCCTCTGAGATCTCTGCATCAAAGCTGGCACTTTCTTTCTCATAAATGGTGACATCTTCTATTGGCTTAAGCAGTTCAACTTCACGCTCTGCATTAGTCAGAGATGAAGTAACAATGCTTTAAAACAATCTAGCAAAGGCTTGCTTTCATGGTTTTGATGTGCTATTTTGCCTTAAGCAAATGCTTAAAATCTATGCCAGGATAAAAGATAAGGTTTTTATACCTCCAAGTGTCAGTTTTGCAGGATATCTTTTTCCTTCAATTTCCACGGCATATTCATCAATATCTTCGGGCATGGCATTCTTAACTTTGAGAATCAGGTGATTTCCTTCTTTCAATATCTCAGTCTTGTCATTTGGTTCCAAGGGAATTTCATCATATCCTTTGAACCACTTTACATTTGGTGTGTCCCTTGCAATGTCACAGGTAAAGACAGCTGTACCCTTGGGCTTTACATGTTGATCTCGAATAGGTTTCACTAGCCATTCTCTAATGATTTCTACATAAAGAGCAAGGCAAGAAGAGAAAAGGGGTTAGGAGAGATAGAATAGCTTTGACCAAGATTCATTGTACTCATAAACTGATGTGTCGAAGTAAAAGCCCTTTCTACAAATAGGAATTAAAAAGTGGTCTTACATTGAAAAATTTTAAAAAGGAGCATGATCTGAATTAGTTATATAAACAATGCTAGTGAATTTCTACAATAGAAAATAATTTATAAACCGGGACATAATTAATCTGCCAGGATAAATGGTATTTCTTAACATTTCTGACATTCAGATACTGAGGAAAAAGTTCTTTTTTTTCATTTTGTAGTATGATAAAAGAGGAGAGAAAATTCTTTGCAAAATATGAACCTGCTACTTTTTTGTTTTGTTTTGGTTTTGATTTGTTTTTGAGACAGGGTTTTACAACTGGTATTGAACTCTTGTGCTCAAGCAACTTTCCCTTTTCAGCCCTCCAAATACTAACCGACAACTTTGACACAAGATGAACATTCCAGGTTGTTGGCATTTTCCACAGTCACAGTGTATGTTCCAGCATCAGTGTCATCTGCATCGTTGATGGTCAGAGCTCTCATTAAGCCAATGACACCAGGCACAATGCGGCCTGCTTTCTCCACCACGATCTTCCCATCTTTCCTCCAGACCACATCACGCTCTTTGTTTAACTCACAGCTCAGATACAATGGCTGGCCTTTCACCACTGTCACTTCTTCCTCCAGTGTTTTTACAAAACGCACAGGAAGTTCTGTGGAGAAGGTCAGTATATATTTCAGCACATGCAACACTTCAATGACACAAAACTTGGCAAGTAGTGGTTTTGTCCAAAACTTCAATAGGAGTTGCAACTGAAGCTTATTTTTTTATTTATTTTTTACCAAGTTTATTCTACATGATGGGATTAATGTTCAGAAGATGAAAAATTTACCTTCTACGATAAGTTTTGCTGTGGAGGTCTTTTCTTTATTTCCCAGACGTAAAACACAGGTGTACTCCCCAGCATCAGAGAGTTGCACATCAATGATATGCAGCTTTCTGTCTTTACCATCTGCGATGAACCTGTGCTTTGGGCTCTCACGGATGTTGCTGCCATCTTTCATCCAGGTTGTAATTGCAGTGGACGGGGAGACTAAACACTCAAAGATTGCAGAGGAGCCAACAGACTCTGCCTCTGTTAATACAATGTCTTTGATTTCCTTCACAAATTTCAGTGGCACAGCCTTTAGCTGGTAGGTGAATGGAGCTTCATCAGGAGGTTTTTCCCCACCACTTCCTGGCCTTAACTTCTTCCTTTCAGCTTCGATTGGTGAAGGGGTCTTTTTGGCTACACCTAATTCAGAGTAAAATGAAAATCTGATTTAGTGACTTGATAGGAGTAGAAAGTGCTGCCTACCGGGTAAACTTAGCCATAATTAGAAGACAAGAACAGAAAACTAAAGGCCAGGCAATTAAATGGTCAAAGGGAAACTAGACGGCATGTGGAATTCATGAATTATTTGTTCATATCTTAATATTAACTATACAAATATTCAGTTAGGTGCTGGGGGCTCACACCTGTATCCTAGCTACTCAAGAGGCAGAAATCTGAGGATCATGGTTTAAAGCTAGTTGAGGCAGGAAAAGTTCCTGTGGGACTCTTATCTCCAATTAACCACAAAAAACCAGAAGTGGTGCTGTGAGTCAAAGTGGTAGAGTACTAGCCTTCAGCAAAAACAGATCAGGAACAGTTCCCAGGCCAGAGTTCAAGCCCCAAACCTATATGTGTGTGTGTGTGTGTGTGTGTGTGTGTGTGTGTGTGTGTGTGTGTGTGTGTGTGTGTGTGTGTGTGTGTGTGTGTGTGTGTGTGTGTGTATATATATATATAAAAATTTCTAATAATTATATCTGGTATAAATATCATGAATATGAAAATGAAACTAATAATTCAGAAGGTTCATTATGCCAAAATATAGTTGGTTATATACATGATATCTGCTTGAATATTAGAAGTGGGTTATTAAAAATATTATAGGGCATTTTGGTTCAGCAAAATCAATTAAAAATAATCAAGATTTGTATAAATGTTGGAAATATTTTCCCCTTGTATGCAGAGTTTGGTCATACACAAGAGGAAGTTTACCATACAGATCTGAAAGGAATGAATCATACCTTTGATAGGACCCTTTGGCTTAGCAGCTTCCTCCTTAGACGCTTTGGCTTCTGAAATAAAGGGAAGACAGCATTTATTCAACTTCAGGTTTATTTCAAGCTTAAGAGTAAGCCATGAGCGATTGAGTCATGCTTTGTGCTCAGGAGTAAAGGGAAGTTGGTTTCACTGGAGCATTCTATGCATGGAGAATTCTATGCCAAGAGGGCATAGTCTTGATTGATGTGACCAAGCTAGACTGCCATCACCACTTAAGACTAAAAAATTGTCTTGGCAAGTGTTTTATTCTCTTTGTATTTAGGGAAGACTTGATGTTGATCTATGAGGCAGAGTTTTGCCCTTATTTAGCTACAAAATATTTTACATGATTTTTTTGGCATGTATATGTTATGAAAAGCACAGAAAAAAGTTTTTTTTTGACAATAAGGAATCAGTGTAGGAAAAAGTGAAATGGGTCAGATGGTACCAAAAGCCTTTCCTTTTGTATTTGAGTAGAAAAATAAATCCAGGGAAAATGTATGGAAATTGGCTTAATAATGATTTGTTCACTTTTAAAAACATTTAAAAGAAAAAATGCCAAAATCATAAAAAGTAGCATGCCTATTAAAAATTAATCTAGTGCCAAAAGAACAGAATTTTCTCATGTCACTGAACATAATCAAAACTCAAAAACTGGGAAATTCTTTTAAATAAAAATTTAAAGAGAGTATGTGGCTTCTCACAAGCCAAATAATTAGGATATACATTTATGAATATTATGATTAATGATCATAAGAAGATCAGTTTGGTTTCTAAGCTATCACATAAGTGACAAACTACTAACTAGTTCATAAATAACAAGCACTGGACTTGAGAGGGTTATACTATTACTACTGTATTTAAGAAAACTATTATTAACCAAATCCTTATACCAATTAAAGAGCTGAATTGTACAATCTTTTTTGTTTTTCTTTTGAGGTAAAATATTATTTTTTTCAATACATTTTTAATTGTAAAAATACTGTACAGAGGGGTAACGAGAATTCTTGCCTCCTCCTTTGTTTTTCCCCTTCCATCCCTTCCTTCCCACCTTTCTAACTTCTCCCACCCTGTCCCACCCCCACCCCGCTGAAATTGTAAAGTTCATTTTCAACATAGTGTCTTGTATATCTCATTGTTACAATGGGTCAACCTGTATCCCTATTTAAACATTTTGTTTGACCAGATAAAATATTCTTTAGCTAAAAGTTACCATTTTAGACATTTTAAATGGCACACCTATAGGTGTTGTAAAGTCAACAACATTATCCATTTATATAACTTTTAATTATTATAATGTTTGGCATTTTTTAAAATGTGGAATGACCCCTGTAGGAAATAAGGATATGATTTACAGTTCTAGGGGACTCTTACATGAGTGTGGTTAGAGAATGTCTATCTCTCAAGTTTTCATCAATTCTACACATCTTCATTACTTAATCCCAAAAGCATATGAAGGAAATGATGTATTGTAGGAACACATAATCCAATTAAAACACAAAATGCACCTACTGGGTGAGAGATTAGATGGATAAGACATATCAGATAAAGAAAATGTCAGAACTGATCACAAATTCCCACTGTTGGAATTATGTTCATGTTCAACATAAAAAGAGGGCTTGAGTTTTTAATATAGTGGGAATGCTTTTATGAAGCTACCATAGCAAGTTAGCAACAAGGATAGATACCTGCTTTCTTTCCAACCACTGGCACTGTCACAGGGGCAGCGATGGGGGTTGGCGCAGGCTCAACAGCAGGTGCTTTCATGGTCTTCACTTCTGTGGAAAGATAGCCATTGTGTTAATAGATCCCCTTGTCATTTTCTAAAACTACATTTGGTGGTTTTCTGTTGTAATTTGAAATCTTTAATGAACTGGTTTTTCAGATAACACAATGAAACATACTGAGACCTCAGAACTCACTCCATGTATACTGATTTTCATTAATTTTTCTTATTAACTTAGTATTATTTGTGTGGACAAGTTCACTCACCTGCTTCAGGCTTTGGTTTTGCTTCAGGTCCAGGAAGAGGTATTGCTGGCTTAATTTCAGGCACTAAAATAATTCAAGAAATGAGCGGGTTTGGACAATATTTTTGTAGGTTTTTTTTTCTCTCACAAAGTTAAAGCTAAAATTAAGGACACATACCGTTACATGAAGATTTTAGAATTTTTACATAAGCAGTTTTCAAATTCATTTTTATTCTAAACTTCCTATTCATTTTAAACAAATGTCAAAAGTATATTAATATAATTTTATTGGATTTAACATTGTTATTCAGTTCATGCCTGGCAATATAGTTTTCCAAATTTTTTAAAATATGGATAAGTCACAAATTAATAAATGAGATGGTAAATTAAGATATATATGATAACCAGATGAAGGTCATATATTCAAATCTAGACAGCATAATGGTATTTTAGTACCATGAAAATACCTTTTGTTGGTTCAGGAACTTTCTTTTCCCTTTGTGGAACAGTGGCTGGAGGAGCTTCAACCTCTTCAGCAGCTTTGGGTGGTGGTGGTGGTACTTTAAGATAATAAGAGATTTTTCTAGTATTAAGATCTGAACATACAGAAATAAACTTATTTTAAGTATCAGATTTTAAAATTTACTTAAAAGCTCTACTGAAGACTTTTACAAAAATCTGATACTTTCTCAGCTGACTTGATTTGTCTTTTTTAATGTGTCCAAATTATTTTTCCTTATATTTTTCTATCCACTTGTTCTATATCCCCATGCCCTGCTTCTTTCTAAATTACTTCTATAATAATTCTTAATAATTACACTCACTGAGAATCAGCAATACTTCAAAACCAACCCAATTAAAAGCCCATGAATTTTATGCAACATTTTCCATTACCCCCACCCCCTTGAACTTATTCTACAACCATCTTATTTCTGTCATTTCCTCTGAGAGATTTAGAACATATAATAAAGTTGGGAGGAAAGATATAAATTGATTTAAGAACTACTTTTAAAATAATTAAACAGAAAGCAGACAATGGAAAACACACACCACATACAGATGAGGTATGAAGCTATGTTGATGTTTACAAGATAAACCTTTTGCTAACTGTCCATTTTGTTAAAAGATAAATGCACAAGTGGTCACTGAGATTCCTACCTTCTGGTTTTTTAACTTTTTCTACTTTTTTAGGTTCTACTTTAGGTTCTTCTTCTTCAGGTCTCTTTCTTAGAACTTAAAAGACAAAAAGGTTTATATGTAAACCAAGACAAACACATGAAGATGTTGAACAAGTTTGATGAATGCAGGTAACATACAAAGCATGAGAAAGCATGCAAGCTAATGCCTTGGGGAATTAGTATTCAAACTAAAAATGCTATGATCTACCCCATCTACAATAAATCAAATTTGTTATGTTATTTCACACAGTACTCAGATTCACTTTATATATCTTTAGGAACTACTAGAGAGAATCACATGGCAAAAGTGGCTCCAAACCATTTGAATAGCAATGAATTCTAATAATTCAATATTTTAATTCATTATAGGCTATTCAAAGAAGCAGAATACTTACTTAAATGGGAGAATATGTAAAATGTGTAGTCTTGAGGTCAGTAATATTATTTGAAGACAATGTTAGAACTTGGTTCATTTGACTATCTTGCTTCTAATTCTTTAATATTTAGTAAGATATGTTCAATTTTTTAAAAAGATGTTATTAGTTATGGTAATCCTGAGACACTTTAAAACTGAATGCAAAGTTTAGGATTAAATAGTTTTGTGTGAAATATTTAATAGTTTTAGTGTATTTCATTACATAATTTGATTATAAAAATGACACTTGTGATCACTGTGCTAGAGTATCAATTTAGTTATGTGTATTAACACTAACATTTCAAAATTTGATGAATGGTCACAAAATTTCTGCCTTTTAAAAATACGCAAAAATGATAGTCTCCATAATTTTTAATGAAATTGCAAGCAAATTTTGATAAATTGGTAATCTTAAAAACAAGAGACAGAAATATTTTGTGAGCTTTCAAGTTTTAATTTTAGATACTTGAAACTGATATTCCCCCAGTAGAAAAATACTATACCGCTTTTCAGAACAACTTCTTCCTTGGGCTGAGGTTTAGGTTCAGGAAGTAATTTGCGAACTTTCTTTTCAGGTCCAGGCACTTAAAAGAATATGATTTCAAATTTTGAAGTGAATTCACATAAAAATGAAATTTCAGTAAGACAAAATGTCTCTCCAAATAGGTCAAGTAGAATGTATCAAGTAACAATTCTGTTGTGTACATATTCATGGAATTTAAAAGCAAACAATGAATTTCAATTTATTTCCTCTGCAAACACCTATATAATCTTGTGATAAAATTCAATCACATTAACTTAACTTCAGGAAAATAGATCATTTAATGAATCTAGAGGATATTGCTCTATACTGACATTATACATTTTTCATCAAATTACCTGGAATCTTCCTAGCATCTTTGCGCTAATCTTTGATTGCTTACTGCCTAGTTCTATACTGGTATGTTCCTAATCATTACATACATTAAATGATACTTCCAGGAATTATTGCTATAGTTCAGTTATCTTAATTGATGTGAAGAGGAAGCTAAGGAATATGGTTTTAAGCCTTGATGTTGAGGAAAGGTTATATGTCACTCTCTGAGACCTTTTTTTTTGAAATGATACTAATTATAAAACTACAGCATCTCAAAGCTAGTATTCAGACCTCATTTTTTTTATGACTACAAGAATCTTGCTTAAATGAAAAATGACCCAAAGATTTCTAAATTTTTTCCTCTTGTAGTGAATATCAGTCATCTGGAACAATGATTTTTTTTATAGGCAACCACTTATTACTATTATAGATTCAATGAACTTAAATAGGAAATAAAAACTAAACTAAACTAAAATATATAATGATTATTGAACCATTTTACCTTCTACTGATGACAAGTAAAATCTAATTTAAAGCATTTATTTGGTCTATTTATACTGTGTACAATTTGTTCACTCATGAAGTCTGAATATGTTAGACATTTCCACAAAATTTCTCACTTAGCAACTTAATTTTTTAACCAACCTTCCTTCCTTCCTTCCTTCCTTCCTTCCTTCCTTCCTTCCTTCCTTTCTTTCTTTCTTTCTTTCTTTCTTTCTTTCTTTCTTTCTTTCTTTCTTTCTTTCTTTCTTTCTTTCTTTCTTTCTTTCTTTCCCTCTCTCTCTCTCTCTCTCCTCTCTCTCTCTCTCTCTCTCTCTCTCTCTCTCTCTCTCTCTCTCTCTCTCTCTCTCTCTCTCTCTCTCTCTCTCTTTCTCTCTTTCTCTCTCTCCCCTTCCTTCCTTTTTAGGGTTTGGTTTGCTATGTAGCCTAGGCTGGCCTTGAATTGTCAGCCCTCCTGCCTTAGTCTTTAAATAACACAGTTGCAATTCATTAAATAGTTTTTCTTACATGTAAAATTAATCTTGCTTAAGTTTTGAAAACTGAAACATACAAATATGAATTTTATTTTATATAATGTTTTATAAAATCAGCTTTTAAGTAACTAAAAATATTACATTTTTTTTTTTTTGGGTCCGGTCGTGGGGCCTGAACTTTGGGCCTGGGCGCTGTCCCTCAGCTCTTCAGCTCAAGGCTAGCACTCTACCACTTGAGCCACGCCACTTGCGGCTTTTTTCTTTTTGCTTATGTGGTGCTGAGGAATCAAACCCAGGGCCTCAGGCATGCAAGGCAAGCGCTCTACCACTGAGCTATCTTCCCAGCCCTAAAAATATTACATTTTTATCCATGATCAATTGTGCCTACTTTCAATACTATTTGTAAATTACCAATATTCTCCATGATTATTTTCATTGATGAAATCCATGATATAATGAACATATTGTGAAATAACAAAATACACATTTGCTTTAATTCTATAATGAGCATTCTAAATATTTATTTCTGAATAAATTTCTCCATATTATTAATATTTTATCTTTAAAATATCTTATTGATGCCTGAGATTCCATTTTTAAAGCCATAATATGTCATTATGTGCTATGTTAATGTTGAATATTTGCTAGTTATTACCTAGTACAAAAGGTTTTTATATAAATATTTTATATTAACCAGGAAAGGTAAATAAGTGATTTTAAAAGATGACAGTAATTAAGGACAGATTCAGTTTCTGAGTCTGAATATGTTGATTGCATAAACAGAGAGGTACTGCTACCTACTAAACATGATAGATTAATTTTATTTCAAATAGATAATTTGTATATTTTTAGAATTTATTTTTCTTAGGGTCTAATTTTAGACAGGGAAAAGATTAAAGAAAAAAATTCTTTTGGAAAATGACCTGCAGTGATAATGATGCATCTAAAGGAATAACTTGGAACTGATGAGAATGAGAATGGTTTGGTAGTATCGAAGGAGGATGACATGGCCTGTAATGATTATCACACTGGTTAAAATGCTTCTGTCCAGGCAAAACCTCAAAGCCCCTCAGCATTTTAACCTAGACGTCTCCTGATATCAATTTCAGCTAAGCAGTAAAAGTATGATATTTTTAAGCTTAGAAAAATGCAAGTAAGTATATGGAAATGAGACAAATATCCATATAATGTATGAAATTGATGGGAGACAAAGGAAACACCAACACACATGAGCCAGGACCACAAAACCACAAAACTACAAGAAATGAATGACAGAAGTTTCCTCCTCTGATTATTGAGAGAGAGCGGAGAATGAGAGAGAGAGAAAAAAGAGGGAGAACAGAGAGAAGACAGAGAGAAGGAGAGAAAGAGAAAAGGAGAGAGAAGAGAGAGAGGGAGAGAGAAAGAGAAGGGGGGAGAGAGAAGAGGGGGGAGAGAGCAAAAGTGAGAGAGAGAAGAGAGAGAGAGAGAGAGAGAGAGAGAGAGAGAGAGAGAGAGAGAGAGAGAGAGAGGAGAGAGAGAGTCTGTGAAGACAGGGAGAGAGCAGAGTCAGACAAAGAGCTAGTATATATGCATGAATTCTCCAGCCTGTGAAATACCTTTCGGAGGAGGTGTGGGCTCTACTTTTTCTGGAACTTCAGGTTTTTCAGGAACTTTCTTCTTAACAGCTTTAAAGAATATGATCATAGTTTGATTATTCAAGCATTTAATCCAAGGCAAATGACTAATTTTGTACTCAAAATCAATCTTTGCCTACAACCAGAAAGCAATAATCACAGCCAAGAACAGCCACTGATGAGCATCTAAGGAGCATGAAAGCACGAAAATGGACCACAGTTTCATTCCAAGCTTGAATTTTAAATTAAGACTTCCTGAGAAAGAAGGAAGGTGCTTAAAAAATTATTCATAAGAAAAAGAAGTTTTCCTTGATTATAAGTTTTATAGTAAGGGAGATGTATTTAAGTGGTTGCCTTCAAAGAGTATCAATAGATTTCAATAGATAGGTGACACTTTGAGAGGTCTCCAACACCCATTTGTCTACATCCAACCTAGTTGTGAAGGGGCAAGAATGGCTCGAAGCAAGAGCTTAGATTCTGGCTCTGTAGGTACACAAGAAAGTTTGAGAAAAATGCCTATAGAAGATAGCTAATTTCATTTAAATTGGGAAATATGTTAATATTACCAACAAGATGGCTGTTTAGGAAAATAAAATAATATGTTTTTTCCAATTTAATTCAGACCTACAGATGTGGTTATTAAAAAATTAGGCAATACTGCATAAATTAAAAGAAAAATGAGAACATCAAAACACAGAATGATTGAAGGGAAGCTCAATAATGAAAAGAGATGCTAGATAACAAATGTATCCAGAAACATGACTTGCAAGCATCCTGCGAACGACCAGAGAACATAACTAGGTTTTATAAACAACAAAAAACCCCAAAACAGACAAGAAGGAAAATGGGAGCAGCCGTGACAGGTATGTGTGTGTGTGGGGGGGAGGGTATATAAACCCACATCATCTATTTTAGACACCACAATATATTATAGTATATTTAAAACGTAATTTTAGGAGAAGTTTTGGCATTTATATAATTTTATTACTGCAATGTTAAAGTAGCTTGCAAAGATTTCTTACATGTTTCACATGCTTAAGATTTCAAGATATGCATAGCAATGAGGCTTTGAAATAAAGAAGATATTTCTCCCACGTAAAAAGGTTAGCTGGATAGCCTCTATAGGCAGATGCCAGGCACAATGATTAGAGTAACAACAACTGACGTTAGGGCAGCAGGCATGACTTGACAAGGCAACTCAGGGTCCTTGGAGCAGCAGATACCCATGGTCCCATGCAATTCTCATAGCACAATCATGTCGAAAAGTATACTTCCAAAAATCATAGATTTCTTGCAAGCACTTCAGTTGGCTGAACACAAGTGTGAAGCAGGTTATTAAGGCTTTGAAAGTGGTACTTTATACCTTTAAGTTGGAACATTTTCTCCTTTATATCTTCCTTAGGTGGAGCAGGAGCTGGAGCTGGGGGTCTTGGTTTAAGTTTTGGTTTCTCAATAACCTTCTTTTCAGGTTCAGGTTCTTGAAAAAGTATTTCAGAAGTGTTAGTACCAGTATATTTTAATTTGCACATTCTGTATTTGGTAGAAATTTAAATATATTTGAAGTAAAAAGTCTACTTTTTGATATGTAATTTGGTGTCCAACATAAAAAAATGTGTCCAACATAAAACACAAAAACGTCAACACCTGTACATAAGTTATAAGAACACAACAAAGACACAACATAAGAAGTCTCCAAATAAACCATGTTAACATGGTATAAGTAGTTCAAATTACATGGCAACATACAAATAAGATTTACACATTCAACATACCACATACAAATGTAAAGAGACCTCCTAACATGTAGAAACAACATAAACTATAGACAATTCAAAATGAAGAATATGATGATGAAGTTTTATGTCCAGCTAATTGATACCTTGCACTGCTATTTCTTCTGGCTGTGGTTCGGGTTCAGGTTCAGGTTCAGGTTCAGGTGTGGGTTCAAGCTGAGGTTCTTCAGTTTCAATAACTTTTTGTATTTCACGTTCTTTAAAGAATGTTCATAAAGGATATAAGATTGTAACATAAACTTTACACAGACTCATACAAATTTTACATAGATGCAAAGATTATAGTCACACAGACAAAATACACAATTTGTGCAGCTATTTTTTAGAAAAAGAGGGAAGGTTTTCATTTCTTATAGTTGAGTTTTCTATTAACAGTGATATTATTTCCATGCATGTGGATTGCAGATAAGATGACTTAAAATTTATTACTGGGTAATCATTTGAAGATCCAATGCAATTATTCTAAATTTGCTTCAAGCAACGTTAGTTACTGAGAATATCAACATTAAAGATTCTAATTTAATAGAAGTATAACATTTGAAAAATGAAGTTATTCAACAAGTACTCGAATACTTTTTAACTATACTTTCTAGTAGGAATAGTTATCATATAGACAAAAAGTTTTGTATCCCTAATGAAAATTTTTGAGAGATTTCAAAAGATATATTTGTATAAGTATATACCTTCCACAGGGGGAGTCTCTTTTCTACCAATGGTTATGGTTGTTTTTTCTTCATATATTATTTCTTCAGGAGTCTCTTCAACTTAAAAAACAGTATTTTATATTAGGCTCTACTCAGAAAAACACTGCAAATGCTAAGCTGCAACGTATCCATTTACTATCTCTTGTCTCTATTATTTATCATAACATCAATAAATGAGACAGACAATGGATAAATTCATCACACACACACACACACACACACACACACACACACACACACACACACACGGATAGCTAAAACAAGATGATGAAGAAATGAAGATTAGTGTCATCTTTCCAAGATGTATAAGATGGCCATGTACCTGGAGTACTTGGAGCTTCTGGTTCTTTAGGCATAGGAACAGACACTTCCTTTTCTGGGATGAGTTTTTCAATTTTCTTGGGTACTTCAGGCACTTAAAAAATATTGATTTACTTTACTATTTAGGATTTAGAAGAAGATGTGCAAGATTTTGCAAAGAGAAGGAAGGTAGAGACCTTCATTTTACAAAAGTTCATGGAGGAAATTGGTTTCTGAGGTATGGCATCTTTTACTATGATCACTTTCAGTAGCTTGAGCCATTTATCTCTATACAGCCCAAATCCTATTGCTTTTGTACCCTTCTTTCGAAACTTTTGAAGCTTCATAGCCTGTGCACGAAGTATAGAGTCCAAGTCTTCTATTGTCATTCAAAGAATGTCACATAGAATCACTTTCTTTCTATCTAGCAGTATCTTTCAAGATATTCTACAACCAGTCCATACTTAAATTATGTTACATTTACTGGACAGTGCTCCTAGATACTCTGCCTTTCAATATATTTTGACTTTGCCTAAGGTACTATTTTCCCAATTTCAACTTCTATACAGCTTCTATGATGCCTCTGTTTCTATACGCTGATTCTCGTACTGTTTGGAAATGTTATTACCCACTACACTTGTATTAGAGTTATCATTTCTCTGAACAGAGCTGTTTGAAGAAAAGATTAAGTCTTAAATTCTTATTTTATTCATGCTGGGACTTGAGCTACAACTTAGGTCTTCTCACCTTTGCTTGGCTTTATATCTCAAAGCTGGCACTCTACCACTTGAGTCATACCTACATTTCTAAAGTCTTATTTTCTAAAGTAGTTTCTTGTTAATGACAACATTTAAATAAATAAGCTGAACTGAGCCCTACACTTATAGTCTTGTACTGGGTCACCTCATGACTTCCACTTATATTTTCCTTCCCCATCTGTCTTAGTTTCTCTTGGCCTTCATCATTTCCCCCTTCTTTCTATGAAATGTGACTCATGTATAATTGCATATATAGTATCTCTTGCTTTAAGAACTATTATTATAAAATACTTAAATGCTCATATATTTCTTCTTGGTAGATACCTTTTTCTGGCAGGACTTTTGGCTTTTTAGTAACAGGCACAGGCTCTTCTTTCTTTACTGGAACAAGTTTCTTGGGCAATTCAGGTGCTTTGAAGATATTAGTTTTGTTTTAAAAAGAGTATGTGAAAACATTTAAAAATGTTAAGAATAAAAAATTCTGTAATATTGTATCATTAAAATTAATGCAAACAAATGAGTACATTTTTGTCCTAGGTTACAATAACATAAAGGACAACTTCTTGGGCACCATTTGAAGAATTTGAAGAATTATGAAATCAAGGATGATGTAAATGAATACCTTCCACTGCTGGTGGTTCTGGCTTCTTAACAATTGGGACTTTCTTCACTGGGACAACTTTCTTTGGCATCTCAGGTACTTCAAAGATATTAGTAGCATTAAATTGTAAGAATTATAAGATGTAATATATTCACATTAATTTTATAAGTCTAACACCATGACATATAGATAACAGTTAACAAATACATAATACAGCAGAAAACACACTAAAGAAAGAGTGTGAATTTGAGGTAGCATGCAAAAGTGACACAAAGTTTTACTTTAAAAACATAAGTACCTTTAGGAGGTGGAGCTTCTGGTTTTTTGATGACAGGAACTTTCTTCTCTGGGACAATCTTCTTGGGCTCTTCGGGCACTTGAAGGATAGGAATTTCTTTTAGAGTCAAATGATTACAAGAACAAGTTAAATTAACAAATGAAACATAGCACTGATATTTCTTTGAAGTGTACATTGTAGAAGTCCATAGGACCAAAGTTTTATGTGTGAAAATAGCTCTTGTACTCATCAAAGAAGGTAAATTTCAAGCCAGGAGACAGAGGATGGATATTTTACCTTATGTAAGATATATTATAAACATGAAAATCCAATGAATGTATTTTCTCCAGTAGTAGATAATAATGCCTTGTACCTGGTGGAGGTGGGGCTTCTGGCTCTTCCTCTTCTTCGATAATTGGAGCTTCTTCTTCTACCGGAATTGGTACTTCCTCTTCGGGAGCAATTTCCTCAGGTTCTTCATACACTTTAAAGATATCAGTGAATTTTATTTCAGTGTGTGGGACAAAACTCTAAAATGCACATAATACCAAGGAATTAAGTAGCAATCTTGATTTCTTCTCTTATTTTTTTAAATTTATGTTCTTGTAAAGATGCTGCACAGAGAGGTTACAGTTACATCAGTAAGGTAATGAGTATATTTCTTGTCGGGCATTGTTACTCCCTCCTTTGTTTTCCTCCCACTATCCCTTCCCTCTCCTACCTCCCCCACTCTTATTTTTTGTTAATATGAAATCTATCTTATTTGCACAGACTTCTGTGTCTATTGGTTTGAAGGCTTGGAAAGCCATTTTGGTGGTTAGTGGCATCGACACTCATGAATTCTCCCCTATGACTTTCTGTGTACTTTACAGAAGCTTTGTAGAATATATTTTACTGGCACCTGGGTAGACAGAGCTGACTGAATGCCAGAATATATTTGAGATCAGAGCTAGTAGAAAATAATTAAGTAAGACAAAGAACAGAAAATGACCAAGAGATGAAGTGTTCGAAAGGAAGAGGAACAAAGCTTGGATGAAGAGTAATCCCAAGTAGCATCTTAGCAATGGTCTTATGTGTACCTTCTGGGGGAGGAGGCTCCACTTTCTTTGGAACAGGAACCACTGGCTTCTCTTCTATGACAGGTTTCTTTGGCACCTCTGGCACTTTAAAGATATTAGTTAGTTTTATTAAAGGATCGTTGACAACACATGAAGTTTTACAACACTTTTACTTTACAGTTTGTTAAAAAACAACTCAGGGAAAGACCCAAGAGCAAAAGTCACAACACTGTCAGTGTTGTGCCCTTGAATCCTGATCTCTATGGGAGAGGAAAATGACATCTCAAAGATTCAGAGTGATGTTAGGAACCTTCAAATGTGAGTAATAAATAAATCTGTTTTTATTAAAGTGGTGATTTTTTCTTTTAAAACATACAAACCCTAAAATTCCTAAACAGCAGTTTGGTAGTTACAAATGTGAGAAGATTAGCAAAGAATTTATTAACAGGTGACACTTGGGACCAAACAACAATTTTCTGCAGAACCCTATTAGTAACAGATACCTTTAGCTGCTGGGACTTCTGGCTTTGGGGGAACAGCTATTTTCTTTTCTGGAACAACTTCTTTTGGAACTTCAGGCACTTTAAAGATATTAGTATTTTAACATTATAAACAATGACCAGTGAACATTCATTACATTTACACAGAACAAAACACTTTATCAAAAAGAGTTTGAGGCTGTTTCCACCTCCATCAGTTAGAAGACTGTCATAGATACCTTTTGCAGGCGGCACCTCTGGCTTCTTGGGGACCACACGAGGCACCTTCTTTTCAGGAACCACTTCCTTGGGCTCCTCGGGCACTTTAAGAGATATTAGTAGTCTTTAGCTCAGAGTTCTAATGATGTACAGACATAAGTAGAACAGTGGAATGTGTTATTTTAAAGACAGATGTTTTGTCTGTAAGAAGTCAGAAGCAGAGAGAAAATACCTTTGGCTGCTGGTGGTTGAGGTTTCTTGGCAATGACAGGTGGTGCTTTCTTTTCAGGAATGGGCTTCTTGGGTGGCACTGGCACTAAAGATAATTAGGGTTGATACTTTAGAAGCTTTGAGGAGAAGTTTGAAAGCTCATCAGGTCCAAAATTGGGAAGACAAGAGTTGGGGTGAGACGGGCTGAGGTGTCCTAGCAGTTTGCTATGTACCTTTGGGGGGTGCAGCAGGCACTGGCTCTTCCACAGTTTCTTCTGGAGGCTCTTCTGGAACAATTTCCTCAGGCTCCTCATACACTTTAAAGATACCAGCTCGTTTTAATACTAAAATTGACTAACACGTACAGCATAGTTTGCAAAAAAAGATTTTTGTAACACAAAGCAGACATTTTAATCTTTTAAAAGATACTAGTTCTTTTTTTTTTTTTTTAATAGTTTCATTATTACCTTCAGGAGGAGGACTTTCTGGTTTGTGGGGAATAGCTTCTGGTACCTTCTTTTCAGGGAGAGCCTTCTGTGACATCTCAGGTACTTTAAAGATATTAGTGTTTTCATGATTAGACAGCAAAGACAAGTGGACACTATCAAGCACAGTGACAATGGGGTGACTACCTTTCACAGGTGGTGATTCAGGTATTTTAGGAGGCACCACAGACACTTTCTTTTCAGGGACAGCTTCTGTGGGAACTTCAGGCACTTAAAAGAGATTAGTGAAATTACATTAGGACTCCTGAAGACCAATAGACCAAAATATTTTCCAAAGTACAAGACCTGGATCTTGTAATGCCTGAAGTCAGTGGTAAATACCTTTCACAGGTGGAACTTCTGGCTTTTTAGGTGGAGTCACAAGTACTTTCTTCTCAGGAGCTTCTTTGGGAGGCTCTGGCACTTAAAAGATATTAGTAAAATTATACTTAAGACTTACAAAGACCAATAGACCAAACTGTTTTCAAGAGCAGAAGAGTCAGATGGCATATAGCTTAAAGTCAGTGACAAATACCTTTAGCAGGTGGAACTTCTGGCTTTTTAGGGGGAACCACATGTACTTTCTTTTCTGGAACAACTTCTTTGGGTGCTTCAGGTACTTAAAAGATATTAGTGAAGTTATATTTAGGGCTTATGGATAGCAATAGACCAAAGAATTTTCAAGAGAAGACTTAGGACTGATAAAACCCAGGGTCAGGGACAAGTACCTGTGACAGGTGGTGCTTCGGGCTTTTTAGCAGGCACCACTGGCTTTTTCTTTTCAGGGACAGCTTCTTGGGGAACTTCAGGCACTTGAAAGATATTAGTAATTTCACATTTAGGTTAATGAGACCAATACACTGCATTTATTTTCAAAATGGAAGAGGTATTTCTTCTGCAGAATAAGTTTGGTGACAAATACCTGTGACAGGTGGGGCTTCTGGCTTTTTAGGAATCACCACTGGTTTTTTCTCCTCAGGAATAATTTCTTGGAGAACTTCAGGTGCTTGAAAGATATTAGTAGTTTTTATTTTGTTAGGTCAGTGAGGTAAACAGGCTAAAAGCATTTCCAAGAGGAGGAGAGCAACTTCTGAAGGGTAGGGTAAGAAATACCTGTGATGGGTGGGGCTTCTGTTTTTTTGGGTGGGGCTGTGGGAGGTTTCATTTCTGGGACAACTTCTTCAGTAGCATCAGGCACTTGAAAATGATCAGTAGTTTTACCATTAGTTAAGAAAGAACAAAGGACTAAAACTGTTATCAAGATGGAACAGAATGTAAACAGGTGGCAGGTACCTGTGACTGGAGGGGCTTCTGGCTTTTTGGCAGGCACCACTGGCTTTTTCTTTTCAGGGACAATTTCTTGAGGAATTTCAGCCACTTGAAAATATTAGTAATTGTACACTTAGATTTTTGAATAGGAATGGAATATGTTAATTTTCAAGCTGTAAGAGTATTTCTGTGGAGGAATAAACACAGGTGACAAGTACCTGTGACGGGTGGGACTTCCGGCTTTTTAGGAGGCGCCAGTCTTTTCTTTTCAGGGACAATTTCCTGGGGAACTTCAGGCACTTAAAAGATATAGGTAGTTTTATTCTTGGGCTTTATATTAGCAATGGACTGTATCTATTTTCAAACAAAAATGATTGGTTCTGCAGAATAATGCTCATCTGACATATACCTGTGGCAGGTGGGGCTTCCTGTTTCTTGGGCAGTACCCTGGGGGTTTTCTTTTCTGGGACAACTTCTTGAGGAACTTCAGGCACTTGAAAGATATTAGTAGTTGTACATTTAGGTTAATGAAGACCAATACAATTCATTTATTTTCAAGATGGAAAGAGAGTTTCTTCTACAGAAAGAACAGGTGACAAGTACCTGGGACAGGCAGGACTTCTGTGTTTTTATGAGACACTACAGGTCTTTGCTCTTCTGGGAGAATTTCTTGGGGTGCTTCAGGCACTTGAAAGATATTAGTAGTTTTATGTTTAGGTTAATAAAGACCAAGAGACTACATTTATGTTCAAAAGAGAAGAGGCATCTCTTCTGCAGAATAATGTTTAGTTGACATATACCTGTGACAGGAGGGGCTTCGGGCTTTTTGGCAGGCACCACTGGTTTTTTCTTTTCAGGGACAATTTCTGGGGGAACTTCAGATTCTTGAAAGATAGTAACAATTTTATACTTAGATATTTTGAAGATCAATGGCTTACACTTGTTTTCATGAAATAATATTTTTTCTGTAGAATAGGGACAAGTGACAAATACCTGTGACAGGTGGGGCTTCTGGCTTTTTAGGAGGTGCCAGTCTTTTCTTTTCAGGGACAATGGCTTGGGGAACTTCAGGCACTTAAAAGATATAGGTAGTTTTTTATGCTTAGGCTTTATATTAGCAATGGACTGTATCTATTTTCAAATAAAAATGATTGGTTCTGCAGAATAATGCTCATCTGACATATACCTGTGGCAGGTGGGGCTTCCTGTTTCTTGGGCAGTACCCTGGGGGTTTTCTTTTCTGGGACAACTTCTTGAGGAACTTCAGGCACTTGAAAGATATTAGTAGTTGTACATTTAGGTTAATGAAGACCAACACAATACATTTATTTTCAAGATGGAAGAGCTATTTCTTCTGCAAAATAAGGAGAGCTGACAAGTACCTGTGACAGGAGGGGCTTCTGGCTTTGTAGGGGGCACCACTGGCTTTTTCTTTTCTGGGACAATTTCTTGAGGAACTTCAGGCACTTGAAAGATATTAGTAGTTTTACATTTAGATTAATGAAGACCAACACAATACATTTATCTTCAAGATGGAAAGATAGTTCTTCTACAGAACAAAGGAGGAGGCTACAAGGCTTGATAAGAAATGTACTCTTTATCTTACCCATGTAATTGTAACCTCTCTGTACAGTATTTTCACAATAAAAAAATAAAAATAAAAAATAAAAAAAAGAAAGAACAGGTGACAAGTACCTGGGACAGGCAGGACTTCTGTGTTTTTATGAGACACTACAGGTCTTTGCTCTTCTGGGAGAATTTCTTGCGGTGCTTCAGGCACTTAAAAGATATTAGTAGTTTTATGTTTAGGTTAATAAAGACCAAGAGACTACATTTATGTTCAAAAGTGAAGAGGCATCTCTTCTGCAGAATAATGTTTAGTTGACATATACCTGTGACAGCAGGGGCTTCCTGTTTTTTTGGCAATGCCCTGGGGGTTTTCTTTTCTGGAATAGCTTCTTGAATAGCATCAGGCACTTGAAAGATATTTGTAGTTTCACATTTAGAGTGCTGAACAGCAATATACTACATTTGTTTTTAAGTTAAAAATGATATTTCTTTGACTGAATAAAAACTGGTGGCAAGTGCCTGTGACAGGAGGGGCTTCTGGCTTTTTAGGAGGTGCCAGTCTATTCTTTTCAGGGACAATGGCTTGGGGAACTTCAGGCACTTAAAAGATATAGGTAGTTTTTTATGCTTAGGCTTTATATTAGCAATGGACTGTATCTATTTTCAAATAAAAATGATTGGTTCTGCAGAATAATGCTCATCTGACATATACCTGTGGCAGGTGGGGCTTCCTGTTTCTTGGGCAGTACCCTGGGGGCTTTCTTTTCTGGGACAACTTCTTGAGGAACTTCAGGCACTTGAAAGATATTAGTAGTTGTACATTTAGGTTAATGAAGACCAACACGATACATTTATGTTTAAGATGGAAGAGCTATTTCTTCTGCAAAATAAGGAGAGCTGACAAGTACCTGTGACAGGAGGGGCTTCTGGCTTTTTAGCAGGCACCACGGGCTTTTTCTTTTCAGGGACAATTTCTTGGGAAACTTCAGATTCTTGAAAGATATTGGCAATTTCACACTTAGATTTTTTTGAAGAGCAAAGATCTACACTTGTTTTCATGAAATGATTTTTTTTTTTTCTGCAGAATAAGGAGAGCTGACAAGTACCTGTGTCAGGTGGGGCTTCTGGCTTTGTAGGGGGCACCATTGGTCTGGTCTTTTCTGGGACAATTTCTTGAGGAACTTCAGGTACTTGAAAGATATTAGTAGTTTTATAATTAGGTTAAGGATGATCTATAGAGTACATTTATTTTCAAGCTGAAAGAGGTATTTCTTCTGCAGAATAGTGTTTAGCTAACATATACCTGTGACAGATGGGACTTCCTGTTTTTTGGGCAGTCTCCTAGTGATTTTCTTTTCTGGAATAACTTCTTGAGCAGCATCAGGCACTTTAAAGATATTAGTAGGTTTAGAATTCATGAATTGTGAAGATATGTTTTACAATCATAGTTTTTGACTGTGGGGAACATAAGATGTGGTATTTTCTTGACGTAGCAATGGGAGTAAATACCTTTAGCAGGTGGGGTTTCTGCTTTTTTGGGAACAGCCACAGATACTTTCTTCTCAGGTTCAACTTCTTTAGGGGCTTCAGGAACTTTGAAGATATTAGTATGTTTAGTTAGAACCATAAAGGGGGTATATTGACAATATATCCATGCAAATACAATGTAGGAGAGTGGTGGACACTTAGATATACTTTCCTCTGAGACAGATGATCAACAATATGTAATGGTACATACCTTTAGGAGGTGGAACTTCAGGCTTTTTGGGAGGAGCCACTGGTACTTTCTTTTCAGGGATGGCTTCCTTTGATGGCACTTCAGGCACTTCAAAAATAATACAGAACATATGCTTAGAAAACATGAGAATCATGCTTATGTTGGATAGTCATTCATCAAGTTATTTTAGACAGCTACTGATACTTTTCCTGTATTATTTGGTAAGACGTTTAATATAAGACTTCCTGATTGTTTTATGTAATTTTCTAGTAAAAAGAGTAGTTATTTATCTTCCTAACTTGTGTAGTTCTGCCATTACCTTCCAGAGGTGGACTTTCTGGTTTTGGGGGGATAGCTTCTGGCACCTTCTTTTCTGGGATGGCTTTCTTTGGCACCTCAGGTACTTTAAAGATATTAGTATTTTCACAATTAGGCAGAGTAAAGATGAGTGGACACTATCAAATGCAGTAACATCAAGGTGTCTACCTTTAGCAGGTGGGGCTTCAGGCTTTTTAGGAGATACCGCAAGTACTTTCTTCTGAGGGACAACTTCTTCCGGCACTTCCGGCACTTAAAGAGATTAGTGAAATTATGCTTAGAATTTTTAAAGACCACTAGGATGAAGTACTTGCAAGGGCAGAAGAGTTAGATCTTAGAAAGCTTCAGGACAGTGACAAATACCTGTCACAGGTAGGGCTTCTGGCTTTTTAGGCACCACTGACAGTTTCTTTGAAGGGACAATCTCTTGAGCCTCAGGCACTTAAAAGATATTAGTATTTTTTGCACTTAGAAAGTACAAAGACCAACAGACACATTGCAACATTTATAAGAACAAACAAAAGAGGTATTCTTCCCTCCACTGAACCTCCAATCAGGAATAACCAGTACCTTTACTGGGTGGTGCTTTTGGTTTTGAGATGCAAGCTTCTTTTGTTTTCTTTTTAGGGGCCACTTCTTTGGGAGCTTCAGGCACTTTGAAGATATTAGTAAATTTACATTCAAGACAAAGGAATCCACACAGACATGAATGACACACACGTCACAAACATTTCCAAGATTTTCTGTCTCCCCTACCTCCCTATCATGTATGAAAATAAGAGTATTGATATTTTTACATTTCGGAGTGAAATGAATCAAAACAAATAGGAAGCACTTAGACAGGAATGAGGCATTTTTCCTCCCTGTTAAACTTCCAGTAAGATATACCTTCATCTGAAAGAACTTCAGGTTTGTGAGGAATCCCAAACATCTTCTTTTCAGGGACAGTTTCTTGATGCATTTCGGTCACTTTAAGAAATTAGTATTTTTACATTTAGTAGTATGAAAATGACTAGGAACAGTATAATATTTTCAGAATTGCTAGAGCTACTTGTTGAGCCTGAGAGCTTCGAGACTTGTACCTTTAGCTGAAGGAGCTTCTGTTTTCTTGGATGGAGCTCTCGTTGCAGGCAGAACTTCTTGAGGTGCTTCAGGCACTTGAAAGATATTAGTATTTCATATTGAAAACTTAAAATGATGAATGAAATCAGTAGCCATGATGTCAGCAAATGTAGCTTTAAAACAGTGTCTGGTCTTTCCCCCACCCCCTTTGCTCCATCAATAAACTATTCTACAGACCTAAAGTGATTTCTATGGCTACAGGGTGCTTCGTCCAAGCATCCTTAAGAGGATCTCTTCCTACTTCAGCCTACAAGGAAGTTCTTAAGATACCCTGCACTCTCATGGTAGAGTCAGTCTTCTACATCCTCATTCAACCAACTGTAGATGGAAACATTACATCTGTACTGAATCCGTACCTATAATATTTCCTTGCAATTAGTGCCTGAACATTGTAAGAACTATTTACATAGTAATTACATTGTTTTGGCTGTTGTAAATAATCTGAAAAATGTTGCACAGTATAGGGAAGCACTGCATGGGTTATATGTAAATGCTGTGTCATTTTGTGTAAAGAAATAGTACATCTATAGATTTTGGAATTCACAATAGGGAAGGGATTTCCTGGAACCAATCCTTCCTGGACAGGCAGGATTGTATTTGTGCCAAGCATATTTTTAGAAGAAGGATTTATGTTTGGGCAGGAATAGCTATAATGTTTTCTATACAGAGGGAACTAATTGTGGAGCTTCGGGTCCTGAAAGTTATTAGTAAAATTACGTATTTAGGAGTTAGGAAGAGTGTTAGAAAAAAATCTTAGATTGAAGTCAAAGTGCAGATGATTCTTCTTCCACTTCTGCTTAGAGGTGAAAGGTACCTTTCATGGGTGGTATTTCTGGCTCTTCAAGAACATCTTCAAATGTTTTGATTTCAAGAACAGCTTCATCCTCAGCTTCAGGTGCTTTGAAGATATTAGTATTAGAGTCAGGGTTTCAAAGGATCAGCTGAGACATCAATAATATGAAGTGAGCTAAAGTGATTTCTGTGGCTACTGGGTGCTTTCTCCAAGAATGGATGAGCTATAGAATCTTGGTGAAAGGAATAGCACATCATTTGTTTTATGTATTGTTCTCCACTTTTTTTTTTCTTTTTGGGTCCGGTTGTGGGGCCTGAACTCTGGGTCTGGGTGCTGTCCCTCAGCTCTTCAGCTCAAGGCTAGCGCTCTACCACTTGAGTCACAGCGCCACTTCCGGCTTTTTTCTTATGTGGTGCTGAGGAATTGAACCCAGGGCCTCATGCATGCAAGGCAAGCGCTCTACTACTGAGCCACCTTCCTAGCCCCATTGTTCTCCACTTCTTAACCACCTTTGCCATAGTAAACTTACTAAATGTTACTAAATAAATGAAGGAAGGAATGATAGCAGCCATGATGCCCTTAGAGGAGAGGAGGTACAATTTTAGAGTGAACCACCACAGGTCTGGCTTTCATGAACAGCGCTTCCTGAGGTGGTTGTAGGCATTTTAAAGACATGAATGCATTGCACTGTGGAGTTAAGAGGAGCAATGAAGAGATTCTGTAATAATTACATAAAGCTCTAGAACATGACGTTCCAGTTGCACTGTGAATATCTGATTATCAGGGGATGCTTTCTGGGTCACCTCCTAGTAACATTTTTGGAGTGATAGATGCATAGAAAATTAGATAATGGAAAATAAAAAATGATTTTCATTCACCATCTCCCTGTAACTATTAGTTTGAGAAGATCAGAACAGCTACTTTCTGATCTGGGTTGGCTTCTTTTTGAGCACTTACCCGTCATCCTTTTTTTTTTTTAAAGTATGCTTTGAGGTTAGGGGAGAAAAGAACAGCATAGGATTTCAGACTAAGAAAGAAAGGTGATTTATGGTTGTAATTTTAGCTACTTAATAGGCTAAGATATGAGGATCAAGGTTCAAAGTCATTTGGGGGAGCAAATCTCATGAAACTCCAGCAAAATGAGGTGGAGGTGTGACTCATATGGAAGAGCACCAACCTTGAGGGAAACAAAAGCCAAGCAAGAGCATAGGCCTTGAGTGCAAGCCTCAATATTCCCCCCCCCCCCCACGCACGCGCGCACACACACACACAAATGAGTTTACTGAGGTGTCTAATGGGAAATCCCAATATTATAGGTAAAACAACTAGAGTGGCAGCACCTCAGCCTTGAAGATATTAGTGTTTACACACATGTTAACCGTGAGGTTGTAAGAAGGTAGGCTTTCTTCTGGCTGGTACCTGTTGGTGGCAGGACTTTTCTTCTCTTGGTAACATGTATTCTTCTCTCTGCAAACACCTCCTTGTAGGTTTCAAAGTCTTTAAAGATATTAGTAGTATTTAATTGAGGAAACAATGACATGACATACAAAGAAAGGCATAGTAACAGGTAATTTAAGTTAGAAATTTTGTTTTTTGCTCTAATACTTGATATATTATTTGGGAGCAAATCATAGCTACTTGCTTTGGGCATCCTTGTAAGATGCGTTAAAGATATTAGTATCAGGCATTAGAGGTTGTGAGAATGTATGTAAACCACTAAACATACTTTGTAGATGGAAGAAGAAAGGCTTTCTTAAGATTTTCAAAACTAGAGAATTATACCTTCAGTTGGAGGATGTTCTGGAATTTCAGGAACAGCCTTGGGTGACTTCAACTCTGGAAAAGCTTCTTTGGTTGTATCAGGCTCTTTAAAGATATTAGTAGGTTTACAATGTTGTAAAGGCAATGAAATATAGAATATGATAAAATGTTAAAGCTAAAGATATTCATCTGATTTTGATGTAGCTGAAATATACCTTTAGGTGCTGGTGTTCCTTTCTTTTTAGGAATAATCAGATGTATTTTGTCTTCAACTTTCTTAGGTGGCTCTGGCACTTAAAAGATATGAATAAAGTTATATTTATAAATGGAGTAGAAAAATTCAAGCTTCTAAAATGAGTCCTAAATAAGTATGATTCAGACTGAATCAGGGTGTTATATACCTTTTATTACTTTGGTTTTTGTCTTTTGAGACTGTGTCACAAGCACCTTTTCTTCCACAACTGATTCTTCAGATGCTTCATAAACTTTAAAGATATTAGTATACAATTAGAAGTATGTCAAGTAGATGAGAATAATATTAAAAAATAACACATAGTCTGCCATTATGCAAATTAGTGGCAGGATATAGACTGTTATAGACAAGAACACATTGACTAACATAAGCATCATTTTCAGTCTTGTGATACAAAATATCAAGTCCTTCTTTATGATCATGGTAACAAAATTGAGGACCTCATTAGCCAAGGATTATATAATTCTTCCATTTATCTGCAGAAAGTTATTGTTAAATTTATCCTATTGCTGTCACTTTTGGTAGAGTTTTACAGGGAAGATGTGGTAGTGTGGGAAAACTCTCTGTATTTAAATTTTTATATAAGAAAATTTCTAAGAGTATTGTTAATTATGTGTTAACATCACAGTGTATGGCTTTAGTTTAATATGAGTGTGAGAAACATCTATAGATTAGAAGTGAAAAAGAAAGTTGGGTAACAGTGGCTCACACTTGAAACAAGCTACTCAGGAGGCTGAGACCTGAGAACTGTAGTTCAAAGCCAGACCAGGCAGAAAAGCCATGAGATTTCTTTTTTTATCTCTAATTAACCAGCAAAAAGTAGCTTAAGTAGTAGAGCACTACTAGCCTTGAGAGGAAAAGCCAAGCAGGATCTTAAGGCCTTGAGTTCAAGCACCAGTTTTGGTACAAAAAGATAAAAACAAAACAAAACAAAATAACAGAAAAGAACAAGAAAAATGACTTAATATTTGGAAAATAAAGCAAATGAAGACAATTAAGTTTCTTCAGCTATTAGCAAGGCAGATTGGATGATAACAATAACCAAATTTAGTTATGGAAAAAGTTTTTTTTTTTTTTTGGTTGGTCGTGGGGCCTGAACTCTGGGATTAGGCACTGTCCCTCAGCTCTTCAGCTCAAGGTGAGTGTTCTACCACTTGAGCCATAGAGCCAGTTCCAGCTTTTTCTGCTTATGTGGTGCTGAGGAATCAAATGCAGGGTCTCATGCAGGTCAGGCAAGCACTCTACCACTGAGCCACCTTCTCAGCCCATGAAAAAAGGTTTTTAAAGAAGGCAGTGATCTCATATATATGTATTATATATGCCTTTATTATATATGATATATATCTATAACTTTACCTCAACCTAATATGAAAACATTTTCCCAAATTAGTCTTAATCAGAAATTTGTTAGATTTAAAAAATTGGAAGAATATCTTGACTACTAACACTTATATTATTCAGTGTATCGAGTAACTTTCTACTAAAATAAGTTATTATTTATGTTATTTTACTATTCAAATAAATCATTTTATAGGAAAGCAAAAAAAGTATTAATAATTCTTTTGGACTCTAGTAGTCTTATAAATCTGTGGCACTAACCAGGATTGACAAAATGTGAGTGAATTATGAATAGTAAAAAAGTGACAATAGTAATGTTTGTGTTAGAAACAAACAAAAAAGACAAATAAATATTGTGAGATAAGGTAATGTTTTATGTACACAATTATTTTTTAAATTAGCAAGGAAATATATCTTATCTGGGGCACATAGCCATTCAATTCCTTAATTTTAGCCAAATATTGTTGGTATGTTGAGCTTTTATATTAGTACATTTACATTTTAAAGCTACACAGACACATAGTGAAAGTCAGAACACAGGTAAAACATATGTTAATTACCAATTTTTCTACACTCACTGTATATCTCTGTGTCTTCAGGAAGAATAATAGGTGATCTTTCTTCTTGAATAATTTTCTTAGGCACCTCAGGAACTTTAAAGATATTAGTATATGAGTTGGTATTCATAAGAGATTTTTGATATTAAGAATATAAATAAAATACAAAGATATAATGTCACATATAATGTCTCTGGCACATGGAAAAACTAATCAAAGATGTGTTTCAAGTTGTGATTGGTATCAGTGTATACCTTTAGTTGGTGGAACTTCTGGCTTTTTCAAAATGGTATCTTGAACTTTTTCTTCTGGAACAGTTTCCTTGCGTACTTCAGGTGCTTTAAAGATATTTATTTGTCTTATTTTAAAGAACACAATTGAGTATGAATTATCAAGACAAAAGGAGACATCTAACAAGGAGAATGTAAAAAATTCCACAAATATAAGTCAATCCACAATGCATTTCACTGGATTGCCTTGTTTATGAATTTATGATTTATTATAAGAAACTTTATACTTTGGACATATTAGTCACGTAGAAAAATATTTCTTTCCAGTGCTATACACAATAAGAGCTTTAAAAGAAAGGTTGAGGAGCTCATGGTGCTTAGTTATGTCCTCAAAAGAGAAAGTGAATCAAGAAATGAATATGAAGGAATTTAATATTAGTAGTGAATCAGCAAAGGCAAGATACCTTTAGCTGGTGGAATCTTGGGTTCTTTGGGAACACGTATTTCTTCTTCTACCACAATTTTCTTCGCCACCTCTGGTACTTTAAAGATAACAGTGATAATTTCTTTTATATTAAATACTCAAGAAGATTTTTAGAACATAAAACATATATAAACCAGGTATAACATGGCCTCAACATAAAAGACATATATTACTTCATCAATCAGGACAATATTTAACATGAGTTTAAATTTGATAACAAATATGACAACAAAAATCCAGGGGAATTCTCATGTTAGATTGTAGGATATAGACATGAAAAATTAGCAAAACCTCTTTATCTAGTGCTAATTCTGCTTGTGTTGACAGAAAAAAAGGTACTTCATGGATAACTTCCTTGTATACTTCAATAACTTTCAAGATACAAGTTTGTATTATTTAAAAAGATTTTAAAAATTTCTACTGAGATACTCAACAAGTTAACAAAAAGGAAAACAAGCAGGGATATTAGTTACATATTTACAATAGCTTTACATTTAATGGGTTCATACAATTAGTAATCAATAAAAAGTTATCAAATAAACACATTAATGAACACATAATCAAATAGAACCAAAGAAGCCTAGTTCTATGGTTAATACAAATATTTGGTTTAGATATTTTACATTTAACAACACTGACTACATTTTTCTTGGTAGACTTTCCTTTGGCTCCCAGGAACTCTAAAGGTATTAGTTTTAGAATTCCCAAAACACAGAAGAAAAACATCAAGCAAGATGCAAACTTGTAAGTAACCAAGGTGTGACTACTTATCAAATGAGGTAAGCAAGTTTTCACTAATAAAATACCTTTAGCTGGTGGCTCTTTTCGAGGGACAACTTTAATGGCTGGCTTTTTTGGAGGGATGGTTTTCTCAGATATCTCAGGCCCTTCAAAGATATTAGTGTTCAGATACCAATTTAGAATGAACTTAAAGTAGTATGAAATACTACCACTAAAATTAGTACCAAGATGGCCTACAAAATGATTTTTTCATAATTTCACATTGATACTGTGACTACTTTCAAGGAAGATTTGATTGTGCTACTTATGTTGTACATGTACTGTATATGCATAATCCTTATATAACACACATATTAATTCATGCAAATCCGGAATGGTATTGTTGAGAGGTTATTTATGTTATGGTTTATCCTCAGAATTCATTAGAATGCAGGTGCCATTACCTATACTTCATTTACTTCTCTTGTTTTCTACAAAAGATATCATAACATACCATAATCTTTTGATACATAATTATTGGTTTGGACACAGTTGACTAAAACATTAACAAAGCCATGTTTTTTTTGTCCAGACATGTAAATTTCTCAGTGATCTGAGTTTCTTTTACTGAAAAAGTGGTTAGTTGTTTCTCTACCTGCAACAATCATTTAACTTCCTGGATTATACTTTAAAAAGAACCCAGAAATTCATAGTGACCTATGTTAATAAGTGTCAAATATTGCTTTTGTTGACTACAAAATTATATTCGGAGATAAATCTCTACTCAATATAAATTTTGCAGTGAATAGCTTAAACTCATACTTAAAGTACTTCATAGGGTTTCTAAGATTCCCAACCAAACATGCAAAATATTTTCAAAAGAAAGTCAGAGCAGTTTGTATTATCTGCAGAATTCCTATACCTTTAGGTGGAGCTTTAGGTTTTTCATATACTTCCACTTCTTCAGCCTCTAAAAATTCTATCACCCTATGGACTTTTTCAACTCGCTGTTCTTCTTGAAACTGGCGTTCTTCTATTTTGATGAATTCCTCTACATCATGGAACTCTTCTTCTTCAAAATATTCTTTAACTTCATGGAATTCTTCTTCTTCAAGGAATTCTTCCACTTTTGCTTCCACTAATTCTAATTCTATTCGTTCTTTTACTACTTCCTCTTGCTGGTAGGAAACTGATATTTTTTCTTCAACAAAGGTTCTCCCTGAAAGAGTATCTATTTTAAGAGACTTAATTTTTAAACACAGGAGATGCAATGGTACACATTGAAAAATGTAAGAAAAGCAACAACAACAACAACCAAAGATTTGCATGCAACAGTACAAGAAAAATCAAAGAATTTTCCAAAATACCTTTAACTTGGGGAACAGCTTCCTTTTTAGGCATAAGGACTTTCTTTTCTGGTATTTTCTTTTCTGGGGTTTTCTTTTCTGGGACCTTCTTTAATAAGATTTTTTCTGGGGCTTCAGGAACTTTAAAGATATATTTTTAACATTTAAGACTTGCAAGAGTAAGTTTTCATATAGAACAGACAAAAACATTCAGGACATAGGATATATATTTATATATCTATACACACATATATACTATAATACATATGTTAATGAAGAAAGATAAAGGAGAATGTTTGGGTTTAAAAGAAAACGATGTACCTTTGGTTGGTGGTGCCTCTTTTTTCTTGATAGGAACAGGTACTTTTTCCTCAGGAATTTTCTTTGGTACTTTAAAGATATCAGGTACTTTTATTAGCTGACAATGCTCAATAATACACACAAATACAAACATTAGGAACAACTATGACATTACAAATCTCAAAGTGTTGGACATTGGACATTTATTTTTGAGACAAGCATACTATATATTAGGTTCCTAAATTTTTTGTTTGTACTAATAATACTCTAGAAGTGAACATACAGCCATGCAAAACCTGTTTCCCCATTTTGTTTGTTTTTTGTTTTTATGCCAGTGCTTGGTTTAAGTCAGGGCCTCGCACTCTCACTTGGATTTTTTGCTCAATGGTGGTAGCTCTACAACTTGAGTCACACCATCTATCATTTTGGCTAGTTAATTAGATATAGAAATTCAGAGACATCTATGCCTGTCTCCTGATTAGCTAGGATCAGAGGCATGAGCCTGGTAAGAATCTCTCTCTCTCTCTGTTTCTCTGTCTCTCTGTCATTGTCTCTGTCTCTCTCTTTCTTGTAGAGATTATAAGTAGTGAGCCAACTTTGAACAATTTTGCTCCAGGCTAGCACTCTATCATGTAAGCCATAGCTTCATTTCAGGCATTTTGCTAGTTAATTGAAGATAAGAGTCTTACAGTGTTCCTGCCTAGGCTTTCTTTGAATCTCACTTTTCAGACTTCAGTGTCCTGAGTAGCTAAGGTTACAGGCCTAAGCCAGTGGTGCCCAGCTGATGAAGAATTTTTTCGGGATGGTCTTGTCTTAGAGTACTCAGATTGTGACATAGACTATTATGTTTGTTGAGGAGTTGGTTGAAATATAGACAGTATATTTTGATGGCTGAAGATATTACTGGAAGCATTAACTAAATTAGGAGGTAGTGAGAAGTTTTATGATAACCTTGAATTCTTAGTATAAATAATACAAAAGGGACCCAAAGCTATTTAAAAATGTTATTATTCAAGCATCAGAACAGAACTTTGTAAGATCACAAATAATTATAATAATGTATAGCAAAACTCTAACAAAATTTGGGAGTAGAATGTGAGAAAGAGGGATTCATTGTTATGTATAGAAATACAAAGAGGTATGCTATCATATAAAAATTTCAGCTGTTTAAAAATAAGTTGCTTCTAGAATAATCTACATATAGTCATCCATTCACATTCCAGAAAAGTCTAAAAAAATGAGATGAGTTGTGTTTTTAGTGATCATGACTTTTCTGTTTAAATTACTATAAGAAAGAAGTAAAAGAAGATGCTCTCTAGAATGAAAATTAATGTGCATTTAATGACATCAATTAGGATTTAATATACCTTTAGCTGGTGGTGCGTCCACCTTTTTAGGAACTGGAGTAGGTGCTTCAGGAACTGGCTTCTTAACAACTTCAGGCACTTAAAAATATTTTATGGACATAATTTTTAAAAGGCATGCAATGAACAGAACAACACTTATGTAGCAAATAAATACAACAACATAAAACATTTATCTATTTAAAAAGAGATTAGCAACCTAAATGGTGGTAATGTCAATAAAACAGTGACTTTAGAGGTATAGGAGGGTGAGATTTATTAATCCTATATGCAAACATAGCATTAATTATGAAATCGAGTGTCATAGTCTTCAGGAGTACATGGGTAAGGATTATACTAAAACATTAACACTTTTACTACACAAATAGACTCTTCCTTTGCATTAGCACTGAAGACAAAACTAAGAATTACAATCTAAGAAGAAAGTATTAAAGGGTCAACAAGAGAGACGTCATCTTTTAAGTCTTAATTGTGTTATAGATGAAGTAGGAAAAGTTAGAAAGTAGAAAGGGACACACAGCTTCAAGCACCAGGAATAAGTAGTCTTCTAATGTCATTGATGTGATGTAAGAAAAGAGTACTGGTGAATATTAGATTTGGACAAATTCAGAGGAAGATTTGGAACACCAAGTATTTTAAGTGTCCAACTCATAATAAAGGGCTGTACCTCTAGGTGGTATCACTTCCTCCACCTCCTCTTCACTAGGTGGCTCCTCTGGGATCTCTTCTGGAACTAGCTCTTCTTCAGGTTCCTCAAACACTTCAAAAAGATTATTTGTATGTCATTTAAAAATTCTCTTGAATATTGAGCTAAGATGATAGCTCTTATATTTGCTTAGACTTCTAAATGCTCATAAAACTCATTGACCTTCAAAAAAAATCTACTGATATTAAAAATATGTTAGGTTCTTCCCAGCATTTGGAGTTATGTAGAACCTCTGAGAATTTAGTTGAAATTATTATATTTTAAAATGTAGGCAGACTTGTTTGGAGTCAAATAGCCACGTAGGCATAGAAAACAGATTTTTCTGTGTTAGTTTCTCAGGTTGACCTGAAATTTCTTTCAGGAAAGCTTATTCTGTCATAGTCATTCAAGTTCTTTGGTGAAAATTTTCTCATAATAAAGTTTCCCTTCAAAACTTTGCACTGAAATCAAACACACACACACACACACACACACACACACACACACACACACACACACACAGACACACACACAGACACATACACACACACACACACACATACACAGGTGAAACATCCAAGAAGGAGATTTGAATGTATTAGTTTGCCTTCCCAATTTTTACTAAATAACATATACATATACTTTGTTTTAGAACTTGCATATGTTTGTTTTCTAGGATGAAATATGCACCCTTCATTTCAATACTAGACAATGACAACACAATGAAGCCTGACATGCTATTTTCTTAGGAAGTCATCTACCTTCAGCTGGTGGAGCTTCTTCTTTAGGGAGAATGATTCGTCTTTCTTCTACTTCCTTAGGTACCTCAGGAACTTAAAAGATATTGATGGTTTTAGGCGTTTAAAATGCAAGAGCCAAAGAAGAATATATGAAGATCAAGTGCCCCATTTTTTTTATGACAACATATATGCCTGAGAAGAAACACTGACATTTCACAGGACTCATAAGAGGAGAATAAAGAGATCTGTGGTTTAAGATGAAGAGCCAGTTAAAGAGAAATCCTAACTTTTATTGCTATAACCTTTTCTTCTTTTTTTATTTTTTAAGAGGAATGATGCATACTTCAGGAATTGGTTTCCCAGTCACATGTGGCTCTTTAAAGATACAGAACTTTAATCCTTTTGCTTTTGAGAAACAACATATTTAGAGATACAATGTAAAATGTATGAACACAAAGTAGAAAATGAACATGACACTGACGAGGATACATACAAGTCACAAGTAAAGAATGTCAATGACAGACCACAGGCTACGAAGATTTATGTTGAACGCTCTTGCGTGGATGAAACCACAGTTCAACATTGGTATTAAACATATCCGGGAGACAACTGGTACCTTTGGCAGGTGGAGCTGCTGCTTTCTTAAGACTTGGAGGAGGCACTTTCTTTTCTGGTTCAGGTTTCTTAGGTATTTCAGGCACTTAAAAGATAATATATAATTTCAGTTTCACAAACATACAGACAACGGGCAGGTAGCAAGAATATAAGCTATTTTAATAAGTACCAAACAGGATATTTTGACTTTTAGGTGAAGGGAAGAAATGGCAGCATCTAATGTTCTTGAGAATAGCAGTACCTGTGGCAGGAGGAGTCTCCTTCTTAGGAACAACCACTTTCTTCTCTGGCACTTTCTTCTTGATCTCAGGCACTTTAAAGACATTGTTTTATGATAAGAACTTATTTAGAAGGACAAGAAAAACAACAAGAAGAACACACATGGAAATACCAAGTCACTTAGGATAGGGAAGTAATGCAAATTAGGGACTCAGCGAGTGTGATGTGATTAGGATTTGTAGATCAAGGGATCAGCAATCTATTCATTTATCTGGGAACAGATGCTAATATTTCCCTACTTAGCTTGTATTAACAATTTATTATCATCTAGAAAATACTTCAGAATTCTTGCTATCCAATCGAGGACCAGTCTTTCCATTTCATTGCTTATATAATTACATAGCTTCATTTTCCATTGTGGTTCATAGTGGACCTTTTTCAGAAAAGATTTTTCTTCTTTAAGATATAAATATTCATTATGTACTAGACTGTGCCCTAATTTAACATGCTTGATCTTGATTTTATTTAATCAAGGATAGGGTACTTTTATAGCTTATTTAATTTTATCCTCACAATACTATCTTGGCCCACTAGGACTCACTAGTTTCCTTATTTTTTTGTCGGTCATTGGGTTTGAACTCTGGGCTTGGGCACTGTCCCTCAGCTCTTCAGCTTAAGGAGAGTGCTCTACCACTTGAGCCACAGCACCACTTCTGGTTTTCTAGTGGTTTATTGGAGAAAAGAGTCTCATGGACTTTTCTGCCCGGGCTGGCTTTGAACCATGATCCTCAGGTCTCAGCCTACTGAGTAGCTAGGATTACAGGTGTGAGCCACCAGCGCCTAGCGTAGTTTCTCTATTTTATCGGAGAGGAAATGGAAGCTCAGGTTACCTAAAGGATTTTCTTCAATGCATCAAGGTATAAAACCAAACATAAAATCAAAATTTCCTGGGCTACCAATTATACACATGTATCAGAAAACTTAAATAATTAAGTATTTCGATAAATATATTAATCATTTTTTCCTTACAGATTGGTGTTAAAAGGGTATTTAGTAAAAAGTCCGTGAAGGATAGAATTTGAGAACATTATTATTTTATGTTTCAAATAATTTTTTCTATAGGTAATTTAGCTTTGCAAACTACTTGAACAATTTTTTTATTAAAGAAAATGATAGGAAGTCAATTATAATGTTTGTAATCATTTTAGAAAAATTTTAAACTTTGCTTCCATATATATATATGGAGCTTTGCATCATATATATGCAAGGCTCCAAAAGAAAAGAAATGGCTATCAGTGTCTTGAAACACTTTTAAAAATAAAAATGTGACATTCTAGAAATGTATTTTTTCTGAAACCTAGCTACTTCATATTTTATCTGGTAAAGCTATGGGTAGAGAATATATATTCATTTGGGGGAGATATACCTTTGGGAGGTGGTGGAGGTTCCACTTTTTTGGGAGCAGGAACAGGAACTTTCTTCTCAGGTATAGTTTTCTTTGGCACTTGAGGCACATAAAAAATCTCATTTTAAGATACTAAAACATTAAATATTAAAACAAACAAACATATATAAAACAAAAGGATACACGAAAATAAGACCATAAGTAACTAGACAATTCACAGAACAAAATTTGAAGACATTCAGATAATAATAATAATAATAATAGACAGATATATAAAAGCAAGACATGTCTGAAATGTTTCCTAAGATTTACATGGAAGACAACATAGTAAAATATTGTAAATAAAATTAGACGTGAACAAAAAAGATAAAATGGTAGAACGCTACACAGAAAAGCCTTTATCCTAAGAAGAGCTGCTATACCTGGTGCAGGTACTGGCACCTTAGGTTTAATTTGTGGAAGAACTTCAGGCACTACTTCTTCCTCTGGCACAAATTCTTCTTCTTCCTCAGGTAGAACTTCCTCCTCCTCAGGAAGAACTTCCTCTTCCTCAGGTAGCACTTCTTCAGGAGCAATTTCTTCTTCATATGCAATTTCCTCTTCCTGAGGTAGAGCTACAGGAACTGGGACTGCTTCTCGTTTCTTTGGCACTTCAAAGATATTTATTTAATCGCACAAGCATCACATTTATATAAAATATTCAGACAAGGAAAAAAAACATAGAAAGCACATATTTTGTGACCACAAAGCATTAGTTATGACAAACATACAGATCATCAAGCATTAATGATAATTAATGAGGCTCTAGAACACCAGTTCATTTTCCCTTGTGCCCTGGTTCTGTCAGAGGTGAATGTACCTTTCGGTGGTGGGGCTTCCATCTTCTTTAGGACGGGAGTTGGTTTCTTTTCTTCTGGGATGAGCTTCTTGGGCACCTCTTGCACTTTAAAGATAGTTGTGTTTAAGAATATGTTCTCTTATAGTGTCTTACAGACATAACTATGTAAAACAATTATAAAATACCTGACATTAAAAAGACATTTAAAAAATGTAAGATCATGAGGGTATCTGTATAATAATATTCATAAATGTGAGGTTTCTCCCCCAGGTACTTAAAATGATAAAATAATATACCTTTTGCAGGTGGAGCCTCAACTTTCTTAGGGGCAGGAACTGGCACCTTCTTCTCAGGCACAGGCTTCTTGGGGACTTCTGGCACTTTAAAGAAATGATGGAGAGAAAATTGTTTATATTTATATAATATCGCAGTACTGAGTTCAAGTATAGTTCCAAAAAATAACATAAAGCAATAAAATGATAACGGAACATTCTAAGAAGCATTTTTAAAAACCAAAATCTTTTCACTTTTCATTAAGAGATCGTGTTCAAGAGTTGTGTCCTTATAGCACACAGTACTGAGCCAATTACTTTCTTGTGTTTTACTCTTATGAAAATAAAAAATGCTGTGATGGTGCAAGTTCATGTACCTTTGGCTGGTGGAGCGTCCACCTTTTTCGGGACAGGCACTGGTACTTTCTCTTCTGGTATTGGTTTCTTGGGTACTTCAGGAACTTTAAAGATACCAGATATGGTTAATGTCATGTTGTTTGGCAACAGCAAAGAATTGAGCAATTTAAGGTCTTGGTTGAAGAATCACATATATTGTAACAATTTCACTTTAAGACAGAAAACAATTGCCACAAAACAAAAGGCAGGATATGCACAAAAGCTAAAATAAAAACACACTGAATTAAAGGAGGAATGTTGATAAAGACTACACAAAAGGCCTGGTAAATGCCGAACTTATTTTACTTTAAGAACTTTCCGATGAAGAGCAGGAGACAACCATTAAGCGGACAACATGCTTAAATGACAAAATTCAGAGATGAATATATGGTAACCTACTTCCATGACCAGTTGAGTAGCCCTGTTATGGCATTATTATTGTTACCGAGAAAGACTCGGAGGGCTCACCAGGTTATACTACATGGGTAAGTTACTCTATGATTTCACTGATGGACTGTAGAAGGATGTACCTTTAGCTGGTGGAGCCTTCTCTTTCTTAGAAATAGGCACAGGAACTTTCTCCTCTGGCTTCTTAGGAATCTCAGGCACTTTAAAGATATTGTTTAGGGTTAACTTATTATGAATAACATACACATTTAACGTTTCCACCAATCACAACACATACAAAGTTTTGTAGTTAGAGGAGAGTTAATTATTTAAGGGCAAATTAAGTCTCCTATCTACCCAGCATGTGAGTGGTTGTATACCTTTTGTTGGTGGGGCTTCTTTCTTTTGGGGAACAGGAACAGGTTTCTTTTCTGGAACAGGTTTCTTGGGGACTTCAGGCACTTTAAAGATATTATTAAGAATGTTCAAGATGTTGTCAAATAGGTATAAAATATGAAAAGCTCTTCACAAATACCATGTTTCAGTGTCTAAAAAAATCTACTTCTTTAAGAAGCAGAAATGGTCACCAGTGCCCCCTCCCCACTTCAGAACTGAACTACGTCAGACACACAAAGTCCATGGATGCTGGTGCATTGAACTTTGCAAGAGGTATTGTGTACCTTTGGCTGGTATCACTGGTACCACTTCTTTCTCGGTTATAAACTCCTCTTCTTCATGAATGTATTCTTCTTCCTGGATGTACTCTTCTTCATAGACATACTCTTCTTCTTCATGAAGGTATTCCTCCTTATGAATATATTCTTCCTCTTCTGCATGAACATACTCCTCCTCTTCTTGTACAATATATTCCTCAACATGGGTTTCAACCTCTTCTTCAAAGGCAACCTCTTCTGGCTCTCGTTTTTTAGGTATTGCTGGCACTTTAAAGACATTATCTTTAAGTTGGACATTTTATACATTTTCTAGTTACTCAACATAATTAAGACATTTTAAGAACAGAGGTCCATTTCTAACAAAAGAATAGGCTTTACCTTTCTCACAAAAGAACCACACATTGAACTGAACATAAATTCAACAGTAATGAAGACAAAACAAGTAATATTAAGTACCTCTAACAGGAGCTGCTACTTCCTTTTTAGGAACTGGAACTTTTACTTCTGGGACAACTTTCTTGGGCTTCAGAGGCACTTGAAATATTAAATATAAGGACATTTTATGATCAGAAGCAGGCTATCTAGTTAATGTTAGGTTTGTTTTTATTTTAGTCAGATTAATTGTCTGTAATGTAACAGATACATCTATAAGAAGCTATATTTTCCGGCAGGGGATGTGGCTTAGTGCTTGCCTAGCATTCATGAAGCTCTGGGTTTGATTCCTCAGTATCACATAAACAAAAAAGGCCAGAAGTAGAGGTGGTGGCTCAAGTGGTAGAGTGCTAGCCTTGAGCAAGAGAAGCTCAGGGACAGTGCCCAGGCCCTGAGTTCAAGCCCCAGGACTGGCAAAATAAAAAAGAAAAAAGAAAAAGAAAATACATTTTCTGTGAAAATAATTAGGAAGATCATAGAAGTGATAAGCTACAGAAGTACTCAAGTCAGTGTGCCTTATTTCAGAGGACAAATAAGAAATGATGTTTGTGTTTAAGTGCCTTTGCTTATAGGAATATCTTCTAAAGAAAATTTAAATTTAATTTCTAGATAAATAGGATAGTCCCCCAAATTGTAAATAAGTGATCCATCTTCATCCAAAGCAAGAAAAACTAAACATTTGACTTAGTTTTCTTTCTAAAATCTTCAATATAATTTTAGAATGAATAGCTAGCTATAGCACTTTGGTGAATGTTATTATAATAGTACATCAATTTAGTAAATCAGGAATAAGCCAAATGGTCACTGATTTGAAGTCCAAACATTTTACTTTATAATATGTATTACAATATGTCCTATACCTGGTCATAGACACTGTATAAGATAGTGTGGCTATATCTCAAAGTGATTTTTTAACATAATATCTTCTTGTCTCACATTTATGGAGATTTGACATTAAACATCCTCCAAGCGATTAACTTGAAAGACACAGAAACAATGAAGTAAAGCCAAACACAAAATCATTAATTTCAATAGACATTACAGAAGACCATAGTTCAAGAAGGAAATGATTATACCTTTAACAGCTGGTTCAGCCACCTGTTCTTTTTCACGTTTTGTAATTGAAATACTTATTTTTTCTTCAACAACTTTCTTTGGTTCTTCAGGAACTTGAAAGATATTAATTATTAAAGAGCATGAAAAACAGTCCATTGAATACTATGGAACAAGCATTTATGAAAAATTGACATGTTAAAATTAGGACTAGAACAATATACTCATTTAATACAGAAAACAGAAGACAAGATAGTAAGACAAAGTATGGAACAGAAGTAATGAAGTTGTTTGGGGGTAGTTATCATTCTGCAATATACCTTTGGGTGGTGGTGGTTTGAGTTTCTTAGGAATGAGGACAGGTGCTTTTTCTTCAGGGACAGCTTTCTTCAGCACTTTAAAATATTAAATTAAGAGATTAAAAAACTGAACTAGATATCTCAAGTGTTAGTAAGAAAAAAAGGCAAGAGATACATAATGCAACGTATTTCCAAACACACATGATTTTACATATAGGCACTTCAACATGTATTTATAGTGGACAGATGGGCAGCAAACAAAGATCTCAGAAAGGATGTTTTTCTCACTCTACCTTTTGCTGGTGGGGCCTTTGGTTTTGTGGGAACAGGTTCTTCTTGGACAGCCTTTACTGGAATAGGCTTCTCAGGTTCTTTAAAAGTACATACAAGTTATTTAGTGTTAGACTTTAGAGCACAAATACAAAATACTTCTTATCAGATTTTTTTTACCCACAGTATATCTGCTAGGTATAAGATTTAGACATCCGAGTAGCTGAAACATCTAAATAAGTTTGTTCTAAGCCTTTTTCCTTGCTAGTGACTTCAATTAGGTAATTGTAACTCTTTCTTACAAATTCTCATCTCACTTTAGAAAGACAAAGTCATGACTAAAATTTCTCAGTCTATAATCCTAGTTTTGTTTTTGTTCTGTTTCTGGGGCTTGATCTTGGGGTTTGGGCACTGCCCTTGAGTTTTCCTTGGGTAGCACTTTACTGCTTAAACTAGAGTCATTAATTGTAGAGAAGAGTTCACAGACTTTTCTGCTCAGGATGACTTTGAACTGCAATCTTTAGATTTCAGCCTCCTGAGTAGCTAGGATTACAGATGTGAGCCTCACCACCAGATCCAGCAATATAAGGCTAGTTTTTAATGACACCTATAAAGCTAGAATTTTCTCTAGAAGATTCTAGGTTATGAAACTTTAAAAACTGAGCAAATAAGATAATACTAATTTGCCTCAACAACCAATAGGAATTTATTCTTTGAGTAAAATAAATGCTTTGGTACCCAAATTCTATGTATATAAATTTGATCTTCATTAGGTGAAACACAGCCCTTGATCTGCCTTTACTTTGGAAACCCTCATTGTCAAGTTTTGGTGATAAGAATCCTAATCCTTTAAGATTTATGGAGATTTGTTTTCTTCCAGAAGACATTCAAAAATATTTTTTGAATGAAACAAAGTTATTTCTAAATCTCTTTGGGCCTTCAGTTTTTATCCTGTTCTGGTTGAATCTATTTAATGTGGAATTTTGCAGTCGTGCTCATACCTGTGATGTATTCTTCACGTTCTTTGCGCTCTTCATAATGTTCATATTTGCGTTCTTCATATTCTTCATATTGGTCATATTCTTCTGTTGGTTCATATTCCTCATATTCTTTATACTCTTCGTAATCTTCATATTCTTCATATTCCTCTTCCCGTTGTTCTGAAACAATTTCTTCTTCTTGAGTGTAAGACCATTTTTTCTCTTCTGTTACAGTTACTTCTAGAACAGCATTGACAACAGGCAACATTTTATTTGAAGCACTTTTAGGGATGATCGTGACAATGTTTTTATTTCATTCTTTTGTGATGGTTCATGCATTGGGTACAGGAGACCCTGATTGTCCTTTTCTAGCCAATGAATCCTATAATGGACATTTACTAGTTATGATTTCAATGTTCAATTTGTGACTTTAGTCGAGTAAATCAGTGCAAGAATAGGAGTCAAATTGGCACTATACATTCTTTATGTAATTTAACCAAATTATAATATACCTTTAGTGAGACGAGATTCTCTCTTTGGAACTTCAATGGAAACCTTTTCTTCTTTTATAGCTCTTTTCTTGACTTCAGTCACTTTAAAAGAGTAAGAATTCAAAGTGTTAAAGGAATTTTGAATAAACAAAGGACAAAGATGCCCATAATGGTGTTCATTAAGCTTTTCATTTAAATGGCAAGAAAAATCAATAGACTTGAAAATAAACACAGTCTAATGTCACTATAAATAAAGCTCCAAAGATACTGAATAAGTTTAGGAGGATCAAGTAGTATTTACAGGAAGATCAAAAAAGACACAAAAAGGCACAAACAATGACTGAAACTGAGTACAAGCATTAGAAAGAAACTTGTATTATATAAATAGTGTCTTCATTTTAATAAGCTCTATTGGTACAATGTAGAAAATTCAAGATTTAAAATACTTAAAAATTCCATCAAAGACTATCACATAAAGCAAGCATTAAAGCAGAATTGTTTACTGTATGGACAATAAACATATGAGAAGACGAATGCATCTGGAAGAAAACTACACATTTAGAGGATTTAAGTTTTTTATGAAACAAGTACTTTCAAAGTAGTTTCTCTAAAGAGACATGAAAGAACTTACATATATCACTTACTTATAATATCTATTTAAATTATTTTCTCTAATGATCCTGATTCTACTGGATTAGTTTTAACATCAGATGCTTGGTGTGATTTCTTTAAAGAGTCAATATACCTTTAGCTGGTGGTTCTGCTTCTCTTCTAGGTTTGAGTTTTGGAAACTTTTCTTCTGGGACAACTTTCTTAGGTTCTTCTGGCACTTTAAAGACAGATTTCACTTTAAAGAATTGTTTTCCTTATCAAACCACAAATGCAATCATGTAGTACTAACTCAGACATAAAAGACTCAGTAATTCCATCATTTCAAACATCAAACAACATTTTACAAGCAAGACAGGACCACAAAAACCCACCCCATAGCCAGTATACTAGGCAAGGAGAAGAGGACATGGGGAATAGTGTGCACATTGGAAGTCTGAGGTACCTTTCCGCCTTGGAGGTTCCACTTTTTTAGTTACAGCAACAACTTTTTCTTCTTGGGTAATTTCCATGTGCCTCTCAGTCACTTAAAAGATAATTTTTGGGTTAGGGAGTGATATCATTTAAAGTGGACCTTAAAAATTATACATTAGCCAGAAAGTACCATGATTTTAAAATAGAAGAATTTACAAGGCACACACATCTAAAACATCACAAGTAATATTTTACCCAAAGACAAAGCCATAATACACCACTGCCACCAACGGACATCAACAATCTCTATATAAAAAGTGTGACCCAAAGGACAGCAACCAGAGAACAAAAGACAAGACTTTAAGATTCTCAGTGTGTGTGTCTGTCTGTGTGTGTGTGTGTGTGTGTGTGTGTGTGTGCTGAAGGACTTTGTTTACCTTTGGCTGGGGGAGGTTCTTCTATCTCAACAGCTTTGGGAGGAACCCTTTTTTCTGGAACTGGTTTCTTTGGTTCTTCTGGCACTTAAAAAACATCAGACAACGTGGTCAAACACACAATATGAAAAGCACTAGACACAGGCACACTTAGTTTCTTGTTAATGTTATAAAATTGTGAAGAATGTATAAGATTTCTTTTGAAAGATAAGTAGTGCTCAGTAATACAATCCAAAATACCTTTGGCTGGTGTCACCTCCTTTTCCTTTTTAGGGACTGGTGCTGGAACCTTCTTTTCTGGCAAAATTTTCTTAGGTGGTTCAGGAACTTTAGAAAGATTAAGAATATCAGTTTGCTTTACATTAATACATGACATCATTTTCAGACTTACAATTTACTTCTTGAAAATATCACACATGAACACAAAAATTCATGACTATACTACACAAAAACATTTAGACATCTATGCTGACAAAACTTAGGCAAACTAGAGGCATAATATCTATTGTATTTGAAATCCAAATAGTATTGCATTTCTTGGAGAGAAATAGTACCTTTGGCAGGTGGAGGCTCCTCAATTTTAGCAGGAACTTTTGGTTTGGGTATAATTTTCTTCTCATGCATCTCAGTCACTTAAAAAGATTATAAAATACATTTTAAAAAGTCCAGATTTCTTCTCAATAAAAAGAAATCTAAAGAATCTCTTTATTGGCCATTTTGCAATAAGGATGGTAAATTTGGTATAAGAGAACATAAAGAATGAAACGAGCCAGGGTAGAAATAAATCTAATTTGAGAGTTAGATACCTTTGGCTGGTTCTGCTTCCACTCTCTTAGAGATAAAGTGCAGCTTTTCTTCTACAACATATTCCTCAGGCTCTTCCATCACTTTAAAAATAATTAATTTTAATGCAAATTGTAAAGTTTTCTAATGTTGGCTGTAACTTATTACTTCAAAGACTAATTAACATAGCAAAAGTTAAACACTTCCTGAATTTCTGATTGTTCTCATTTAAAAGGCCCAAGGAGAGTGAAGGGATAGTAGGAAAAAAAACAAAGGAGGGGGTAACAATGTTTGACAAGAAATGTACTCATTACCTTATGTAACCCCTCTCTACAGCATCTTTACAATAAAAATAAAATTTTAAAAAAGGTCCAAGGAATATCAAACTAAAGCATATGCCTCAATAAAGTGAATGGGAACTATATATCACTAGGTTAGTTAATTAAAAAATAATTTGTTATAATAAAAGGGATGTACCCTAGTTTAATATTTAGTGTACTATAAAGATATTCACACTTGTATGCACAGAAATAGCAGAACATCTACAAGACAAAAGCAATCTTAGTGGCTGATTAAACAAGAATACAAGAATTTGAAGATCAATTTCAACAATAACCCAACAATCCAGATGGGAAGGTTGTAGAGTAGAAACATATTCTTTACAATTTAAAACTGAATTGCAGGATATTTGCTTTGAATTTTCTGGGATACTTAAGAGGAAGTCAGAAGATTTCATGTGATGTTTGAGCATTTGTATATAAAATTAGTTATAGAACAGAAAGGTCAAATTAAAAACATCTGTGCTCTTTAGAATGAAAGTAAATCTAGTGGGTTACCCAGCTTTTCAGCTTAATAAAGCTATAAGAATATCATAGAATACCTCTTTGTTCTATGGTCAGCCTCTCTCTCTCCTCTCTCTCTCTCTCTCTCTCTCTCTCTCTCTCTCTCTCTCTCTCTCTCTCTCTCTCTCTCTCTCGTGGTGATAACTAGGGTTTAAACTCAGGGCCTCATGTTTCCTAAGCAATTGCTCTTACCACTAAGCCATGCCTCCAGCCTGATTTTTGCCTGCTACTTTTCAGATAGGTGTACCTTTGATTCACCTATGTTAGGTTTCTTAGTATGTAGGATAACAGTCATGTTACACTGCATCTTGCTTTTTAGAGAAAGAGTTTCTAGAACATTTTTTTCTGCCATTCCCAGCCTTAGACTGCCATCCCAATAACCTCAGCCTTCTAAGTAGCTGGTATGAGAGGCCTGAGCCACCAGTACCTGGTTGGCTTGCACCTTAAGTGTATGGAACACTGACTTTCAGTTACTTGTAACTTAGATCTATAGGTTATACTGTGAAAAACTGAGAATACCCCCAGACTTACACAATGAGAATTTTCCTTATACATGTGCTATGACTGTTTTTCCAAGATATTTGGAGAAGATAGAGACCTTTTCAAATCCACAGGATTCTTGGCTAGGTCTACCATCGAGGACTCTTCCAGGAAGCACAAAAGAATGGATCAGCTTCCTCCTGGGAGTCATGCTGTATCCAGTTCTAGTCTAAGCCATTCCACTGATACTGAATCTTTAATTTCATGTGGACTTTTCTTCCAAGTAGGGAAAGGGGGATGGAGAATCACCTTTTATGAACCAGAGATATACTTGAAGATATCTAAAGGTACTACAATACTACCTACATTTCATTACGAAGAGAATTTGTAATGTAGCTCACTTCTTTCCCTCTAAAGCATATCAATATTAGTACTTTCTTAGGACATATTTATAGATCTATAGGCTTAGCTAGAATGGTGACTTTTAGCAGAGAATCTAGTGGTGTCTTTATTCACTGAAGAGATTTCTCAATGAAATGAAGTTGGATATTTGAGTCCTTAAATGATAATGAACCAGTATTGTGTGTGTTGAAACATCTGAATAAGTGAGTCTGATCGCAGATACAACAGAGTTGTTTATTCCATATATAAAACAGGAAATGCTTTATCGCCAGTGTTTCAGACTCATAATTTCTAGAAAATAATGAGGTAATATGTTTCCTCGTTCACTTTAAAACTGTGATTAAGGACACATTAGTAACCTATGAAATCCATTTAATGGGTTATCACTTGAAGTTTTAAACAAAAAACTAGAAACAATCAAAATCTATCATACATAGTAAGGGTAATATTATTTTATAAAACATTTGTCTCAAATATGTGTGTGTGCACATCTAAATGTGTGCAGGGTTATAATATAAAATATATTTCTTCTTTGTGGTAAAAATATATCTGACAAAAACTGCTTAGAGATATGAGATACTTGTATGTATATATGTATGCATATATATACACACACATATAAGAATACATGTATATATATAATTTATTCCTCTGTGTAGCCAATAAAGTATATATTTACTCTATGCTGATGTAATGTTCCTGAATCTTTTTTAAATTATATTTTTATTATTTTTTAAGTAGTTGCAAAAAAGGCCTACCATTCCATACTTAATCTTGTGTTCAGATCAAAAGATACACTTTAGCTAAGTACCAGTGTCTTAAATTTGTAATCCTAGCTACTCAGGAGACTGAGATGTGAGGGTTGTGGCTCAAAGTCAGATGAGGAAGGAAAATCTATGAGACACTTATCTCCAATTAACCACCAAAAAGTTGAAAATGGAGATGTGGCCCAAGTGGTAGAGAGGTAGTCTTGAGCAAAAAGCTCAGGGACAACACCCAGGACTGGCGTGCAACCGCGCGCGCGCGCACGCACACACACACACACACACACACACACACACACACACACACACACACACACATCAATAATACAACCAGAGGATGATCATTGAGTTACTGAATTGGTGTTATTACTTAGTAGCTTGATAAGCAATCTGTGAATGATAATGCCTCATCAAGACTCTAGCTTATTTGATAGAAATTATCTTATCTGCATCATTTACCTTCATATTCTATGATCTCTGCTTGTTCTTCTTCCTCCTCTCTTTCCTCTTCTCTATAAACAGAAATGGATACTCTTTCCTCTTCTTGGGAATAACTCCATTCCTCCTCTGTGGGTATGTTAAGAGATAAGATTGGGCTGGGCATCAGTTCTCACTCCTGTAATCCTGGCTTCTCAGTAGGCTAAGATTTGGATCATGATTCAAAGCCAGTGCAGGCAGGAATATCCATGAAATGCTTATCTCCAATTAACCACCAAAGAAGGAGTGCCTAGGCCCTGAATTCAAGCCCCAGGTCTAGCACAGGCACAAAAAGTGATAAGATTGAGGCAAGCACCAATGGCTCATGCCTGTAATTGTAGATACTCAGGAGGCTGAGTTCTGAGGATCACTGTTCCAGCCAGCTTGGGCAGGAAAGTCTGTGAGGCTCTTATCTCCAATAAACTACTCAGAAAAACAATAACAATAAAGACAGACCTCTGTGTCTATATCTTGGGGTTCATTTCCCTTAGCACCATATTACATGGTCATATGTACATATGGCTTTTGAGCTTTTCAGCTCATCTGATAAGATTATCTTATACCTATACTAATCATTGCAAATAAGGGAAACCATGGGACCTAAATTTATTTGGATCTGGCTTACTTCACTTAATATGATTTTTTCAAGTCTTTCCATTTCTTAACAAATGGACAGTATTGTTCTTTCTCATCTACTGAGGGGCATCTGGATTGGTTCCATATCTTAACTACAGTGAATAATGCTGAGATAAATATAGTTGTGCTGGTAGCTTTAGTATGGTCTTGTTTGTGATCATTTGGGTAAATGCCCAAAGTGGGATTGCTGGGTCATTGGGGAACTTGTGTGGAGTCTTTTGAGGAACCTCTATACTGTTTTCCAGAGAGGTTGGGCAAGTTTACACTTCTACCAACAGTGCAATAGGGTTCCCTTTTGGCCACATCCCCTCCAGCATCTGTCGTTATTAGATTTTTTGATTATAGCAATTCTAACTGGGGTGAGGTGGAATCTCAATGTTGTTTGATTTGCATTTCTTTTATGACTAGAGAGGTTGAGCATTTCTTCATGTGTCTATTGGCCATTCTTACTTCCTCTATCCCCTGTTGTCACTGTACTTGACTTTGGTACTCTGCATCTTGTATATACATTTGTCTAATCTGGGAAGGGAAAGGGGAACCACAAAATGCTGAAACAAGGATACAAGATGACCCATTGCAACAAGGACACCCACAGGACAGTATATTGGAAACGAACTTTACAACTTCAAGGGGGGTATGGGGAGGAGTGTGGGAGGGAAGGGAGGGAAAGGATAGTGGGACAACAAGTGAAGGGGTAACATTGATGGACATGTAATGTACTCATTGCCTTACTCATGTAACTGTAAGCACTCTGTACTGCATCTATACAATAAAGTAAAAATTAAAAAAAAAACCAGATGTGGTGCTATGGGTCAAGTGATAGAGTGCTAGCCTCGTGCAAAAGAAGTTCAGGGACCAGAGTTTAAGCCCCAGGACAAGGTGGGGAAAAGGGTAAGATTGGATTTAGATTCAACGTGCTGATCATGGTCTTGCATTTACTGCAGATGCCGACTATCTGCTTCTGGCATAGTATGTCTTCTGAGTAAGAAGAAGAGAGCTGATTGAAGATGAGGGCTGTGCAGCCTAAGACTGAGAGGGACATTCTTATTACGTCCCAGTAGACCAATTTCCAAAGCAATTGTATATTTAGCATCTTATTCATTTTCTTAGAGCGACTCAAGATCAATGTAGGCAAAAGACCATTGCAGAAGGCTACACAGGTAGACACGCTCCATTACCAACACAAAGGGAAATAACAGATAAGGACAAGGGACAAAAAAACAATTACATCGAAAGAAGAAGAGTCTTTGTGGAAACCCCAACTCATATTCTTCCCCTCACTTCTAGGTCTGTACCTTCGTGTCGCATGACTTCCACTCTCTGAGGAACGGCAACAGAGAACTTTTCTTCGGCAACAAGTCTTTTTTCTTCTACGACAGTTTTCTTAGAAACTTCAGCTTTAAGGAAAGTATTAAAGTTGAAGTTTTAAAAGGAAGAATTTTAACCAGTCTCTTGGTCTGTCACAAGGTCTGTCACATATATATATATATATATATATATATATATATATATGTGATATATATATATGCTCACAACAATATCTCAGAAGCAAGACAAAGGGTTTAATACAAGGAGACACTGGACAAAGAAAGAAAGAAGTCATATACTAAAAGATGACTGTCAGAGGACAGAGACAAATCCTACCTCTGGGAGGAGGAGCTTTCTTAGCCACAGGAACTGGCACTGCAACTTTCTCCTCTGGGACAGGTTTCTTAGGTGGAGCTGGCATTTTAAAAAAATAGTATGCACATTAAGAGATTCAGTGTTTTCTCACTGAAGCCAAGCACTGAACACAAATATACACCATAAGGCATTCACATTACAAGCCTAACAACTTCCTTACACATAGTCATTATATAAAGACAGTTTTTGGAAAGATGGAAGGACAATACCTTTTGGTGGTGGAGCTTCTTCCTCTCTCTGAGGAACTGGTCTTTTTTCCTCAGGAACTTTCTTCTTTGGTATTTCTGGCACTTAAAGAACAGTGTGTGATTTTTAAATTGTATTCCCCCCAAACACAAAACAAATGAGAAACAAGACTGACAAGGCTATTAAAGATGACATGCAATTAAAGAGTCTTGAAGGAAAGACAAAGTTATTTCATGGAGATGGGATTAAGTACCTGCTGCTGGTGGTGATTCCTCTCTCTGAGTAATGACGGTTATTTTTTCTTCTGTGACAACTCTCTTCTGTACTTCAGCAACTTGAAAAGACATTTTTTAAATAAATGACTTTATCATTTCCAAAGTGGCTAATACATAGTTACTTTGTAAGAAAATAGACAGGTAGACCAACACTTGGGTTGAAGTCTCTCACACCATAAAACATTCATTTTGAATAGAAACAAACTCAACAGAGGAACACAAAACATTTTGCACTCAAGACATAAACATGGGACTTGCTTAATAAGCAAGTCACCCTACCTTTTGCTGGGGGTGCTTCCTTTTTCTTTGCCACGGGAACAGAAATCTTTTCTTCAGGGGCAGGTTTCTTTGCCATCTCTGGGACTTAAAGTTTTAAAATAATATGTTAATTCATACATATTTCATTTCAACTAATGGATCCAGGCATATCCACAAATCTTTATGTGTTATCTGTAATGTTATAGATTACCTATGCATCAGCAAAATAATTCAAAACATTTTCAGTGTTATGAAGGTCACAGTAAAATCAATGCCACAAATAGTGTTTTAGAGTCATTTAGATAAAAAGATGTATACGTATAGAAAGATATGGATATAATTTACTGTTAGTATGTATTTGATAAATATGTGTATCTGATGAAAACAAATAGCGCTTTACAAACAATATATATATAGAGTATGGATGGACATTATATTCATAATGACAATGGATTTAAGACTCTTAGCCAGGTACTACAAAGTAATAGAAAAGTTGTAACCCCTTTTTTATTCATTCTGGGTTTTTTTGTTTTAACTTTTATTGCCTGCACTGTAGGCAACACTCAGGAAGCAATATTTTAGAGCAGAGGTTTCAATATGATCAAAGACTTTGGGGAGTTTTGTGTGTAAAATTTTGTGAGTATAGCTGGGCGCTCATGGCTCATGCCTGTAATCCTAGCCACTCAGGAGGTTGAGATCTGAGGATCATAGTTCAAAGCCAGCCAGGGCAGGAAAGTCTGTGAAACTTTTATCTCCAATAAACTACCAGAAAACCAGAAGTGATGCTGTGGCTAAAGTGTTAGAGCTCTAGCCTTGAGCTGAAATGCTGAGGGACAGTGCCCAGGCCCAGAGTTCAAGCCCCATGATGGACAAAAAAAGTGAGTATATACAAATATACTTTTCTCTAATAGACTGTATAGTTTCTTCAGTACTATAGTTTGAAATCAGGACTACAGGCTCCCTGATTTAGTGCCCTATCAATTGAGCCAAGCTCCAAGACCATTTTTTCTTTTGGTTTGTTTTTTTATTTAAGATCTTCTACTAGCTTTGTCCAGGTCAGTCTCAGACTGCAATCTTGTCTCTACCTTTTGAGTAGCTGGGATTTTAGATATATCACTCTCCTTATCCTGAGGGTCTACAATTTCAAACAAGTTCTCTTGCCCTAAAACTGTTCATAGATTTATCTATGATGGGGTTCATTTGTTAATTGGAAGATGAATTTTAACCCTATTCATTACTGGAAATAACTGGACTCATTCAGCAATAGATATTGGTAGCTTTGTAAACCCAGGAATCTATATGTTTATACCTGTAGTACTTTGTATAATCAAGTAGGTATACATTTGTACACATATATATGTGTAAATATATATATATATATTTCACACATATATCATGTTGTTTTCGTAAGTAGCATCTATATATATGCACATGCTACTATGTTTTTTTTGCTTTCATTACCAAGTGAAATACTTGTTTCTTCTTTGGAGGTTACAAAGTCTATTTGAAATGGCATGGTTTGATGAATATGACCTTCATATTTAAGGCTTATATAATAAAAAGATAATTTTTCAATCATTTGATAGAAAAAAATGGTCCATAGTTCTGAAAGAGCCAAGTTTTAGGAGGGAGAAACAGATTTGTTTCAGAAAGAAAATTAAAAATATTGGAAAGTCAGGCAAAGGTAGCATTATTCAGAACTAAGTTTTCGGCAAGACAGAAATGCTCTAAATTAGATGATATTGAACTCTTGCTGATTCCCTGAAGCTTTATTCCTTAGTAATGATTTTTTTTTCTCACAACCGAACAACAACAACAACAAAAGCAAGGAATTACTGAAATAACTCAGCAGCACATCCAAAATGAAACTAGCTAATCTTACAATTGCATTATCAATGGAAATATGCAATTCAATTAATGTCTCAAGAAATTTGATGAAAATAAATGTAAGAACTCTCAATGTTCCCCATTGCTGAAGACTTGCCACTATTGACTTGAAAGAAATATGGCAGTTTCTCTAGTTGCATTCACTTCTGCCAACCATTCTTCAGCTGTTCTTATCTGCCTCCCTTGTTTCACAACCTATCACTGTTTTTATGAAGAAGGTACATACTTATAAGACAAGTAATTTTTTTTTCTTCCTAGAAAAATGCCTTGCAGAAGACAAGTTTTACAAATCTTTCTCTAAGAGAGGGAAGATATTAAAATTTTAAGATACCAGTTTGACACAGCTACTTCTTTTGGTAATAATGCTGTTCAGTTTTGAAGTATATAATATATAATAATGCTGTTCAGTGTTGCCTTAGGAATATTCAGCACTATTCATAATGCATTTCAGGAGGACAGCCCCAAAGAGGACAAACATGGAAAACATAAGGAACATCTAAGAGATAGCAAAGTGCAGATGAAGACCATGCGAAGCAAAGAGCTGGCAAAGGGTCTCCCCATTGTCAGTGCTGTGTACCTTTTGGGGGAGCTGTAGGTTCTTTCTTTGTGGGTACAGGAACTGGCTTTTTCTCTTCCGGAACAGGTTTCTTGGGAACTTCAGGAACTTTAAAGATATCGTTGTTGAAACAATGTTGAATATTTTAGTCTCCTTCTGAGATACTTAAGATTACATTAAAGTATCACGCCTCAGTAAGAGTTTAAGAATTAAAAAGTAATTTCATATACTCTACTTGGGATAGAAAGGAATGCTAAAAAATACGACACCACAGTGTAGACATTACACATATTACAAGACGCAGATCAAGACCCAGTGAGGATAATCAGCTATGAAGAACTGCTCCTGCTATTCATGCAACACATTACTACAAATTAGTGAGATCAATACACATAGAATTAAATATACTACAGATGATTTACTAATACTGTTTTGAAGACACAAACTATAGAGGCACGAAGATGGAAGCTAAGAGCTATCTTTTCAACAGCATGATTCTACCTTTGACTGATGGGGGCTCCACCTTTTTAGGAATGGGAACAGGAATCTTTTCTTCTGGAACTGCTTTCTTAGGCGGCTCGGGGACTTTAAAAGAAACATATCACTTTTTGAGAAACTGTGCATTTTCGTTAAGTCATACATTCTTGTAAGACTTAGAAATAAAGAATAGACATTCCCCTTTTTTGCCAATGGAATACAAGAAAATTATGTGTTAGAATACATGGTAAGTGGAGATGCCTGGATGGCTAATTAGAAAGCTGATAACCACACCAGTCTCTTGAACGGCAGGAGAGTCTACTTTCTCAGGAACAAGAGTTGGGAACACCCCTTCCTCAGAGGCGCCAGAAGCTGCTTTTTTGGATATTTTGATGAACATAAGTCATTTTGAAGACGGTGTTTTAACAATTTTACTTTATCTTAATATAACTTAATTCAGACTGATTCAATTCTTTTTTTAAATTTTTGCAGCATTTCTTTATTGAGTTGGTTGTTTCATTCTCCTGATAAGGCACTGGAGTGCATGATAACAATCACATGCTATTATATAAAATATTTTTAAAATAGTAAATGTTTACATTTACAATTTAGTGTAGAGAGACAGAATGGAGCCTTGGTCTATAACAGTTGCTATAACATTCTCAATGATGTAAATGCTGTCATTGTGCTACCAGTATGACTTCATTGTCTTGGACTTGGAAAAAGATGTATATATACTATTTTTTTAACCACATAGACAATAGACGTAAACCACCTCAGAAACACCTGTGATGATAAAATGTAGAAAAATAAGAAGTAGAATGGTTTGAGTATTTAATAATGTGTTTTAAATATAATTTACTTTCTTATGAATTTATACAATTTAAGTCTGTGCGTGTGAGCTAGTACTGGGGCTTGAACTCAGGGCTCACATTCTTGCTTGACTTTTTTGCCCAAAGGCTGGTGTTCTACTATTTAGCCACACTGTGGCTTCTAGTTTTTTTGCTGGTTAATTGGAGACAAGAGACTCATGGGCTTTCCTGTCTGGGCCAGGTTTGAACCATCATTCTCAGATTTCAGCCTCCTAGTAGCTAGGATTATAGGTGTGAGACACCAACATCCAGCAAATTTAACTTTAATAAATTAAGTTTTAAATTATTAAGTTTAACTTTAATAATGAAATTATTGGCTAACAAAATTCTTGAAAATGTAACCATAGGTTCTGGTGAGCTGGTATGAAGTGGCTCCAGGACACTGTATCTTTAGTACAATTTAAAAAATGATTTTAAAATTTAGAATGGATTACCAATACCTTTAGGTGGTGGCTCAATCTTTTTGGAAACAGCAACATGAATTTTCTCTTCAGTCACAGTTTTCTTTTGTACTTCAGGGACTTAAAAAAATGTACATTTCAATTACTGATAAGGATTGCTGTTGGTAGCCATTATAATTTACAAAACTATTGGAATTAATCAGAGACAAACATGAAATGAAGTGATGACAGAGAATGAATTACAAGGAGACAGAAATGTATACATGATCACACACTGGATAAGAAGAGGGATAAACATTTATATACAATTTTCCATTTGAGCCCCAAGTTCAAATTTTCCTTATACCTGTGACTGACACTTCCTCCTCTGTGTGTGAAGCAAAGAACATCTTTTCTTCTGAAATAACCATCTTCTTTGTGTGCACAGCTGGTACTTTAAAGAGAGCATTTTACATTAGTATTTCTTCTTCTAGGAGAAGACATCAAATGAGACACACAGACAGCACACTGAAAGTCTTTAGACACAGATTGAGTAGGTTAATGTCATAGTTTGAGAGCAGATTTAGTATTGACAAGGAAACAAATCATATTTTGATCTATATGGACTAACAACACATGCAGTCTTTATAAATTACTGTTAAATCAGAATCAAATAGACACAACTTCTTCACAGACAATGTGGTATTTTTCCAAATCCTCTAGGATCGCATCATATAAAATAAAGGATGGAAAATAAATTATGCAATAGAATTCATTGCATGGTAATGTTAGAAAACTACTCATTCCATATGAAGCCTCCTTAAATAAATAATTTGTAAGCAAAGCTAAAAAAGAGAATATTATTATGTGCTTTTAATTATACTTATGCATAACTCCACATAAAATTGGTATCATATAAATGTGTTATTTTGGTAGTGATCTGTGAAGCATTTATTAATATATCTACAGCTATCCATATGTATAAATATTATTTCAAATCTATATCTGAAAGACAAAGATGTATACCTTTCACTTCAATAATTTCTTCCTGTACAGGAGTCCGGGAAGGTTTTTGTGGAACAATCTTCTTAGAAACTTCAGGTACTTTAAAAATATGTACAAATATATTTGTATTGTAAAGGATATTACTTTTCACAAATGTTAGAGATAGTTTAGATGACTATAAAAACAAATATGAGTATATGTCAGAAAACAGATTACTGTGTACATGATAGCAGAAATACTTCAAATGATGGTATACCTTTGGTGACTTGAACTTTTTCTTCCTCCATTCTTCGAGTTGTCTTTTCAACTTTTTCAACTACTGGCTTCTTTACAACTGCAAGCATTTTAAAGAAATTGCAGTGTTTTTAGAATTCCTATTAAAATTCTTTCACTCTCTCTACAGACACACACACACATTTGTATATCTGTATAATTTTTTTAGAGAGAGATAAAGTTGATGTGCTAAAATTCAAGTACAAATTCCTGTGACTAAATTTCTTAGTTATATTTATTTAAAATTTACCATTATGTTCATTTATCATCTTTTTAATTAAATGAATTATATAGGTCTTAAGAAAAATATTCATGGATACAATAAAGTTTAGAGAAGAAGTTGTGCCTATTGGATTTAACTAGTGATTCATGTATCTTTGTCAAACAAGCCATGATAATGATGTCTTGATCTATTTAAAATCATTTCAATGACATACCTTTAGGAGGTGGTGCTTTCTTCTCTGGCACTTTTGCTGGAATTTTTCTCTCATGTAATTCTTTAATAAAAATACAACATAAGGTAGGGTCTTTAAATCAGTTGGTTCTAATAACATATATTAACTGTCAATGACCAAATTTAAAAATAACATGTAATGGTGTAAAGACTTAGCATGGATAGCATATTATTATTACTCCTGTTGCTTGCTGGTTTTCAATGAAGAATGATTAAGAGATGCAAAATGTAAAATGTCTTAACTTCTACACTAGAACAGCATTTGGAATTTAGCCTGAGCAATAGCATTCAATGTTTAGCAGCTTATGCCAAAGCATGACAAAAATTCTGAGGAAAATGACTCTTCTAAGCACAAAAACTGAAACTATCATTTCATCTCTCATCCATTTCAAATCAGGTAAATTGTACTGAAAGTATAATGAGCTGAGCCAAACAGGAAAAGAGGGAAACAAGTGATCCAATGTATACATACCTTCATGAACCTCCTGAACTTGAATGACTTGTCTCTCTTGGTAAGACTCTTCCCACTCTTCCTCCCCTTCATCATAACCTTCTTCCCTTTCATAGTATTCTTGCCCTTCTTCAAAGTCTTCTTCCCATTCCTCGTGAACTTCCTTTTTAGCTTCTACCTTGATCTCTTCATAGTCTTCATCTGGCTCTTCATAATAGGGCTCCTCAAATGGCTCCGTGTATGGTTCTACTTCTAGTTCTTCATAGGGTTCATCCCAAGGTTGGATGTAAACTTCCTTCTTCTCATAGACAGCTTGTTTTCTCTCATACACAGCCTCTTTTTCTTTCTGAACCTCTTTCTTTCTGGTTATGGTTGTTATTTTTACTTCTTCAGCCTTAGAAGTTATATCAATAATTTCAGGAGCTGGAAGGAAGAAAGGATCAAAAGAACAAAGAAAGAAGGAAGGGAGGAAGGAAGGAAGGAATATAAATTATGAGTATAGGTTAGTTATATTAATTGCATCAATTCAACTGCTTTAATAAATAAAAAATCTAAAAAATAGACAATTCAAACAATATTGAGTAGCTCAGATATTATATTGAAATTTTAAATGTTTTTCTTTGTATTGATTCTATTTAAGGTTTTAGTAACTATGGAATACAACAAAAAGAATATACAAAGATGTGATAAAAGTCAACTCTATGTATATATGAAAATAACAAAACTCCTTATAAAATTTAAAACGATGTACACAAAAGAGTAACCGAGGCAACAAATATGACCAAAGTACATCATATGCATGTGTAGCAAATCACAATGAAACTCCTTTGTACAGTTAATATATGCAAATAAAAGAATATCAAGATGTACTCGACTCTTGATTTGAGGATTTTCTTTTAGTGTCAAGAACATGGAATCAATAAATAATATCGAAAGGACACACAATTATTTTTCTGTAGGAACTTCAGTTTGTTAAACTTCTTCCCTTGAAATGTTTTAAGATTTGATAATTTCATGTTTTCATGTTTAATTTTCATTCAAGGCTCAAATTACTCATGCTACCATGTTTCTTTTTTTAACCTACATTAAAATTTTAATTATTTTTTGGTTATGTGTTACACAGAGTATCATGCTTTTTGTCCTGGACTGCTTTAGACTCTGATCCTCCTACCTATACTTCCATACAACTGAGATTATTAGTATGTACCATTACCTCCTGGTCATTCCTTGAGGTAGAGTCTTGCTAATTTGTTTTGCCTGGGTTTGCCTTGAACCATAATCCTCCTATCTCCATATTATTGGCTGTTATGGCCCCCTAGTGACATGCTGGTGACTAGTTATCTGACTAGTGATTCAGTTTAATAAAGACAATGTTTAAAATTAACCAATTCAGTTCATTTTTTATCTTTTAAAATTTTATCTTTAAATAGTTGTACAAAGGAGTTGCCATTTAACAAAGCAGTTGATGAGTGCAATGCATCTTGATCAATGCCACCTCTTCCAACATTCTCACCCAGCCCGCCTCTATACACTCCTTCTCCCAACAATTCTTAATTTTGTAGGCTATACCTTGGATTCTTGACTGCATTCTCCTCTTCATTTGTTTAACCTTTTCCCCTTGACCGCACCTTACTACTTTCAAGTATTAGCTTCATGGTATTTCTTTTATTGAACTTTGGCTTTACCTCTAAGAATTACATTATTTGAGTTTTCCCTTAAATCTACCATATTTGTTAATACATTTGTATACACTTTTATATCACCCAATGCATTTACCTATACACTTATGAGCTAATTCGTGCTTCCACATGTAAGGAGAAACATGCATGCTTCGTCTCTCTGGACTTGATTTATTTAACTAAGCATCATTTTTTCCAAGTCTTTCCCTTTCTTTACAAATGATACAATATCATTCTTTATAATGGATGAGTAAAATTCTAATATATATATATATATATATATATATCATGTTTTCTTGAATCCATTCATTCATAATGAATGGATTTAAGAAAACCTTAATACTACCATGATTTCTAGCTTCCATGACATTTGTGCTGATTATAATTTTAAAGCTAAGAAGATATAAGCATTTTCTCTCTGGTCTTCACTGCTCTCTCCCTGTCTCTCAACTGGGATAGGAGTGATGAAATAGCCACTTGTTATTTACTGCTGCTCATTTTCATCTTAATACAAGAGAAGGGGAAAGCTCTGCAAGTTTATAATCAGTGGGAAGTCTAATATTTAAGTAAAGAAATGCAGCCTCACAAATAAACAGAATAAAAAAGTTAAATACATTTTTTTCAATTTACCTTCTGCTGGAATCAAGGTAGTAGGAGGTGGGGGCTTCTTGGCAACCTCTGGAACTTCAAAAACATAAATAATGCATAGTGTTTATCAGTCCTGAACATTTCTGTTTGGTCTGTTTGTATGTGTGTGTGTGTGTGTGTGTGTGTGTGTGTGTGTGTGTGTGTGTGTGTGTGTGTGTGTGTATCTCTCTCTCCCTTCCTCCCTCCCTCTCTCCCTCTTTCCCTCTTTCCCTCTCTCCCCCCCTCTCTCTCTGCACTTGTGTGTCTGTGTGTCTGTATGCCAGTCCTAGGTCTTGAATTTAGAGCTTGTCCCTGAGCTCTGTAGCTCAAGGGTAGGTCTACCACTTGAGCCAGAGCTCCACTTCTGACTTTCTGGTGGTTAATTGGAAATAAGAGTCTCACAGACTTTCTTATCCAAGCTGGTTATGAACTGCAATGCTCAAATCTGAGCATACAGAATAGTTAGGATTATAGGTGTGAGCCACTGACACCCGGCCTGCCTTAGTCATTTTTATGATCTATGGATGCTAATTGATTCTAGGTTGGATTTATTTAAAATAATTGGTATTTATACAAAATATGAAGGGGATGTTTATTTATACATTTAGTGCTAAAAGCAATCTGTTTGATTTTTAATTTTTTGGTTTTTAACTATAAAGTTCATGAGATTGCTTTTCTTGGTTTATTACATTTTACAAATGACTACTCAGGAAAGTCTTGGTGACAAATGTGCCCTATGCTCTTCTGTATTCTCCTGTTAAAGAGTTAGTTACTCCACTCTCAGGCAAATGGATTAAAACTATTTGTTTAGCTGGGTGCTAGTTGGTTCAGGCCTGCAATCCTAACTACTGAGAAGTCTGAGATTTGAGGATTATGGTTCAAACCAGCCCAGGCAGGAAAGTCTGTGCCTATTTCCTCCTATTAACTTCCAAAAATAAAAATAAAAATGGAAGTGAAGCTGTTTCCTGTGGTACAGAGTTAGCCTTGAGCAAAATCTCAGAGACAGCACCTAGGCTCTGAGTTCAAGCCCCAGGATAAGCACAAAACAAGTTTAAATTACACATGTTTAAATTTAGTTGCCCAACTGTCTTCCCAGAATTCTTCCAGGAAGTATTAAAAATTAAACTGGTTTGAGCTTATTTTCTTTCAAAATGTGTTCCTCTTCCTAACTCCTGCAATCAATGCTATTTAGATCAGGAAAACCAGGAAGGACCCTGAATTGGGCAGTCTCTTGAAACTAGTACCACCCTTGGTCTCCTCTTCAGTGGACTTGGTCAAGACCAGTTCTGGGACTAAAAGATAAGGCATCCTTTAAATTACTAGCTAGAGATAATTAGCCAGAATTTTCTAGTCTTCCTGTTGGGTGTGACGGGCAGTGTAGGCACAGGAAGATAGGAGTCTGATTGAAGCTGAGGGTGGGAAAAATAGTGAGCATTGTGTGTCTTCAAATTCTTATGCTTCCTCTTCCCTTCACAGTTTAGGATTTAAAATGTTTATCCAAGAGAACGATATAGGGATCACATTTTGGTAAACAGCAATACCTTTAGGTGGCGGTGCCTCCTCCTTGGGCTTTGCAACCACTTTTTTGGCATCTTTCTTCACAGCCTTTTTGGTCACTACCAAAAGAGACATTAGATATAGATACTGACATCATTTATCTTTTCAGATATTTAGTGACTTTAAGAGAGTATGAACATGGTTACAGGATAATTGTTTCAGAAAGATCTTGGGTTCAAATGCAAAATCAAAATGTTTGGGAGGGAGATGTACTATAGAACAACAGATGGTGGAAGGGATGTGGCCAAAAAGGAACACTACTGAACTGTTGGTGGGAGTGTAAAGTTGTTCTACCATTCTGGAAAGCAGTGTGGAGGTTTCTCAAAAGATAACTTCACTAATTTTATGTCTACTATGAATTCAAGTTTTCAAAATTTATGGAGCAAACCTCATGGATAGTTACAAATGGAAAGCACACACAGCTCTATTTCTAGTATTTTGCTGATTAATTGAATAGGAGGGTCTCATGGACTTTCTTCCTGGGCTGGTTTTGAACCACAATCCCAGCCTCCCAAGTAGCTAGGATTATAGGTGTGAGCCACCAGCACCCAGCTGAAATTAAAGTCTTATCCCTGGTAGAGTGTCTATTTTTGTTTGGCTGTTTTTATACCTGATAGCATTTCTTAATCACACATGATTAGGGCTGCTAGTACTCATGAATAGATAGCTGTCTCTTAATTGTTAAAGTTGATTTAATTGCTCAGGTTTTGTAAATGGCTACTTAAACCTAATCATGTAGACATTATAGATCATTTATTTAAGGTACACAATTTATTTAAGACATACAATTAGTTCTAACATCAGAAATATAAATGAAATTTCATTTTTTATTTTTTGATTCTTCTTCTACCCTGATATTACAAATGGAAGTAATATACTCACAGTTACAAAAGAGAGAAATAATAACATACTTCAATACATACTTTAATGCATGTATATTGATCACTAAACTGGAATTTTTATAAACTGAATTTCCTTTGATACTGGGTGAAAATGGTTCAAGTATCTGGTATCAATTTTAGAGAGTGTTAGTAGAGAACATCTGAAAACTTAAAACAACAGTAATTGCTTTGGTATGGAAAAATGTGACTTTGACATGTACAACTTTTTCTGACTATTCAGACAGAATTCTAGCACAATAGCAATTTTGAACTTATAACTCTAAAGTCCAAGGCAATCAGCTGTCTTTATTAAATAGCTTTGTGGGTATATGCTATAATTTCTCAAGTATTTACTGTTTGCAATGGAAACTTTCTTGGTATACTTGTGATTTTTTATTGGTTAGTTCATGACTTAAACAAAATAAAGACAAGCAAAATACTACACAAAAAGGAGCTGGTGAATAGGTCTACATCATACTTTTTGACAAATAAGTTTTAAACAGTATTAAAATTAAAATGGAACCAACAAACCATAGTTGTAATTTTATTATGAATTAGTATGGTTTATTTGCAGAAGTTGGTTCCATTATACTTTAGTGTGAAGTCTAGTATTTGGCTTATTTGATGATTTTTAGAATTTTAAGCAAATGTCTTATACATTTAGTTAATATTTTGAAGGCAATTTAACTTCTTGAACACTAGAGGGCAAACATGCTGTATGAAGTGACTTTTTTTGCAGACAGCCATGGGGAAATTGCATATTTTGAAGTTTAGATAGATGACATATAATACCTTCAATACGTTTTGGTGGTGGTTTCTTTTCTTCAGGTGATGGTAGCAAAAGAGGGATAGGAAGAGCAACTGCAGGAGGAATTTCTAAAAAAAAAAAAAGATGTTATCGTCAGTAATATGTTTAAATTTCCTGTTTTATGTGAAGTGTAATGAAAAGTCTCATGCCTTTCTTTCAGTACCTCAAAGGTATACAGTGTCAATTCACAAGTCAGAACAAGTAGATCTAGTAAATATTGATTATTCTAACTGCATGTTCACTTTGTTTTTAAATGCACAGTGGAGAATATGACATGGAATACTGCTGCTCTGAGCCCAGACAGGAAGTGTGGGTCTTACCTTCTGGTGGGACAGCTCTGATAGGCATGGTTGGGATTGGAACTCTGGAATCAGGAATATCTGGAAAAGGACACCAAATGTAAGCTTAGAGGAACTGGGGACATAGATATTGATTAGACAACTAAAATGTGTTTTAACGATCACAGCTTTCCAAGAGCACACACATACAGGCATAAAGATATTCATGCTTTTTGTATGCCAACACAGGTGAGTTTCTTCCCTGGGAAAATCTGTTTTCTCAGGTGGTGTAGTTTTAGATATCAGCCGCATGAGATCAAATTATTTCTAATTTCTCAAATTCATGGAGCCTAAAGTTGTATTATTTTACTGAAAATTATTTTTTCATGGATATTATCTTATTGTAAAGAAAAACAATATCTTCTAGTTGTGTTTCTGTTAGTAACAAATTATGCCAAATTTATTGTAAGAAAGATGAAAACAAAAGCTTACCAGGAGGTTTCAGCTCAAGTTTGATTTCTGCAATAAATAAATAAATAAATAAATAAATAAATAAATAAATAAATAAATAAATACTTATAATTGTCTAGGGCAGGCTGCTTTCCAGATTGCAGTGTGGTGTGACTTGGGCATTTCCTCACCTTTGGTTGTTAGATATAATTCTGCAGTGCTTCTTGCTTCACCCCTGGGCTCCAGCCTAGCAATGACTGAATAGACACCTACAGAGAGAAATCATCAAACATCTTTAGTTATTGACATGCATGTTTAAAAAAATAAAATGAATATCCATGTATAGACATGTAGAAATGTATAAAATAGGGGAGGGTTAAATTATATACTTATTGGGCAACTCATTAAAATTACCTTCATCATCAGGAGTCACATTGTGGATGGTCATATAATGGCAGCGACCATCGTTCCTAAAGTTGTATTTCTGGCTCTCAGTCAGTTCCGTAGGTCCCTTGTACCATGTTACAATTGCATCATCAAAGGACACTTCGCACTCGAAGGTGGCAGACTGATGCTCACTCACCACGATGTTCTGTATGCGCTTGGTAAACTGAATTGGTTCAGCTGTTTAAATACAAAGTGCATTTAAAGTTAGATTGTAGAGTGCAGAATCTCCTTTTATTGTGTTATGTTCTTGTATATTCATTTTTTTTTCTGCCATTCATGGGGCTTGAGCTAAGGGCCTGGGCACTGTCCCTGAACTACTTTTGCTCGAGGCTAGCACTCTACCACTTGAGTCACAGTGCCGCTTCTGGCTTTTTCTGTTTATATGGTATTGAGGAATCAAATCCAGGGCTTCATGCATGCTAAGCAAGCACTCTACCACTAAGCTACATTCCTAGCCCTTGCTCATGTATATTTAACATCTCCATCTTTGCTTTCAATTGTAAAATAGAGGCAAACATCCAAAAATGTTAATCAAGAATAGAATGCTCTTCTTGCATCAGAAATTAAAACTGTCCTAATTCTTAGCTGCTTTGCTATAAAATCAATCTCGGGGAGGGGAGGAGCAATCCTTCAATTATTTATATTAAAGGATTGTTCAAGAGAGATTAGAACTGAAATATAAAATTAAATTTCAAAAATATTAGTGAAATGGGTGGTTCTACTCTACAATTAATTCTTCTGTTGAGCTCTTTCTTGTGTCTTTAAAATAATTATGTATATAATATACATATGCAAGCACACACTAGACACACAGGAAAATGAATTAAAACCCAACATAAAGTCTGTACTTTTAAATTTCTGACTATTCAAAGTTCAGAAACCTGCTTTTTACACACATATGCGCAGATACAAAGGTGTCAACTCATTGTTCATGGCAAGGATGTTTTCAATGAAACTTAACTGAGTGGAGAGTCCACTGAAATCTGAAATTATATATGAAATAGCTCCTTGAATGTCTTATCAATCATGATACTCAGGTGAGCTTTACTCATTGAAAAAAACTATATCTAAAGGATTTAATCATCACCTTCAACTAGGCTGCTTCATTTGAAAACCATTGAATAATATGGTAAAGGGAAACAAAGGAGGAGGCAACAATGCTTGATAAGAAATGTGCTCATTATCTTGCATATGTAATTGTAACCCCTCTGTATGGTACTTTCACAATTAAAAACATTAAGAAAAAATAAAAAATACAAACAGACATGGATATTCATTCTAAATTAAGTCAGAAAAGTTAATATGCTTATATAAATAAGGTATTATGTAATTGTGTCTGAACTACTAAAAATGCACACCAAAAACTGGATGTAGATACTATTATCATAGTCAAACTTCTTCTCAGAGCAGTTTGAGAGGTGTCTTTGGAAAATGCCTACAATTAAGTAATTAACAAATCAATATCATTGTTCTTAGGTGCCAAGCTTTCACTTAATTTCAGTGCATCAGAAAGTTGGAATATGATCATCAAATGAAATCAATATTCTTGAAAAAATGGCTGCTACTTATCGTCTCTGTTGTTAATTTTATCTATAATATTTCATACAGATCAAATCACATTAAGTCCCATAAGCAAAATATTAATTCCTAGCCAAGATTTACTGCTATGATATCTTATTCTTCTCAAGGCTTCCTTCTGGCAACCAGAATGATTGATATGAGAATTACAAAGTTTAGATTTTAAGTAGAAATAACTGTGGAAAAGTCATGACTCAGTACAGATTAACATTCATTGGTGGTCTAAAAGAAATATTCAAAAGAACTGACACTTGTTTCAGTATTTTCTTTATAACTGATAGGTATTTTGAGATGGGAATGGATATCTTCAGTGTGCATGTTGGGAAATGAGAACACACCTGCCCTTTGGAATCTGTTAGCCAGTAGGAAGTCAGGGGTTGTGCACAATGTTTGCCATTGTACCATGCTGCTCACAAATTACTAGAGTTATGCGTTTAACTCACCTTCAATTCTAAGTTCTGCTGAAGTTTCAAGGTCATTGTGTTTGCAGGCATACTGACCCTGGTCTTCTGCTCGAACATCTGCAATGGTCAGTTTGTGGACTTTGTGTTCCACTTCTGTTTTAACTCTACCTTGGGGTTTAAGGAGTCTACCATTTCTGAACCATTCAGATTTTACATTTGGCACAGAAAATTGGCATGTCATGGTACAAGTCTGGCCTTCTTTCAAAGTAACGTCCTGAAGATGCCGCTCCCATGTAGGCTCTGTATGGGACACAGTAACATGTTTTGTTTAATATTGTATGAAGAGGTGCTCAATAATAATTTAATCTCACAAGGATTTTCTGAATTATTTCTTACTCACCTATTACAGTTAATTTGGCACTTGCAATATGTGGACCACAAACCAGTCTATAATTGCCCTGATCTTTCAGTTGACAGTTTTTGACTCTGAGTGTGTGTCGGTCACCATCGATGCTTATTTCAAATTTATCACTGGGTTCCAACTTTTCAGTCCCTTTGTACCATGAGAGCTTGATTTCTGGATAATTAATCTTAATGTCAATTTCAAAGATAGCATCATTATCTTTCAGAACTGTCTGATTTTCAATATCCTTGATCAGAGTGACAGGCTAGAGAATTAAAGAGTTAAATAAAATAAAGAATTAAAACACATGAATCACTCTTTCTTTTCTAATTTTTGGTTAATACTTTGCATACTTCATTATCAGTAGATTTCATTTTACCTCCGTCTGGGTCAGTCTTTGTTGGATAAATGATACAAGTTCCTCAAATTCCTTTTCTTCTTTCTCTGACTTCTCTATTTCCTCAATTTCCTGAGGAGGACAAAAAGAAATATTATGTAAAAAATAAAATTTTATATGTATCACTGTTGTCGACTTCCATTTTAAAATTATATATCTATTATCTGTAAATAGTTGTACAAAGAGACACTATTCAGCAAATCTGTTTATAAGTACAATACATCTTGATTAATGTTACCCCTTTCATCATTTGTCCCCATCCCTCCCAACCCATCCCTGCCCCTCAATTTTCTTAGTTTCATAGAATATACATTGAACATTATGACTACATTCTCCTTCGCCCACTTCCTGTCTTCATTTCTGATGCTATTTAATTGACCTCCCATGACTGTAGGGTTCTGGTAATTTAAGTAATTGTGGTAATTTGAAACAAACATGTTAGATGTTTCAAATAGGATTTATTAAAAATGATGATGCTGTACACATCCATGTGTACATACCAATCGATGTGTCTCTTCTTCCTGACTTTGCTTTAGAAGCTCAAATGCTTGAAGGAGACCCCGGAAGTCAGTGATGCCATACATGCGGGCATATTTTTCATATTCCTTAGGATCAACATTTTTGAGAAGTTCCATGATATCAATTTCTTCTTCTTCTCCAGATCCCTTCTTTAGGGCTGGTGTCCTAAATAAAATAAGGAATACAAATCACTTGTCTTCCATTTACTTGGAATTATTTATCACCATTCAAGATTATAGATGTCATTTTCCCTCCCAGAAGAACATTTCTTTGTTTTTAGTCAACAAATATTAAGTTTACCATGTTGACTAAAACAATAAAAAACAATGTGCATTTGGAGATGGACTGTATTGATATTGGATTGTTGTTACCAACTGTATACGGAAAGAGTATATATGGAAAGGAAGAATAATGGAAGTTTTTCTCTAAACTTTCTAACCAGGGAACCCAATTAAGACTATAAGGTAGAAAGAATTAGTAACCACAATGGACTTTATAAGAAGTAAATATCAAATGCTATGGGGGAAAAGCATAGAAATTGAGTGCTGATTTAATAGTCATTGGAAATGTAAGTAGTTTCTGACAAGGTGTTATATGCCAGTTGACAAGGTGAGAAATGGTTGGTGTCTACTTGAAAAATCCCTTTGTGGATAAATATGTTTATGTATGAACTTACTTTTTCAGCATTGCTCTAAGATCGCCTTCAATTTTCTCCTGTTTCTTTCTTTCATCCACTTGTAAGTTAACATTACTTTCTATTTCACCATGTTTGTTAAATGCAACACAGCGATATAGTCCAGAATCTGTTTTTGTGGTGTCTCTAATCTCCAGTTTCGCTTCATCACCCTTTTGGTGGATTAAAATGCGACCGCCCTGGTTCAGCTGTCTCCACTTCCCTTTTGTCCACTTAACATTTGGGATTGGATCGCCTCCAACTTTTGCAATGAATGTGGCAGTGGTTTCTAGGGAATAAAAAAAACAATATTTATTAAAAATGGATGTTTCCTATATTTGTTCCTCCAAAATGAACTCAGCTCATAAAAGGTGTAAGAGAGATAAAGATGGACTTTTTACAAAGCACTTACTTTCTATGACTCTAATACTCTGAGGCTCGGATACAAAAAATAGTTTGCCATCTACTGCTGCTTTCTTAGCTGCAGGAGCTGTGGTTGGTTTTTCTGAAAGACACATTGACATGCTTTGTTATTACAACCTTAAAACTATGACTAACTTTCCCCCATGTAAAAATAGTTATAAGAGCTTGGAAGTGTCATAAATATCATGTATTCCAAGATCTGCTTCATATATGAGAATGAGATAGGAGATACAGCTATTTTTATAGGAGATAAAGCTGTTCTCTAGACTTCTCTTGTGACAAGGACTGTAAACTGAGCTATAATCACAAGTAGCTTTTAACTTTATATTTCTAGATTTGGCTTAGTCTTGTAGAACTCCTCCAGGGCTATTTTATATCAAGAGAATAACATTTTTGGAAGAACACAAAACATATCCTCATGAATAGGCCATTAGAGGTTTAAGGAATAGGTTGTGAACTTGGGGTAATTTCAAATTGTTTGTGTTGAAATGATTCCCATTAAACCACCTAATATTTCAGTTATAATAAGAAAGTTAAAATTACAAATGATCAAGAATTGGTATTTTCTAAAAATCTGAATTCCATTCATTGGCTGTTGAGGTGTCTCTACCTTTAATGGTCACTTTGGACTTGGAAGTGTCACTTCCAGCCACATTCGAAGCTTTGCACACATAGTCTCCCGAATCTGCTTTAGTCACATCCTTGAGTTCCAGCACAGCTGTCCCACCAGAAAAGCTGAAGCTGCATCTGTCTGAAGGCTTTATTTCCCTGCCTGCCTTCAACCACTGGATCCGGATTGGCTCAGATCCCCATACATGGCAGCTGAGCTGTACAAATTCTCCTTCACTCGTTGTTACTGGAGTAAGATGCTGATCAAATACAGGTGGCTTCTTAGGTTCTGGAATTGAAAATGGAGTTGCATGAAGAATATGAAGGAAAAGAAAGTTTTAAATTCCACAAAAGAAACAGAGTAGAACAGTTATTCTTCCAACAGGTCAATCATTCTAACTGGTAATAGGCAAAGGGATGGAATTATGTGCCACGGTTTTCTCTTCTTTTGGCCAATTGTTAACATCTGTTGGATTTCTTTTGTCAAAGAGAAATATTTTAGAGACAAGCAAAGAACAGATGTCATACTGTCCACAAGCCAATCAAGCATCTAAGTTCTTATTAAGCACTACAAATGTGACACTAGTATTTTCCAGCAACTTCCACATAACAGACTTTTTATTTTCTCAAATCTGCCTCCAGTTGCATTTTCATTGAAATCTAAAAGCTAAAGGCTTTTTGGGGAATTCTGCTCATCTTTTTTTGCTACCAATAGTAGCAAAAATCATTTTTCTCTGGGAAAGAGAACCATCCTCTTGAGCAATGTATTAGCCCAAACCTTAATGTATGATTTGTCACTGATATTTACTTTTAGCTATTCACTACAGTTATAGTTGCATTTAAAGTTCAATTCTAGCTCAAGGAATTGATAATGAAACTTAGTGCTCAACTGAAAATGGAAGATCAAAGAGTGATACGAGAATTCTACGTCCAACTTGGGGTTATATAATAGTTTTATTCATTGATTCCAGGAACTATAACCAAGAAGAATAAGGCCAATATTCATGATGGTGAAGGTGACAACTTCTGATAATTATTCTTTAAAATGGCTCTTTCAGCAGCCTCAGAATTCTATAGGAAACATTGTCTCTTCAATGGCAAAAACACCATGAATATAAACCTGATAATGTTTTTATTTTAGCAAATGTATCAACTAAATGTATTTTAATTTATCAAATGAGTGGAGAATTAGAATTAGTTTAGATAACTCAGTACCACTACCCTGTTAATGATACTAACCTCTCAATATTAACCCACTACCTGTGCACTATGAGATGGCCAACCAAACTGTCAATGTAATTAGCTCTAAGATGCTCTAAGGAGTTCATTTATAAGTAATTCTCACAATCTCTAATGTAATCTGGATGAAGCCATTGTAGCCAGGAAATCAGATAATGATCCCTTTAAATAACACAGTGTTTTATTTTATTGCTTTAAATTATGACTGTGTATTTAGTATATCTTTTATAATGATGTGTAATATTTTCTACCCATACTTGGTTTTGTTTTGAGCAAATTTTATTCTATTGTCTAACATTAGCATTCAATTATAGGCCAAAAGCTTTGAGTAATATATGTTAAGCAATAATCCTTTAGAAATATACTTAGAATGAGTATTTTTTGATATTTCATTAATAGTAAGCAAAACCAATACATTGTTCTATGGAAGTTTCTAAAATTTTTCAAAATTAATGTGCTTTGGAAAAGTATGTCACATATTTCAACTTAGGCTTTTACTTACAACAGAATTTTGGGATATGTTTTAGAAAGCTGATCTGAGTCTGTTTATTAAAAGGCATTTACCTTAGGGATTATTAGATTATAGTAATACTTTTTTTAGGCCAAAGCCGCTCTTTTTTTTTTTTTATTTGTCGGTTGTGGGGCCTGAACTCTGGGCTTGAGTGCTGTCCCTGTGCTCTTCAGCTCAAGGCTAGCATTCTACCACTTGAACCACAGCACCACTTCTGGCTTTTTTTTTGCTTATGTGGTGCTGAGGAATCAAACCCAGGGCCTCAAGCATGCAAGGCAAGCACTCTACCACTGAGCCACCTTCCCAGCTTCTATAGTAATATATTTTAATGAACAAGTGGTGTGATGGAATTCTGGCTAGATAATGGATATTTTTGTCTCCTATATCATATTTAAAGATGTTAGAAGAAATATACACTAGTAGCTAATGGTGAAAAGACAATACAACAGGATGTGGCTGTGAGGTAGCTAACCTTTGATGACAATTGAAGACGTGCACAGCGCAGAGCCTGCATCATTTGACACTTTGCAAGTGTACAACCCAGCATCAGCCATGCCTGCTTTCTTGACCTGGAGCAGGAGAGCATTGTTCTTGAAGGTGATTTCACAGTTGGAAGTCGGATGTATTTCTACGTTATTTTTGTACCAAGCAACAGTTATGGGCTGGGAACCAGCTACCCGCCCTTCAAGTTTGAATGAATTTCCTTCTGTTTCTTCTATTGTCTCAGAGAGCTTTTTCGTGAAACTTGGTGGGATTAGCCGCTCTGCAAAAAAAAAAAAAAAAAAAAAAAAAGAAAAAAAAGAAAAAAAGAAAAAAATGAGGTTATATAAAATAGAATCTATAATTAGATTATTTATGTAAGACTTTGCAAGAAAGGGAAGGCTTGTTTTTAGTTAAAAACCAAGGCTATTCACTTCAATCCAATGCACAGCAGTACAGACTCTCAGATTTTTTTGTTTCTTCCTACAAGCTTGTTTTAAACATTTCTCTGACTTAGAAGATGGAAGATAAGAATAACTTATAGTCATTTATAGAAGCAGAACTTTGTAAAAAGAAGAGGATTGCCTTAAGACATACATGGTAAGACATACATGGTTTTAGAAAAATATAGTTTTTTTTACTGTTCTAAATTCTTTTGACGTATAGAAAAATATAGTTTGATTACTTCTTTCTTTAGAGAAACTTATTACCTCTAAGACATTTTCATCTCATTTGCTTACAAATGGCACCCTACATGTCATCCAAGATAAAAACTATGCCAGTAGGACAGTTATTGCTGCCCCCCTTGCAAAAACCATTGCTACCTTTTATATTAAGCTGGGCTGTGCAGGAGTCTTTCCCCACTTCATTCACAGCATAGCAGGTGTATTGTCCAGAGTCGCCTTTGTCCACTTTGAGGATTGTCAGATGGGCACTGTTTTCCAGGTAACTAATCTGATAGTTGCCACCACTTCGAATCTCTCGTTTGTCCTTAGCCCAGCTGACTTTGATGGGTTGTGTTCCAGTGACATGACACTCAAAGTCAGCACTCTCTCCCACCACTGCATCCACAGGGGCCAAAGGAATGTCAAAGAATGGTGGGTTCTTCCCCTCTAAGAAGAGAGAATAAAGACAAGGTTTCAGGCCCTAGACTGCAGAAATAGTAATGTTTCCTCCCTAATTTTGTAGTTGATAAGAATTTCAATTACACTTATAGAAATTTAAGAATCCACTAACCTGTGAGGATGAGTTTGGCACTGGAAGAAGCAGAGCCTATTGGGTTTGTAGCAGTGCAAGAATATTGGCCTGCAAGATTCCGGTCTGTTTTAAAAATATTGAGAGTGGCAATATTATCTAAAAATGATGTCTGTACATTTGAGCTGTCTTTTAATGGTCTGCCATCTTTAAACCAAGACACTGAAATTGGTTCAGATCCATTTATGGCACATTCAAAAACCACTGGCAGTCCAACTGTTTCTTGTATATCTCTCAATTGTCGAGAAAAGGATGGTGGAAGCTTTTGCTCTGTAGGAAGAAGATTAAAGCAATCAACATTTGCCTCATTTTTAATATACTACATATTTTTTTCTCCCAAATATAACTGGAATTTCTGTCAAGATATTAGGAAATATTCATAGCTCTTCAATTAACTTGGGGATAGAGAGAAAGATGTAGAGATTTGGAGGAAAGCCTTACACAGTAGGAAGCAGAAAATCCACCGCAGCCATGGATAAGACTTAATGTAGCCATGGTGTAGTTCCTCCTACTGTTTAAGACTGCCTTCTAGAAATTTGGATAAGACATACATGGAGTGGAGTTTTAAAATATATAGTCACTTATTTTTTCTTAAGGATTTAATTATAGAGAAAAGTAGCCACACCTCTCTTCCAAGTGCACTTAGTAATCATTTGTCACTATAATATAGGAAAGGCTCAGCTATTGACTAAAGATGGAATCATATAATCAGAAAACTTAGAATTTTCCAAGATTTCTCCCAAAGAAAGCTCTCACCAGATATTTTAAATCCCATAATAAAGAAGCCCTAATTCATTCATTTTTCATATTGTAATCACCTTGAACAGTAAGGAAAGTCGATGAAGAAACTTCTCCCACACTGTTTTCAGCTCTGCAGATATATTCTCCACTGTCATTACTATCAACCTGGTTGAAAACCAGTGTAGCCACGTTGTTCCTAAAATGCATTTTGTAGGTAGTGGTGGGTCTCAATTTTGTATCTCCCTTAAACCAAGACACCCCAATTTCAGGGGTTCCAGCAAGTTGACACTGTAGAGAGGCAGAATCTCCAACGGTCACCTTCACAGGCTCCAACTGCTTCACAAAATATGGTGGTTCTGTAGCCAACAGAGATAATTAGTCATGAGGGTGACATGTGAGAATCATACCTTGGATAAAAAGGTATGAATGAAAAATCATGACAAACCTAGTATCAGAATTTGGGCAGAACAGGAATCTTTCCCAGAAGCATTTTCAATATAGCAGTTGTACTGTCCTGCATCCTCTACTATGCTACTTGGAATTTCCAGGATGGCTGACTTTTCAGTTGTAGTTATATTACACCTCTGAGAAGGAGTTACATTTATGCCATTTTTCTTCCAGGTAACTGAGATGGGAGGAGTTCCCAAGAATGTCCCCTCTAGGATCAAGGGTTTTCCTTTCTCTATGCTGTAATCATTCAGCCTCTTCACAAATTTGGCTGGAGCTAAAGTAAACAAATTGAACACATGAAACCAGTGCATATATACATAGATACTGTCTATCTGATTAGTACATTAATATCAATTTTGTAAATATGGGATAGCAGACAAACCTTTTATGAAGAGACTTGTCGTACAAGAAGCCCTTCCAGCTTCATTACTAACAATGCAAGTATACTCTCCACTTTGGGATGTATCTACATCAAACAGCTCCAGTTCAGCTACTGAATCTTCCAAGGATACATTACATCTGGCCCCAGGGACCAGTTCACTGCTACCCTTGAACCAACTAACACTGAAAGGAGGTGTTCCTTTTACGATGCTTGTGAAAGTGACATTGGTTCCAGTTAAGACATCCATGGGCTCAGGCTTTTGAACAAAAGATGGAGGTTCTAAACAAAAAAGCACATATCACAGAAAATTTAATCTTTGTGTACTATGATGTTAACAATGCTTAATCATGTCTGAAATGCAATTCCATTTCACTATTTTGAACGAACCTCTCACAGTCAAGGATGCACTACATTCATCGGAACCCGCTACATTTGTAGCTATGCACGTGTAGTCACCAGCATCAGATTCTTCTAGCATGTTTACAGTTAAGGCACAAGTGTTGTCAGTTAGAGTGGTCTGGTATTTCCTTCCGCTGCTGATCTCATTTCCCTCATGGAACCAAGAGACAGAGATTGGGGGTGATCCATAGACTTTGCACTCCATCACAATGGAAGAGCCTGATAAACCGTTTGTCTCTTTCAGCTTTCTTGTAAATGAAGGAGGAATAATCCGATCTGAGTGTGATTAAAAAAAAACAACAAAAAATAAAAGGGAGAAATATTGGTTATAAAATCACCTGAGAGACTTATACTTTTAATAATTACTCTTGTAGGAATTGCTTATGTAGCTCAGGCTGGCTTCAAACTCACAATCCTGCCTCTCTGTCTCCTATGAATTGGAATAAAAGACATGGATAATCACATTGAGTTTAGAGAATTACCTTTTTGCTAGAATTTCACTATGTCTGTTGAGCATTTTGTGAGTCTCAAAAAAAATCCCCTTTGAGATTATATAATCAAAATCCTAGAGAATCAACAGGATTACTATCTGGGGTCTTTCTTTCCTCCCTCCTTTTCTTCCTACTGAGAACTGGACTCACATCCTGTGTTTACTAGGCAAGTGCTTGACCATTGAGCCACATTCCCAGTCAGAAATTTTAGTCTTTTGTTGTTGTTGTGAGTCTGAATATGGTGACATATTCTAGCCTAAATAATAGTGGACAAGCACTCTAAACCTTCTCTCAAGGATTAGTTTGGTAGTATTCTACCATGGTAGGATTCTACCATGCTTTTTGAAACCCTTCCAAAAGAAAGGCATATAATTTCTGCATATGAATCCATTTTAATAATAATTCTTCTTCTTGTTGTTCTTTTTGTTGATTGTGGGGCTTGAACTCAGGGCCTGGGAGCTGTCCCTGAGTTCTTTTTACTCAAGGCTAGCACTCTAGCATTTGGAGCCACAGTGCCACTTCTAGTTTTCTGGTAGCTAATTGGAAACAAGATTTTCATGGCCTTTCCTGCAGATCCTCAGATTTTAGCCTCTTGAGTAGCTAGGATTACTGGAAACACCCAGCTGCTTCTTTTTTATTTTTTATTTTAATTAATTCACCAGTGCCCGGCTTCCTTTTTATTTTATAGGTGTGTTAACCTCTAGTTTTACTGAGTCAGAGGATGTGAGACTCATGTTAAACTGAAGAACACAGATAGTTGGGAACTATATTACTACAACAAAGAATGAAAAGCTAAGTCAACCAACCTGAAACCTGGACGGAGGCTGTGCAGCTGTCTTTGCCTACAGGATTTTGTACCTCAAAGCTGTATGTCCCACTGTCACTAGGAGCCACATTGATTATCTTAAGGCCAGATACTTTGTTGAAGAAGCTTATTTTGTATTTGCTGTCACTTGTCAGCTCCTTTCCATCCTTAAACCACTTAGTACTGAGCTCAGGTGTGCCAGACACTGTACACTCCAAAGTACAGGTGTCTCCTGTTGTAACTTTGATGGATTCTGGCTTTTCCACAATTGCTGCAGGCTCTGGAAT